>NC_080674.1:188746796-189346796 GCF_030445035.2 Dasypus novemcinctus
TTGAATTTGTTTTTCTTTGGTAGCGATCTAGGAAAGTTTACTTTGGAAAATATTTGGGCTTATGTCATTCTTGCATAAACACTTTCCAAATTTAGTTTTTGTTATAATTACAAGTTATATGTAATTTGTAATATAGAACTACAAAAGTATATTGCAGCTAGGAAAAAAAAGCCTGCCTAGCCCAGTGCCGCCGCGGAGTCGGCGTGCAGTCTGCTGATGGTCACTCCTTCCTACTGCTTCCGCTGATAACAGGATATGATCCTGGTGCTCAAGGAGAACGATGGGAGGCAGCCGTTTCGTACTCATCCAGGGCCACGCGTGATGGAGGACACAGAGGGGCAGGCTGAGCTCTGCCCAGACTTCGCAGGGGCCGTGGCATTTTAACAAGCCCCAGGAGGCCCCTGGGCTCATGGGCCGGGAGGGCAGCGCCGGGCGGTCCACAGCGAGCACACATGAGCGCCGGCAAGGGCTGGAGCATGCACAGCAAACGGTCAGCTACTGGGCAGAGGCAGAAAGCGGGCTGGGAGGGGTGGGTGGGGCGAGGCTGCCAGGGGCCCCGAACCCTAGCCCCGGAGGACGCGTTTAAGACCCGAACAGGACCCACGGAAGACGGCGTCTTTGGGGAGGGTGATCGAGGGTGGCGGGAAGAGCAGGAGAAGCAGGGTTGGAATGGCGGGGCAGGGGTTGAGGCCGTGTTTCAGAGAGAATGCACAGAACCCCATTTATAATTAAAAAAACAAATCCAAACTGCCCAGAACACCCTGTTTGTTTTTTCCAAAAGGCACCCTATTCAAGAATTCATTGGGGCTGGCAGAGATGAAGACCCCAGAAAGGTGGACGAGCTGCTCCTTCTCTTCTGGTGTCACTGCACGCACTCCACTGAGTGCTCCTTCCAGAGCCAAGAGGGTAGGAACGCAAAGATGAACTCCGCTCATTCTGCAACCTGTCTGTCCAGACTGCATTCCCACAGCTCCCATCGATCAGGTACTCATCGTGTGAAGAAACTGTGTCGGGCTTTGGTGGGCATCAGCCTATTCGAGCCTTGTAAGAACCCAGATAGGTGCTAACCTCATTTTTCAAAGGAAGATACTGAGGGTCAGAGAGATTACACCTCTCAGGCAAAGCTGCCCAGGGGTAAGCAGCCCAACCAGGGTCTTCCTGGCCTGTGCAATGGACAGAGCACTTCTGGAGCCTTGTCTCCTTGCCGTATCCTGGTTGCATCCCTCGCCGAGGTCACGAAGGTAGAAGTGGGGCTTGCACCCAGGACCTCCTGTCTCCAAGTCCAAGGCTCTTTCCGGCACTCCACTCTGTGGAACAGGACTGCGATCTTTGATCCAACTCCCAGCAGAAAAGGTGGGGGCCTGGTTAAAGTTCTGGCCCCTTGATGGGACAAGACCCCCGAGGGAACAACCCAAGGCCTGGGTGGAGGTTGCAGGTGAGGCACTGGGCCCAGAGCCCAGGAGGCAAGCAGGAGGGGTAGCACCGGGACCTCCCCTTCCTCTGCAGGCCCAGCACAGAGCCTCATCCTCAGCAGCTCCCAGGGGATGAACGGACGTCTGCTGGGGACGGGGCGGTCTCACCTGGCCTCTGCCTTGATGTCCCTACATCTGTGACTTGCTTCTGCTGCCCTGCCCAGGGCCAAATCCAGCCTCTGAACCTAGGGCCCTGAGGGTGCCCCTTCTCGCCCCTGGATCCCCACACTCACACCCCGCCCCCCATCTCTCTCCTGATCCCTCTTGAGTCTTGACTCCCCCGTTCGGATCTGGCAGGGGCCAGCTCCTTTTCCCACATGCACCTGCCAAGAGGCTGAGCCAATCCTGGGGTGACCACTGGGAGACTGAACCCCGGGCCCCAGCCGGCGGGGGACTCGGGCTCTTCCTCGCGGTGGGGCGCCGGGGACGGGTGTGGCATGGTGGGGTGGTGGCAGCTGAGTGCCCCGGGCTGCTCAGGTCTCGGTGGCATGGTCTCGGCACCCACGACGGGCTGAGATACCCCGACTGCCTCGGCAAACACACCTGCTTAGGCTTTGAAAATGCTCAGCCGGTTCTGTCTTAAGTCCCCGGACGGGGACGGGGCAGGGGTCAGAGACAAGCAGAGGCTGGGACACATCCCCACTTCCCACCCCCTCCACCCCTAGCCTGATTTGAACCAAATAATTAAAGCATTAAGTACAAAGAACTCTGGCAGCGTCCAGAGAACTTAATAATCCGGGGCACTTTGTAACACAGTCCAACTTTACTTTTAAAAATAAAGCATGGTCCTGGCCTCCTCCTCAAGTTACTGCTTGAAGAGTTAAAAGATCCTTGGGTTTCATGGGAAGGAATGCACAAATGCCAAACACCTGGAGGAAGAAAGGAGCAAGCCACCATTTTGTTTAATTTACTATCTGAAAATATTTGGGCAAGCAAAGTATGCATAAATGAGCCTTCCAGTACAATCCGGGGACCTGGCAAAAATAAACTGTTTTACCTCCAGGTACGTGGTTCATTATCTGTATCTGGTCTGTGTTCATGTAAACATATGCTACAGAGACCACAGAGCGGGCAGCATACAACTAATATGCTGGTTCCTTATCCACAAATATCTTTAGATTCCTTCTGTATCCGTATTTGTAAATATTTTATGTAAGCCAGATGGATTTATAGAACATGTGCACTGGAATCTGGTTTGATTTTTTTTTTAACAACATACTATAAAATGCTTTGGAAAAATAATCTGTGCATTTGAAAGGAACAAAAAAAAAAAAAACCCTAACAGATTTCTTGATCGAAGTGGCAAGAGAATAGAGAAAGCTTGGGAAATGCTAACATTGGAAGTACCTGCTTGGCACTGACTCTCGTGCCCAAACAAGTTGCTTCCTGGCAACTTAGAGCAAGCACGCTTGGCTGCACCATATAACCCCCCGGGGAGATTTACAACATTCTGCCGGTTGAGCCTCATCCTTTACCAAAATCTCTGGGTGGGATATAGGCATTGGGGTTTTTTAAACTACCTGTTTGTTTCCAGTGTGTGGTCGAGTTTGAGAACTTGCTTCACAGCAGAGGATTCCCGTGCAAGCGAACACCTGGGAGTCATCTAGGAACTTTCAAACTCTCCTTGGCCAGATTGCACCTTAGACTGATGACACCAGGTGCCCAGCCAGCAGCGTATTTTAACGTTTTCCAGGTGAAGCAAATGCACAGCCAGCGTTGAGGACCACTGTTCTCCCAGGACAAGGGGGTGACTGCTGAGCTGGTGGCACCAGCTGGTAGACCATGGGCCGGATGCTTCTCCAACATCCTCTTGGTCCAGAGAGAAGTTCTGCTTTCGCACCATCTCCATCTTCTTTCTCTCTGCCACTTATGAATTGTGTGAGCGAAGGCTAGCTCCCGGGACTGGTGTGCCTCGGTCAGCGGTCCTTCTGGATGATAAGCTCCTCCTCGTGCCCACCCTGACCACGGCTTTAGACCAGACCCTTGGTTTCTCCCTCCAGCTTCTGCTTCTCCTCCCGGCCCTCCCAGCTCAACCCCCACCAGCCTGCCGGCACAGGCACTTTCTTTAAAAAGCAAATCTCCCCTCTGTTCAAAAACCTCTCCGGCAGAGGTGGAAAACGTGGAGCTCTCGTGCACTGCAGGTAGGAATGTGAAAATGGTACAGCCAGCGGAGCAGGTGTGGCTCGGTGGTTGGGCGCCTGCTTTGCCTGTAAGAGGAGGTCCTGGGTTCAATCCCTGGTACCTCCTAAAGCAAGAAAAAAAAGGTACAACCCCTTTGCAAACCAGTCTGGCAGTTTCTTACGACGTTAAACGCACATTTACCCCACAGGGCAACCTTCTGGAATATCCAGTTGCGTAACCACAGAGGACAAGTTTTGCAGCCCAGTCAGCCCCCTCAGCCTGGCCCTTGCTTCCTCCTCATCTCCTTGGCCCAGAGTCCCAAAATTGTGAGACGAGTATGAACTCAGTCTCTCTTTGTCTTACGAAAGCCTGGGTGGGAGTGAGTGGTCAGGAGAGCACAGAAGTATAATGCAAGGTTCTTTTTTTGGGGGTGGGGTGGGGGTGGGGGTAATTCCATGAAGAAAACTGCCTTTCACTTGTTTGTACAAACAGGTTTGCAAATTCAGGTGGGAACATAGTTTTTAAAGATCACCCTCCACTTTGCAGTACTTAAAATGGTTGTCTTTCAAATAACTTGGAGTTTCTTTGGAGAAACTTCTTACCCTTCAGCATGTCAAAAGGAGTTTCTCCAAGTGAATTCTTCGTGAGTATGAAATGATAGACCTAGGGAAGCGGGCTTGGCCCAGTGGTTAGGGCGTCCGTCTACCACATGGGAGGTCCGCGGTTCAAACCCCGGGCCTCCTTGACCCGTGTGGAGCTGGCCCATGCGCAGTGCTGATGCGCGCAAGGAGTGCCCTGCCATGCAGGGGTGTCCCCGCATAGGGGAGCCCCACACACAAGGAGTGAGCCCCGTAAGGAGAGCTGCCCAGCGCGAAAGAAAGTGCAGCCTGCCTAGGAATGGCGCCGCCCACACTTCCCGTGCCGCTGACGACAACAGAAGAGGACAAAGAAACAAGACGCAGCAAATAGACACCAAGAACAGACAACCGGGGGAGGGGGGAATTAAATAAATAAATAAATCTTAAAAAAAAAAAGAAGAAATGCTAGGCCTAGCGCCTCCTTCACGGGGAGTTTGAGTCCCAGGGAGCATTAGTTCCCCACTTCTCGCTGACTCAGAGATTCCAGTCACAGGATTCCCAGAGAACTCTGCAGGTCTTCTGGTCCTGCGCTGATTAATCTCTTCTGTTTTGTTTTCTTTTTTCAAGCAGGAGAAGCTTCTCTTTAAAGAGAAGGCATCTTGCAGGGCCCTACTCTATAAAGGAATCAGAGGTAAGTGGATGTGGCTCAAGAGATTGGGCTCCCGTCTACCACATGGGAGGTCCTGGGTTTGGTTCCTGGGGCCTCCTGGTGAAGACAAGCTGGCCCATGTGGAGAGCTGACGCAACGGGGTGACGCAAAAAAAAAAAAAAAGAGAGACACAGAGGAGAGACAATGAGAGACACAACAAACTAGGGAGCTGGGGTAGCTCGGGCGATCGAGTGTCTCTCTCACACGTTGGAAGGTCCCGGGATCGGTTCCCAGTGCCTCCTAAAGAGAAGACGAGAAGAGAAGACAAGCGAACACAGAAGAACGTACAGCAAATGGACACAGAGAGCAGACAGCGAGCACAAGTGGCGGTGGGGGGGATAAATAAATCAAATAAATCTTTAAAAAACAAAAAATAAAGGCATCTGAGCATGACGTCTTGGGCTGAGGGCTACGGGAGCACGAGGCCTGACCTCCTGCCTGCCTTGGGCCCTCTCACCTCCCCGGAAGTGCCTCTGGGGCCCCTAAGTACCCGGGGAACACGGTTTGAGAACCCCTGGTCTGTTCTTCCCATCCACCCTCCACCCCTTATTTTGCAAGTCCAGGACACTGACCCGCCTCGAGGCGGCCCCCCACCCGTCTCCAGACCAGCGATGTTTCCAGCGCCCCGCGCGCCCCTCTGTATCCTTTCAGCTGCTGGGAATGGACGGGGCCTGAGAGCCTTGAAGCAGCTTTTGCATTTTGTGGCCCCAAACTCCTGGGGCGTGTGTGGCCTGCGTCCCTGGGTGGGAGGGCTCTCGTCGGCATGTCCTACGTGTTTCACTGGAATCCTTTAAAGCTGCAGAAGCTGTGCCCCTGTGACAATGCGGACCACGTGCCACTGGGGTTCAAGACGGCAAACCCATTAAGTAATAACTCCCGACTCCTTTTGTGTCTGGCTTATTTGACTCAGCAGGTGTCAGCAAGATTCATCCAGGTTGTAACCCACATCAGGATAGCACGTGCTGTCCAAGGAGGATTTAGTTTAGAACCGTAAGGAGAGTCTCAGTATTACAAACTGTATTACCGTAACTCGTGACTTGCATCATCCCAGATCATTCATTGAGCGTTCCTTCCTTCCCCTACTGATCTGCGATAGTTCACTCCAGAGCATAAAATCATTCTACATGTGGGGTCTGTTTCAGAAAGTTCTATTGTTTCATTGATTTTTTAACATGCTATTTTTATTACTATAGCTTTATTATGTGTTTTAATATCTGATAACTGAAGTCCCTCCTCTTCTAGATTTTTTCTTCTAAAATTTTCTTGGCTGCTCTTATATGTTTATTTTCTTAGGTGGACTTTTGAATCATTGGGTCAAAACCAAAAATATCCCATGAAGATTTTGATTGACATTGTATGTTAATTTGAAAAGAGTTGCTTTCTAAAGTAGTCAATCATTCATCCTTATGATCGCACCATTGTGATCTACTTTTTGTAGTTTGGAGAGGAAAAGTGGATTAGAAGCCACATTTTACCATGCAACAAGATGAAGTCTAGCAGTTTAACGATTTAAATGTAGAAAATTAAACCTGAGAAGTACTAGAGGAAAATATCTGTGATGTTGGGAGTGCAAGAGATCTTGCCAGAATAGGACATCAAAGACAGGCGCCAAGAAGGAGGAGATGGAGAATTAAACAACAAAACGATAAAATAAAAAACTGACAAACACTGAAAAATCTTTTGCAGTGTATACTACAAAGGATTAATGTCTTGGTGTTAACGCCTCTTCCGTATCACTAGGAAAGGGTTGACACATCCAGTGGAAAGAGAAAAAGCAACAGGATAAACAATGCACAAAGGAAAATATACAACAGTCCAATAAGCATATGAGATAGTCTTCCACCTACTTAATTACATTAATTTCAAATTAAACAACAAGATAATTTTTCACCTAAAACCCGTTTTTATTTTAAACATTATTACAAACACCCAATGTTGTGAACACAGGTCAGCAGGTGTTTTTATATACAGTAGTCTTAAAAGTCTTAAAATATGCAAAAGACTTAGTTACAAATATGATTATACAACACTATTTAAGATGGCAAAAAATATCACCCAGATTTCCTAAAATGGCTAATTATGTGAAAAGAATATTTAATGTCTTGAAAAGGTATTCCCACCACATAAAATTATTAAGTGAAACATTTTGTTTTATTCTTTTTTTTAAAAAAAGGAAATAAAGAGAAAAAGAAAAGAAGGAATGAAGGGAAAAGAGAAGTGTATACACATATTTTCTTAAAGTTAGGTAAGAAAAATAGACCATAATATTACCAGTGCTTATGGTGCACTGAGGGCAAGATACAGTTGATTTTAATTTTCTTTTAACTTCTTTAAATTTTTATATAAGAAGCATGCATTACTTTTTTCAATAGAGGGGAAAAAACATTTCAATGCATAAATTTTACGTTTTCAAAACAGGAAAATAATTTTAAAAAATCATGACACCTATGAAGCTGACATTTTTTTTAACACTGCTGATGGCACTGCAAATTGGCATTAAACTTCTGAATGCCGATTTTGTAATATTGAAGGCTACAACTTCCTTTGACCTTGTAAATCTATCCCTAAGAAATAATTCAAAACACTGAAAAAATTATGCCCACAAAAATGCTCATTGCAGTGTCCTTTGTAAAGGTGACAAATTAGAAGCCAATCATATCTTATAATAGGAAAAAGACTAAAAAAAACATATGGTACATCTATTAAAAGACTGGATAGAAGTTTCAGGAAAAGGCTATTGACATGCTGAGCGAAAACCAAGATAAAAAATTGTTTATAAACCATAATAATAATGATGATGATATAATTGTGCTTATGATTTAAAAATACTAGGTGGAAGCATATAAAAATTAATGATGGCTGTGAGGGTGTAGAATTTTATGTGATTATTTCATCCTTTTTTTCTGTTTTCCAAATTAGTAATAGTACTTAAAAATTATATATGAAAGGGAAATAGAAGAAAAGGTAAATTGGTTGGTGTGACAATTTGAAGTTCATTTATGAATCCCAAAACGAGAAAGATATTGTTTTTTAATTAACTCATTCCTGTGGGTGTGGGGCCCTTTGATTGGACTATGTTGGTGAGGTTAAGTCTCTGCCTTCTTATTGGAGCTGATATAAAAGGAAACACAGAGAGAGACATACACATAGGCAAAGGGAGCACTGCCTTTTTTTTTAAGGTACTTTCCTCTTTATTTAAAAAAATTTTTTTAAGATTTATTTATCTATTTATCGTCCCCCTCCCCTTCCCCTGCCCTGCTGTTTTTGCTGTCTGTGTCCATTTGCTGTGTGATCTTCTGTGTCTATTTCTCTTTTTGTCTTCTCTTCTTGTTTTCTCTCCTCTAGATTTGATCCTGGGAAACGCTGATGTGGAGACAGGTTCCCTGTCAATTGTGCCACCCCAGTTCCTGGTCTCTGCTGCGCTTCACCTTGACTCTCCCCTTCGTCTCTCTTTCGTTGTGTCATCATCTTGCTGCGTGACTCACTTGTGCGGGCACTGGCTCGCCACACGGGCACTTGCGTGGGCACTGGCTCGCCACACAGGCACGCTCTCTCTTCTTCTTTTTCACGGGGAGGCCGCAGGGATTGAACCCGGGTCCTCCCATCTGGTAGGCGGAGGCCTTATCACTTGAGCCACGTCCGCCTCCCGAGCGCTGCCATTTTTGACCCTGCAGTGTGTGAAAGGGGGACTCAAGGATTGCTAAGCCACCGAAGCTCACGCACGAAGCCCCCAAGAGGCTGGGCACATGGAGCAGCTCAGAACTGAAGCCTAGTCTTTTTTTTTTTGCTGATCGAAATGACCAATAAATATTTTAATCACCGTTAAAAAAAAAGAAAGAAAATATTAAAATAAAAACCTTGTACTCCTATGACTCACACCCACCTTGTCTCCACCCCCTCCCGCTGAGAACCGAGGTGGGGAGATGCAGGTGGGGAGGGCCAGGGGTAGGGTAGAGATACTTGAAGAGATGAGCCGTAGCCTTAGGGCCCACAGCTGACCTCGGGAAGGAGGTGGAGCAGCCCGGGCTGATGGAGGAGGCCCAGAAACAGACAAGCCCCTGGCCCGGGGACGACGGTCAGTTCTGGGGGGAAGGCGGGGCCCTCGGCAGAGATCATGGCCATCTTCACCACATAGCAGGACCGCAGGACCGCCAGTGGCTGGCTCTGATGAAAAGGCATCTCTAACGGGGCCTTGATCTGCACATTTCACAGCCTCGGAACTTTAAGCTTTTACCCCTAATAAGTCTCCCATTATAAAAGCCAACCCATTTCTGATACTTTGCACCGGCAGCCCTGGGGCAAGCTGAGGCAGCTGGCAAGGTGGAGAGTGTGTTGGAAGAGGGACAGTGTGAAGGATGTGTGGTGAGGCGGGGGAATATTTACTGGCCTGGGGGGGGGGCCATGGGCTAGGGGGCTGAGATGGGTTAAAGGGCCTGACCCAATTCCTAGTTTGGGCAACGGCTGATGGTAATACCTTAACTTAGAGCAAAGGCACAATTTTTTTTTTAAGGTGGTAGCAGAGATTGAACCCAGGACCTCGTATGTGCAAGGCAGGTGCTCAACCACAGAGCTACACCTGCTCTACAAAGATAAGTTTGTCTGGCCTGTTTGTAAGAACCCGTCTGAGGAGACGCCAGGCTCTAAGGAGGCTGATTCTGCCTGGTGTCCCACGTGTCTCCTGTGGGAAGAGGGCGCCTAGGAAGATTCTGCAGCAGCTGGGGGACCTGGGCCAGCGCAGTGGTTCCCTGATAGCCACTGGCCATTCTCCTTCTGGGCAACACTCCAATCCTAGATTCTGGCTCAGAGATGCTACGGATCCAACAGCGACGGCTCCTTTCTTAAAGCTTAGTGAATGAAGCCTTTTGCAAGAAGTAACCTTCCCTCCCTCCTCCAGTGAAGTCATTAAAAATTAACAGAGACAGGATAATTAAAGGAAGAACTGCCTGGGCCTAAACAGCTTTCAAACTCAAAAGAGGCTTCCCTCCCCACACCACTCCACTTTTTTACTCGTGGTTTTTTCTAATTAGACAAGTGGACTGAGAGACAGGGAGACTTTTGTTGTCTGATATATAAATCTTCCTCTTCCCCCAGGCCCGAGATAAAAGCATAGGGGCACGGCCATGTCCAGCCCTGTTAAATGCTGTGAACGGAGCTTCACCGATTGTGTCCACAGGGTCCTTTCACCGGAATCAGTCTAGCAGTTATCAACAAACATTCACTGGGCACTGTGTGCTAGGCACTACCCAGGCACCAAGGTCCACAAGATTAAGACCTGACCTCTACAAACAGCGCCTGCCACGCTGAAGCAAGTATCAGATCCCAGACTCCAAGCTACACCTCATCACCATAAAGCCAATTTGTCATGAGTGGCAGCCTTCCAAAGCAAGCCCCCGAGAAAGTGCAAGGCTGATATGGCAATTACATACCTGCACGGCCCTGAATGAGACACAACACCAGACCCTGAGCCCTTCCTGCTAGAGCAAACCGCATGGGTTTGTGCAGCTGTTAAGTCAACAAACCAGGTATTAAGTGCAGCTCTGACTGCCAGGTGTCCCCAGGGTTCATTTTCTCCTTCAATACTAACAGAAGTTTTACGGGGGCATAGCCTTCATTTCCCAGCTTCCCTTGCAGCTAAGTGTGGTCATGTGACTGGTTTCTGGCCAATGGCAGGTGGAGTGGAAGTGCTGTGACCCACTCCCAGGGCACGCTTTTCGAGAGAAGGTGTTTCACCCCTCTGTGCTGGTCTGGCTAATGTGCCAACCTGGCCAGGGAATGGTGCCCAGTTGTTTGGTCAAGCAAGCACTGGGCTAATTGTAATACAAGGACATTTTACGGACTCTAATCCCCAGTGAGTTGACTGCATTGATGGCTGGTTGCATCTACAATCAGTTGAGGAGATTGCCGTCAGCAATGACTGATGTCTCACCCAATCAGCCGAAGGTCTTAAAAGGAGAAGTGATTTCAGCACTCAGAGAATTTCAATCCCTACTTGAGACAGTCAGCATCTTCTGTGGAAGTCACCCTCATCGAGGACCTTCATCAGAGTTTTTGGCTTGCAGCTTGCCCTGTGGAATTTGGATTCCTGTATCCCCACAGTCCTGTGAGACAATTTTATAAAATCTCTTGCTATTTATAGATAGCTCCTATCGGTACTCTTCCCGAGAGAACCCTGGTTTTTACACCTTCCTTCTCCTTTCTTGCTTCTTGTGGGCAGGAGAGGACACAATGGTGAGAGCTGGAGCAGCCAGCTCAGAAAATGAGATGATGCTACCTGTGGAGACTGGTAGAGCCACACAGCCCCCAAGGGTCTCTAACCCCTTTATGTCTTGAGGCCAGTGCTTGAACTATTACATGAGGGGAAAAATGCATTTCTTTTTTTTTTTTTTTAGGAGATGCTGGGGATTGAACCCAGGACCTCATACATGGGAAGCAGGCGCTCAACCACTTGAGCTACCTCTGCTCCTCAATGTGAGTTGGCTTTTTCATGTTTGTTTGTTTTTAGGAGGTACTGGGCATTGAACCTGGGACCTTGTATACGGGAAGTAGGTGCTCAACTGCTTGAGTTACATCTGCTCCCCTGCATTTTTATTTTAACTACAATATTTAGGGGTCTCTGTTACAGCATTCTAGCAGGTATCCTAACATACCAAGGACAGCCTATAATTAATAGATATGTTAATAAGAGAGACAATTTGTTGAAGAAAACCATGTGCCAGGCAATGTGCTAGGTGCCTTATATACATTTATCTCATGGATTCCTCAGTGGGTATCGTCAGTCCATTTCACAGAGGAGGAAACTGAGGATCAAAGAGGTTGACAATATTACCCTGAATTAGTGATAGAGCCAGGGCTTGAGCTCAAGTCTTTGAACTCTCAGTTTCGTGCTTGTGGTAGGTAGAATTCTATACCCCAGTTTAGACATGTGCTTATTATCGATCCGTATTCCTGTGGGTGCGATCCCACATTTAAAGAGGACCTCCTGAGGATGTTTTTAGTTAAGGCGTGGCCCACCTGCCTGTAGCCCCACCTGAATTAATGAAGGTTTCATAAATGTCCAGAAGGAGGAAGTCAGGGAAACCAGAAGAGAAAGGAGAGGATTCAGCCACGCGCTGGGGGAGCCAAGGAGCCCCAAGGACCACTGCAGCCAGCCCCAGAAGGCTACGGTCTACAGGGAGAGGGCAAGTCTTGCCGTTAGCTAGATTTCAGACTTCTAGCCTCAAAACCATGAGCTGAAAATTTCTGTGTAAGCCAGTACCAGTTTTGGTGTTTGTGACTGCATTTCTCTAAACTAAGGCAAAATAAGACAGTACCCCATGCTGGGAGTTAGGGAGGGTTTCTTTATACCAAATTATTTTTGAGAACATACTATTTCTTAAGTCAGAGTTAATTCTGAGTACAAATAGCATGAAGAAATACAGATCTCTATTTTATTAAAACTCAACCTGGTCAGAACTCAATTTCCCACTTCTACTAAACTGACTTTGCTTTCAATGTAAGACTTTTTATTAAAAGGGGGGTGGTGGAAAACTCTAAATCTCCTAAATTATTTCCATTTTAAGAATGGGTATTTCTAAGACACAAGCCCCAAAGGAGAAATATAAGATCACTTCACCCCAATTTTTTTGTTACTATCTATTTTCCTTTACTTCCTGAATTTCACCTCAGGTAAAATCCCAAGAAAATCAGAAGCAATAAAATAATTCAGTAATACGGTGGCATAAAATTAATATAAAAATCAATAGCTTTCTTTTAATTTTTTCAATAGCTTTCCTATATATAAAACAACAATCAGTTATAAGATATGAGAGAAAAGAATTTCTATTTTATTCTGCTCTTCTATACTGAAAACTGTAAGATACTTACAACAAATTTAATAAGAAACATAGAATACATATGTAGCAGTTTGATAAGATTATGAATTCCAAAAATAGATATAGGATTATGTTTGTACTCTGATCTGTACCTGGGCATGATTGAGTTATGATTAGGGCTTTGATCGGGCCACCCCTTGGTGGGTGGGGATCACAGATAAAAGGCATGGCAAAGAATAGAGTTAGGGGTTTTCTGATGTTGGAGTTTTGATGTTGGAGTCTGATGCTGAAGACTGAATCTGGAGCCCCGGGAAGTAAGCTCACAGAGGAAAGAGAAGCCAGCCCCAGGAAGAGAGGAACCTTGAACCCAGAGAGAAGCAAGACCCTGGAAGGGAGGAACCAGGAAGCCTGAACCCTCGCAGACGTCGGCAGCCATCTTGCTCTAACACGTGGAAATAGACTTTGGTGAGGGAAGTAACCTGTGCTTTATGGCCTGGTATCTGTAAGCTCCTACCCCAAATAAATACCGTTTATAAAAACCAACTGATTTCTGCTATTTTGCATCAGCAGCCCTTTGGCTGGCTAATACAATATACATGAGGAAAAAGTTTAAATCTAAGAGATCCAAAAGAAGACTTGAACAAATGGAGAGACACACCATGTTTTTGGAAAGGAAAAGTCAGTATCATAAAGATGTTACTTCTTTCTATGTTAACCTAAAAATTGAACACAATTCACAAAAACTCATGCCAACAAGGTATTCTTTAGAACTAGACAAAGTTATTTCAAAGTTCATTTGGAAAGCTAAACATGCAAGACTAGCCAGAGAAATTTTTTAAAAGCATGATAAGGCAGGCCACGGTCCCATTGGATATTAAAATCTATTATAAAGTCTCAGTAATTAAAAGTGTGGTAGTGACACATCAATAGACAAATCAACGGAACAGAATAAAAATTCAGAAACAGGCAAAACTACGTCCAAGAAATTAATTTATAAGAAAGGTGATATCTAAAACTAATTGGGAAAATGGAATAGTCAATAAACAGTTGAAACAGCTGGGTAAGTCACCTGAAAAAAAAACCTGGATTCATACCTCTTTACACAGGCTAAATTCCAAATAGATCAAAGATACAGATAACCATCAGACCATAAAATGCTAAGAGGAGCCAAGGAAAAATTCTTTTAGAAACTCGGAGCATTAAATTTTTTCTAATCCAGAATCCTTAAGAGAAAAGGATAATAACAGGCTACATCGAAAAATTAAACTTGTCTGCCTAACTAAAAACTCTGGTAAGTAAAATCAAAAGACTAATGATACATTGGAAAGAAATATATGCAACTCATTCCATAAGGAATTTATTTCCTTAACACACAAAGAATGCCTACAAATTTTTAAGGAAAAGTTCAACCACCTAACAGAAACAAAAGCAACCATTAGACCACTAAGAGAAAAGATACCCAACCCTACTCGTACTAAGAGTAGTAAAAATCAAAAACTTCCCTGAGATGCTGTTTTGTGCCCACAAGAATGACCCAGTTCCAGTGGCTGCTACACTCAGGTGACAGTGAGTGGAATCCTGAGTGTAGAAAGATGTAACCTTAATTGTAGGCAATTTGTCACTGTCCATCAAAATTAGCAAAGTATGTACCCTTGGACCCATGATTTTCACTAGGAATTGATGAGATGGATAGACTTACATGAAATGATGGGCATGAACTTACTACATGACATTGTTCAGAATGGAATGAGAGTGGACAGGACCTAAATATAACTGAGTAGGTGACTGGTTAAAGAAATCAGGGCAGGGAGCAGCTATGGGTCAAGCAGTTGGGCACCCGCCTCCCACATGGGATGTCGTAGGTTTGGTTCTCAGTGTCTCCTAAAGAAGATAAACAAACAACAAGCAGACAATGAGCAAAAAACCAAAAATGAGCAGGGAGCAGATGTGGCTCAAGCAGCTGAATGCCCACCTCCTACATGGGAGGCCCTAGGTTCAGTTCCCAGTGCCTCCCAAAGAAAAAAAAACAAACAACAAGCAAAAACAATGAGCAAAAAACAATGAGCAAAGTAAAAACAGTGAGCAAACGGACAAGGGAGCCATCTTGGGGGAAAAACATTAAAGAAACCAGGCACATCCATGCAAAGGAATACTATGCAGCTCTCAAAAATGAATGTGGAAAGTCTTTATATACTAATGGGCAAAGATCTCCATTCACATTACTGAAAGAAACAAGGTACACAGCAGTGTGTGCAGTATGCTGTGTTGTAAAAAAAGAGGAAAAAGAAATGTGTGTGTATTAGCCAAAGGGTTGCTGATGCAAAATACCAGATCAGTTGGTTTTTATAAAGGGTATTTATTTGGAGTAGAAGCTTACAGTTCCCAGGTCAAAAAGCACAAGTTTCCTTCCTCACCAAAGTCTATTCCATGTGTTGGGGCGAGATGGCTGCCGATGTCTGTGAGGGTTCAGGCTTCCTGGGCTCCTCTCCTCCCAGGGCTTGCCCCTCTCTGGGCTCAGCTCTCTGGTATAGCCACAAGGCCAGCTGTAGGCTATTAGGTGAATGGCTTGTTTCTCTTCCTGGGACCTTCTGTCTTTCCTCAGGACCAAACTCCTCTGTGTGCATCCTTCCTGGGGCTCCAGCCCAAGACTCCCACCGCCCTTCTCTGCAGTGCAGTTTCTCTGTGAGTCCCTGCCCATCAAGGGACGTGGCCTACTGACATGGCCCAATCAAAGTCTTAATCATTATTTCATCAAGTAAGAGTAAAACCTCTGAATCCACTACACTTTAATACGCCCAGAGGAAAAGACCAGTTTACAAACATAATCCAATATTTCTTGGGAAGCAGACTTGGCCCAATGGATAGGGCGTCCACCTACCACATGGGAGGTCCACGGTTCAAACCCCGGGCCTCCTTGACCCGTGTGGAGCTGGCCCATGCGCAGTGCTGATGCACGCAAGGAGTGCCGTGCCACGCAGGGGTGTCCCCCGCGTAGGGGAGCCCCATGCACAAGGAGTGCGCCCCGTAAGGAGAGCCGCCCAGAGTGAAAGAAAGTGCAGTCTGCCCAGAAATGGCACTGCACACACGGAGAGCTGACACAGCAAATGATGCAACAAAGAGAAACACAGATTCTCGGTGCCGCTGATAAGGATAGAAGCGGTCACAGAAGAACACACAGCAAATGGACACAGAGAGCAGACAACTGGGCGCAGGGAGGGG
The DNA here is from genome assembly GCF_030445035.2 of Dasypus novemcinctus. NCBI lineage: Eukaryota > Metazoa > Chordata > Mammalia > Cingulata > Dasypodidae > Dasypus > Dasypus novemcinctus. Next base: position 188,762,707 of record NC_080674.1, read on the forward strand.
AAGGGGAGAGAAATAAATTAAAAATAAATCTTTAAAAAAAATATCTTTTTGTAATTCATCAATAATATCAAACTGCTACAGCATGTACATGCTATATACACATTTATATGTATCAATAATCTATGTGTATATATCTTATATATATATTATCTCTGGAGGGATATGCAAGAAAATGAAAGCACTGGTGTTCTGTGGGGAAGGGAACTGGGCAGATGGGATATAGAAAGGGAGATAATTTGTTCATGGTGTATCCTATATACTGGAACGTTTTTAAAAATTTTTTAAAGATTTATTTATTTATTTATTTTCCCCCTTCCCTTCCTCCTGCCCTGCTGTTTTTGCTGTGTTGCCTTCTCTTCTCATTTTCTCTCCTCTAGGATTCACTGGGATTCGATCCTGGGGACCTCTGATGTGGAGAGAGGCTCCCTGTCAATTGCTCCACCTCAGTTCCTGGTCTCTGCTGCGCTTCACCTTGACTCTCCCCTTCGTCTCTCTTTTGCTGTGTCATCATCTTGCTGCGTGACTCACTTGCACAGGCACTGGCTCACCAAGAAAGCCCCTGCGGGGGCACTGACTTGCTGCGCGGGCACGCCTTCTCTTCTTCCTTTTCACCAGGAGGCCCCAGGGATCAAACCCAGGTCCTCCCATGTGGTAGATGGAAGCTTTATCACTTGAGCCACATCCGCTTCCCTGGAACAATTTTGAACTATGTGACTGGATTACCTATTAAAGTCTTTTTCCACCATTGAAAAAAAGTTGGTGTGTCTTTTCTTCTTGTTTCATTGAACCACTCATTTTTCTGAGCACCTGTTGCAGCTACTGTAGGAATGATGCACTGTGTAGATTTGGAATTTTGTCCAATTCTAACTTTTAATTGCAGTACTTGTCCTCATGCACCCAAGCTTCAGTTGACCATGGAATCTGCCCCTTCGGTAGAAAGTCTCAGGTGTCATAGATTTACAGAGCTAGGATGCTCAAGACTGATCTGTGGTGAACTTATTTGGAGGATGTGACAGTTTGAAGCTGGATGGACCCCAGAAAATTATGTTCTTATTAGAGTTAATCCATCCCTGTGGGTGGAAACCTACTGTGGGTGGGACCTTTTGATTTGGTTACTTCAGTTAAGGACTTTTGGATTAGGTTACTTCAGTTAAGGACCTTTTGATGAGGTTACTTCAGTAGGGCATGACCCAGGGTAAGTCTTAATCCTCTTACTGGATTCCTTTATAAATGGGATGAATACAGAGAGACAGACAGAGAGAGAAAGCCATAGGAGGAGAAAGCTGAAAGCAACAAAACCTGGAGAGAGGGGAGAGACCATCAGATGCTCCCACGTGACAGAGGAGTCCAGGATCGCCAGCAGCTGGTCTTGGGTGAGAAAGCATCGCCTGATGATGCCTTGATCTAGACATTTTCACAGCCTCAGAACTGTAAGCTTGCAAGCAAATAAATGCCCATTGTAAAAGCTAACCCATTTCTGGTATATTGCATTCCAGCAGCCAAATTTATGAGTCAATTCATTTGCTCATTCAATCAACGAACACATCACGATGGAGACGAAGGGATGGATGATGGTGATATGAATGGATGCTATCCCCATTCTTCAGATGATGAAGCCGAGGCACAGCAAGGTGACACAATTTGTCTAGGTCATAGACTTTTTCTGTAGGAGTGGCAGAGAAGGATTTCTGTCTGAGGCAATCTAAAGCTGCTTTCTCCTCCTCGCTATTCCACATCAGCTCTCAACGCCTCCTCTGTGACATGTGCAGGACTAGAGCTACAAAATAAAAAAGGCCCCTCATCTTCAAGGAGCGCCAGCCTGCAAGCAGAGGTATAGCTACACGTGGCCAGATAACCACAAAATTTGATAAAGCCATTTCATAGAGAGAAAAAGACACGCTTAAGTTTGTCTTTGGAAACCTCTTTCCTTCTTCATACAGCGAAACACAGTAATTATCAGCACATACAAATACAACATTTGGACAGTTAAGTAACAGCTCTGAAAAAAGGATCACAGATAAAGTTGAAAGGGCTCTTTTTTTTCTTTAAAAAAAAACCAACTACACAGCCTACCCATCCCAATCCTACCTCAAGTACCAGGTTAACAAATCGAGGCCATGCTTGAGAATTGCTGACATGAAATAAAAAAGCTCATTATGGTACTTCATTCAAACCAGTTTCTAAATTTATAAGCCTATAAAAAATAACTCAGATCAAACAGCGAACAAATGGCCACTTTCTTTATGGCTATCAAATGCACCCATAAAAGTGGGCTCGCAGGCCCATGTGCTGTCAGCTGAAATGCACATGTGGCCAGGAAGAGAATCCCACAGCCCCCCAAGCTGTGACAAGCAGGCAGGGGGGACCTGGCTTAGTTCAGGGGTGGCTAGGCTGGAGCAGGGGCCTGCGCTCTCTGGGCAAGGCATTTAATGTCTGTGGGCCTCAGTTTCCTCATCTATGAAATGAGGATAATAATACCCTTCCTGCAGAATTGTGATGCTCAGAGAAGCAAACCTGCTAAGGGTCTCGGATGGGGTCTAGTTCTGGGCTTGGGCTCGGAGGAGGATAGTTCCTTCCTTCTTTATGACTCATATAATAACCTTAGGCCCCTGGAGGTAAAATACATTCTCACTTCTCTGAGGGAGTGAAGACCCAGCAGAAATGGGTGAAAAACATCACTCAAAGGTTCACACTGTTTTACAGGAACATTCTCCAACCCTTCTCTGCGATGGTTAATTTCATGTGTCAACTTGGTTAGGAGATGAAGTCCAGTGGTTTGGCCAAGCAAGCACTGACCTGATTGTTCCTGTGAGGGCATTTCGTAGATGGGGTTGCATCTACAGTCAGCTCATTGCATCTACAATCAACACAGGAGATTGCCCTCAGCAATAAGCGTAGTCTGACCCAATGCACTGGAGGCCTTAAAGCCAGAAGTGAGGATTTCAGATATCAGAAAGAAGCATTCCTGCCTCTACCTCAGGCAGCGAACTTTTCCTCACTTACCCTGGAGTTTCCACCTTGCAGCCAGTCCTATGGAAATCAGACTTGTCAATCCTCACAGTCATAGGAGCCAACTCTGATAATAAATTTCTTAATATTTACATATATTTGTGTGTGTGTGTGTATATTTCTCCGTAGAACCCTAATACATTTACTGAATTCTTCAATGTAAGGATGACAAAAGACACCAAGGGCCCTCGTCAGACTTTTCTGTCCCTGAGTTGCTCCAGGTCTATCTGGGGAGAAGGGATGCTCACACAAAGTAACCGTGGAGGAGCCGGGGCACAGCACCGTGCCCGTGGGAACCAGCCCTAGTCTACCAAATAACTTAGTGGGAAATACAGGAGAAAAACAGATTGACCAGCAAATGGTGTCGGGATAACTAGTTATTTGGAAGACCCTCAAGTCAGAGCTTCTCCTCACACCATACATCAAAATGAATTCAGACTAAAAAGAGGTCAGTGTAAAAATAAATGGAACCTTATATAAATTAGAAGTAACTACAGGTAAACCTTTAGCTGATACCAGGTGGGACTGGATAGTCTAAGCATAAAAGAAACGGAAGCAATAGATCAATAAATTTGATTAGCTTATAATTTTCACATTTTACATATCACAACAGCATAAAATTTGGAGGACAAGAGAAACAGTATGGAAAGTATTTGCAATCACGATAACAAAGTATTGTCCTTAACACATTAAATATATCTTGCAATTCAATAAGAAAATCACTAAAACCCTTGGACTCCCCATTCCCACAAACAAGTCAAGATAGAAGGACTGTAATTTCCAATAAATGTACGTCTGATTAAAGAACAAAAAAGCCCCCAGAAACACCGTGATAAGGCAACAAGCTACCCTTTTGTGAATCTGTCTGTGAAACGGAATCACTAATTATCATTAATGATAATGGATAAATATTGACTAGGCTATAGGCACTTTCATACATAGCCAGTTATGAAAAACAAATTTGGCGAAATGTACACGAGGCTTAAAAATACCCATCACTGGGAAGTGGATGTGGCTCAAGTGGGTGGGCATCCACCTACTGCATGGGAGGTTCTGGGTTCAGTTCCCAGTGCCTCCCAAAGAAGAAGATAAGCAAGATAGCGAGCTGACACAACGGGCTGATGCAACAAGATGACGCAACGAGGACAGACAATGAGGAAACACAATGAGAGAACAAAAAGCAGGGAGTGGAGGTGGCTCAAGTGACTGGCACCTCCCTCCCACATGGGAGGTCCTGGGTTCAGTTCCTGATGCCTCCTAAAAAAAGACAAGCAGACACAGAGTGCACTCAAGGAACAGACACAGAGAGCAGACAGTAAATGCAAACAACAAGGGAGGGAGAGAAATAAATAAATAAATCTAAAAAAAAAAAAATCCGCCACCTTTGACTATGTAATTTCACTCTAATAATCGGGCCTAAAGAATTTATCAGAAATAAAAGTCCAAGTTAAGGATGTTTAACACATCATTCTCTATCAGAGCAAAAAATTTGAGTGCAGTCTTTTTTTTTTAAGGATTTATTTATTTATTCCCCCCCCCCCGCCCCACCCGGTTGTCTGTTCTCTGTGTCTATTTGCTGCATCTTCTTTGTCCGCTTCTGTTGTCAGCGGCACGGGAATCTGTGTCTCTCTTTGTTGCGTCATCTTGCTACATCAGCTCTCCGTGTGTGCAGTGCCATTCTTGGGCAGGCTGCACTTTCTTTCGCGCTGGGCGGCTCTCCTTACAGGGCGCACTCCTTGCGCGTGGGGCTCCCCTATGCGGGGGACACCCCTGCGTGGCACGGCACTCCTTGCGCATATCAGCACTGCGCATGGGCCAGCTCCACTGAGTGCAAACTTAATGTTCAAAAGTAGAGAGAATTCTACATCAAATATAAAATAGTATGCTCCCATTAAAAAGGTGTTTTTTGAGTGCAAAAAGAAATGTCAAAAATTTTAAAGGGGAGTGTATGTAGCTCAGTGGCTGAGCGCCTGCTTTCCATATACAAGGTAGGTCCTGGGTTCAATCCCTGGTATCTCCTAAAAAAATTTTTTTGTCCAAGCCTCAATTGTGTTTAGTAGTCATATTGTTAAAGGTAGTGTTGATCCTGTTGTTCAGAGAGTGTTGCACAGGTGTTGTGTGATATAGCAAGTGACTTAGGCCTGTGTTGTAGAGAGGCAGAATTTTTAGAATGGGGAAAAAGATTGCATTAAGTAAAAAACCTGGCAGTCTTGAATTTAAATTGAAAACAGCAGCATGCACTCAGGAATGCATTTTATCTTAAAAACAAACAAATGAACAGTTTGTAGTTCTGCCCACTGAAAAGGCTTAGAAAAAATGACCAACCCAGTACCATACCACCCAGATTATGGTCTCTATATTTCCTACTTAAAGGAAAACAGAAGATCTTTCTGGACCATCTTGTCATAAGGGAAATAAACAAACCATCAAAGACTACTGGGGTCATGTTAAAAGGACTCACAAGCCAACCTGAAGAGGCTCCCACTGGCCAAGACAGGACTCCTTCCGCACTGAGAAGAAGAAAAAAATTAAAAATAACAATAAAAAAGAAGAAAAACAACTACAATGGATTGAAACAATCAAATGTGTTTAAATGCATGAGTTCATAAAGACATTAAAAATAGAACTCAGCTTTGGAGGATGCTAGGGTACAAACTCATGATTTTGAAATCTGGGAAAGAAAGGGGAAGAAATAAAACCTCTATCCTGCTGTTCCTTAAGTGAACTCGACCAAAAGTGGACCTGAACAGTTGATGAGGAGAAGTTTCTCTCTCTAAAAATATTGTGCCAATAAGTAAAGAATAACAGAATTTGAATATGTCATTTTAGAAACCCTTCATAAAATAAGAGATCTAGGCAATGGTCGTCAGTAATGGCTGTTAACATCACAAAAAGAAGCACATTCAGTATGTGTCTTTTGGCTGGGGGAACTCAGCACCACTTAGTAAGGGTTCTTAGCCCTGTACCCCCCGAAATAACCCTGAATCTCATCAAGCCTCTAGATCTACCCACCAATTTACAGCAAACGCAGGGGCAGAGGAACATATTAAATGACACCACAGGAATGTAATCATCAAAATCCAGACTGTGGGAAACTCTGCAGGACAAATGACCAGGTTTCTTCAACAAATAAATTACAAGGAAAATGAAAGAGGAGGCAGAACCTATAGATTACAAGAGACTTAACAGATGCATCAACCCATCACAACACATCAGCCTTATTTCTGGATTCTGATTCAACCTATTTAAAAAACTACGAGACAACTGGGGAAATCTGAACACCCAAACTCGATATTTAATTGATATTAAGTGTTAATTTTTCAGGCATCATAAAAGGTATTTTGGTTATGGTTTTTTAAAAAGTCTCTGACTTTTAAAGATTCATCCTGAAATATGTGCCAAAAATTAAATGATAAGATATTTGCAATTTGCTTCAAAATGATTCTGATAGTTAATGGGTAGGAGTCTAGATGAACAAGATTGGCCGTGATTTGGTCATTGCCGAAACCAGGTGACAGGTAAGTGGCAGTTCATACTCATCTCTCTACTTTGGTAAAATGTTTCAAATTTTCCAAAGTGAAAGGAATAAAAACATTTAAAATGAGTTTCCCCCCGCCCAAAAACATTTTTTCCCAAACATTTTAATGGCATGGAGAAATGCTCATGATATAGCAATGATGAAAAAAGCTACAAAACCAAAATAGACAGTGTTCTCTCAATCTTGTTATTCACACATCCACAATTTTGGGCAAAAAGGGAGAAGAAAAGTCAACAAAATGTTAATAACATTGTTGTCTCTTAATGGTGGTCTAACGGGTGGTTTAACTTTTCTTCCTATTTCCTCTAGCGAGTAGGCCTTACTTTATAATTACTACCTACTTTTAAAAGCATTTTACTTGGGGTCTGTCAAGTTAGGCTCACAGTGTGTTTACTTCGGCTTTACACTATTCACTGCCGTCTCCCTGAACTGCCCATGAACCCGGAGACTTTTACCGTGCCGCGAATCCCCGGATTTGAAAAAATAAACAATGTACAGCTAGCCCTAATGCCGAAGCACCTTTCTCAAGCCAAGAAGGCTGTACAGAGCCTGCAGCTCTTTACCCCAGGCGAGAAATAATCAAGGAGAAAAAACCCATTTGCAAAGATGAGCCCAGCAGCACCCTTCCCAGTGGGGAGAACTGGACACAGCGTGTGGGGGGCCGTCCAGCCCACCCTGGCGGAGTGGTGCCAAGGGCGCGGCCCCGGGACACCGGCCAGGACAAGCCTGGGTTCTGGGCCAACACACACAAAACTTGTAAGGACAATTTTGTCAGGTTAAAAAAAAAAAATTCGAATAACCAAACTAGGAAATGTATCGGGCTATCAGAGGAGGCTCTGCTGAGTGGCTGAAATGAAAGGATGTTCATTCTCGTCCCAAATGGGTAAAACAGGTTCAAGATTCCATCTGTTTAGAAAGCCAGTTCCCAAATTGCTTTACCATCTAGTCTCCCTAACAGCTACCCCCTCCCCACATGCCTTAGGTTTCCAACAAAAACCGACATACCCAGAGAGTCCCCTCTGCCTCCTTTTCTCACCAACTATCTGCTCCCATGAGATGCACAGGCATATTTCATCCTTCACATTTTACAAAAGAACATACATTACCAACATGCATTTGCTAGCATATAAGAAAAAAGTCAAAGTCCTACACCTTCCTGATCTGTGGCTTGCAGCTGAGCCTGAGCAAGAGAAGACAGAGACACAGGATCTTCCACTCATGACTCGGAAGTAGTTAAAATGGGAAATCTTAGGGTGTATCTATGCTACCCCAATAAGAACTAACAATCCAAACCACAGGACTGCACAACACAAAGAGTGAGCCCTCATGTAAACGATGGACCTTCCTTCATAATATATTTGAACAATATTGGTTTACAGGTTGTAACAAATGCACCACACGAATGCGGAAGCAACGCTAGGGAAAGCTGCGGGGATGGGGAGGTAAGTGGGAGCTCTGCTTTCTGCATGATTTTTCTATGAACCTACACCTGCTCTCGAAGAACAGATTAATTAAAATTTCCCCATGGCCATTTTAGGATATCCTCGTTTTGGGGGCAGTGGAGGGGGTATGTGAGTTTATGCCAGCATTTCTTTTTTTTTAACTTAAGGAAATTAAGTAGGAGACGTTCCCATGGGATCTCCACGGGTCTCCCCGTGGGAAAGCCCGGGCGCCATCACCTTTAACAGAGCCGTTCTCTAACCGAGGTGGGCGAGAGGCGACAAGGCGTTGACGTTTGGCAGCAGTGGAGGTGCCTTCCCAGCGCCTGGGCAGGCAAGGGGGCTGGCTGAATGCCGGCGCTGCCCCGCCTCGGGGTGGGTCCCTTGGCCTGGCTTTCTGGCGGGTGGGCAGGACTCTCCAGGGGGCTGCTCAGATTCCAGGCGGGTCATCTCCAGGGCCCCTCTCGCTGTGAATGGCCGTGTCATGTCCCGTTTCGACCACAAGGGGCAGCAGTGGCAAAGCCAGATTTACAGCCAGACCTGAGAAGAGGGGCTGGGTACAGCAGGCTCCAGGGAGCCCCCACCCCAGTATCTCAACCGGGTCCAAGGCCGCGATGGGCCAGGCTGGCTGTGAGGCACGGCGATTAACCGCCTGTCTCACTCCAGACCCACACCAGGGAAGGGCTCCTGGGGCCCTCCGCTGGGTACAAACTGCTCTCTGAAAAGCTTGGATAAGTACGGGAATGCTTTCAGGTATTTTAAACAATTTCTTTAGTATGGAGGGGCCCAGGCAGCCGACAGGCAACAGGTCCTACCAGTGGACCTCATCCAGAAGCCCTGTCTAGCTGTGTGACCTCAGGCAATCTGTCTAACCTCTCTGGGCCTCGGTTCCCTTGTCTGTGAGGAAGGTAAGAGCGTTCACCTCACAGGGGATTTGTGAGAAGATAAAACGAGGTGACGAGCAGGAAGGCGTTTGGGCAAGCACAGAGCTTGTGTTCTCAAGGAATATGAAATATGTTTTGCTTTTTTCCCCATTCAGAAGAATGGGAAATGCAAATGAGAGAAAGCATGCAGTGACTTCTAGAAAGAACTTAAGGAAAATGCCAGGGAAAGTTGTGATGCAGAGAGAGCTGCTCCCAAACTCCCTGTCCAAGCCATCAGACACGGCCCTGCACATTTGGGTTTGAACTGGGGGGTCTGCTCAGCACCGCTCTTCTTGGAATCTAGCATGGCTCCTGGCACACAGTAGGGGCTTTCTAAGTATTCTGGAAGGAGGGTGTTATGACAAAAGCAGTCACATGCTCAGCAGTTGCTCCCTGCCTGCTGACCATCTAACTCTCATTTTATTACCACCATTTCACAGATGTCACTGCCTCTCCCAGAGGTTAAGTCAGAGGTTTTCCCAGCAATCAGGCCCAATCCCCAGCACGGCTTTTAAACAAAAGCAGCTGAGGCATTTACCCCGGCCAGTTTCGAAAATTCAACATTCTCCTGTCACTGACATAACTTATAGGGAGTTTTTCATATTGGCTCTCTTTTATCTTTGCATTCGAGGCTAAGACAAACCTGTATGCATTTAACTTATTTCAGTCATTTAAAGGAATAAAGAACAAAAGAGAAGAATCTGCATTAAATCAGGCACAATAAGAGGAAGCATTTTTAACAAAATATTATGGTAAGAGCTTCAGGTTTCTATAAATCATCCCATTGAGCTCTGAAATGCCTAAATTACCATTGTTGTGCTATTCCACATCCCGCTCCCACCCCCCCATTCATAAACAGCTGGTGAAAATGCAAAACCGGGCCAAATACAAAGTGGGGGAAATGTTTAACTTAATTTTGACTCTGCATTGCTGAAACCACCACCACCAAAAAATCAAAACTTTCCAGGGTTTAACAAATTTAACTACAAATTACAAGTCAGAGCCTTTCCGCAATTAAATGCCTGTGTAAAAAGGTTTTCCAAATCAAATTTCCAAGGTTTCTCCTTAACACATGTCCCCACGGTTCCCTCTTCAGAACTGAAGCCAAAATGGAAATTGGTGTGAAAAAGCAGTGAACATTCCCAAAGAGCAGACGGCTGCAGAGAAGGGGAGAGACACAGGAAGGCGGCACTTGCTCCTTATTGGGAGTAAGGAGCAGGGCAGAACCGGGCGACGGCTGGCACCTTTGCCGTGCCCCGACATCGCCGACGGCTAAATAGTCCAAGGGCCTGGGGAAGTGGATGCAGAGGTACAATTTCATGCGTCACTGCACAGCTAAATAAAGGGAAATATTTTCAAAGTGTGATTGAACTTTACCCACACTGGTGGACTTTTTTCCTCCCCTCCTCTGGGGATCCTAGTTTTTTTAAGAACTACTCACCTTTCAGCTGCAATGAAGAGTTCTACATTAGGTTAGCAGGCCAGTGAAACAAAGATTTCTTTTTCATATCACTGGAGAACAAACATTTCTGAATTTTAAGTGTTTGTGAACACGCTGCTTTTAATTAGACGTGTGGGAATGAGTTTATTTTCTCAGAAAGCCCAAGATGTGTGGGGACTTGGTTTTCTTTTCCTAAGCTGATGCTACGAGGTCAAGGAAAAGCGTTGTTGTATCTGGAAAGGGGCAAAAAGGGAGAAAGATGGGTGTGGGAGTGGATGGAGCGGGAATGGGGAGTTACTGTTTAACGGGCAGAGTTTCTCTTTGGGGTGATGAAAACGTTTTGGTAACAAGTGGTGGTGATGGTGGCACAACACCGTGAATGCAGTTAACACCGTGGCCTTATATACCTGGAAGTGGTTAAAATGGAAAAATGTAGGTGGTATACATGTTGGTAGAACAAACATTTTTTAAAAAACCGAACAACCATGTGACTGCACAACACAGTGAACCCGAATGCATGGACTATAGATGACAGAAAATTTTAAGTGATTCTCTCAACTGTCCCGAGGCACCACACTGATGCAAAATGTTAAAAATGGGTATTTTGCGCGTGACCTTTCTGTACATCGACAACTTCTCTAATTAAATACAAAACAAAACATAGAGCCGTACAAAGCAAAGAGTAAACCTGAATGTAAACTGCGGACTTCAGTCAGTAATATAGTAAGACCAGTTCAATTGTAACAAATATACCACAGTACTGCAAAATGTAGAGGGAGGGCTGGGTGTGCGTGTGGTGGGTAATCTGAGAACTCCGTGCTTCCTGCAGGCTTCTGCTGGAAAACTACGACTCCTCAAAACAAATTAAAGAACAAAACAAACAAAAACTCTTCATGAGCAGATCTGAGACAGACCAAAAAAAATAAACACATCCATACATACGTACATAAAAATGTCATTAAATGCCACCGAACTGTACACTTCAACATGGTTAAAACGGCAAATTTTATGTTATATATAGGCTACCACAATAACATTTAAAAAAGGGGGGGGTGGAGGGTGACGGGCAGGGGAAGCAGCAGGATTCATAATAACAACACATAAATTGAGCACTTACTGCATGCACTGTTCTGGGCGTTTAGAAACATTAATTTAGACAATGACCCTCTGAGGGGCATATTTTCAGCATCTCCGTTTCACAGATGAAGGAACCGAGGTAGGAGAAGATAATTAACCCGCCTGAGGTCACACAGCTACTAAGAGGGGCTTTCCCAGGACGCTTTCCAAACGCGCCCGGCGGCCCCCAGCCCCTTCCATCGTGTAAACACGGTGGGGGGGTCTGCATGGGAACCGACGGTTCGTTTATAAACAAGCAAGAGCTCAACCATCTGGCTCTTCCCCGGCGGCTGCGGACACTGTGCAGGTACGAGCCCTTTGGCCTGCTCCGCCCTCGCGCCCTGACTTCCCGGGGGCCGCGTCCCCCGCAGGAGCCCGCCTGGCCAAGCCTCTTGCCCAACAGAGCCCCCCGCCAGCGCGGCCCCCGCCTGCGTGTTCCCCAGCAGCTGGCGGTCCCGCGCCTGGCAGCCACGGTCTGCATCTGTGTCAACAGGGACCTGGGCACGGCTGTTTACAGGGTGCCGTGCTCCCTCGGGGACCAGAGGGCCCTGGCTCGGCCCCGACTGGAGACGGGACGCAGGCAGGGCAGGCCGTGCTGCCAGAGTCTCCCACCTGTGAAAGAACACAGAAAGCTGGATTTTTAAGGTCCATCTCCTACATGGTTTTAAAAACGTAAACCAATGAGTTGGTTTTAGTCCCCTTCACTCTTTGTAAAGAAGCTGTATTTAAAAAAAATTGTGGTACAAAATATGCAACAGGAAACTTGCCGTTTTTAAGACTGCACGTCAGTGCCATTAAGTCCATCCCCGACACTGCGCTGCCACCAGCAGCCTCCAGGACCACAACGTTTTCAACATCGCACACAGGGACTCTGTCTCCCCTGGGCCGTCACTCCCATGCGCCCTCCCCCCGTCCCTGGGAACCTCCAGTCCACTGTCCATCTCCGTGGATTTGCCAATTGTGGGCATTTCATAGAAGTGGAATCATACAGCACGTGGCCTTTGGGGTCTGACTTCTTTTGTTCAGCATAAGGTTTTTGGGGCGCACCCGGGCTGTCGCCTCTATTGGAACTTGATTCCTTTTTACAGCTGAAGGATATCGTTCCACTGTGAGGCCATACCCCGTTTTGTTCACCCACTCATCTGTCGATGGACACGGGTTGTTTCCCAACTTGGGCTCTGAACACCGGCATACAAAAAGCTGTTCGGGTCCCTGTTTTCAATTCTACGGGGTCGAGACCTGGGAGCGGAATTGCTGGGTCATATGGTAATTCTATATGTAACTTTCCGAGGCTCCATCAGACTATCTCCCTCTCCTAATTTGATAATTCAGATGCTTTAAAGCATCGGGCCGGCCAAACAAAACTGGCCTGGGAGCTGGGTTTGGCCTACAGACTACGACCTTGGCCTTGCAACAACTCCCAGAAGCTCAGAGAGGGTGAGTGAGTTGTCCGAGGTCACACAGCATGCCTGTCCTTGAACGGAAATCTTCGGCTTTAAGCGCAGTCTCCTTCCAAAGATGCCACGGCCGCCTGTGTAAAAATGCCGCAGCAGAACAAGGTGTGACGGGTTTACTGCTGGATTGTTCACAGGAGAGAAGAGGCGGCGCTGAGCAGAGCCCTAGGAAAGAAGGGATTAGATCTCAGCAGCGTACCCGACGGCCAGCCAGGTGGGAGACACGGGTCTTGTGAAGTGCTCCTGACCTCCCTGTGGCAAAACAAAACAGCACTTCCACCCTCCCGCGCTTGTGCCACGTGTGCACCGGGCTCGTGGAGAAGCAAAGGCCAGCCGTCCGGCTGTTAGTCACCCCCTGACAGGTGACGGGCTTCGGCAGCCGCAGCTGGCGCAGGCCTCTTGGCCTCAGGTCCCTCTGGCCCGGCTCCAGGGACGCTGTGGGAGCGCCGGGATTTACGAGATTCGGGTCCCGGAAGCACCTGGCTCTCGTTAACCTTTAGGGTCCAAAGGCCAGAGATTTTCCAGCTTGACCCGACGCCCTAAAACCAGAGGCCCCAGGCCCTCCGGTGGCAACAAGGGGTTAAACGGTACATCTGTTTTCTCTCTCAGGAGGTCAGGAATTCAAGCCCTGGTTTAAAAGCATTCTTCACACAGCAGCAGATAACCCCACTGACTCCCGGCAACCTGGACACACAGCTTGGCCTGGGGACACGGCACAGCACGGGACACGGCGCAGCACGGGACACGGCGCAGCCTGGGACACGGCGCAGCACGGGACATGGCGTAGCATGGGACAACGCGCAGCATGGGACACGGCGCAGCCTGGGACACGGCGCAGCACGGGACACGGCGCAGCACGGGACACGGCGTAGCACGGGACACGGCGTAGCATGGGACACGGCGCAGCACGGGACACGGTGTAGCACGGGACATGGTGCAGCATGGGGACACAGCGCAGCATGGGGACACGACCCGGCCTGGGACATAGCCTGGTCCAGGACACGGCACAACCTGGGACACAGCCCAGTCCGGGGACACGGCGCAGCACAGGGACACAGCTGGCCTGGGCACATGGCCCTGGGCACGAGGGCAAAGCCCTTTCAGGGCATGCAGGGGACTGAGGCCTCCCCTGGCCTGGCTGCGGGCTCCCCTGGCTGGGTACCAGGAGCCCCACATCACCTTCCCACTCACTCGACCAGCGCTCATCCGGAGCCCCTCGGTGGTGGGACTCCGCAGGGAGCTAAGCCTCAGACGCCCACACGCCGGCGGGACAAGCGGGCAGTGTGGTGGCACTGACCATCACAAACATGTAGGTGCTCGGTCCGGGAGGAGGCGGTGAGCCCGGCTTGGGGCTGCTGGGACAAACGCCGCGGACTGGACGGCGGGAACGGCAGGCGTTCCTCTCGTCTCCAGGCTCTGGCGGCTAGAGGTCCAACGCCCGGGTGTGGGCAGGGCCGTGCCCGCTCCGCCGTGGGCCGCGTGCTGCTGGCGGAGCTCTCCCGGCCTGGTGCGACCTCTCCTCTGTCACACGGCCTCTGCCTTTCCCTGTGTCTCCTGCTGACTGTGTCCACGATTCCTCTGCTTCTAAGGACCCCCATCCCATTGGGTTGAGTTTGACCCCACTTTAATAACATGTACAGATGGGTTCACCTCCACAGAACCAGGGGTGAGGACTTGGACGTGAGGACGACGTGATTTGACCCATAAGAAGTCCTCAAGGGAGCAGAGGCGGCTCAAGCAGTTGGCACCCGCCTCCCACAAGGGAGGTCCTGGGCTCAGTTCCTGGTGCCTCCTAAAGAAGACAAGCAGAGGCCACAACGAGCAGATGCCACAGATGCTGCGACCAGCAGACACCACAACCAGCAGGGCGCGGAAGGGGCTCACGTGGTTGGGCACCTGCCTCCCACACGGGAGGTCTCGGGTTCAGTCCCTGGTGCCTCCTAAAGATGAGCAGACCGATGAGGGAACCATCTTGGGGTGGGGTGGGGGATCTTGAGGCAATTTGGGGGTGGGGGAGAGAGTTGCGGCCCTAACTATGAACCAGTGACCACCCAGCCTGTGTCCATTCCAGCTTCGCGCTCGATGCCAGACCCCCTACAGCACGCAATTCACAACGCAGATCGCCTCGGAAGAGCCTTGGGGGACGCTCTGCATGTGACAGGGACCTTCTGGAGATGATCCCGCCTCCAACTGAACATGTCCCCGCCTCCCCCGGGCCCCCCTCTCTCCTGAATCCCGTCTTAGTAAGCAACGCCCTGTCTGCCCAGCCAAAAGCCTCAGAGGCAGCTTCGCTCTTCCCTCCCGGGCACCCGCCATAACTAATGGGTCCCCGAGAGCCTCCTGGCCGCACTCTCCTCCTTCTTCCTCACCTCCACTTTCTTGCCTTTAAAATGGGCACAATGATCAAAACGGTATGTGACTATATCTCAATAAAACTACTTAAAAATAAATAAATACAAAAATAAGCAAGAATTGCCAGAAATAGCGGCTATGAACAGCAGGGGAAGCATAAAGAGACTGAGAAGTGAAGAATTTTCTGGGTTGTTTTTTTTTTATTACTGGAATGATGAAAATTCTCTAATAACGTTTGACGTGATGACCGCTCAACTATGTGATTATACCACATACCAATGGTTGTATACTTTGGATGCACTGCATGCTTTATTGATATAGTATCAATTAAATTGGGTACAGGGAAGCGCATGTGGCTCAAGCGACTGAGCTCCTGCCTACCGCACGGGAGGGCCCAGGTTCGGTGCCCGGGGCTCCCTAAAGAAGATGAGCAAGACAGTGAGCTGACACAACAAGATGACGCAACAAGAGACACAAGGAGAACACAATGAGAGACACAACAAAGCAGGGAGCAGAGGCGGCTCAGGCGACTAGGCACCTCCCTCCCTCCCGGGTTCGGTTCCCGGTTCCTCCTGAAAAGACGACGAGCCCACGACAGACAGACACAGCAAAGGCAAACAACGAAGGGGGGTGGGGAGAAATAAATAAATAGGTCTTTTAAAAAAAGGCATACAATAGTAGGATTTATGGGGTTGTTCTGAGGATTAGATGAGCTGATACACCTGAAGTGTTTAGAACAGCGCCTGCTGCGATGAGCAGCAACAGGAGTTTGTAGCTTCTTTTTAAAGTTTTTTTTCCCTTGACACTGTCACCATGCACAGAGCTGCCCCTTCTCAGTGTGGTCCTTCTGGGGTTTCCCAAGCTGGGGGGCCCCCGTGCAGCTGCAGAAATCGGAGACAGGCCCGGGCACCCCTGTCTTTCGTGCCTTCCGGCGGCTGGGCACCCTCACCCGCAGCCCCAGGTGTCGAGATCGCTCCCGTGTGGGTCTCGCCGGCCCACGGGCCACGCATATTGCAGTTTCCTGGGTCCTCGCCGCGTACGGTGAAGGCCCTGCACCCGCTGCCCCTTGGCCACCCTGGGAAATATCTGAGCCAAGGCCACAGCCCATCTGGAGGCGCGTGCGTGTCCGAATGGGATCCAGCACACGTCCCGCCAGCGGAGAGGGACTGGCACGGCAGGTCTGTCCTCGCGGGCCAGGCAGGTCACGGGCGGCCGTGCCTGCAGGCTTGCCGGTTACACAGAAGGCAGCGGCGGCACGGGTGTGGGCATAGGGGCATGCTCAGGCGCATGTGGATACAAGGCAAAGATACAAAATGTCAAGTGCCGGGGCAGCACAAGTCACTGCTGTATTTAGTGTAAATTTAAGCTGGAGAAACTCCTAACAAGGCAAGCTGAGACACGTGCACTAGATCAATTCTGAGTTAGGGATGGAGCTTTGAGTCCTGTATTAAAGTACCACCTCCCTTTCCTAAGGAAGCTCCGCTTGCTTCCCTTTCTGGCATCTTCCGAGTCAGGAACAGGAGCTTCTGTCGCCTGGGCCAATGAGGTCTTCCAAAGAAACCCATGTGTCTTGTCGGTCCCCGCCCTTGGAAGGAGACCCTCCACCCCTCTCAGCCAGCAGCCTTTAGTGACAAGCGCTCCCTGATGCCAGGCCGGGGCCAGCTCTGAGCAGGGGGCTGGGGTACCACGTGGGCACCGCCCTACTTCCCGCCTTCGGGAAGCGTCCTCTGTAGACATAGAAAGAGGTAATTTCCACACCGTGCGGCATTTTCCCGGGGCCCCTGACTGCTACCTGTGCTGTCTTACGTGGGGACCAGGGTGTCCGAGAAAACTACAGAGAAGAGGGAACACTTGCACTAGCGCTTGAACGACGTGCAGGCTCAGTGCCTCCCACAACGCGCCCTCGAGCGTGGCCGAATCGGCACTCCCGCCACACACCCCCTTCACAGTTCCTGCCGCAGTCACATTCCTCTTCCCCCTGCTACGGATTTAATATTTTGTTTTAACTTGTTTCACGTTTTTTAACTTAAAGTTATTTTAAAAGTAAACTTTATACACTGCGGTATAAAGAAAATGAGTTTCACTGGCCAAAAATAGACCGAAACTAAAAATAAATATATAAGAAAAGGAAGTTATTAAATTATAATCAGATACCATGACTTGCGGGAAGCTGGGAGCTGAGGGCTGCTCTCTCTCTTTGAAAGGGGGAAATCGGGAGGGTTAGAAATGTGCTAAGGCCGCACTAGCGCCAGCCCGAGACTCTCCCCTTGACGTCAGGGAGAAAGCGCGGCGAGGGGCGGCTGTGGCCGAATGCGCATCGAGGTCCTTCAGTGCCCCACCTGGGCACGAGGTGGCGGGCACCCCTCCTGCTGGGACGTCGCCCCTCATTTTGAGAGAAGCTGCTGTAACCGTAAGGAGGTGGGGGAGAATGCCCAGTGCCAGAAAGAGCAAAGGCCCTGGGGCGCGGCTGCTGGTCTGCGGAGAGGGAACGGATGGGAGAGTGCTCAGGGTGTGTGGGAAACCACCGGAGTCGGGTGGGCGATATGAACCGCTATGCCAACGGCTGACGCCTCCTGCGCGCCTCCAGGGCGCCAGGCTCTGCTCAGGGCTGGCGTCACCTCGTTCCATCCTCGCCAGACCCCCAAGGGGAGAGACAAAGCCGAAAAGGGGGGTTCTTCCCACCTGACTGCTGGAGACCCCGGAGAGCTGGGCCCCACGCTGCAGAGGGCCTCCCCCTGCCGCCCCCCGCTCCCTGGAACCCCCTCAACGCGGTGCCCCTGAACGCTGCCCTCCTGGGGGGTCAGGGACTGCGGATGGAACTGGCCGCCGCGGGGCCGCACTGCGGCGGGCGGGCTCGTGATACAGCACGACCGGTGTGGTGAACAGACAGTGCGGAGGACAGGGAGAGGAAGACCCGGTGGAGACGGAGGCGGGGGCCGAGGTGGGCCACACGCCAGGGAGCCCCAGCGCCTGCCGGCCGCCCCCAGAAGCCAGGGGGACGACGTCAGAGCCTCCTCCCAGAGCTCCGAGGGAGCCCCGTCCTGCTGCCGTCTTGGTTTTGGACTTCCGGCCTCCAGATCAGTGAGGGGACACTGCAGCAGGTTGACATGGTTATGAACCCCCAAAATAGATAATGGATTATGTTTGTAATCTGGTCTGTACCTGGGCATGACTGAGTAATGACTAGGGCTTTGACTGGGCCTCATCATTAGGGCCCAATCACAGATAAAAGGCATGGCAAAGGACAGAGTTGAGAGTTTTGGACGTTGGAGTTTTGATGATGCAGTTTGATGCTGAAGCCTTAAGCTGGAGCCCTGGGAAGTAAGCTCACAGAGGAAACAGAAGATGCTGGAAGAGAGGAGCCCAGGAAGCCTAACCCTGGCAGACGTCAGCAGCCATCCTGCTTCAACACGTGGAAATAGACTTTGGTGAGGGAAGTAGCTTATGCTTTATGGCCTGGTCTCTGCAAGCTCCTACCCCAAATAAAAACCAGCCAATTTTTCTGGTATTTTGCATTAGCATCCCTTTGGTTCTTTGTTTTAAGCCACCCAGTTTGTGGAACTGTCCCCGCAGCCACGAGAAACTAAGACAGCACCCCATCTCTCTGAGTGGGCTCACTGGGTGCACAAACACCAAAGGGACAGGTAGGAGCACTGGGAGAGAAGAGGGCTCGCTGGGTGACAGCCCCTGCTGCGTTCTGGGCATGGAGCTGGGCTCCTTGCCGGCATGGACGTTTCGCGCTCACCCAAATCCTCACAGCACTCCTGCAACCCAGACGTTGCCTTATCCCCTCTGCTGGTGGGCAGTGAGCTCAGAGAGAAGGGCAGTGCTCAAGGTCATGGAGCCTGCGTTTCCCTTCGGTGGCGTGCTGGAGGGCAGCACCAGACGCTTATAAAATCATAAAAGCCCTTTCTAAACATTACTGAAAAGGACCCTGTCACCTTTGGGACAAGACATGAAGAAGAGGCTTCCTCCCATTTTCTACCTATCTGTTTCTTCCTAGTCCCAATTTAAGTGGCTTTGGTACTATTCATATCTGGGACAGTTTGAATTTGGTGAATCCCCAGAAGAGAAATATTATTTTTTTAACTAATCCATTCCTGTGGGTGTTAGATGCTTTTTTTTTTCAGGTACTGGAGCCAGGGTTGAACCCGGGACGTGGGAAGCCGGCGTGCAACCACTGCGCCACATCGGCTCCCCTGAGTTGGTTTACTTTGTGTTGTTTTTAGGAGGCACCAGCCAGAGCTGAACCCAGGACCTCCCATGTGGGAAGCAGGCGCTCAACTGCTTGAGCCACGTCTGCTCTTCTGTGAGACCCTTTTGACTGGACAATGTCAGTGAGGCGTGACTCAGGGTGAGTCTCCACCCTCTCGCTGGAACCAGCAGGGCACAGAGGCACGGGAAGAAGCCCCAGAGGGGCTGGGCCCACTGAGCAGCTCGAGGCTGAGGAGGCGAGCCCTGCCGTGGGCCTGACCGCCCACAGCTGAACTCGGGAAGAAAGCGGAGCAGCCGAGACTGAGAACGGAGACCTGGAAAGAGACAAACCCTACGCCCGGCTGCCCACAGGCGAACTCTGGGAAGGCAGGGACCTCGGCAGAGATCCGCAGCCATCTCACTTCACCACGCGGCAGGACCCTGAGAAGGCATCAATAGAGATGCTTTTTAAAATTATTTTATTTATCTTAAATAAAATTCCCATTGTAAATGCCAACCCATTTCTGGTACTTTGCAGCGGCAGCCCTGTGGCAAACTAACACGAAGTCTAACCATTTCTACTTTACTACGACCTAATGAAACAATGCTTGGCTTTAATGTAAAGCGGGCTTCAGCAAGTGGACTTGGGTTCAAGTTCAGTCAGGAACATGGCTTTGATTTAAAAAATTCTTTTTAGAACAAGAGTTCTGAACCTGGGCTTCAGGAAATCCTCGAAACCCTGAAATTATATGTGAGGTTTCGCAAGAACGTATACTTCTGTCTGCGTCCTTTTCAGATTCTCAAAGGAATCCTTGAAAGTCAAAATTTTGCACCATTTTCTACCGTAACTAATTTTAGGGGTATTACGTCAATTGTTTCTTCCTGCTTTCAAGTGAAACTATGACCTGCTCCAAAAATAGGTAGTCTCTGAAATTTAGTTCACAAACATTATAAGATAAGACAGCAGAAGGTAATGTGAAAAGACATTTTAAATAGTTTTATTGCCTTGTAGTATTCATCAATAAATAATTATTTTATTGGATGGCATGCCTGAGGTTTTTGTTGAAAATATCTTTTTTCTAAAGACTCAGTATCTTCTTTTCTTCATGAAATACAGTATATTTAAAAAATTATTCATACTGAAACAAATCAATGGAACTTGCTATTTCTTTCTTAACCTTTCTAACTATAGAGGAATTTGGCACATAAAAATGTATATTGTGGACACTTTTTAATGCAAAATAGTCATCAGTTCATTCGGTATATATATACATATTTTAATGTTATAGCTATTTTATTTTATTATTATTATTTTTTTTAAAGATAATTAGATTGCATGAAATGTTACACAAAAAAATATAAGGGATTCCCATATGCCTCACTCCCCACACCTCCCATGCTTCCCCACAGTAACAACTTCTTTCATTAGTGTGGTACATTCAACTGCAATTGATGAACATTTGGACCATTGCCACTAAGCATGGATTATAATTTACATTGTAGTTTATGCTCTCTTCCACTTAATTCTGTAGGCTATGGCAGGATATATAATGGCCTATATTTATCATTGCAATGTCATTCAGGACAGTTCCAAGTCCCAAAATTGCCCCCATATTACATTTCTTTTTTCCCTTTTCCTGCCTTAAGCACCTCTAGTGGCCACTGTTTCTACTTCAGTGACATAATTTCTTCTATTGCTAGAATCACAGTAAGTCTCTAGTAGGATACCAGTAAGTCTATTCTAGTCCATATTTTATTCCCCAGTCCTGAGGATTTTGGAATGGTGATGCCCTCTTCACCTCTAATTGATCCCATGTGGCTTATGATCCCATGTGGCTGATGGATGGGACTCTCTTGCTTGCAGTTGTAGGCTCTCTCCATTCCTTGGTGTGGTGGTTAGCCATCCTCACCTTCTTGTTGGTTGTCCTGGGTGAGTCCAATGAACAGGACAGTAGGTGTTGCAACTCTGCTGAGGCTCAGGGCCCAGCTGGCATATGGACAGCCCAGAGATTCAAGTCTCTTAGATGTACACCTACCAACTCCAGCACCAACTATAGGTTCAAATAAAAGGGACAGAAGAAGCATGTGTAGAGAAGTCACAACTGAGTCCAGTTCTGTCACATTCAGGATCACAAACTCTATAGTAGGGCCCACTGGCAAGACACCCAACTCTGGAGCTATCTGCCGTGACTGTAGGACCTGGGTGTCTCCAGAGCCCTTAGGAGCCCCACTATTTGGGGTAGTATCTACTTTGGCAGTCAAAGATACTCTGCTGAGACATGCATAAGCATTATCTCTGGATGACCTCCTGACTCACTTTGAAGTCTCTTAGCCATATAAACTCATTTGTCTTTCCCCTTCTCCCCTTTTATTCAAGGTCTTTTTCCAGTTGCATTGCAAGTTGCTGCTTGGTAGTAATCCCTTGGTGCCAGGGAGACTCATTCCTGGGAGTCATGTCCCATGCTGGGGGAAAGGTAATGCATTTATATGCTGAGTTTGGCTTAGAGAGAGGCCACATTTGAGCAACGTGGAGGCTCTCAGGAGGTAACTCTTAGGCACCCTACAGCACTAGGTTGAATTGCAGTTTCAAGAGCAAAGATTCATAAGCATAATTGTCAATATCAAGGGCCCATTGATGGACCATCCTTTTTCACTAGTCATTGCCCCTGCACTTGGGGGATTGTTGCTGTTCCATTAGAAAATATGGCAGAGCTCCCCGGGAAAGGAATTCAATATTCTTTCAGTTATTGTGTCAATCTCCATCTACTGTGACAATGCCCCATGAACATCTGACCACAATTGTATAACTTATATACATGCCCAGATGAACTTCCCTTGATGTATCCCCCATCACTGACACCCCACACCAATGATCTTCCCTGCAATGGTTGTGATCCAAAACTTTTTCAAAAATGAAGCCAAGAATATTGACAAATACAACTAATAGGAAAATGAAATAATAATGATGGGTTTAAATATAAGAAATAAAATACATAATAATTTAGAAAAACTAAAACTAAAATTTTTTTAAATTGGGATATTAAAAAAATAATGAAAAACAAAAAAATTTTTTTGACATTTTGCCTTTCATCACTGTAATATCTATAGTCCTATATGTACAGTGATATTTTCTTCCATTTCTTCTCCAGTGTCTTAATTTTTCTCATTTTGTCATCAGTATATTTTTATTGAGTCCTCTTTTCCAAGCACTGATTTAGGTCCAGGGGATTCCATTGAGAAGAAAAGAAAGCCACATTCCAGTAGGGAAACATTAACTATAAAACATAGACCATAATCCACAAACAATGTCTATCTATCTAGCTATCTACTGAGAGATGGGGGTGTTGATAAGCATCATGATAAAACATTAAATGATTATATGGGAGACAGACAGTGATAAGTACTATTTTATACAGTGTGTATGGGAAGGTCTCTTGGAGGATGGAACATTTAAGCCAAGACCTAAATGAAATAAAGGAAGGAGGCACAAGTATATCTGAAGGTAGGGCGTCCAGGCAGACACCCTGGGGCAGAGGTCCCAGTCGAGCTTCACCTCGATTCCTGACTCTCAGAAACTATGAGATAATAAATATTTGTTGTTTAGGCCACTAAAGTTTGTGGCAACTTGTTTGCAGCCATAGATAACTAATACAGTCACCCCTGGGGAGGCCTTGCCCCTTGAGTTCATTTTCTGTCATCGTATATCAGATGACCTCAAACGTAGCAGCTTGAAACTTATCTCAGATTCCATCCTTTAGAGGGCTGTGCATGCGGGGCTGGGTCCTCTGGGCCCAGGGTGTCACGAGGCTGAACTCTTCATGTTGGTGGGGTGGCATTCCTTTCTGGAGCTCAGGATCCTCTTTCAAGTTCACATGGCTACTGGCAGAATTCAGTTCCTGGCGGTTGTAGGACTGTGGCCCCCATTCTCTTACCTGCTGTCAGTTGGTATTTTTGTTTTCCAGCTGCTAAAACAAGTATCATAATGGATTGGTTTAACAACAGGAATTTATTGACTTATGGTTTCAGAAGCTGGAAGACCCTTGTTTCCTTCCAGGGTCAGTATCTTATGGTTGGCTGCAATCCTTTTTTTTTTTTTTTTCATTCATAAGAGTTTGCAGCCTTTTTTTTTTTGGTCTTTGTTTATTTTTTTAATGTTACATTAAAAAAATATGAGGTCCCCATATACCACGGTTAGCTGCAATCTTTGGGGCTCCTTGGCTCTCCTGCAACGTGGCCATGCACAGGGTGGCATCTTCTCCCTTTCTCCTCCAGGTTCCACCGACTTATGGCTTCTGCTTGCTCCCTGTGGCTTCTCTCCACCTGACTTTCACTCTGCCCATAAAGGACTCCAGTAATCTGGATTAAAGCCCAACTGGATTCAGTTGGGTCACACCTTAACTGAAGTCACATCTTCAAGAGACCCGAATTACAATGGGTCCTTATCCACCAGAAAGCAGACAAGAATAAGACCATGTCCAGTCTGGGGTGCACAATTCAATCCACCATGGCTGGGGTCCAATCTTAGCTCCTGGAGGCCACCCACAATTCTTGCCATGTGGCCCTCTCCAAAGGCCTCTCACTTCATATCTCATTGACTTCTTCTGCCTGTTACCTCTAGACACAGATCTAAAGGGCTTGTGTAATTAGGTCAGGCCCGCTGGGATAATCTCCTTTTGATTAACTCGGAGGCAACTGATTAGTAACCTAAGCAACATCTGCACAATCAATCCCCTTTGCCTTATAATGTATCTTAATCACAGTAGCAACATCCCATCACAGTCACCAGTTTTGCTTGCACCCAAAGGAAGAGGGTTATGCAGCACATATAGGCCAGAGGTTAGGAATCTAGCGGGGGTGAGGGAGATGTCTTCATTTCCCAGCTGCTACGACAAAGACCGTACAAAGGCTCAGCTTCAATAGCAGGAATGTCTTGGCTCACGGTTCCAGACGCCAGAAGGCTGGCTTCCTTCAGAGGGGATGGGTAGCGTTCTGGCTGGCAGTCCTGGGGTTCCTTGGCTTTCCCGCTTCTTTCTCTCCTGTGTCTGGATTTCTTCTGCTCATGAAGGATTCCAGTCATGCAGATTAAGACCCACCCTTATTTGGCTGGGCCCTACCTTAATGAAAAACCACACCTTTGAAAGGTCTGATTTACAACGGGTTGGCACCCACGGGAATGCAGATTGAGAAGAAGTGTTTTTGGTGGGTATGGAGTTCAATTCTGCCCACCGCCCCTACTTTCACCTTGCGTTGCTGACACTATGCTGTGTCTGTGCTTGTATACCATGTGCCCCTGTCTGCACCATGTGGAGGGCCATTTGGGCATGGTCCTCTTTGCCACTGATTCCACATGAACAAAAACCCGAGGGGCAGGGGCTGTGTGTATGAAATTCCATTTCACCTTCCCTTCAATGCTGGTGTCTTAGTTTGCCAAAGGCTGCCAATGCAAACATACCAGAACTGGTTGGCTTTCGTAAAGAGGATTTATTTGGGGTAAAAGCTTACAGTTCCGAGGCTGTGAACATGTCCAGATCAAGGCATCATCAGAGATGCTTTCCCACCAAACGTCCGCTGCTGGCAGGTCCTGGAGTAGTGCCACGTGGTGAGGCAAGATGGTAGATCTGCCGGTCTCTCTCTACTTTCTCCTGCAGTTCTGCTGTGGGGGATTGGGCCTCTCTCTCTGGCTCTTATCTCCTTGAGCCTCTCAGAGCTTCTCTGTCTTTCTGCAACTGTAGGTGAACCTTGAGTCCTCTTTCTCACATGGTTGGGTCAAAACGGTAGCGCTCTTCTTTCTCTCTGTACCCTCAGTTTATATAAGACCCAGTGAGAAGACAAGAGACCCAAGCTTGCTCATGCCTCACTGACACAGTCCAATCAAAAGCCCTCAAGCAATCCAATCGAGTGATATAATCAAAGGTACCTTAACTGAATTAAATGCAATCAAAGGGCCCCACACCCACAGGAATGGATTCATTTAAGAACAGTCTTTTCTGGGACTCACAAAATCCAAGCTGTCAAAGCTGGCATTATCAAACATGTGTGGAAACTATGGCTCAAATTACTTATACAACATGTCTATGTTCCCACAGATTAATTGATAGAGCCAGAATTTGAACCCAGGGCGTCAGAAAGTCAGGATTCCAGTTCTAGCTCTATTACTTTCTGCCCGGGGTCACCAAACTCTCCTGCACTTCACTTGGCCTATTCATACAGTGGGGCTCATAGAAGAGCTGTGCCTCCTCCCTCATCGGGCTATAGCTTGAATTCTATAAACAATAATGACTAGAACAGCATCTTCTAAACAGCCAAGAGCCATAATGAGTTGAAATGGTGGCTGTTGACATTCTTTTTAAGTGCTCTGATTTCCATTTACTGGAAGAGACTGTTTTCTAAGCAGTCCAAAGATTCAGAAAACCACTGAACCATTCAGTTACCTTAAAGATCACAAAGCACTGGGAGGAGGCATGGCAATTGGGGGCTTGGGGAAAAGGCATAAATCTGTACTACGACAGAGGCAGAGTGGCCGGGCAAACCAGAGACACGTGTGAGCAGAACCTTCCAGTGCGCCCCATGTTTATGCCGCGTACTGAGTCACCGATGTAACCCAGCCATCCCTTTTGCCTGGAAACAAACGGCTTGTTTAAATGAAAAGCAGACAGCCTAAGTAGAATTGTCCCCAAAAAGAGTGGCTTTCATGCCTCCGTATTAGGCGCCAGTAGGTCTTTTGGACAGTTTGGCCCCAAAGGGAGGAGCGTTTAATCCTTGTATGCGTTGCCTAATCGGGAAGCAAAGCCCTTGAAGGCCATCTGAAGATTTGTCTCTGAAACACAAAACAGCTTGACCCCTTTTCAAGTGGAAACATGAATGTTTACAACAGTCCACCCATCCCCTCCCTCTTCCCCTCTCTTCTCAAGAGAACATAAAATAAGGAGGAAAAACAAAAACGTTTTGAAATGTAGCAGAGGAGTCACTGGTGTCACGGGGTGCGATGATTCGGGATATCAATTCTTAGGGGTCAAGTTTGCCCCTCTGATGCTTGAGGCTAAGTCGTGTGCTGTAGGAAAGGTGGAACCCCTTGTATCGATGAGGAAACTGAGGCCTAGGGAGAATGAAACATGAGAAAGAAGGTGCTGGTCACCAGAGAACCAGCTTCTGGGCCCCTATTGGACTCAGGATGGGCTCAGGGCCTCGGCACCTTTCGGCACACAGAAGCGGGGGACAGGGAGAACAAAAGCCTTCAACCATGGGGTAGCAGGGAGAGAAGAGGCCGGGGCTGGGAGTCTGGCCAGGCCCAGCCTGTTGGGTTGGACGGTGCCTGCAGGGACCGCGGCAGGCTCCACTGAACGGCACTGGGGTGCTGGAGAGGAGAGGGCAGGAGAGCCCTGCTGAGGTTTACTGTGACATGGGAAGACACCCGTATGTGGGAAGAACCAGCGGGTTGCTAAGATGCCTGGAGGGCTTAGGAAAATTCAGGGAAGGTTTGGGACATCATGGAAACAAACCAGATTGTCCCAGGCAAAGTAGAACAAATGTTCCCCTGGGCTACAGGTCTGACTGCTTCAGAAGAGACCTGACGGCAGACTCCAAACAAGAGCTGTTGTTTTTTAGATAACTTCTGTGGTGTTTACTTGTTCTCCCGATGCTGTGGGTTTTCCTCGCTCAGCCCCCTTTACTCTTTCCTTCCAGCATCCTGGGACACCAGGATCACGGCCCACAGCCCGGGAAGCATCTGGGGTGGGTTCCCACAAAATGAGTCCCACCTGGGTGGCAAACATTTCCTATGCCAACCTCCTCCCTTCCCGTGTCCAATGGGACAGAGTGTCTATAGTAATCAAATGAACGTGTTTAACGTTGGGGGAAAATACCTAAGGCCAGTTGTTTTATCTTTGAAGTCAGATACACTTGGAGTAAAGAGAGGTAGCAAAGAGCTGATGCTGTACCTGAGGGTTAAGAATTAACAAATAATTATGATTATCTAGGCAGGTTAGTATAGCGACAGGGGGAAGACAGCTGGTCTGGCAGACAACACAGCCGACAGACAACACGGCCGACAGACAACACGACCAGCAGACAACACGGCCAACAGACAACACGGCCGACAGACAACACGGCCGACAGACAACACGACCAGCAGACAACACGACCAGCAGAAAACATGACCAGCAGACAACATGGCCGACAGACAACACGGCTGACAGACAACACGACTAGCAGACAACACGGCCGACAGACAACACGGCCGACAGACAACACGACCAGCAGACAACACGGCCGACAGACAACACGACCAGCAGACAACACGGCCGACAGACAACACGACCAGCAGACAACACGACCAGCAGACAACACGGCCGACAGACAACACGGCCGACAGACAACACGGCCGACAGACAACACAGCCGACAGACAACACGGCCAGCAGACAACACGGCCGACAGACAACACGGCCGACAGACAACATGGTCCTGAGACTCCACCTGGAAATCTCCTCAGAAGGAGGCTGCCAGAAAGACCCTGAGAGACGCTGGCCACAAGATCCTGTTCAGAAAAACGAGATCCCATTTGATCCAGATCTCACTGGGTCAAGGGAAAGCCCTAGATACCCTCAAAAGGTCTCACCATTGACCTGCTGAGAAATGAAAAGTTGGGCAACCAATCGGAAGAGCAAACCAACATTATAAAGGGGGAGGAGTGGGAAGTGGATTTGCTCAACTGATAGAGCGCCCGCCCACCATATGGGAGGTCCGGGGTTCAAACCCAGGGCCTCCTGACCCGTGTGGAGCTGGCCATGCGCAGTGCTGATGCGCGCAAGGAGTGCCCTGCCACGCAAGGGTGTGCCCCGCATAGGGGAGCCCCATGTATAAGGAATGTGCCCTGCAAGGAGAGCCACCCCACGCAAAAAAGTAAAGTGCAGCCTGCCCAGGAGTAGTGCCACACACACGGAGAGCTGATGCAGCAGGATGACACAACAAAAAGAGATGAAGATTCCCAGTGCGGCTGACAAGAATGCAAGCGGACACAGAAGAGCACACAGCGAATGGACACAGAGAGCAGACAAAGGGGTGGGTGTGTGTGTGTGAGAAATAAATAAAAAATAAATCTTTAAAAAAATAAAAATAAAGGGGGAGGAAAACAGACTTTAAAAAGCCCTGACCTGGGGTCCCACGCACGCAACTCACCCTGCAGCACACCTGCAGTCCATGCCTCGGTCTGTGCACTTTTCTCATTTTCTTATTTCTTAATAAACTCTTTACTCCCTTGCCTACCCTACGGAATGTCCTCAAATTCTTTTATGTGACACAGCCAAGAATCTAGAGGTTCAGAAACCAGAGCCATCTGTTAACAATTTCTAAATTATTATACAGATGCCTTTATATTATAAAATAGCAAAAGGTTAATACCTGAAGTTACTGAGGCCGGCTAGAGTGGCCCCACCCCGCTTATGCTCACTCTAGACTCAGCCTCAGCCTCGTGTTTGCTCACTGCTGGGATGGTGATTCCAGGCTGGGCGCCCCTGTGGGTGCTCACTGCTGGGATGCTGATTCCAGGCTGGGCGCGCTGTGGGTGCTCACTGCTGGGATGGTGATTCCAGGCTGGGCGCCCCTGTGGGTGCTCACTGCTGGGATGGTGATTCCAGGCTGGGCGCCCCTGTGGGTGCTCACTGCTGGGATGGTGATTCCAGGCTGGGTGCCCCTGTGGGTGCTCACTGCTGGGATGGTGATTCCAGGCTGGGCGCCCCTGTGGGTGCTCACTGCTGGGATGGTGATTCTAGGCTGGGCGCCCCTGTGGGTGCTCACTGCTGGGATGGTGATTCTAGGCTGGGCGCCCTGTGGGTGCTCACTGCTGGGATGGTGATTCTAGGCTGGGTGTCCCTGTGGGTGCTCACTGCTGGGATGGTGATTCCAGGCTGGGCGCCCCTGTGGGTGCTCACTGCTGGGATGGTGATTCCAGGCTGGGCGCCCCTGTGGGTGCTCACTGCTGGGATGGTGATTCCAGGCTGGGCGCCCTGTGGGTGCTCACTGCTGGGATGGTGATTCCAGGCTGGGCGCCCCTGTGGGTGCTCACTGCTGGGATGGTGATTCCAGGCTGGGCGCCCCTGTGGGTGCTCACTGCTGGGATGGTGATTCTAGGCTGAGAGCCCCTGTGGGCGCTCACTGCTGGGATGGTGATTCTAGGCTGGGCGCCCTGTGGGTGCTCACTGCTGGGATGGTGATTCCAGGCTGGGCGCCCCTGTGGGTGCTCACTGTTGGGATGGTGATTCTAGGCTGGGCGCCCTGTGGGTGCTCACTGCTGGGATGGTGATTCCAGGCTGGGCGCCCCTGTGGGTGCTCACTGCTGGGATGGTGATTCCAGGCTGAGCTCCCCTGTGGGTGCTCACTGCTGGGATGGTGATTCTAGGCTGAGCTCCCCTGTGGGTGCTCACTGCTGGGATGGTGATTCCAGGCTGGGCGCCCCTGTGGGTGCTCACTGCTGGGATGGTGATTCCAGGCTGGGCGCCCTGTGGGTGCTCACTGCTGGGATGGTGATTCCAGGCTGGGCGCCCCTGTGGGTGCTCACTGCTGGGATGGTGATTCCAGGCTGGGCGCCCCTGTGGGTGCTCACTGCTGGGATGGTGATTCTAGGCTGGGCGCCCCTGTGGGTGCTCACTGCTGGGATGGTGATTCCAGGCTGGGCGCCCCTGTGGGTGCTCACTGCTGGGATGGTGATTCCAGGCTGGGCGCCCTGTGGGTGCTCACTGCTGGGATGGTGATTCCAGGCTGGGCGCCCTGTGGGTGCTCACTGCTGGGATGGTGATTCCAGGCTGGGCGCCCTGTGGGAGCGCACTGCTGGGATGGTGATTCCAGGCTGGACGCCCTGTGGGTGCTCACTGCTGGGATGGTGATTCCAGGCTGGGCGCCCCTGTGGGTGCTCACTGCTGGGATGGTGATTCCAGGCTGGGCGCCCCTGTGGGTGCTCACTGCTGGGATGGTGATTCCAGGCTGGGCGCCCCTGTGGGTGCTCACTGCTGGGATGGTGATTCTAGGCTGGGCGCCCCTGTGGGTGCTCACTGCTGGGATGGTGATTCTAGGCTGGGCGCCCCTGTGGGTGCTCACTGCTGGGATGGTGATTCCAGGCTGGGCGCCCCTGTGGGTGCTCACTGCTGGATGGTGATTCCAGGCTGGGCGCCCTGTGGGTGCTCACTGCTGGGATGGTGATTCCAGGCTGGGCGCCCCTGTGGGTGCTCACTGCTGGGATGGTGATTCTAGGCTGGGCGCCCTGTGGGTGCTCACTGCTGGGATGGTGATTCTAGGCTGGGCGCCCTGTGGGTGCTCACTGCTGGGATGGTGATTCCAGGCTGGGCGCCCTGTGGGTGCTCACTGCTGGGATGGTGATTCCAGCTGGGCGCCCCTGTGGGTGCTCACTGCTGGGATGGTGATTCTAGGCTGGGCGCCCCTGTGGGTGCTCACTGCTGGGATGGTGATTCCAGGCTGGGCGCCCCTGTGGGTGCTCACTGCTGGGATGGTGATTCCAGGCTGGGCGCCCCTGTGGGTGCTCACTGCTGGGATGGTGATTCCAGGCTGGGCGCCCCTGTGGGTGCTCACTGCTGGGATGGTGATTCCAGGCTGGGCGCCCCTGTGGGTGCTCACTGCTGGGATGGTGATTCTAGGCTGGGCGCCCCTGTGGGTGCTCACTGCTGGGATGGTGATTCCAGGCTGGGCGCCCCGTGGGTGCTCACTGCTGGGATGGTGATTCCAGGCTGGGCACCCCGTGGGTGCTCACTGCTGGGATGGTGATTCCAGGCTGGGCGCCCCTGTGGGTGCTCACTGCTGGGATGGTGATTCCAGGCTGGGCGCCCCTGTGGGTGCTCACTGCTGGGATGGTGATTCTAGGCTGGGCGCCCCTGTGGGTGCTCACTGCTGGGATGGTGATTCCAGGCTGGGCGCCCCTGTGGGTGCTCACTGCTGGATGGTGATTCCAGGCTGGGCGCCCTGTGGGTGCTCACTGCTGGGATGGTGATTCCAGGCTGGGCGCCCCTGTGGGTGCTCACTGCTGGGATGGTGATTCTAGGCTGGGCGCCCCTGTGGGTGCTCACTGCTGGGATGGTGATTCTAGGCTGGGCGCCCCTGTGGGTGCTCACTGCTGGGATGGTGATTCCAGGCTGGGCGCCCTGTGGGTGCTCACTGCTGGGATGGTGATTCCAGGCTGGGCGCCCCGTGGGTGCTCACTGCTGGGATGGTGATTCCAGGCTGGGCGCCCCTGTGGGTGCTCACTGCTGGGATGGTGATTCCAGGCTGGGCGCCCCTGTGGGTGCTCACTGCTGGGATGGTGATTCCAGGCTGGGCGCCCCTGTGGGTGCTCACTGCTGGGATGGCACCACTCCGCCCCCCTGTAACACTCCATAGGAAAGGTCTTGTAGCTGACCTTTGTTCTGTAAGCCCCATCCCAAATCCTCTGACTGGCCCTGGTTTGCTACCCAGCCCGTCTGTTCTGTCCAGCCCCTTAATGTATATTTATTTATTTCTCTCTCTTTTTTTTTAAAATGTCACATTAAAAAAATATAAGAGGTCCCCATATATCCCCCACCCCCCTCACCCCCCTCCTCCCACATCAACAACCTCTTTCATCATCGTGGGATATTCATTGCATTTGGTGAATACATTTTGGAGCACTGCTGTACCACGTGGATAATGGCTTACATTGTAGTTTACACTCTCCCCCAGTCCATCCAGTGGGCCATGGCAGGACATACAATATCTAGCATCTGTCCCTGCAGTACCACCCAGGACAACTCCAAGTCCTGAAAATGCCCACATCATATCTCTTCTTCCCTCTCCCTACCCTGAGCAGCTACCATGGCCATATCAGTTGGCCCTACTTTGGTTTGGAGTTTGTGTTCCTGAGTGTGATGGAGTTGAACTCAGATGTGACCTTTCTACACATGCCTATTCTGTCACTTTTATGGGACCTATAGTTGGAGCTGGGGTTGGTGTATACCCAGGAGACCTAAATCTCTGGACTGTCCATGTGATAGCTAGGCCCTGAGCCTCAGCAGACTTGCAACTCCTACCGTCTGGTTTATTGGACTTACCCTGGCCAGCTAACAGGGAGGTGAAGAGGGTCACCCACCACAGGGAGCCAAGAGTGCCTACAACCGCAAGCAGGAGAATTGCATCCATCATCCATGTGGAATCTAAGCCCCTTCTTGATGTAGAGGGGGACTGGACATAACCATCCCAGGGTCCACAGGATGGAGGAATAAAATATGCATTAGAGTGGACTTACCGATATTCTACTATGGAACTATTGTGATTAGCAATGGAAGAAATTGTAGCATTGATGTGGAAAGTGGCCTTAATGTTTATTAATGAAGAAACCTGGGTCCAGATTCACCCCAATTCTTCATCAGCACCCCGATGTTATAAAATATTGGAAATTCTGCAGACCAGGGAGCAGCTCTGGGCCAGAAGGCCGCCATGCTCCACTGCGTGCACGGCCAGTAAACTCTCTCTCTCTGAAACCCCAGCGCCTTGGGAACTGCTTTAAAGCCCCATCAGGAGTCGAGAGCTGCTTTCGCTCAGCATCGGTGTGGCCCTGGGAAGGCTTCAGTGCCTTCAGTGTGCTCCCCATGGCTGCTCAAAGAAGGCATTACAAAACGGCTTCACCCAGGAAGTGCGGCCCAGAGCCCCACGGTCCCAGAACGCAAGCCGGGGCAGTGTGCCAGGGTTTCTGATGGGCAATGGATCAGTCAAGGTTCTCCAGAGAAACAGAACCAACAGGGGACCTAGAGCTTAGAGCTTAGAGCTAATATTCAGAGCTAGAGCTAGAGCTAGAGCTAGAGCTCAGAGTTTAGAGATCAGAGCTAGAGCTTAGAGCTAGAACTGGAGATATCTAAAGAGATTTAGGGAGTGGGTGTAGCTCAGTGGTTGAGCGCCTGCTTCCCACGTACAAGGTCCCGGGTTAAATATCTGGTAATTTCTTGAGGCAAACAAACAAAAAAATATTTAATCTAAGGAATCAACTGGCAATTGTGGGAGAAAGCAAGTCCAAAATCCATAGGCAGGCAGGAAAACTGTAAACTCAGACACAGTCGATGCTGGAGTCTTAAGACAGAGTTTGTTCTTCTACAGTGAACTTTGTTTCTTCCTCCTAATCCTCTAAATGCCTGGATAAGGCCCACCCCCATTACCCAGGGCCAGCACCTTTACTCCAAGTCGACTGATCGCAGATGCTAATCACATCGACAAAACACCGCCGGGGCAACATCTAGATCTGCGTTTGATTCAGTGACTGGGTAATTACGCCTTAGCCGAGTTGACACATAAAATTAACTACTGCAGGTGCCACATGGGGCATCGAAAATCCATTGGTACTTTACACCCACTAGAATGGCTACTATTAAAAAAACGACAAAAACAGAAGATTACAGATGTTGGAGAGGATGTGGAGAAACAGGAAAATTCACTGCTGGTGGGAATGTAAAACGGTGCCGTTCTTCAGAAAGTTAAGCATGGAATTGCCAAATGACCTGACCATCCCACTTCTAAGTATATACCCAGAAGAACGAAAAGCAGGGGCTGGAACAGATGCTTGCACGCCGATGTCTGTGGTGCCATTATCCACCACTGCCAAAAAATGGAAGCACACCAAGTACCACCAACAGAAAAATAGAAAATATGGTCTATACATACAATGGACTATAATTCAGCCGTAAAAAGGAAGGCAGTTCTGCTGCCGGACGACATGGCTGAGGCCTGAAGACAGCATGTTGAGAGAAATAAGCCAGACACAAAGGGACACACAGTGCGGGATCTCACTGGTATGAAATATTAGAATAAGCAAATCCGTAAGAGTCAGGAACTAGAATATAAGTTACCAGGGGCAGGGGTAGGGGTGGGAAAGGGGAAGTTAATGCTTAAATTGTACAGAGTTTCTAGTTGGGTGAAGGAAAGGTTTTGGCAGTGGACGATGGTGAGGGCAGCACAATGTCGTGAACGGAATTCCCAGCCCCGAATTAAGTATCTGAAAGTGGTTAAAAGGGGAAACGTTAGGTTGTGTATTTGTTACTAGGATAAAAAATTAAAACCACAGCACAACCCGAACTGGGAACCCTATTATAAACCATGGACATAGTTAATAGCACAAGTGTAATAATATTCTTTCAGCAGCCGTAACAAATGCCCCACACGCCCGCAAGTGTAATAATAGGGTGGGGTGTGGGAACTCTGGATTTTACGCTTTTTCTGTAAACCTATAACTTCTCTAATAAAAATTTAAAAATCAACCTAGGACTTCTGATGTAGGCCTGAAAATGCAATCAGAGTTCTATATAAAAGGAAGAGCTGATGGGAAAAAGGAAACAAAAACTCAGTAATTTCCTAAAGGAATCACTTTCTAAAAAATTGAGTGTCCCTGTGCCCCTTGCTCCCCAGATCAGGTCTGCCCCGGGGAAGAGCCCAGCACCCGGGCACTGTCTCAGAGGTTTATGATCTTCATATTCTAACAACAATCACGCCCATGACGATTACGGAGATGACAATGTGGATGGCAGCAGCCGAGCATTCACTAAATAATGAACAACGTTGCTAGGCACTTTAGGTATATGGTTTAACTGTCCTCTTCTCGATGAAGCAGTATTGTCATCAATCCTATTTTACATCTGAAGAAATGGAGGCTCAGAGAGGTTAAGTCACCTGCCCCAGGATGCACAGCCCTTGGGTCTGGGAACCAGGACCTGAAGCCATGCCTTCTTACTCCAGCACCAGTGCTCCTAACCACAGTGAAGTACAGAACCCCTCGAGCTGCTGGCTCCACTTTCCTCTTGGCTCCTCTGCTGCGCAGCCTCATTTATCAGCTGTAACTGGGGAGGCAAGCTCACCCCATGGCCTAGAGAGAATTCTGCTTCCTTGAGGCCAGCGGAGGTGGGGCCGCTTCCCAGGAAGCAGCCAGAGGGCATCTGGAAGCGCCACACCAGGAGCATATATTTTGGGGACACATGGAGAAATCTGTACTGAAACTGAAATGATATGATATTAAGGAATTCTATTCATCTTAGGTATGATAATGGCATAATCGTTATTAAATAATCCCTAATTCTTTTGATGTGTACACAAATACTTGCGGGTAAAATGAGGAGGGCGACTGTCATTTGCTTTAAATTACCCCAGAAAACAAAACATGGGCCAGGGGGGTAGAAAAGTGAAGGCGATAGACGAAAGCAGACGAGCAACTGCCGTGAAAGCTGGGGGTGGACTTGTGGGAAGATCTTAAGGTTATTTGTCCAAACCAACCTCAGCTCAACGAGGACCCCATCAACCAGGCCCTGGTTCTAGACCGGCTTCTGTCCAGCCCAAATCCTGCTGTCCTGCATCCCCTGGCCCTGCCAGCGTCCCCGCTACTGTTTTCCCAGGAGGCCAGGAGGGCATTCATTGCCAGCCAGCCGGGCCCTGGCGGTGCACTGCCTAAATTCTAGAGCTCCTGCCACGCTGCCGTTCCAGCCCGGCCACACCACCGCAACGCAGGTGAGAAGCACCAGGCCTGTGGGCCTTTTTCTCCTATGAACGATTAAAAATGACCACAGAGGGGAGGAGGTGTAGCTTCCCATAGACGAGGTCTCGGGTTCAATCCCAGCCCCTCCCACCCCGCAACCCCAGAAAAAGAGTTAGGGAGAGTTAAAGACAGACCATAAATTCTACTCATCTGAGAAAAAGTGACCACAGAGGTATTTTTCATTCTGCTTTGAAAGACCTATCTTTGCATTGTTTCAAGGGCAGTGAACAGCAGTTTCTCTGCATTAAACAGTCCAAATTCCAAAGGAAGTTTTGCAGTCGAAATCCTCAAGGTAAATAAAAGCTGAGCCATTACAGATAATATCCACGGATCTGTAAACAAGGCTGAGAAAAGTCGGCTTTTCACGGCTTAACGGCAGGAAGCCAACGTTGGACCTGATATCAGGGATATCCACGAACATTCAAAAAAATGTGAATAGGATCAATAAACAGGCCACTGACAAGTACACTGGAGTGCCCTGAAGGCTTGCCAATGATCAGTCCTGAGCTATGCAGACACCTAAACAGAGTTAAACATTTGCATGTGATTTCACATAATTCTTCAAAACAAGTCTCTTTTGAATTACTGCAGGGTAAATTATACAGGAATTTATTAGAGAAGGCATTAGATGCCACATGAAACCAAGGAATTAAAAAAAAAATCTCCAAAGGGTAGGAAACTTGATATTGGACAGGCTTCCCCAGTGAGATGCTATCGGAATTCAGGTCTAAGGGAAAAAAGAAAAGGCCGCCCCAAAATAAACTCGCCCTCAAGATACCGTACTTCTGGATTTGCTCTGCTCAAATCTTCCCCAATTCTCCCGATTTTTCACCTCTGCTGACAGCTGCAACTCGGAGGTGGAAGATCCACGAGAAAAAATAAGCAAAGAATGCCTACAGAGTATGCGGTCCAGCTGTTTAGAAGTTATTCTTTATAATTACATAAAATATGCACATGTGTGCAAGGTCCCCTCTAAAGCTTCGGAAGGGTCTAGCTTCCATTCTTATGCATCGGCCCCCCCCCAGCCCTGGGGTCACCTGTGCTTATTTGTGCGATGTGGCTGGGCTGGCTTTTGCTTTGGTTTTGGTGCATCCCTCCCGTGGGAGGTGGAGTTTGACTTGGTGGTCGTGGTTTGCCAGGCTGCTAGGACACACCACCCAGCAGGTTGGCTTAAGCCATGGGGATCTATTGCCCCGCAGGTTCGGGGGCTGCAAGGCTTGCTTCCTCCCAGGGCTGATGGTGTTTTGGGGCTAGCTGGGTTCCCCGGCTTTCCCGTCACATGGCGAGGTCCCCTCCCTCTTCCCTGCTTCCAATTTGCGATGAGCTCTTTGTAGGACCTCCAGTGACAGAGATTAATGCCCCCTGCATTCAGCTGGGCCACACCTTCACAATAAATAACACCTTCAAAAGGTCCTATTTGCAACATGTTGACAGCCACAGAGATGGGGGTTAAGGTGAAGACTCTTAATGTCTCAATTGGGGTACCTAATGCAACCAACCCCAACTTTACCATCTTTTTTTTTTTTTAGGAGGCACCAGGGATCGAACCCAGGACCTCATGTGTGGGAGGCAGGCCCTCAACCACGGAGCTACGTCTGCTCCCTAACCTCACCATCCTTACTCCATTAAAGTGGAATGGAGGATTGTGCAACAGGGCTCGACTGTAAAGGAAGATATCGACACTGCCGTTGGTAAAGGAAAAGGAATACAGATTCGCCATCACCGTGTGCTTCCTTCGATTCGAGACCACGCTTTCCTGGGCACCAACTGTGTCCTAAGACTCCAGGACTACAAAAGGGATTTGCTTTCAGTCTTTTCGGTCTGGGGAGATGCATCTTATGATAAATGTATTTAATATAAAGCAAAACGAAATCACCAAATGTCAGAGCAGCTTGTTGAAATAACAGAGATGAGGTCTCTTCCCTCGAGGTCTGCTCTTTGAGGTCCTTTCTTCCCCTGGAGTTAGTTGCTCCCTCATCCGTGGCCTCTTGCACAAGACTATTAGAATCACCAAATGACGTTATGGCCACTTACATGCCCAGCTCCCCGAAGGTAAGGCCAGCAACGATGGCTTATTTCTTTCTGATGAATATGAGAAAAGGTTTGTGACGCGTCCAGCACACAGGAGTACATTCCATGCTCTACTCTCATCATGGGTCTCCAGCAATTAGCGACTTGGGCTTCCTGACCACCCAATAAATGCGGGTTAAAAAAAAAAAGGGGGAATGGACATTGCTCAAGTGGTTGGGCACCTGCTTCCTATGTATGAGGTCCTGGGTTCAGTCCCTGATACCTTCTTTAAAAAAATGTGGGTTGAATAAAATGAATGAATGAAGAGGACTTCGTTGGATGATAAGGAATTACCCCTAAGACTCTGGCAATCTGACCTCCTGAAAAATCAGACAGCTACAAAAATGTACTTCTAAAAGCCCAATAATTTGGCATACGAAATTGGCTTTTTTTTTTTAGGAGGTACCAGAGATTGAATCCGGGACTTTGTACATGGGAGGCAGGCATTCAACTACTGAGCTACATCCACTCCAGCTGAAAGTGGCTTAATTTTGTTCATCATAAAATGTCAGGACATGCAAGGTAAGAACAGATATAAAACTTTACACTAAAAAGGAAGCCTGCAGCAATGCCAAGCAGTTGGGTAGAATTGCATCTTCCCCCATTCACTGCACTGAGCAGTGGGGGCAGAGGTGGGGACTTCACAGAAGAAAGAATCCCAACAGCAAGGAATATGAATAGAACGTGCCCGGCCTGTTAAAGGTCATGAAACTTCTGTCCCCAAATCATGGTGGCCTGTGTTTTAGTCAAGAATCTCCAGAGAAACAAAACCGAAAGTCTACACGTGTGTGTGTGTGTGTGTGTGTGTGTGTATAAAGAAAGAATTTTTTTAAAAGAACTGGCTCACATGCCTGTGGGGATAGGAAAGTCTGAATTCCATAGGGCAGGCCGTGAGTTGCAAACTCCAATGTAGGTGAAGTTGAATTTCCCAGGAGAAACCACGAGTTAGAAACTCCACTGAAGGTGACACTGAACTCCCCAGGAGTAGCTGGCTAGCTGATGTAGAGATAGAAATGCTTCTTTCGGACTTCTGAGATTCTCAGTTCTGTCTATAATACCTCCAATTGATTGGAGGAGGACCCTCCCCCGTGGCTGAGGGCAATTTCTGTTGACTGTAGATGCAGTCAGCCATAGAGCGATGACTGACTATAAACTGCAACTCCAGCTATGAAATACCCTCACAGTAACAATCAGGCCAGAGCTTGCCTGACCAAACAACTGGATACCATCACCTAGCCAAGTTGACACATCCTGTATCTTATTAATAGATTCCCGGGTGCTAAAACAAACAATGAACAATGGGTTGGCTTAAAAATGGGGATTTTCTTGGCTCACAGTTTTGAGGCTAGAGAAGTCCAAAATTCAATCGGTCGGAAGATGTGAAAATGTTCAACAAGATTCAGAGAGCTGCAAAATCAGGACATCTATAATCAGGCGATACACACAGGTTGCCAAGGTCTTTGCCCAGGGTGCGTGACAGAGGTCAGGATTTCAGAGGGAGGTTTAGCACCTGGAAGGAAAGGAAACCCCAGGTCAAGAACAAGAGGCGGCGCAGATGGGATCTCCCTGGGATGAAGTCAGAGAAACCCAGCACGCATTACCAAGTTTTGGAAAGCAGAAGATGGATGAGACATGACCATTAACTAGGTGGTTATGAAGCGAAACAAGACACAGAAGCTTGGGGGCTTAAAACAAAGAGGTACTTGGCAAGGTCAAAAGGGGCTGTATTTCAGCTGGAGACAGATCACACAGTCAGCGCGGAGCTAACTCCAGGCCACAGGGTTGACACCCAGGGAGAAGGACAGGCTGAAGGGAAAGCTAGAAGCTATACGGCCCAAGAAGACCCAAAGAGGTCTGCAAACATGTCAAGGCCACGAAGTCTTTTTTGTAAATAAAGGCTCATTTATAAGGCCAGTAGAATCAGCTGGATGGTATTTTACACTTTAAAAATGTAAAGGAGAGTCACAGACACCTAATGTGCTCAGTTCACCACCATTGTCACCTCAATCGCATGGGTCTTAAATTTTTTTTTAATTTAATTTTTAAATTATTTTTAAAAAGTTAATAGACCACACAAAACATTATATTAAAAAACATAAGAGGTTCCCAAATACCCCACCCCCCACCCCCCAATCCACTCCTACATCAACAACCTCCGCCATCACCGTGGCACATTCACCGCACCCGGTGAACACATCCCGGAGCACTGCTGCACCACAAGGACAACAGTTTACATTGTAGTTTACACTCTCGCCCAGCACAGTCAGTGGGTTACGGCAGGATATACAATGTCCAGCATCTGTCCCTGCAATATCATTCAGGACAATGCCAAGTTCTGAAAATGCCCCCACATCTCATCTCTTCTTCCCTCTCCCTGCCCCCAGCAACCCCTGTGGCCACTTTCTCCACATCAATGCTACGATTTCTTCCTAGTCACAATAGTTCTATAGTAGAATACCAGTAAGTCCACTCTAATCCATATTTTATTCCTCCATCCTGTGGACCCTGGGATGGTGATGTCCACTCCACCTCTATATCAAGAGGGGGCTTAGATCCCACAGGGCTGATGGATGGGATTCTCTTGCTTGCAGTTGTAGGCTCTCTCGGTTCCCTGGGGTGGTGGTTGACCATCCTCACCTCCCTGTTAGCTGACCTGGGTCAACTGTAACTCTGCTGAGGCTCAGGGCCCAGCTGGCACATGGCCAGTCCAGAGAGTCAAGTCTCCTGAGCATATACCAACCCCAGCGCCAACCACAGGTTCAGAAAAAGTGACAGAAGGGAAAAACTGACACTCCATACCCGGTTTTTCTATTTGAATCCATTTTGACACAGGGCGAACCAGGGGCTTACAAGCTCTAGAATCAAACAACACATGCGCCATCCCCATCGCCCCGTACCACAG
Organism: Dasypus novemcinctus; assembly: GCF_030445035.2. Taxonomy (NCBI): domain Eukaryota; kingdom Metazoa; phylum Chordata; class Mammalia; order Cingulata; family Dasypodidae; genus Dasypus; species Dasypus novemcinctus. Next base: position 188,803,669 of record NC_080674.1, read on the forward strand.
GATTCTGCAACAACTCACAGACTCTAGACGCTCCTTGGTGGGATTCCCTTCCTTCTACACAGACTCTAACACGTGATATGGGCTTGTCTGTTAAATCTCTTTTATTTTTTCATTCTAAAAACAATTTATTGAAGTATATCATTCAAACATGAACAGATATAAACTGTATAACCAAAGTTGTGAACTTACAAAACAAACATGCGTAACATCCTGCAGGGCTCCCATACATCACCCCACCACAAATACCTTGCATTGCTGTGAAACATTTGGAACTGATTACCAAAGAGTATCATCAAAGTGTTCCTACTAACTATAGTCCGTATCTTACATTTGCTATATCTCCCCCCAACCCATACTATTATTTTTTTTCTGTTCATAAACCATACAATTTATCTAAAGTGTATCATCAGTGGCATTTGGTGCAATCACTGAGCTGTGCATTCACCACTTCAATCAATATTAGAGCATTTCCATTACTCCAAAGGAGAAAAAACCCAACCAACAACAAACCACTCTCATACCCACATGTTAGCACTACTGATGACAAATCCTATGATGTGCTTTCACCATTTCTGTTCATTTCCAAACATTTCCAAACAACTTTTTACCAATTCTGCACAAATCAAACCTTACCTTTCCATTCTCTAGCCACATTCTTTCTCTAGTGACATACTCTAGCTATTGAATCCATGAGTTTGCTCAAGATATTTTTTTCATAATAGTGAAGTCATGCAATATTTGTCCTTTTGTGCCTGGCTGGCTTCACTCAACATAACGTCCTCCAGTTTCATCCACATTGTCATATGCTTCACAACTTCATTTCTTCTTACAGCTGAATAATATTCCAATTTGTGTATATGCCACAGTTTATCCATTCATCAGTTGATGGACACCTGGGCTGTTTCCATCTTTTGACAATTATGAATAACGTCACTACAAACCAGTGAACATCATTGTGCAGATGTCTGTTCGTGTCACTGCTCTCAGTTCTTCTGGGTACATACCTAGTAGCGGTATTGCTGGGTAATCTATATCTAACTTCCGTAGGAACTGCCAAACAGAATTCCACAGTAGCTGTATCATTCGACATCCCCACCAGCAGTGAATAAGTATTCCTATCTCTCCACATCCTCTCCAACACTTGTAGTTTTCTGTTAATAGTGGCCATTCTAGCAGGTGTGAAATGATATCTCATTGTAGCTTCGAATTGCATTTCCCTAATAGCCAGTGATGTCGAACGTTTTTTCATGTGTTTTTTCACCATTTGTATTTCTTCTTTAGAAAAATGTTTATTCAGGTCTTTTACCCATTTTTAAATTGGGTCATTTGTCTTTTCATTGTTGAATTGTAGGACTCTTTAATATCATGGATATTAAACCCTTACCGAACGTGTGGTTTCCAAAGATTTTCCCCCATGGACAGAATTTCCTTTTCATCCTTTCAACAAAGTCCTGTGAGGTGCAAAAATTCTGAGGAAGTCCCCCATTTATCTCTTTTTTCTTTTGTTGCACATGCTTTAGGTGTAAGGTCCAAGAAACCATGATCTACCACAAGGTCTTTAAGATGTTTCCCTTCATTTTCTTCTAGCAGTTTTATGGTCCTGGCTTTTTTGTTTAGGTCTTTGATCCATTTTGAGTTGATTCTTGTATAGGGAGTGAGGCAGGGGTCCTCTTTCATTCTTTCGGTTATGGATACCCAGTTCTCCCAACACCCTTTGTTGAAGAGACTATTCTATCCCAGAAACTACTTGGACTTGGTAGGCTTATCAAAAATCAGTTGACCATAGAGGTGTGGGTCTATTTCTGAAGTCGCAATTCAATTCCATTAATAAATGTGTCTATCTTTATGCCACGACCATGCTGTTTGACCACTGCAGCTTTATAACTCTCTTCAAGGTCAAGGAGCATGAGTCCTCCGACTTTTGCTCTTCTTTTTAGGATGCTTCCAGCTATTCAGCACCCTTTTCCCTTCCAAAGAAATTTGGTACTTGGCTTTTCTATTTGTTAAAGTAGGCTGTTGGAATTTTGATTGGTATTGCACTGAATCTATAAATTAATTTGGGTAGTATTGACATTTTCATGATGTTTGGTCTTCTAATCCATGAACAAAGACCGTCCTTCCATTTGTTTAGTCTTCTTTGATTTCATTTGGCAGTGCCTCTACTTTTCTGAATACAGATCCTTTACATTCCTAGTTATATTAATTCCTAGATATTTCAGTCTTTTTGCTGCTATTGCAAATGGAAATGCTTTCCTAATTTCTTCCTGAGCTTGCTCATTTCTAATTTTCAGAAATGCTACTGATTTTTGCGTGTTGATCTTGTATCCTGCCACTTTGCTGAACTCATTCATTAGCTCAAGTAGTTTTGTTTGCTGTAGATATTTTGGGATTTTCTAAATATAGGACCATCTCATCTGCACATAGTGAGAGTTTTACTTCCTCTTTTCCACTTGGATGCCTTTTATTTCTTTTTCTTGCCTAACTGCTTGAGCTAGAACTTCTAGCACAATGTTGAATAACAGTGGTGACAATGGGCATCCTTGTCTTGTTCCTGATCTTAGAGGGAAAGCTTTCTACCTCTCCCCACTGAGAGTATGATGTTGGCTGTGGGATTTTCACAAATGCCCTTGCAGCAATTTGATATTGTTTATGAATTCCAAAAACAGGATTATGTTTGTGAACTGGTCTTTTCCTTTGGGCATATTAGATTACATTGGATTCAGAGGTTTCACTTTTACTTACCTAAACAAAGATTAAGGCTTTGATTGGGCCACATCAGTAGGACGTTGAGTCCCCACCCCCTTGATGGGGCAGGGACTCACAGAGAAACTGCACCACAGAGAAGGGAGGTTGGAGTTTTGAGCTGGAGCCTGTGGAGTAAGCACACAGTAGGGCAGAGTAGCTGAGCCTGGAGAGATTTGAGCCCCAGGGAGAGAGACAGAGCCGGTCACCTGATAGTTTACAGCTGGCCTTGTGGAGAGAGCAGGGCAGCTGAGCCAAGAGAGAAACAAACCCTGGGAAGAAAGGAACCCAGGAAGACTGAACTCTTGGCAGTCGTAGCAGCCATCTTGCTCCAACACATGGCAACGGACTTTGGTGAGGGAAGTAGCTTATGCTTTACAGCCTGGTAACTGTAAGTTTCTATCCCAAACACACACCCTTTATAAAAGTCAACAGATTTCTGGTATTTAGCATCAGCACCCTTTTGGCTGACTAATACAGCCCTTTATTATATTGAGGAATGTTCCTTCTACACCTATCTTTGAAGTGGTTTTATCATGAAAGGATGCTGGACTTTGTCAAATGCCTTTTCTGCATTTGCAAATGCATCAGTTGAGGTGATCATGTATTTTTTTTCCCCTTCAGTTTGTTAAGGTGGTGTATTACGTTAATTGACTTTCTTATGTTGAACCACCCTTCATAACAGGAATAAAACCCACTTGAACATGATGTATGATTGTTTTTATATGCTGTTAGATTCTATTTGCAGGTATTTGTTGAGAATTTTTGCATCTATGTTCATTAGAGAGATTGGTCTGTAATTTTCTTTCCTTGTAGTATCTTTATTTGGCATTGGTATTAGGGTGATGTTGGCCCCATAAAACGTGTTGGGTAATTTTCCCTCCTTTTCCATTTCTTGGAAGAGTTTAACCAGGATTGGTATTAATTCTTCTTGAAATGTTTGGTAGAATTCACCCGTGATGCCATCTGGTCCTGGACTTTTCTTTGTTGGAAAATTTTTCATGACAGATTCAATCCCTTTGTTTGTGATTGGTTTGTTGAGTTCCTGTATTTCCTGTAGAGTCAATATAGGTTTTCTGTGCATTTCTAGGAATTTGAACATTTCATTGATGATGTCTAATTTGTTGCCACACAGTTTCTCATAGTATCCTCTCATGATCCTGTTTATTTCTGTGGGGTGAGTTGTAATGTCCCCCCTTCCATTCCTGATTTTATTTGCATCTTCTCTCTTTTTTTCTTTGTTAGTCTTGCTAAGGATATGTCGATTTTATTGGTCTTTTCAAAGAACCAGCTTTTGGTTTTGTTGATTTTCTCTATTGTTTGTTGTTGTTATTCTCAATTTCATTTATTTCTGCTCTAATCTTTGTTCTTTCTTTTTGCTTGCTTTGGGAATGGTTTGCCATTCTTTTTCCAGTTTTTCCAGTTGCTCAGTTAGATTTTTAATTTTAGCTCTTTACTTCTGTTTTAATACAGGTGTCTAGGGATAAAAATTTCCCTTTCAGCACTGACTATGCTGTATCCCATAAGTTTTTTTTTTTTTTATCCTCCCCTTGTGGCTTTTTGTGCTGTCCGCTCTCTGTGTCCATTTGCTGTGCATTCTTCTGTGTATTTATTTATTTTATTCCCCTCCCCCCTTGCAGCTTGCTTGCTGTCTGCTCTCTGTTTCCATTCGCTGTGCGCTCTTCCGTGTTTTTGCTTGTCTCCTTTTTTGTTGTGTCACTTTGCTGATTTGGCTCTCCGCGGCACTTGTGGGCCGGATGGTGCTCCACGGCACTTGTGGGCCAGGCAGCCTCCGCGGCATCTGCAGGCCGGGCGGTGCTCCGCGGTGTCTGCAGGCTGGGTGGCACTCTGTGGTGCTTGTGGGTTGGGTTACTCTCTGAGTGTGCAGGTGAGCCTGCCTTCATAAGGAGGCCCCAGGACGAGAACCCAGGGCCTCCCATGTGGTAGACGGGAGCCCAACTGATTGAGCCACAGCTGCTTCCCTATATCCCATAAATTTTGATAAGTTGTACTCTCATTTTCATTGTTCTTGAGATACCTACTAATTTCTCTTGCAATTTCTTCTTGAACCCACTGATTGTTTAAGAGTGTGTTGTTGTACAGGAAGTGGACATGGCTCAACTGCTAGAGCGTCTATCTACCATATGGAGGGTACAGGGTTCGATCCCCAGGGCCTCCTGGCCTGTGTGGTAAGCGGCTCATGTGCAGTGCTGCCGCACACAAGGAGTGCCCTGCCATGCAGGGGTGTCCCCCACGTAGGGGTGCCCCATGTACAAGGAGTGAGCCCTGCAAGGAGAGCTGCCCTGCATGAAAAAAGTACAGCCCACCTGGAGTGGCACCGCACACACGGAGCGCTGACGCAGCAAGATGACACAACAAAAAGAGATGCAGTTTCCCAGTGCCACTGGATAAAGCAAGCAGACACAGAAAATCACACAGTGAATGGACACAGAGAGCAGACAATGGGTGGGTGGGGAATAAATTTTTAAAAACTAAATCTTAAAAAAAAAATTAAAGAGCATCTGTGGTCTGACTAATTAAAAAAAAAAGTGTGTTGTTTAGCTTGTTCATGTATTTTGAGGGACCCTAGTTAGGTGCAGATATATTTATAACTGTTACTCCTTCCTGGTGGATTGTCCCTTTTATTAATATATAATGGGCTTCTGTATCTCTTATCACTTTTTTGCATTTATAATAGGTTTTGTCTGACACCAGTATATCTACTCTTGCTCTCTTGTCATTATTATTAGTATTTCATGAAATATCTTTTTCCAATCTTTCACTTCCAGTCGATTTGCATCCTTGGGTCCACGGTGAGTCTCTGGCAGAGAGCGTGTGGATGGCTGCTGTTTTCTTAGCCATGCTGTCAGCCTATGGCTTTTGACTGGAGAGCTGAATACATTAATAATGTTATTACTGTAAAGGCATTACTTACTTCAACTGTTTCATCCTTTGGCTTTCGTATGTCATACCTTATTTTTACCCATCTTTTTACCTTTTTGGTTGCCCTTTCTGACAGTCTTCACTTCTCCACTCTCCTCTAAGCTTCTCTCTCTTGTCTTTTCTGGCTGCAGAATTCCTGTCAGTGTTTCCTGCAGAGCTGGATTCTTGTTTATGAACTCTCTTAGCTTCTGTTTATCTGTGAATATTTTAAGCTCCCTGTCATATTTGAAGGACAGTTTTTCCAGATAAGGAATTCTTGGCTTGGAGTTTTTCTCTTTTAGCACCATAAGTATACCACTGCCTTCTTGTCTCCAAGATTTCTGAAGAGAAATCTGCACTAAGTCTTATTGGACATCCCTTGTATATGATGTTTCAACTTTTCCCTTGCTGCTTTCAGAACTTTCTCTTTATCTCTGCATTTGACATTCTGCATAGTATGTGTCTTGGAATGGGTCTATTCAGATTTATTCTAATTGGAGGACACTGTGCTTCCTGGACATGCATATTCGTTTTTCTCATGGGAGTTGGAAAATTTTGGGCCATTATTTACTCAACTACTCTTTTTGCCCCTTATCCCTTCTTGTCTCCTTCTGGAACTCCCAAAACACATATGTTGGTGTGCTTCACGTTACTACTCAACTTCCTGGGAGGTGCTTCACCTTCCCCTGGAGTCCTGAGCCCCAGAGCAGCTCTCCAGACAGTCTCCGCCTGTCCTCTAGCTATTTTTTTTCTGGGAAAGAAGTGACACCTCTGCCTCTCTAATCCTCTATCTTCCAAGAAGTCCCCTGTTAAATCTCTTTTGAGTGGAGTCTGTTTTAGTCTACTAGGTTGCCAAAATGCAATACACCAGAAGTGGGTTGGCTTTTACAATGGGGATTTATTAACCTGCAAGCTTACTGTTCAAGGCTGTGCAAATATCCAAATCAAGGCAATGCTTTCTCCCCGAAGACCGGCTGCCAGTGATCCTGGGCTCCTCTGTCACATGGCAAGGGACATGGCGGCATTGGTGGTCTCCCTTCTTTTCCAGGTTTCATTGTTTTCGGCTTCTGCCTTCTGGCTTTCTCTCCCCGTCTGTGGCTTTTTCCCCCTCTCTGTATTATTTATCCCATTCATAAAGGACTCCAGTAAGAGGATTAAGACCCACCCTGGACCACGCCTTACTCACATAACCTAATCAAAAGGTCCTATTTACAATAGGTCACACCCATAGGAATGGATCTGCTCTAAGAACACGCTTTTTCTGGAGTCCATAAAAGCCTCAAACTACCAGAGAGCCAGGTTCGGTCTTCTTTTCTGGAAGTTTTTTTTTTTTCCCTTAATTTCTAGAATACATATATTCCTGTGGTAATATATGTATAACATAATATTTCCCATTTTAACCATTTTAAGTGTATAATCCAGTGCTATTAATCACATTCATGAGTTGTGCTACTGTCACCACCACCATCCATGACCCAAACTTTTCTATTCCCTCAAACAGAAACTCTGTCCTTATGGAGCAATACCTCCCTGTTCCACACTCCTGCTCTCAGCCTCAGCCCCTGGTACCCTCGCATCAACTTTCTGTCTCTACAAATTTGCCTCGTCTGGATATTCCATATAAGTAGAATCATACAGTATTTGTCCTTTTGTGCCTGGCTTCTTTCACTGAGCCTAATGTTGTCAAGGTTCATCCATGCTGTCACATATATCAGAACTCCATTCTTTCTTACGGATGAACACTATTGCATCGTATGTATAGGACACATTTTATTTACCCTTCATGGGAGGATGGACACCTGGGTTGCTTGCACCTTCGGCTTTGTGAATGATGCTGCTTTGAACAATGGTGTATCAGGATTTGTCCATGTCCCTATTTTTAATTCTTTTGGGTCTATACCTAGGAATGGAATTTCCAGGTCATATTAATTTTATGTTTACTTTGTGAGCAACTGCCAGACTCTTTTCCACAGTGCCTGCACCGATTTTTAATTCCCACCATCAATGCTCCCTGGAAACTTCTAAAGAAACTTGAGGAGAAATGTGACCCTCTCACCACCGCCCCAGGGCATGTAGGTTCCCAACAGGATTCCTGCCCTGGGAGTGACTCCAGAGAGTCCTGGACCCCATCTGCCAAGGGGTCTCACACCCCTCCTGGGAAAACTGGTAGGATTGATAACTGACCGTGAAGGAAGACACGCTTCAATTCAGCTCGTCAGCGTTTCCGCTAACTCTTTCATGATGATGACGGAGCCTAACTTCAATCAAACTTGAAACGGAGTGCCAAGACACACAGAAAACCCTGGAAGACGATCACTGGGCCAGGAAGACTCGGGCTCTGTTTAGAATCACCTCTTTTCTAGGTCATAGACTTCCAGAGCTTATGTGATTTCCCTGCCTCATCGGCTCCATGCAAAAACAGACATTTCTAGCTGTGATTCTCCCGGTTGATTATTTAACCTTCTTGAAACTGTAAGATAAAGATGGGAAAGACTTACTTCATCAGGCTGTTGTAGATTTACGTGAAATAACGCACAAAAGAACACAGCAGGATGCCTGGCACATGCGAAGCACTCGAGATCGCTATTATTCTCAGCCTGTTTGAGAGGGGGCAAACCTGAGAGTAAGCCACCGTGTCTTGGCCCTCTCAATTCATATGCATTAATTCAGGGAGAACAACACTGCCCCGGCAAAGCCCGCTGTGGGTCTGCCCAGAAACAGGCCCCTCATCAGTCACCCCGCCGGGACGTAGGGTTGCCGATTGCATCATCCTCCACATCTGTGCAGATCAGAACACAATCCCTGACCCCTGACCCCAAATCTCTAAGTTCAGGCCACAGGCGGCCTTTCGCTTTCCTGTACGTGCTGGTTTCTAGAGAGCTTTCCAGGCAGAATGCAGTATTCTCCTCTTTCCCCTCCCCTCACCCCCCGTCGGATGCTGAGTTATTTTCAACATATGCTCTAAAACGCAACATGAGATCTAGCATCGGAGTCTTGAACTGATTTGACTTTCTTATCCCCAAACGCCAATTTGCATGGTAGGCTGCCACTTAATTAGACAAAACGGTGCAAAGGGTTGAAAGCCTAGAGATGCACCCAGCAGGAATTCCGGAGTGTTCCACAGCGGCGGTGAAGGAAGCCCAGCGGTATCCGCTCCGACAAGCTTCAGAAGGAAACAATGATGTCGGAGTTCTCTGGCCTTCTACAGGGACGTCGGCATACAGATAAGCAATCAGTGACCCCCAGAGCAGACGTGTCATATCGAGCTGCCAAAGGCCTCTTTAGTGTGTTTCCCACCAGAGATCATTCGAAACAAAATCAGCAGGGGGTTTTATCAGAGTCAAGTGAGAAGCAGGAAAGCAGAAGAAGGAGATGGATGGGCAAAAATACCCAAAGAGGGAAAGAGGACGTGAGGAGAGTGGTGAGGTATGGCTCCAAACAGTCCCTCCAGGCCAAACTTCAGCAACGTCTTGGAACCCCTCTTTTCTCTCAGCTTCACCTGTGTCTAGTCGCCCAAGGTACATTCTAGACATGCACATTCTCACAACCTGGGCCTCGAGAGCCCCTTATCCATTCCTTGTACCTCTGCCAAGCTTCAGGTTTCACCTTCACATGAAGCTACCTGCTCACTGCTCTCTTCTGCCATCTCCTCCCAAGAATCTTTTCTCGGGAAACAGACTTGGCCCAGTGGTTAGGGCGTCCGTCTACCACATGGGAGGTCGGTGGTTCAAACCCAGGGCCTCCTTGACCCATGTGGAGCTGGCCCATGCGCAGTGTTGATGTGTGCAAGGAGTGCCGTGCCACGCAGGGGTGTCCCCCGCATAGGGGAGCCCCACGCGCAAGGAGTGCACCCCGTAAGGAGAGCCACCCAGCGCGAAAGAAAGTGCAGCCTGCCCAGGAATGGCGCCGCCCACACTTCCCGTGCCGCTGACGACAACAGAAGCGGACAAAGAAACAAGACGCAGCAAATAGACACAGAGAACAGACAACCGGGGCAGGAGGGGAATTAAATAAATAAATAAAAATCTTAAAAAAAAAAAAATATTTTCTCAGTGTCCAAGAGAGAACGTTCACTTACATGAAATGCCTAGAAGGAGCAAACTTCACAGAGACAGGTAGGAAGGAGCAGGTATAGCTCAGTGGTTGAGCACCTGCTTCACATGGACAAAGTCCAGGGTTCAATCCCTGGTACCTCCTAAAACATAGAGACAGGTTTATAGGTTACCAAGGGTGGGGGTGGAGAGTGGAATTGAAGGAGGGGAGGAAGAGGGAGTTATTGCTTAATGGGTATGAGTGATGGACAGTGGTAATTCCACTGAAAAAGGTTGAAATGGGAGTTGTGTATTTTTGTTGCTACAATAAAAAGTTTCCCCCAAAATGTATATTGTTTACATCCTTTTTTTCCTCAAAAATCACTACCTGGTGGTGCCTGTAGGCATTTGTTAAAACTCATAGAACCGTATACCTCAAAAAAAAAAAGTGGCTTCTACTGTTTGTAAATTATACCTCAATAAACTTTACTTGAAAAAACCACCACCTCCAATCCATTTGGAAGCGCTAATTATGTACACTCATCCATTCCGCCCACTCCTCCACCACGCCCCCTGGATTTGCTGGCTGGCTTGCTGAAGCAGGAGAGAGACAGAGGATTTACTAGGAGACAAAGGGACGTTTCCCAACATCCTTGTGGCTTTCTTCTCTTCTCAAGCCTCTGATCCAGGGGGAAGACTGCTCTTCTTCACCTGTTGTCAATAGAACCTTCTAGAGAAGGATGGCTCTCCCCACTGTGGAGGATGGGGGGACATCAGCTTTGGCCAACCAGCCCAGACATGGCTTCCCACGGAAGGGAAAACCGTGCCCGGGACAGCCGCCCGCTACCTTCAGGAGGCAGCTGAATCCTCAGAACCACAGTCAAGGATCTGCAAAATCTGGCTGCAAATGGTTCTGCTAAACCACAGATGGAAACTGAATTGCAGGCAGGAACATCGACGTGTGGCCAGGACCAGAAGGAAAACTACAGAAAGGGAGTCACGGTGGCAAAATGGGCAGTATGGGGTCCACGAGAGGCATTCTCATTAAAATAGGCCTTTTGATGACTGAGCCATAGGAAGGAAAGGGGGGAGGCGCGGGGAATGGGTGGTTGAGTGCATGCTTTGCATACGTACGAGGTCCCAGGTTCAATCCCCGGTACCTCCTAAAAAAAAAGAGAAAGGAGTGAAGTTCTGATCTATGGGACAATGTGGATGCACCTTGTAAACATTATGCTGGGTGAAAGAAGCCAGACACAAAAGGCCACATATAGCATTTAATTCCATTTCAAAATAGGTCAACCCATGGAGACAGAAGGCAGACCTGTGGTTGCCAAGGGGCAGGGAGGAGGGAAGGGGGAGTGACTGCTCCAGGAGCACTGGGTTTCCTTCTGGAGTAATAAAAATGTTCTGGAACTAATAGAGGTGATGGTTGCACAACATCTTGACTGTACTAAATGCCACTGAATTGTACCCTTTAAAATGGTTAAAATGGGAAGCTTCTATTTGGGATGATGGAAAAGTTTTGAAAATGAATGGCAGTGGTGGAAGCACGACATGCTGAGCATAATTAATACCACTGAATTATTTACTTGGATGTGGTTAAAGGGGAAATGTTAGGTTGCATATGTGTTACCAGAATGAATTTCTTCTTAAAAATCTGTGAAGCTGCATGACACAAACAGTGAACCCTAAGTTAAACCACGGTCTACCATGAAAAGCAAAATTACTAAAAAAATGTGCTTTCAGCAATTGTAACAAATACACAGCAATGCAAGGTGTTAATCATAGGGTGGTATATGGGAATCCCACATACCTGTGTCTTAGGCATGATTAATCTGTAAACCCATAACTTTTCTAATTAAAAAAAAAAAAAGAAAAATACAAAATACAAAATTTTATGTTGTATTTTACCACAATTTTTTAAAAAAGGCATTTAGCGACATCATGCTGGCCAAATAAAACATTTCCATAGTCACGTCTGGCTGCCAGTTTACCGGCTCCAATCTGCACTCACTGGCTGCCCCGTCACTGCCCCTCGCCTTCCATACCAGCCATTCCAGACGATTCACCGCTCCCACCAGCCGGGCGCTCTAACACCTCCACACCTTTCCACACACTTGTCCTTTATTAGAAGGACTTCTGCCTTTTCTCGGCCGGACAAGCTCCCGTAACCGCAGGGCCAGCTTGCAGGTCACCTGCAGCCCTGGGCCAGGGTTACGGGCTCCTTCCCTGGAGACCCATCTCTCTACAGGACTCTGGAGGGGGCGGTCAAGACCACCGACTCCACGGCCAGGCTACGTGCCTTAGCGTGCCAGCTCCAACGCTTGTTACCCTGTGACCTTGCTTAAATTGCTGAACTTCTCTGTGCCTCGGTTTCCTCATCTGTAAAATGAGGATAACAGTATTTACCTTAGCGATGAACAGAAAGGTTAGAGGACTTACTTCGGGCTCAGAGCAGTGCCTGGCACACAGAGTCAGCTCTTCTAAGTACTAGCTATTGGGTAAAACCCCACCTGCTGTTTTAGGTGCCAGTCCCTCACCCTTAATGTATAAATCCTGAGGGCAGGGACGCGGCTGGTCAGCGCTCCCTGTGTTCCCAGCCTTGCGACAGAGCGATGGCTGCTCCACGCGCATCGCTGGGAGGAGGGCGAGGGGATCCCCAGGGGCCCTTCGTTCAAGTTCTCTGCATCTTAGAGTCGTCTCCCCTCGCCCTCCAATTCGCCAAGCTGTAGCCCCAGCCCAGGTGGAACCACTTCTCCCAGCTCTCCAAGGCGGGGAGGTCACCGGGCCTCCGAGTTTTCTTGGGAAAGAACACAGGCTTTGTAGGAATTCTGCTCACCTGAAGAGAGGGCTGCCCTTTGTCCTGGCACCTGGGGGGGTGAACTTTGGAGTTTCCCAGGTGATAGGAGTGTCGTTTTCCTTCGTGGTGCCCCAGGTACCACCCCACGTGACAACGTGCTAACAGGGTGACTCTGGGTGGGGTCGGCGAAGGGGGCGGCTGGCCACGCAGGAAGGACCAGCCAGGTGAGGAAGAGCGTTTGGGCTTTGAGCCCTGTCACAGGAGCCAGACTTCTGGGGAGGGGGCGGGGCTCGAGACTGCCACCGACTACTCAGTCAACGCTGCAAGATGCAATTGCTCTCCGCCCCAGGTAATGACGCCTCCGGGAAAACTCCAACAACAGAGGCTCCCGCAAGCTACCCGCCAGCTACTCCGGCTGGCAATCCACATCCCTGTGCCGGGGGACAATATGTCCTGGCTCCATGGGGAGAGAGCACACAGGATGCTTGCGTTTGGTTTTTTAAAAAATTTGTTTCTTTCCCCTTCTCTCCCCGCCCCCACCCGCCCCGGTTGTCTGTTCTCTGTGTCTATTCGCTGCGTCTTCTTCTTTGTCCGCTTCTGTTGTTGTCAGCGGCACGGGAATCTGTGTTTCTTTCTGTTGCGTCATCTTGTTATGTCAGCTCTCCTTGTATGTGGCACCATTCCTGGGCAGGCTGCACTTTCTTTCGCGCTGGGCAGCTCTCCTTATGGGGCGCACTCCTTGTGCATGGGGCTCCCCTACACGGGGAACACCCCTGCGTGGCACGGCACTCCTTGTGCACATCAGCACTGCGCATGGGCCAGCTCCACACGGGTCGAGGAGGCCCGGGATTTGAATTGCAGACCTTCCATGTGGTAGACGGACGCCCTAACCACTGGGCCAAGTCTACTTCCCAAGGATGCTTGCGTTTTAAGACTCCCCCAGATCTGGCCCTATGTGTCCCTTCTTCTGCCTCCTTCTCATTTGTATACTTTTTGCTTTTAAAAACAACAACGTTGTAATCAATGCTTTTCCAACCTAGGGAACGGAGCCGCCTATCGAGGGAGGCATCGGCAAATAGGAATTCCCGCCCGATGCTGCAGGCGTGGGTCTCTTGTCCTGGATGCTTCACTCACAGATCCTCAAGGCCAGTCAACTGTCCTCTGCACGCGCCTCACCCACCAGCATTAAAGCATCTCTACAGGAAGAGCTTCTGGAGCCCGGCCCTTGGGCCCCACACTTGGAGGGCCCCAGAGAGCAGAGCCCAAGGAAACCACTTTCTCTGTGGGCCCATCTGGTCCTGGGCGAGCCTGAGGCAGCCGGCTGTGCTGACATCGAGAGCTCCAGCCACACGGGGGAAGGATCGCAGGCCCTTCCGAAGCAGCGCAGCCAGGCTCCTGGGTCTTTCCCAGCCTCGTGGGCCAGGCGCCACGAGGACGGGGCAGGGTCTTCTTCCGGAGAAACCGAATCCCACCAGCGAAGGCCAAGGCGTCCAATCTTACCACTCCACAAGTCACTGCCAATAGAAAACCCACGGCTTCCACAAAGCCCAGGACAGACTTTTATTAGCTATGAACTGCTAGCGTGAATGTAAATGCCACTAATTAAGAAAGTGCAACGTAAGCCCCTCTTTCCTGCATGTGGAAACATGAGGGTTTGTTTTGGCAGTCTGCTCTGTTTCCAATTCAACTATTAGAGAAACCACAATGGGGCCGGGTGAAAGGTATATGTGGATCAAGTGTGGTTTTGCAATACCCCAGGGTGTCTCCAATTATATCAAGAGGGAGTCATGAAACTCTCAGAACATTCCTCAATAAAATTAGTTTTTGTTAAAAGGATGCAATTGGTTTTTTTAAAAATTGTGGTAACATATCTATAACATAATGTTTCCCATTTTAACCATTTTTAAGTGCACAATTCAGCGGTATTAACTACAGTCACAATATCGTGCTACCATCACCACCATCCACAACCAAAACTTTCTCATCACCCCAAAACAGAAACTCTGTACCCCTTAAGCGATAAATGCCCTGTTCCCCACCCAACCTGCCCCAGCCCATAACCTGTAACCTACTTTCTGTCTCTATGAATTTGCTCATTCTAGATATTTCATATAAGCGGCATCACACAATATTTGTCCTTTTGTGTCTGGCTTGTTTCACCTCACATAATGTTTTTGGGGTTCATCATGTTATAGCATGTATCTGTACTTGAGTATTATAAAAAGTAATAAAAAGGCTTACAGCTGAGTAATGGATAGACTACACCTCGTTTATCCACTCACCTGTTGCTTCTACCTTTTGGCTACTGTGACTAATGATGCTATGAATATTGATGCCCAGGTATCTGTCTGAGTTCCTGTTTTGAATGGGGGTATATACTTGGGAGGAAACTCCCGGTCATATGCTGATTCCAGACACATTCAGTGTTGATTCAGTAAATGTGTATTTACTCCAAGGCTGACCATGCCGGGCCTTGGAGAGCCCTTCACTGCAGAGGTGAGGAGGTGAGAAGGGGGTGGGCTCACAGCAGCAGGTCACGGGCCAGCAGCACAGTGGGTCACTACTTCAATGGGTCATGCGTTCCAGACCAGTGCAGCCAAGTCAAGGCTATCCCTGAATCAGGGATTCTGGGTGAGGGGCACGGGGGCACGGAAGACCACATGGTGACTTACATCCCAGTGCCACTCCAAGCAACAGAGCTCCTCTCACTGGTGCATTCCTCTCAAGTCCAAGTAGCGCCCCTTTCCACCTTCTCCAACGCTCAGAATTCCTCCTGTTAAGACACTGCCATTCCCACCTGAGCTGGGCTTTGGGGAACACCTCCCCCGCCCACCTTAATCCTACCTGTCATCAAGCTGGATCATGAGGAAGAAAGAACTCTCCCTCCTGCTGCACAGACACATGCTCATTTGTCTCTGGATCCCAGTAAATCGGGAGCCAGGTGTGGGTGGCATCGGATGGTAGGTGGGGATACCAAGCCTTAGACACCAGTAACAGGTGTCATCTTCAGGGCTGGGATCTTGCAAAGCTGGGGCCACCAGAGACACTCTCTTCGCCCGGCCCTCCAGCTCTGATCTGAGGTTTGCCCCAGGACCTGAGCACTCAGTCTCCCACACGGCCGGTTTTCAGCCACCCGCCTGTCCCTCGCACGAGGCTGTGCTCACTGAGTACCAGGACCCCAGGACCCATCGATCACCAGCCAGGTTCCAGGATTGCTGAGATGTCAGAGGTACCCACTGTCCAGCCTAGATACGACTGGGAGGCCACAGTGAACTGCAATCCAGAGAGGCTGAAGTTTGGATGAAGAGGGTTAGATATTGTGCTCAAGAGGCCTGAGTGAGCAAAGGGGAGGACAGTCTGACACAGCCCCAGACTTGGGGTCCATTCATGAACCTCATCGGAGAAGAGGCCTAGGCACTAGGCATGAGCTCTGGTACGCAGGGGTGCACTGAAGGAATAAATGAGTGAATGAATGCTCTTTTTTTTTTAAAACCTAGTAGCCAGAACCCTCTGGAAGGGAGGCTACCTGCTTCACTGAGATGGGGAAGAAGGGAGGGTGACGATGAGCCGGTTGTAGTGGACCACTGCCCAGAGGAAAAGCTGGAAAGGAATTTGGAATCATCAGCTTATGAGGGAGACTCAAGCCATGTAGGTGGTGAAGTTGGCCAAGAGTGGAAAGGGAGGGAAGGAGAGAGGGCAGGGGGCCCAAGGGAGCAGTGAGATGCAATAAGGAAGGAGTGGGATCTGAGCAAGAGATGTCTCCAGAACAAGTCAAGTAGGGAAGGGGAAGAGCCCCAGAATGTGACCACTAGGAGGTCCCAAGGGCCACCTCTCCATCCAGGGAGTCCCCAGTAATAATGTGGTAGTAGTAATAATGATTACAAGTGCCTCCAGCAATGCTCTTCCCATATTTAACCCTGTAATCTTCCTCTCAGCCAGGGAGGTAGACACTTCTCCTTTTTCTATTTTACAGCTGAGGAAACTGAGGCCCTGAGAGGTTAATGAACGTGGCTGAAGGTCACAAAGTCAGTCTGCAGCAGGTGAAGGGACATGAACCCAGCAGTCTAGCTCCAAAACCCACGTCCTTAAGCAATTCCTTTCACTCCCTTTGCTCAAAGGGAATATTCAATATCTACGAATCCATGGATGTACAGGGTGGGCATCAGAAGTCAACTGAATGACATCCAGTCTACCTCAGTTCTGCCACCTATAAAATGGGTCTGAGAATTCCCCTTTCACCTGCTGTAAACATAGTATACGTCAGAACGCTGACTCTTTGGGGGAAAAGTCTCAGTATAGCCAAGGCTTTAGTTCTTGCTCTTAAGTACAGTGAGGTCCCAGAACCAGTCACGCCACCCTTGGCTCAGGAGGAAGGCAAGAAGAAGTGAGCAGCGTGTCCAGTTCCGGAGAGTCTGGACACAGCGGCCCACAAGAAAGGGGAGCAGAGGCAAAAACGCCCCTTCTATACTCGGGGAAGTTGTGCTCACGTACTCCTGATGTGGTTGGGAAGCTTCAGAAGTTGCGGCCAGGTCAATTTGCATAAGCATTTCAGCTTACTCCTTCCCTTTGGATATTTTAAGAACATAATGGAAAGGAATGTAAATGTAAACTTTAACTTAATTTACTGATAACTTGCCTCTTTCCAAAAAAGAGATATAGAGGGAGATAAGCTATAAATATATTAATATATACATACACACTAGAAATCATGACTGTAAAAAAGAGGGGGAAGCCATTAGGACTAAAATTGCCCATATGATTTGGCATCTGTTTTGACCAATGCTTCCTGGTAGATTGAGCAAAAAGGGAAATAGATGCATTACAAAACATTTGCCATAAGGCAGAGGAAGGGAGCCAATCTCCCTGGGAGGACAAAGCTTTTACTGGCACTAAATTCTAAATGAAATTTCTTATTCGGAATCTTATATAGAGAACACGGTGACTAATGGTTTTATGAAACAGCTGAGCTTGCAACCTGATTTTCCAAACCAACAGCTGCTCTGAGAGGATCCTTGTCTCCTGGAACATCTTTTCCTAAACTCCTAGGATCACATTTTGGATTCCTGACTGATGAGTTTAAAAATCTCACCTCAGAACTCTGCTTTTAGCATCCCAGCTGGAAAGGTGTTCCTGCACAGGGAAAACTCTTTGAGGCAGTGCTGCTGTTCAAAGAAGTAAATGTTTCTTCCAGATCCTACCTTTGATAAAAAGGAGAAAACCATGTCAGTCTGAGCAGTGAGGAGCCAGGAGAGGCCAAGTTGACCTACGGGTAAATGGTAATAGAATTATTGCTATCAGAACAAAAAGCCTTGGGGTGAACCCCAAAAGAAACTTTGGCCTGGAATTTCCTTCCTGAGTCAAGATTCCTAAGAGTAGGTGAAGTGGCTCAAGGGCTGTGACTCCCCATGGCTGCCATCTAAAGGGAGAAGCAATTCTAATTTGGAATATCCCTACAGATTATGAATAAGCAATAAGCTTAAAATCAAAGGTAAGCCTGTAAGAAGACAAGCCACTGTGAATGAGAATCAACAGAAATAATAAACAACAAATATATCCCCTCTCCCATACTGGAAATTTCAGAAACAGAATTACATAAGAGGTAGGCAAAAATTGTTTAAAGAAAAAAATGATGGAATCACAAAGATCAGAAAAGAAGAAGCAACTATAAGGAATGAATAAGAAGTTTAGGGAAAAAAACGTATTCATATGTCAAAAGTGTAACATTGAAATAAAACACTGAACTGGTAGGTTAAATAGAGATTAGATAAAGCTTAAGTGAGAATTGATGAACTGGAACATATATCCAAAGATATTATCAAGAATGCAATAGAGGACTACAGGATATGGAAAATACGGAAGAGACATTAATAGATATGGAGAACAGAATGAGACCCAAAAAAGAAAAAAATGGAAATGGAGAAGCAATATTTAAAAAGACAACGTCTATGAATTTCCTAGAATCATTAGGATTAAAGAAAAAATTCTACAACTCTAACAGGAAATAAATAGAAATAAAAAGAAATCCACACTGAAACTGCATGATACCAAGGACAAAGTGGTCTTAAAAGTATCCAGAGAAAAGGAAGACAGCTCATCTTTAAAGGAATGGCAATTAAAATGACAGCAGACTTCTCAACACAAATATTGGAAGCCCAAAAGGGTACAATAATATCTAGAGAGTGTTGAGAAAAAAAATCAGCGGCAACCTAAAGTTGTATATGGCAACCTAAAGTTGTATATCCAGTAAAACTACCAAGCTATACACTTAAGGTCTGTACATTGTACCATCTGCTAATTTTACCTCAGTGAAAACATGAGGAACATAATAGTAGAGTATGATACTCCAGATTGGTAGAAAGAATAGATAAGAGACTATAAACAACAAAAATAGGTAATCAAACCAAACAGAAAGGGATAACTAGAAAAGTCTAGGAAAAGTGAGATAATCAAAATTCTTTTTAAAAGATCAGAGAATCAAGTCTAAAATATATCAACAATCACTACATATGTAGGTAGACTACAGAGACCCACAGGTTCTACTGTCATGGCAGATGGCTCTGGAGTTCGGTGCCATGTTAGTTGGCCTGACTTTGGACTTTGTGTTCCTGAGTGTGATGGAGTTGGACTCAGATATGACCTTTCTACACTTGCTTCTTCTGTTACTTTTACCGGCCCTGTGGTTGGTGCTGGGGTTGGTGTATACTCAGGAGACCTGAATCTCTGAACTGTCCAAGTGACAGCCAGGCCCTGAGCCTCAGCAGACTTGCAACTCCTACCATCTGGTTTATTGGACTTACCCTGGCCAGCTAACAGGGAGGTGAAGAAGGTCACCCACCACACCAGGGAGCCAAGAGTGCCTACAACTGCAAGCAGGAGAACTGAATTCATCATCCATGTGGAATCTAAACCCCCTCTTGATATAGAGGGGGAGTGGACATAACCATCTCAGGGTCCACAGGCTAGAGGAATAGAGTATGGATTAGGGTGGACTTACTGATATTCTACTATGGAACTATTGTGATTAGTAATGGAAGGAATTGTAGCATTGATGTGGAGAAATTGGCCACAGTAGATGCTGAGGGTAGGGAGAGGGAAGAAGAGATGTGATGTGGGCACATTTTCAGGACTTGGAGTTGTCCTGGGTGGTACTGCAGGGACAGATGCTGGACATTGTATGTCCTGCCATGGCCCACTGGGTGGACTGGGGGAGAGTGTAAACTACAATGGAAACCACTATCCATGTGGTGCAGCAGTGCAGTGCTCCAAAATGTATTCACCAAATGCAATGAATGTGCCATGATGATGAAAGAGGTTGATGAGTGGGGTGAGGGGGGTGAGGGGTATATGGGGACCTCACATTTTTTTAACATAACATTTAAAAAGAAAGAAAGAAAAAAAGAAGGTAATGCGTGAAGGGAGCACCAAGGGGAATGTGGGATTTGGTCTGTTCATTTTTCTTGACCTGGGTGGTAGGGAACTCTCTGATCTGTGGACTTGTGATTTGGGTCTACTTCTGTAGATTAATAAAAGTTCTAATATAAGTTCAACATAAGCAAAAAACAAAACAAAACAAAAAACCAAATTGATGAACTGGATGATTTCATAAAAATCTAACTATGTCCTGCTTATAGGAAACATACTAAAGCATAAGGACATGGAAATTCATTAAAAGCAAAAAAATGGAAAAAGATATATTTGACAAATAACAGCAAAAAACAACAACAAAAACCACCAAACAATTATCAATACTCTAAAAGAGATAAGAAAAAAATGTATCCATGAAACAGAAACAAGATACTATTTTTAAAATCGGAAAATAAAAAAGAGCTCTTTGTACAGAAAGAAGGAAAAGAGTAATTTTACAGTGGAGAAACCTGATCCAGTACCTCAGCCAGGTGACCAGAGTCAACATCCACAGCCGTAAGTCATGCTGATAGCACATGCCCTTGACATGACCTGATGAGAATGGCACTTCACCTCTGTGGTTTGCCTCCCCAAATCCTATAACCCCAGTCCAAACAAGAGGAAAACATCACACAAATAAATCCAAACTGAGGGAAATTCTGCAAAAAAAACCCCAAAACACACAAACACACACACAGAAAAACAAACAAAAACAACCCACAATCAGTCTTCCTCAAAACTGCCAAAGCCATCAAAAATAGGGAAAGTCTGAGAAATTGTCTCAGCCAAGAGGAGCCTTAGGAGATAAAAGGATGACTAAGTATAATATGGTATCCTGGAAGAGAAAAAGGACATTAGTTAAAAGCAAGGAAATTTAAAGAAAGTAGGGACTTCAGCTAATGATATAATTAGCATCAATATTGGTTCATTAAATTGTAATAAATGTACCATATTAATGTAAGATGTTAATAATGGGGGAAGTAGGTATGGGTATAAAGAGATCTATTAATAATGGGGGAAGTAGGTATGGGTATAAAGAGATCTATACTACCTTCTCAATTTTCTGTAAATCAAACCTATTTTAAAATTTTAAAGTTTATTTTTAAAAAGTGCCTTTTGAAATTAAAAGTTTTTGGCAGAATCAAAAACTCAGTAAAAAGGTTATGAGACAGATGAAGACAACATTCCAGAAAGCAGAGTAAAAACACAACGAGATTAAAAATAGAATAGTTGAGATAAGAAAATTAGAGGACAGTTCAACATCCAAATGACAGGAGTTCTAGGAAGAGATAATAGGGTGAGTAAGAAGTCATCCTCAAAATAATTCACAAAAATTTCCCAGAACTGTGGTTATAAGTTTCCAAACTGAAAAGATCCACTGAATACCCAGCATAATAAGTCCCTTCATAACACTGGGGACAAAGAGAAGACCATGTAAGTTTTAAACTTCTCAACATCACTGGAATCAAGATATCAATAGAGTGATACATTCATGCTTTCTAACCTAGAATTCTGTACCCAGTCAAATTATCAGGTCAATGTTCAAGTAAAGTAGTGACAATTTTAGATATAAGAAATGTCAAAAAATTTTACTTTCCACCCACCATTTCTGAGTAAGTTACTGAAAGATGATCTCCACCAAAATGAGGGACCAAACTACTATTACTTATAGTAATAAAACATGGGATCAAAAAAAAAAAAAAAGAAGCTGTAGCACAGGAAAGAAGATAAGGCATCCTCCAAGTTAAAGAAGAAACATCTCAGGATAATGACAGTTACCAGGTATAAAGAGAAACCAGTCAAGATTGGAACAACATTGCTGAAGAGTCAGATATACTAAGATAAAAAATATTTATATATTTTTACATGACTAGATCCTGCACTAGAGCAGACAAATGCTATAAAGGTCATTATTAGTTCAACTTACTGAAGTCAAGAACTATGACTGAATATGTTAGAGAATATTCTTAAGAAATACACACCGAAGTATTTAGGGAGGAGGCCACACACGTAACGCTACAGCCTCAAATGGTTCCCCTGAAATACTGTATGTATGTGTGCGTTTGTGCGTTTGTACCTGTATGCGTGTGTGGAGGGAGAGAGAATGGGATCAAATGATAAAGAAGATGGGGTAAATATTAACAACAGGTGAATTTGGGTAACAGATATATGGATGTTGCCTGTACTGTTTTTATTTCAGCAACTTTTCTGTAATTTTGAAATTATTTAAATAAAACATTTAAAAGAAGAGGTCTTAATCCCATTCCTGGGGTCCTTTACGAGCAGAATGAAATTCAGACCCAGGGAGAGAAAGTCCCAGGGAGAAGCCAGAAGTCAATGGACGGCCACAGTTGGCTGGAGGGTGCTGCCGCTACCCCATTTGTTGACGCCAGATCCACAACCAGCTCAGCACAGGTCAAGGCAGAAATATAATATACCCTGAGGCACTTTATTCCCACCGATGTGTTAACTTCCCTCAGCGGGTCCCAGTAGATTCTGATCTTTGCCCCAATACCTGCAGGACCAGTGCTGCTCCTCCTCGCGTCCCATACTCCCCCCGACATCCCTGCATGTTGCCTGCATCCAGACCTCTTGACCCTGCACCTTGTTTTCCATCGGGGGTGCAATTGTTCTCCATGAATCAGGCCAAAAACTCTCCTGGTCAAGCCCTGGCCTCACTGGCCCCACCCATTGCTTGTCCTCATCCTCCTCAGAGCCCATATGCCACCTGCTCCCATGGCCCACCCTGCAGTGACAATATACTGACAGTCAGGCCAGAACTTCTGGTCTACCCCAAATATGTCAACTGAGTTACATACCCCAGAAAAAACAAGCTCTTAATCTCAATTCCCATTCCTGTGGATCTGAACCCACTATCATAGAACCTTTTGAAGATGTTATTTTTGTTACAGTGTGGCTAACTGAGTCAGGATGGGTCTTAATCCTATTACTGGAGGCCTTACAAAGAGAGAGGAGCAGGAAGCAGGAAGTCTCTGGGAACCTGGAAGAGAAAGGAAAGGACCTCACTATGTGATGGGAAAGCCAAGGAACCCCAAGGATTGCCAGCTGGTCAGAACACTACTG
Organism: Dasypus novemcinctus; assembly: GCF_030445035.2. Lineage (NCBI taxonomy): Eukaryota > Metazoa > Chordata > Mammalia > Cingulata > Dasypodidae > Dasypus > Dasypus novemcinctus. The sequence goes on from NC_080674.1 coordinate 188,826,652, forward strand.
ACCCTGGGAGGAGGCAAGCCTTCCAGCCTCTGAAGCTGTAGAGCAATAGATTCCCATTGTTTAAGCCAACCTATTGTGTGGTATTTTAGTCTCCTGCCTGCTAAAACAGACATCACACAGTGAGTTGTTTTAAACAATGGGAATTCGTTGACTCATGGCTTTGAGGCCTGAAGTCCAAAATCAAGGCATCATCAAGGCGATGCTTTCTCCCAGAAGACTGTCATGTTCTGGGCTGGCTGCCAGCGACCCCTGGTCTTTTTCTTTTCTGTCACATGGCAATGCACATGGTGGCCTGTACTGGCTTCTTAGCTCCATTGACTTCTGGCTCTTTGTTGTCAAATCTTCTGAATTACTAAGAGATAATGAGATTTACATGAGATCTACAGATTTTTAAGTGTTGGCTCAACACATTTGAAAACAATAAACAGGCATGATGAATATGTGATGGCCACCATCTGGTGACCTCCTTACAAAGGTGTTCTGGATTGAATTAAGCTCCACACAAACACATGTTTAAGTCCTAACCCTGGGATAATTAATTTCATGTGTCAGCTTGTCCCGGTTATGGTGTCCACTTGTTTGGTCAAGCAAGCTCTGGCCTGATTACTATAAGGGTATTTTATAGATGGATTTAAATCATCAGTCATTTGGATTGCATCTACAGTTGACTGCATCTACAATCGACAAAGGAAAGTGACTTCATGATGCAGGTCTCATCCAATTAGATGGAAGCCTTAAAAGAAACTGATGATTTCAGCAGTAAGAATGAAGAAACTTCTACCTCTACTTTCAGCCAGCCTGCTTTTCCTAGGAAATGGAATTTAACTTTCATTGGGTTTCCAACTTGTCTCCTGCCCTATAGAATTTGGACTTGCCAATTCCCATGGTCATGTGAGCTGATTCCTACAAAAAAAACCTCTTAATACTAGTCTATCTATCCTTGTCACTTGTTGGTTCTGTTTCTCTGGAGAACTCTGATTAACACAAGCCTGATCCTATGGTGAGTGAGCTCATTTGTAAAGAGGACTTTCAAATACCCTACTAAGATGAGGATGAACTGAATTGGGGTTGGCCTTAATCCAATATGATGGGACTCCTTATAAGCAGAGGAGATTTGGACACAGAAGCAGAAATGAGGAAGAGACAGACAGAGGGAGATGGAGACAGACAGCCATGTGATGGAGGCGAGATTGAGCTATGGAGTCATGGCAAGTAAACACCACTTCAGAGAAAGCATGGCCTGCTCATTTTTTGATTTTGGACTTCTAGCCTCCAAAACTGTGGGACATTTAATTCCTATTGTTTAAGTCAACTTAGTGGTATTTGTTACAGTTGCCATAGCAAACTAAGACCAAAGGTGACTGGCAGATGATGAGAACAATGACTGAGGCCTGGGAGGATTGTGTTGCAGTTCAGAGCAGAGCTCAAACTCAGGGATGAGGCGTCTAATCATTGGAACTGGGACAGAGAAGACTGGGACCTGCCACCAGGCTGAGCCTGTCCATGGGGACTCGGACCTCTCCTGGGGCTGTGACCCCATGGAGGGAAGAGCAACACGGGGCCAGCAAGCCTGACAAGCTGTGTCCTGATGCTGAGTCCCACAGATGACACAGCCCGCAGTAAAGACGGACCCTCAGTCCAGGGCTGCTGTGGCCTTTGGACTTCAAATGCTGCTTCTGATGGGACATACCTACTCAGCATGGTGCCCAGAGGCACATCTAAGCCACATCTGCGGAAGGACTCAAGAAGTCGTGGATTGCACAAACATGAAATCAAAAGTCAGCCAAGGCCTGCTTTGTAACCAGGACTGAATTATCATGCCACTCCCCAGGACTGAATCCTGTTCCTAGCAGTCAGGGCTCAGCCTGCGAGGTATTTTCCAGGCCTTGGCGAGGGTAGTTTCTAGCCTGATGGAATGACGGACAGTTCTTCGAGGCCACTGGCTTCCTGGGTGCCCCGCACTCTAGCACACATGAACAACAGCTCGGGTCTGCACCAGGTTTCATTGAGAAAATCAGAGCACCCCAGGGCACATCCTCCAAACAGACTCGGGGAGAGGTGGAATCCATGGAAATCACCTATTCCCCCTGTTCTAGTTTGCCAGGCTGCTAAAATATGCCAGAAATGAATTGGCTTTCACAATGGGGATTTATTAGCTTATAAGCTGACAGTTGTGGGGGTCATGAAAATGTCCAAATCAAGGCATTATCAAGCCAATAGTTTCTTCCTAGAGACTGCCTGCCCGTGATCCTGAACTCTGTCACTTGGCTAGGCACATGGTGGCATCTGCTGGTCTCTCCCTTCTCTTCCAGGTTTCGTTGCTGCCAGCCTCTTGCCTCTGTGGCTTTCTCTCTCCTTGTCTGAATTTCATTCTTTTTATAATCCAGTAAGAGGATTACAACCCACCCTGAATGAGGTGGGTCTCATCTCAACTTAAGATCCTACTCACCAAAAGATCCTGCTTACAAGAGGTCCATACCCACAGGAATGGATTAACTTTAAAAACATTCTTTTCTGGGATCTACACAGTTTCAAACATGCCGTACCCAAAAATGAATGCCAAGGCCAGGGGAAAAGTGGAGCATCAGTGGAATGTGGGAAAGAGGGTCTGACCTGACTTGCAGCAGGCAACCTAGTACAGGTCTGCAGAGGCTCCTAATGATAATAATGCAATTACTTAAGGAATAAAAGAAAGGAACTTTATACTGCTGTTTCCACTTCTCATTAAAGATGACAAGATTTTACTTAAATGTCCAAGATTTTATAGTTGCCCCTCTCCCCTTACAAAGAAAATCCTGGTTCCCAGAAAAGCTAATATAATTGCTTATGGTTTCTCATGCAAATTTGTATATATAATAGTTTCAAAACAACAATACTAAGTTTATTACCAACAATAAGACTACTGAATGCAGTTTCAGTTTATTTGTGGTTCTTTTTGTCTCTTTGTCCCACTTGGAATGCCCAAATTGCCATTTCAAAGTCTCTCTGGACAATTCTCTGTGCAGTTGTGCCATCCATTATACATGGGGCCATTTGTTTCAGTTTGTTTTCAGTATTAAGATGCTGCTTTAATTCTTCTTGGTTTAATTTTGTTTTGTTTTTGTGGTTTTTTTTTAGTTATGTAAAACATTGACATGGTTCCAGAGCCAAATTATAAAAGAAGATAAACTCAGAGAGACTGACTACTACCCCTGTGGTGTATCCTTCCATTGTTTATTTTACAGAATGTATTTAGCAAATACACACACACACACACACTCCTATTTTCCAACTGTTCTATATAAAAGGCAGCACCCTTTGGCTGTACACTTGGGTGACTCCAATCTTTTCCTTTATAAAGAACGCTGATGTTGTTCCTTTATAAAGCAGAGGTGGCTCAGGAGATTGGGCACCTCCCACATGGGAGGTCCTGGGTTCGGTTCTTGGTGCCTCCTAAAGAGAAGACGGGCAGACACAGAGCACACAACGAGTAGACCCAGAGAGTAGTCAGTGAGCACAACAACAAGGGAGGGGGAGGACAAAGAAATAAAGTAAATCTGTAGAAAAAATAAAGAATGCTCATTTCATTGTTTTGAGAAGGCTCCAGTTGGAATCTTCATTCTCTAATCATGAAACTTTTGGCTTCACTTAAAGCTCCAAAGCTCAGGCTCCTTGTCAATAGAGCAGGGGATAATTTAAGTATCTATAAAATTCATTGTGGTGAGGGAAGCACAACTCTATGATTAGACTAAAAGCTATTGATTGTACACTTTGGTTGGATTGTATGGTATGTGAATATATCTCAAAAAAACTGCTTTAAAAAAATAGCATCTAGCTCACAGTTCACAATGATTTCACATGCTTTAAAACACCTCGCCCAGGGGCTGGCATGTTAGTAGGCAGTCAATAAATGTTTATTTTTGTTTTTACATTTTAATTACTTGTATCCTAATACTTTAAAATTTTACCCTCTGGAAGGAGAGAGAGATGTGTAAATTTTTAGTTGCTTTATGGCATCAAGAGCTGTTACAGGGCGGCGGACTTGGCCCAGTGGTTAGGGCGTCCGTCTACCACATGGGAGGTCCACGGTTCAAACCCTGGGCCTCCATGACCCATGTGGAGCTGGCCCATGTGCAGTGCTGATGTGTACAAGGAGGGCCGTGCTGCGCAGGGGTGTCCCCCTCGTAGGGGAGCCCCACACACAAGGAGTGCGCCCCGTAAGGAGAGCCGTCCAGCGCGAAGGAGGGAGCAGCCTGCCCAGGAAGGGTGCCGCCCACACGGAGAGCTGACGCAGCAAGATGACGCAACAAAAAAGACACAGATTCCCATGTTGCTGTCAACAACAGAAGCAGACAAAGAAGACGCAGCAAATAGACACAGAGAACAGACAACTGGGTGGGGGGAAGGGGGAGCAGAGAGAAATAAATAAATAAATCTTTTTAAAAAAAAATTAAAAAAAGAGCTGTTAGGGGTAGAGGAACAACAAATACTGTCCAAGGACACAGGAAGTACTCATCCCCCCTCATGGAGAAACGGACAGGTTATAGGGCAAGTTTCTTGATTTACCCATTGTTTTCTTTCCCTAGGCTGCTCAAAGGAGCTGCCATGACATGTTTTTGCTTTAACAAGGGGAATTTATTAGCTTACAAGCTTACAGTTTTGAGGCCACGAAAATGTCCAAATCTAGGCATCAGCAAGGCGATGCTTTCTTCCCAAAGACCAGCTGCCCATGATCCTCAGCTCCTTGGCCACATGCCAAGGCACACGGTGGGACCTGCTGGTGTTGCCCTTCTTTTCCAGGTTTCATTGCTTTCAGCTTCTTGCTTCAGTGGCTTTCTTTTTCTCTGTGTACTCCTCCCATTTATGAAGGACTCCAGTAAGAAGATGCAAACACACCCTGAATGAGGTGGGCCACACCCTAACTGAAATAGCCTCATCAAAAGGTCCTATATGCAATGAGTCTATGCCCACAGGAATGGAGAACATGCTGTTCTGGATTAACTTTAAGAACATGCTTTTCTGGGGTCCATACAATTTCAAACTCCCACCCCAACCCAGTAGCCATTCCCTCTCCTTATGGAAACCACTTCTCAATTTCCTATTTTCAACCCACGGGATACGGCCGTGGCTGTACACCCCGCCCCCGTTCACCGGATGGGCCCCTGACTAAGACCTGGTTCTTAGGGTGTCTTAGTTTGCCATGACTGCTATAAAAAGCACCACAGACTACTTGGCTTAAACCACAGGAATTTATCATCTCGCAGTTTTGAAGGCTAGAAGTACAACCTCAAGGTGTCGGCAGGATCAGGCTTCCTCTGAAGTCTGTCGGGCTCTGGTGGGAGCTTGCCGGCAATCTGTAACTCAAATCTGCCTCCATCACATGGCCGGCGGTCTACTTGTCTCCTACTGCTGCTGCTACTGTGTTCACATTTCCTCTGTCTATAAGGACTCCAGTTATTTTGGATTAAGGTCCACCCTAATTCATTGGCTTCATCTTAATAAGATCTTCACAGATCCTATTTACAAATTGATCCCACATCCATGGGCCCAGAGGTTAGGACTTGACCATGTCTTAGTGGCCAATCCATAACACGGGCTCTCAATGATTAGCTGACGGGTGGAAACATCACCTGCTGCCACCAATGAGAGTCAGTCCTGGAACTCATGTCGGGACAATCAGAAAAGAGGCTCTCTCCTTTTCCCCAGGGAAGCTAATCTCATTGGACATAAGCCTGAAGCTCCCGGGGGCAACCACATGGCAAGGGAAGGCATGGAGAGATCAGAGCTAAGGGATGGAGATGGGTAGGTTCCCTTGGGCCCAAGGGACTTTCAGTTAGGTGAGCTGAAAAAAAGAATCCCTTTTCTGAGGACGCCATTTTGAACTGGGTCTTTCACGTTTATCAGTGTGATGGAGACAAGACAGAGGGGTCTTGAGGTCCTGAGACTTGGTTTCCAAGGAGAGGAAAGGAAAGACATTCCAGAAGAGGGTGAAGCATGTGGGGCGGGGGGACCCTGAGGAAATACAGCAGCTCAGCCCCCTGCTTTTTTATTAAGGAGGTACCCAGGATTGAAACCCAGACCTCATACATGGGAAGCAGGTGCTCAACCATGGAGCTACACTGGCTCCCTTCAGCCTCTTTTATACCTTTAGTTAAAGTAGGACCTGTGGTACTGAGGCCCCTTGCCTAAAGCAACACCCAGCTTCTTACCTGGATGCTTGGACTCTGGATTCTGGGGAGGGTGTAGTGAGCTCTCACCTGGACAAGCATCAGCCAAGGTGATATCACGATCAGATAGGGGCAGTGGACTTGGCCCAGTGGTTAGGGCATCCGTCTACCACATGGGAGGTCTGCGGTTCAAACCCCGGGCCTCCTTGACCCGTGTGGAGCTGGCCCATGTGCAGTGCCGATGCGCGCAAGGAGGGCCCTGCCACACAGGGGTGTCACCGCATAGGGGAGCCCCATGCGCAAGGAGTGCGCCCTGTAAGGAGAGCTGCCCAGAGCGAAAGAAAGTGCAGCCTGCCCAGGAATGGCGCCGCACACACGGAGAACTAAAAAAACAACAAGATGACGCAACAAAAAGAGACACAGATTCCCATGCCACTGACAACAACAGAAGCAGACAAAAGAAGAAGACGCAGCAAATAGACACAAAGAACAGACAACCAGGGTGGGGGGGGGAGGGAAGGGGAGAGGAATAAATAAATCCTAAAAAAAAAAAATCAGATAGGAACATGCAAATTCGTTTGTGGTGGTGTCAGAGGCTCAGATTCCAGGTGCAAGCTGAGAATCCTTCCCCACCAGCTCTTCAAGCCACAGCACCCGCTATCGCCACCAAGCAAAGGCCCTCAGGCACCTTCTCTCACACGCCCAGTGCAGCCATAACCACCATCGGCATTTTACCCTGGGGCTTCCGCAGTCTTGGCCCTCACACGACGCTTTGGTTTTCAAAGCCTCGCGGGCTCCTGAACGCTCTCTTTTCACGGTCCTCTCTTTTAAGCTCAATGCCACTTTTCCATAGCAAATCTGCAAATGAGGCTTTGCTGGGTGCCTGGATTGAAACAAACCATTTAATAGCTGATAATGAGTGGGATAAAAGGGGCCAGGCTGTGCATTTTGGGCTTGGAGATGGTGGTGGTGGGGGGGAGAGGGAGTGGGACTGAGAGATCAAGATTTGCTGCTTTGCTAATTATAGATTCACAGGAACCTGCAGATAGTACAGGGTGGTCTCTAGTATCTTCGCCCAGTTTCCCACACAGCTTACATCTGAAATAACAATACTACAGTTTCAAAACCAGGAATGTGACCGTGGTACAAGGTATGTATATACTTCCATATCATTTTATTATATGTGGCGCTCATGTAGCCACCACTGCATTCAAAACACGGAACTATTTCATCACAGAAAGACCTCCGCTGTGCTACCCCTTCATTACTACACCCCCACCCTCCCCTCTTCCATCCCCTAACCCTAGCAACCACTAGTATGTTCTCCCTGTTGATAATTTTGTCATTTTGAGAATGTTATATAAATGGAACCATGCAGCATATGACCTTTTGGGATTGGCTTTTTTATATATTTATTATTTTTCCTCTTTACAGTAGTTCTGTGTTTACAGAAAAATCATGCGAAAAATATAGGATTCCCATATACCACCCCACCACCACCACCACCTTGCCTTGGTGTGGAATGTTTGTTACAACTGACCATAGCACTTTTTATAATTGTACTATCAATTAAAGTCCATGGTTTAACTTAGGATTTCACATCCACAGGATGAAGGGTTAGGGCTTGAGCATGTCTTTGTGGAAGACATAATTCAACCCGTTGCAGGATGCCGTGAGGACTGAGTCAGACAAAGTACGCAAAGTGCCTGGCATTGAGAATCGACTACAGCAATAATTTCTTTACTTTCTCAAACAGTTCCACCATTATAGCCTAACATTTCCTAGATAAGTCCTAGGTTCTAGCTCAAACAGTTTGTCACTCTGTCACAGCTGCTGCCAAGCTCCATGATGTTGGACAAGTCCCTTTCCCTCTCTGGGCCTCAGTTTCCCCATGTTTAGTAGGAGAGGATTGGTCTAGAGCCCTGCTCTTCAATGGACAGTCTGCAGTATCACCTGGGAGCTTATTAGAAATGCAGGGTCTCAGCTGCCAGCACCCAAAGAAGATGGCAGAGGGAGACATTTCAGGGCTCTTTCCCCCTGCAAAGCTCTGAACAACCAGCAAGAACTGGCAGAAACATCTTTCTAAAAGCTCCAGAAACAGTTAAAGGATGGCAGTAAGCTGGGCGAGCGCGGAATCAAGAAAAACACTACTCAAAAGTGGTAGGATCTCATGGCACCCTACCTGGCCCATCCTCCATCCCCTCACTGGCTCTGCCCCCAGCATGGATCCTGGTCCCAGTTCTAGAGGGAGCAGAGTAAGCCTCATGCACATACTGGGAACAGGCGTGTCTGTGCCAGCCTGTCTGGCGGTGACCTGAGGGACTCACCGTCCCAGAACTTGCCCTGTGTGTAGAAGGCCCTCACTCAGCTCTCCTATGGGACACTATGGGACAGCAGTCATGTCATGCTACCTGGGGCAAGGGGCTGCTGGCTGTAGGATATAGAGTGCACTGTCTGGGGCTGTGAGGAAACTGTTGACTAGGGAAGAGGGGACATACCTATTCATGAAATGGGGGGATTCCTAGGGCTACCCACTTATGCCCAAGACAAGAGGTATGTGCAGAAAAAAATCAGAGGTGCCCCTATACCTTGGCCCTAGAATTATTCTTCGAACTCACTATATGGATAAGCCCTGAAGTAAAGCACTCACCCAGGACAATCTCAGATTGGGAAAGGTGTTTTCTTTTTTCTTCTTCTTCTCTCTCTCTTTCTCTCTTTTTTTTCTTTTTCGGCTAGCTCCTGGCATTCAAGGAAAGCTCTGTCATAATACTAGCTGGATACAAGCTTAAGGAACAGATACCTCAGGGTCTAAATACCAGTAATAAGACATTAAAATATCCAAATGATCGGGTTTCAACAAAAGGTTACAAAGCATGCAAATAAACCAGAAGTGATGCCCAAGCAAAGGAGAAGATTCATCAATGAAGAAGATCGTACCTGGGATATTCCAGACAAGACTTCAAAAAAAAAAAAGGTCCGAAATATGTTCAAAGACCTAAAGAAAAACATGGACAAAGAACTAACGGAAATCAGGAAAACGACAGATGAATAAAAAGAGAATATCAATGAAGAGATGGAAATTATGCAAAGGAACCTAACAGAGCAGAAGAGCATAGTAACAAAATTTAAAAAAATAAGTTCCTAGAGGAGTTCAACAGAAGATTACAGCTGGCCAAAAGAAGAATCAATGAATTTGAAGATAAGACCTTTGAAATCGTCCAGTCTGAGGAACGAAAGAGTGAAGAAAAGTGAACAAATCCTGAGGAACCTGTGGGACACAAAGTATACCAACATCTGCATTGTGGGAGACCCAGAAGGAGAAGAAAGAGAAAAGGGGCAGAGAGAACCTTTAACAGAAATAATGGTTGAAAACTTCCCAATTTAATTAAAGACATGAGTATACACATCGGAGATGTTCAATGTACACCAAACTGGATCAACCCAAATATACCTATAACATGCTATGTTATACTCACACTGTCAAATGCCAAAGATAGAATTCTGAAAGCCACAGAAAGAAGCAACATGTCACATACAAGGGCGCCTCAATAAGACTGTCAATTTCTCATTGGAAACTATGGAGTCAAGAAGACAGTGGGAAGACATAAATAAAATGCTGAAAGAAAAACAAACAGGGAAGTGGACTTGGCCCAATGGATAGGGTGTCTGCCTACCATATGGGAAGTCCACGGTTCAAACCCTGGGCCTCCTTGACCCGTGTGGAGTGGGCCCATGCTCAGTGCTGATGGGCGCAAGGAGTGCCCTGCCACGCAGGGGTGTCCCCCGCATAGGGGAGCCCCACGTGCTAGGAGCGCGCCCTGTAAGGAGAGCTGCCCAGCACGAAAGAAAGTGCAGCCTGCCCAGGAATGGCGCTGCACACACAGAGAGCTGACACAAGATGACAAGACAAAAAGAAACAGAGATCTGGTGCCGCTGATAAGGACAGAAGTGGTCACAGAAGAACACACAGCAAATGGACACAGAGAGCAGACAACCAGGGGAGGTGAGAAAGGGGAGAGAAATAAATAAAAAATAAATCTTTAAAAAAAAAAGAAAAACAAACAGAAACAGCTAACTGGGAATTCTGTATCAAGCAAACTGCCTTTCAAAATGATGAAGTAGGGGAGTGGATGTGGCTCAAGCAGTCAAGTGCCTGCTTCCCACATGGGAGGTCCCAGTGCCTCCTAGAAACACACACCAAAAAAACAAACAACAAGCAAACAGGCGAAGGCACCAACTCAGGGGAGCTGATGTGGCTCAGTGGTTGAGTGCTGGCTTCCACAGATGAGGTCCTGGATTCAGTCTCTGGCCCTAGTACTGAGAGAGAGAGAGAGAGAGAGAGAGAGAGAGAGAGAGAGAGAGAGAGAGAGAGAGATTAGGACATTCCCAGATAAAACAAAAAGCTGAGGGACTTTGTCATCACTAGACGAGCCCTATAAGAAATGGCAAAGAGAGTTCTGCAGGTTGAAAGGAAAGGACACTGGACAATTGGCTGAAGGCACATGAAGAAATACAGATCTCCAGTAAAGATTTATATTTATCCAGATGGGTAAATATAAATGCCAGTACTATTTATTTTTTGTTTTTAACTCCACTTTTTACATTCTACAGGATCTAAAAGGCAAATGCATTAAATATAATGATAAGTCAATGGCTCTGGACTCATATAAACATATAACAAGTGTCCAGAACTACATAAAGGTGAGTGGACAGAGGGGTATAGGAACATAGGTAATGTATGGTATTGAAGTTTTTAAGTTGGTGTCAAAAGAAATGAGATTGTTAAAGATTTAGAGAGTTAAATTTAAGCCCTATGGTAACCACAATGAAAATATCAGAGAACATGCACTCATAGCAACAGAAAGTAGAGTACAGGTTACCAGGGGTGTTGGGCAGGGACCATGGGGAATTAATGCTAAATGAGTGTAGGGTTACTGCTTGGGGTGAAGGGAAAGTTAAAGTAATAGAAAGTGGTGAGGGCACTGCAACACTATGAATGTGATGAATTCCACTAAATGGTATGAAAAAACGGAATTATAGAATGTAAGCTTTATAGCAATGTTAAATTTCTGGAACTTGATAACTTCACTTAAGGTTATTTCATAAGGGAATATCCTTGTTCAAAGGAAATATACATGAAAGTATTAAAAATTCAAGGAGTATGATGTATGCAGTACTCTCAAATGGTCAGAGAATAGATAGATGGTAAATATGTAGCTAGATGATCAAATGATAGGGTAAAGATGGCAAAATGTTAGAGTTGGTGGATCTGGGTATCTGGGATGGGGGGTTATTGGGAGTTCTCTGAATAGGGTTTATATTATTTTTGCAAGTATCCAGTAAATTTGAAATTTAAAGATAAAAAGTTAAAAAATAAAGAAATGCAGAATCTCAGGCACCACACCAGACCTACTGAATCAGAACCTTCATTTTAATGAGAAAGATTCCCACGGTGATAAAGTTTAAGAAGCTCCACTCTAAATAATCTCTATGACGGTTAATTTCACATGTGATATTATGGTGTCCTGTTGTTTGGCCAAGCAAGCTCTGGCCTGATGGTTACAGTGAGGGTATTTCATAGACAGATTTAAATCATTAGTCAGTAGACTGCATCTACAGCTGACTGCATCTACAATAAGCAAAGGAGAATGCCTTTAGCAGGGAGCTTAGGCTTTAAAAGCCAGAACTGAGGATTTCAGCAGTCAGAAAGATAAACTTCTCTTTTTCCTTCGGCCAGTCCACTTCTTCAGGAGTTTTCAAAGTCACCTTCATCAGAGAACGTAGCTTTGTAGCCTGCCGTGCACAGATATGCCAGGCTCACAGTTGCATAAGGCAATTCCTATGATATATATCTCCTGTTGGGTCTGTTTTTCTGGAGAACCCTGACTAATACAATCTTCAAGGCCACTCCCAACTCCGATCTCACCTATCTTGGGTTTCCAGACCTCCGCACCACTGTGGAAATGACCCTGACCTTTCCCCACTGGCCACACAAGCACAGACCAGTTTTTAAGGCCTATGACAGTCCCACTCCCTCCATAAGGCTTTTACTGACTTATGTGATTCTTTGAACTCCTTAAACACCCATTATTTGATCATTAATTAGTTGATTAATCATTTTCTGTCTACTAACAGCTTGTCTGTTTTTTCTTGAGCCACTGTTTAAACCATATATTTACTATTTAAATTTATTATTACTATTTACATTTTTACATCTTTTAAATCTCTTAGAGATATCTAAAATTCTTGGGGAGCAGAGACCATGACTTACATGCCTCTGTGTCCTCCCTCCCTTCTTTTTCTTTCTTTTCTTTTTCTTTCGTCTGCCTTTCTTTTCTTTTTTCTGTCTGCCTTTCTCTTTTTCTCTCTTTCTCCTTCTTCCTCTCTTTTCTTTTCTTTTCCTCTTTTTCACCTTCCTCTCTCCCTCTCTCTCTTTCTTTCTGGTAGGAGATACTCAAATACTTAATCACTTACCCTGAGAAAATGTTCTAAGCACAGCTTCTTTAAGTCTCTACAACTACTTAAAGAAAAGGACTATGATTAGCAGTCTTAAAAAAGAGCATAAGTAAATCTATATTTTCTGTTCCCTGAGAAATAAAAAGGAACACATATTTTCTTTTTAATGACTACGTGCAAAGCTAAAGAGATTGTGCTGAAATGGGTAGACTCACACACTACCATGTAAATCCACACAACTCTTTGAAAATACATTGGCAATACACAGCATGGAACAAAAAGACTGTTCCAAAAACCCACTCCTGGAACTTTACCTTGATTAAACACAGGCAAAATTTCATTCACATGAAGAGTCACATATATAAAAGCAAGAACCTGGATAAAATCTAAATGCCAAACAATGAACTGTAGTACGACCAGTTTATGGACTACCATGTAGCAACTGAAAATAATCAGGAAGGCCGTATTCAAACATAAGGAAGTGCTGAATATTAGGTAAGAAAAGCAGAATGTAAAATAACATATACGTGCTATGATTATAAGTAGTATATGCAAAAAAACAAGACCAAAAAAGGAAGGAACAATCAACTAGAAATTATGCTTTCAGGCAGTGGGATGGGGTCTAATTTTCTGTTCTTGAATTTTTTCCAAATATTTGGCCAAGTTTTCATTAAATACACGCACGCACCACTTTTTAAAAGGCAATCAAAGGTAGACTTGGGGATGACCTGGGGACAATTCACTTAGTGCCATATCACGTCATCCACAGGGGTCCCAGATCACTTCCTATCTCGATAGGAAGAGCACGTCCTGGGGACCAGGTTAAACTCTAGGTCAGCCTGGACCCCAGACTCACCCTCACTGGTGACCTGTGGGTTCTCTAATCAGCACCCACAATGGACACAGCCAACATTCCCACCAACACTTACACCACTTTGAACCAGCTCCTAAAACCTCTTCCCTGAGACTGTTCATCCATCTATAAAATAGAGAGACGCTTTTGTGTGATTTACGTATCTTTAAAAAAAGAAAAGAAAAAAAGAGAGACTGGTGCTTTGCTCCCAGGGAGAGATTGAATGGGGTGATCATTTTGAAAATGCCTGGAACACTGTAATAATTAACGTACGTCAGTCTTAGACACCACTTATCACCTACTAATCACCCAAAACACTTTAAAAACTGATACCAACCATGTTTCACAGCAATGTAAGGTATTTGTCGTGGGGTGACATGAGAGTCCTATATGATGCTATGTATGCTTTGTAAATTCACAACTTTTATTATACAATTATCGTTTATGTATGATCATGCATGAATGAAGTATTTTGATAAATTGTTTTAAAAATGAAATAAACCAACAAAAAAAGTCAGAGGTCTATAGGACACAAACAGAGAGCGCTAATGTAAACTGTGGGCTATACTTAATAGTATAATTACAACATTCTCTCATCAGCTGTAACAAAGGTATTCTTTAACCCTTTCTTATTCATACTCTTTAATTAAAATAATCTATCTGGATCAATAATGATTTAGCATGAATACTGTTAAACAAGATTTTGAGTTTTCCTGCCTCATAAAACTTTGAGTTGGCAAAGTATTATCTGCTATAATTCATTTCAATAAGACGAGAAGAATTCCCAAACAGGAATTTGATTATCTACAAAGAATTATAGCCTAAATGGAAATTAAATAAATAAAACAATAATTTCATTCTTACAGATTATGTCCAATAATTAGAGCTGTAATATAAAAACTAGAATTATAATTTCTATTATATTTGAATGATTATATTTATAAATGTTTATTGCTATGATATCTATTTTTTATAATTGATTGTATTACATCTAACCTGGCCTTGCACTCTCGTTTAAAATTTGTAATTTCTTTCAATCTACTTTTCTATTTATTTTACAATTTTACAATAAAGGACTTTTTAACAGCTAAGAAAAGACATTGATAATACACTTTGGATAGATCATATGGTCTGTGAATATATCTCAATAAAGCTGCTTAATAAACAAATAAATAATTGTGTAAGAATAGCCAGAAATAGCAGCTACGTACAGCAGGGGAAACAGAGACACTGAGAGGTGAGGAATTTTGTTTTTTCTTTATTATTATTGAAATAATGAAAATGCTTTAATAATGTTTGAAGTGATAAACACATAACTATGCAATTATACCAAATACCATTGATTGCACACTTTGGATAAACTGTATGCTTTATTAGTATGTATCAACAAAATTGATTTTATTTTTAAATGGGGTATACATGGAAACTCTGTCTTTTCTGCATTATCTTTCTGTAATCCTGCAATTTCTCTAATGAAAAAAGAAAAAATTGGTACCACCCATTGTTGGATGCATGTGGACACGGTAATATGTTCCTAGTGGAAATGTATATCAATGAAAACCTTCTTGGAAGGCAGGTTAGAAACAGAATATGTATCAAAACTTGTATATCATTTGGCCCAGCAATGCCACGTCTGGGAATATGTCATAAGGAAATTAGATTTATGAGAAAATGTGGATGCACAGAGCTATTTACTGCAGAATTATTTAGAAGCAGAAAACTGGAAACAGCCTAAGTGCCCAATGGGAGGGTCTTGGCTAAATAATTTTAGCACATACTTTTCAATGGAATCTATACTGCCTTAGTGATATTTAAACGTTTTATAATTGATCACACAAAAATTTGATCATAGAGTATTGAGATCTTTTAAGCAATTGTGTGATCTTGTTTGGTGCGAGAAGAATCTATCAATATATGTAGCTATGGATATACCATATGTATACTGTCCAGTTTGAGAAAATCATACATGAATTTTCCTTATACTGATATTTCTGGGGTATCCACCCTGGGGCAGGTGCAAATGGTGAATCAGCAAGACCTAATCCAGCAGGGGAATGATATCTAGGACAGAAAGAACATGGGAAAAAGGAAAAAATAAAAATGTCCATAGGATGCGCTGCTATATGCCAGGGACATCAATGGCCCTGCTCAAGTTCTAAAATGAACCACGGGGGTGGAGCGGGTATCAACCCTCACCCTGCATCTCAGCTCGACTCAGAGGAGTTTGCTTGAGGCTGGAGAGGCATGTGCAGACAGAGCAGGAGGGGCAGCCATCCTCCCTGCACCGGAAGAGATCCCCTCACCCCACCCCTAAAACAGAGCTCCGAGCAGGCTTCAGTGCTTCCATCCGGCCCTCCATATACTCACGGAGTACCTGTGACCACAATTCTGATCGGACTTCCATCGACTCTGTGCCCACTTTGCAGATGATAAAAATATCCAGGGTCACACAGCTGGTAAGGGGCAGAGCTGGGATTTGAACCTAAGAGGTCAGGGTTTGCTCTGCACCATAACCAACTGTCCCTTACCCCTGCCCCCTCCACCCCCACCCTGTGGCAAAGGGGGACAGAGAAGGCTGTGGTCTAAGCTCCAGCTGGAGAAAACAAGCTTGCCCAAGAGGGGCAGATGGAGGGAAAGAAGGTAGAATGTTACTGAGTAATTAAATGACCTCATTCCAGAAGGGAAGGAGAGCCTCAGGCCAAGATGGGGCTTAAACTGGACCCCGGAGGACGACTAGGAGTGATGATGATTGTAATAATAGTAACAATGCCTAACAGGTGTTGAGGGATTACCTCTGTGCTAAATACCGCACATGCAGTGACTCATCACAACCTACTAGGTCTGGAGTCTCTGGTGCTCAATTTACAGATGACGAAACTGAAGCTGAAGAGGTTAAGGAACTTGCTTGAGGCCTCACAGCTGGAAAGTGAGAGAGCAAGACTCCCAGCCAGTTTTAAAAAAATTATTATTTTTCTTCTTTTTAAAATAGAAATCAAAATCTCCCATTCGAACCATTTTCAAGTATACAATTCAGGGACATTAATTACATTCCCAGTGTAGTGCTAGCATCTCCACCACTCATTAGCAAAACCTTTTCATCACCCCAAAGAGAAACTCTGCATCCACTGGGCAGTAACTCCCCATCTTCGCCCCCAGCCCCTGGAAACCTTTCCCCTACTTTCTGTCTCTATGAATTTGTTTTTTCTAGGTATGTTGTATAAGTGAAATCATACAGTATCTGTCCTTTTGTGTCTGGCTTACTTCACTCTATAGGGTATCTTCAAGGTTCACCCATGTTGTAGCATGGATCCAAACTTTACTATTCCTTTTTTACAGCTGAATAATATTCTATTGGCGGTATAGATGACATTTGGTTTCTCCATTCGTCTGTTGATGAACACTTGGGTTTTTCTCACCTTTGGCTCTTGTAAGTAATGCTGCTTCGATGAATATCAGTATACCCGTATCACTTTGAGTCCCTGTTTTTCAATTATTTGGGGTAGATACCTAGAAGTGGGCTTGCACGATCATAGGAAACCCCAGCAGTCTTAACTCACAGCCTCAACTCCACACTGTCTGAAGTACGGGGGCTCTAGACTCAAGCACCCAGGGATAAAGGTGCAGAAGGCGGGCATGTTTGGAAGGGCAGGCAGGAGCCCGCTCTGGCTGGTATGAAGACTAGGCAATGAGGCCCCAGGAGGCGTGCAGGCTGGCAAGGCTGAACGCTGAAGGAAGCAGGGAGCCCCTGAAAATTCTAAGGGGAGGGTGATTCAAAGATTGAGTCTCATTTGAAAGATGATTCTTAGGGTGGCGGCACATGGCTTGGATTAAGGAGGTGAGAGCTGGTGTGAAACAGACCCTGTAGCCCATGGTTTTCATCTAGGATTCTGGGATCCCTCTTTAGCCATTCATTAGTTCTAGTTCATGCAAGGATCAACTGATTCCAAATTCATTACCACGCTCAATGCTCAATGCCAGATCCTGTGTCAGGCCCAGAAGAGAAGCTGGCACAGCCGCCCAGTTGCCCTCCACAAAGAAGAGAGAGAACTCTGGGAAGTCCCGTGTGTGGGCCAGCAAAGAAAATCTATATTTGCAAGTGACATGTATGGAAGGAAAAGTACCACATTCCAGGGACTGGTCCATTCCCCCCCCATTCCTCCAAGGGGACAAGTGACTCTCACCAACGAACGCCATCAGGCTGGCCGTCAATTCAAATACTGACTCAGCAGTTCAGGGCCTGACTTAATAATCAGGAAAAAAGCTGAGTTCAAGGGGCCAAGTCCCGTTTGTGTTTCTTTGCAGAGGTTCTAACTTTTAAAGCTTTTTTCTCCCCCGGGGTCCAATGAAAATAAAATCACTCTCTTTGATGCAAAAACTCTTCCAGGCAGAAGAAAGTTGCTGCCTGTTCTAATGGACACCCAAGAGCCATGTGCTGTGCACACGTTCCCGGAGGCAGCTGCGTTGCAGATGCAGGGTGGGGGGCGCCAGGCTCGGCCCTCCCGGAGCCCACCGGGGTACATCAGCTCCAGGGGTCTCTGCACATTGCCCTGCACCTCCTCCCTCCCCCCAGCTTCCAGTCACATGAGGGTCCTTCGAAGGCCGGCCCACCTGGGGGGTAGAAAAGGGGGGGCTGGGAAAAAGCCCCATGAAGGTCACAGGAGGCCGCATTCGCCGGCCCTCCACGAGCACGTGGTGCGCGCTCCGGGGCTGAGCCGCAGGAGTGGGGAACCGGTGCAGAGGTTTCGGGGTGGGGCGGGGTGGCGGAGGCAGAGTCTGCCAGGTCTCCCAGGGTACTTTAAACTGTCTCCCCTGCTTCCTCCTCCGGCCCTTCAGCTCCAGTCTCCTCCCGGGTGCCCCCTCTCTCGCCGCTGGAAGGTTCCCCGCCTCACCCCATCAAACCTCCCGCCCACACCTCCCCCTGCCTCTTCAGGGACCGCGCCCCCTTCCCTCTCTAGGGCCCTGCTCGGCATTTCACGCACGCTGCAGGCTTCTCCCATCTTGCAAACTCTCGGGGCACCCGGTCCCCCTCCAGCGGTGCCTCCCCACAGCGGCCCTGCCCCATCTGCTCTTTACAGCCAGGCTTCCTCACTTCCACGCCTCCCACCCATTCCCCAACCTGCTCGGTCCGGTTTTACAATGACCTCTTTGTGGCAGAATCCCATAGGCACATTTCAGCGTTTGGGGTCGCCAGATCCAAGTGATCCCAGCCTGGGACCCCCTCCCCCCACGTGTCTTGTCCCTCCTTGGCAGGTCCCTCCTCCTGTGCCTCTCCCTTAAAGGGGGTTTCTTGTGTCTTGGGGTGTTCCTCTGGCTCTCTACTGGCTCCTTGCTTCTCCTTCTCTCAGATGCAGCAACCTCTTGAGAGCCTCACCACCTCCCCCCGTCCGTCCGCGGCTCTTCCTCCTGTGCTTCAGAACCAGATCCCTGGCGGCAGCCTGGGGCCTCCACCCTGATGCTGCGCTTCCCCCCACCCCGCCTGCTCCTCCAGGTCACCCAAAACAGTAGCCCAGGGACGTCCCTGGCCCCTTGCCTCCCTCCCTCTCATGTCTCATCAAGCCCAAACTCCAAGGAATTCTACTCCTCAACACCTGTGGAAGAATTCCCCCCCCATTCCCACCTCCCCCCCCAGCAACCTCCCAACACACCTCCCCAACCCCCTCTCCTCAAATCCACCCTCCACCCAGCTAAACCGCAAAGGTGCTCCGTGCACTTCCTTACTTTAAAGCACCCCCCTGGATCTTCCTGCCTTTCAGGATAAATTCAAATCTCCTGACCAGGGTGTCAAAGGACTAAATGATCTAAACGCTGATTAACATTCTCTCCAGTCTCAGTCCTTTCATGAGAATGAAAACAATTAAAAGCACCACTGCACTCTGCCACCCCAACCTCACACACTCTCAACTTCCCTTGAATGCTCCATGCCCTTCCTTCTCTTGGACTACTTTCTCTGGCTAAGAACACTTTTTCCTGTCCTCTTCCCGAGTCCTAATCACCCTTCTTAACCCGGGGCTCGCTTTCCTCTGGAAGCACCTCGACTCCACAGGCTGGGACTGGAGGGTCCTCCTAGTCTCCCCCCGACTCCCCAGGTGCTCCAAGAGGGCAGAGTCCTGCCACCTTGTTTGTCGCGGTCTCCTCATACCTCGCTCTTGGCCCGATGCTGAGTCATTATATTGGACTTGATGGAAGCTGAAGCACCCCTGGCTGCGTGCAGGGCCGGGCTCTGCGCGGTGACGCGCGGCCGCCGGGCAGGGCCTGCGGTGGGCTCGCCTGCCTTCAGCCTGTGGAAGGCGCTCATCAGCTGCGGGAGAGGGAACTACCGACCCAAACAAAGACACATTCCTATCTTAACACTGGTTCCTGGGGTGTGAAACCCTCTGTAATTGAAGATGTTATTTTTGGTATTCCAAAAATATTATGTTATTTTGGGTATTCCACTGAATTGGGGATTCCCGAATACCCTGGGCCTCATAACTGGAAGAAACCGGAAGCCGGAAGTCAGAGGGCCAGAAGCCGGAAGTCGGCAGAAACCGGAAGAAGTAGGCAGAAGAAAGACAAGGCCCAGTGACGGAGAGGGAAGGCGGCGACGCAGGGGGCGGAATCCCAAGGGTGTTCGCAGGCCAGCACCAGGACGCCGCCGGCTTCAGGAAGAAGCGCGGCCTCACTGATGCCTTGACGGTCAACTTCCTACCTCCGGAGCTGTGAGCCAATACGGGCGTATGGTTGAAGCCATTTACCCACTGTGTGGTATTTATCCAGCGGCCTGGCAGACTAAGACGCTGACTGGGCAGGCACGGCTGTGAGATGGCGTGAGCCCTGGGGCCCCGACCCAGCTGGGAAAGAGACTCCAGAGGATGGGTGGAGGGCTGCGGTGACCAGGCGCACCCCCCATTCAGCCCTCCCCGCCCGCCCCCCACCCCAGCCAAGGCACGGCCAGCAGAATCCAGCAAGCCATGGTAAGGCATGCAGTCATACGTTCTGGGGATGTATAAGCCCTTTAACGTTTGGGGTTACAGGTTGGCGAGTTCATCTGAGAGACTTCCCCCCCACTGTTGTGTTGAAATTTCCATTTCTGACATGCATATGCCGCGTGTCATGATGTATCCAAGAAGGAGAGACAGACAAATTATGGGCAAGTTAATGTGTGCATGTCATGGATGGGTTAGGGAGATTCCCAACCCAGCAGGGACTTTACCTTGACTAGTATCATCTGAGTTCACTAAGCTAAAAATATGTTTTTCATGTTTATAAGGCCTTATTTTTTTAAAGACCCATATATCAGGATGCACTGAAAGATGCTTATGCTGAAGTTGCCATGGAATGAATAATCAGCTAATGGGCAAGGCCTGTGGATAGAATATAGAATATCAAATAATTATTAATCCCCTTCAAGTGCAGAAAGAAAACATTTGATAGTATCAACAGGTACATCTACATCATTGGTCACACAGTTTTGATGTTGTTTAATATTTGTGCCACTTTGATATTATATAAAATTGGATACACCTCTCCACCTGAGTCAGTGATAAAGTCATAGGAATAGGTTTAAAAGGGCAGGTGGAAGACCCGTGTGCCTTAGGCTGAAACTAAAATCTGTGTGATTAACTCTCTCTAAAATATGGGTTGTGACTTCAGGGAAGATCCGTTCAGTTCTAAGGATTCCTTTAAAAGCGTGGGCTGTGGGAAGATAACCCCAGAGCCACAGACTCAGAAATCAGTCCAAATTTTACGTTAAAATAGATATTGAAGCCATTATCAAGAGAAAGAACCTGGCTTGAAACAAGAGAAATCAGCCCAGATGTTTGAGCAACCTAAATATAAAGTAATCTGTCTAATTTCATTATATTGTTTTTGTGTGCTAAAAAATGTGATATTAAATGCTGCGAGCCATTTTCAAAAGCCCTTTAACAGCTGTCCATATTATTCTATTGTATTTCAAACACCTGGAACAAGGTGCTTCATGAAGATTTGTTATGAGGATGGATAGGTGGCTAAAGGGAAACCTACACCCCTAACTGGGGAGATGAGGAAGGAAAAATGCCAAGAGCCCAGCACCTAAGATAAGAAGGATCAGTTAGAATGCTCCTGAGACCTCGGCGATACACAGGAGAAAAGGGTTTCCATCCCCACAATTAATGGTGCAGCCAAGCAGCGTGCAGGAAGGATGCCAAGATGCTCATGGAAACCAGCAGAAGAGTCTGTTAAACCCAACAGCTCAGCCTAATGGCAAGGCTCTCATTCTCTCACTTCTTTCCTAGCAGCTCAGGCTCTCCAGCCATGGCAACCCCTATTTTTTTTTCTGAGCAGCCTGCTGCAGCCTGCTAATCTCTCTCACCTCCCCGTATCATCTTCATCCCCATCCTTCCATTTTGCAGAGGAAACTGCGCACTCAGGGGCAGACCGTGTCAGCGCAGAGACCCAGGTCTCTGACCGCAGGGAGAGGCCCCATTCACCTTCGCAGACCATGAAAGCCAGCGGCCGCTGCAAACACAGTTCTGAAAGGGCTGCAGACTCCAAGGCCTCCCGGGGCCCAGCATGTGACATCCACGGGTGAAGTGGCCCATGTTGCAAGGCGACAGACAGAGGCCGTTGGCCTATTTATAAAGCTGCACAGGGCTGGCAGGCATTGC
Source organism: Dasypus novemcinctus (assembly GCF_030445035.2). NCBI lineage: Eukaryota > Metazoa > Chordata > Mammalia > Cingulata > Dasypodidae > Dasypus > Dasypus novemcinctus. The sequence continues at coordinate 188,848,734 of NC_080674.1, forward strand.
CATGTGGAAAACGGCCCTGGGCTGTCAAATCTTCCTTTTTTCCTTTTCCCAAGAGAAGCCAGAAATCAGGATTTAGCACATTCTGGTGGCTGGGTTCAGCCTGCTGGTGTCCGTTTGCAAACCTGTCTCCTGCCTCTGCTGAAAGATGTTTCTCTCGCAGGTCATCTGTGCCACTTACCACTGTCCTTCCCAGAGCCTAACGCAGGGCTTAGTGTCACCAGGCCTGTGACAAATGCTGTCTGTCTGTCGGGATGAATGGACGGATAGATGGATGGTTGGATGGATGGATGGGGAGATGGGCAGAAGGGAAGGAGGGGTGGGAATGAATGTACAAACAAGGCCTTCACAGTTCCAGACTTTTCTGTCAGAGCAGAGCAGTTGGTGGAGGCAGCTGGTAGCTGCTTCCCCAAGTGCAGTGCAGACAGAGCTATCAGTCACTTGAAGGCCTCAAACCCCTCAGCACCTCCCTGAGAGCAGGCCCTCTGGTGCCTCTGATGTACTCACTCTCCACCACTGAAGAGCTGCTTTGGGGATCGAGTAAGGCCAAAGGACAGGACAAGGCCATTTTGGACTAGGGCTTCAGGCTCCTGATGCGTTTGGGGAAGAAGGCATCTGGGAAACATCTCAAAATGTGACAAAGCTGCATGAACCGGTTCATCTCCACACTTTAGGAGAGAGAACAGTCAGGCTGGGAACACATGATTTGGGAGTTAGATGGTCCATGGTTCAAATCTCAGCTCGGCCATGCCCAAACTTGCCGCCCTGAGCTTCAGTGTTTTCATCTTGAAAACAGAGCCATAATATCTACACTTCTCTCCTTTTTGTGAGGGTTAAATGTGGTAAGACCACATGCACAGCCCTAGCACAGAACCTGGTTTGTAAAAGACCATCAGTAAACTGTTGGTTCCACTTCAGCCCATTCAATTGTCCAAATGGTATGATGAAATGAAAACTTTACAGGAATAAAAAATTAATACTAAATTCACTCCCCAAAGCTGTCCAAACCCTACATTTAGGAGTGAGGAGGTCTTCGCAAAGGAGCAGTTCTTTTCATTTGCTTCAAAAAGGAAGGCGCTACATGGCTTCATACCATAAAAACTTTCAGAGTTAACTGGATGAAGGTGTCTTTTTGCCCTGTGAGACCTAAAATGTGTTTTCAGTTTATGAAATGAAATTTGGAAACATGACCTGGATGTTTTACTTTCTGTATATAATTTGGGGGCAGGAAAGAGAAATAGAAAAACTGAGAAGGCAAGACCCTGCCTTTGGAAAAATACCAACCATGAAATATGTATGTTCCCTCTCAAATAAGATATATAAAAAAGGAAAAAAAAAACAATAAAAATTTTTTAAAAATTAAGATCTATATTTAGCCAATATGAATTCCAGTTCACGTGCATTTTAACAACAACAGCAGTCGGTCTCAGTAGTCTGCCATCTTCTGGACTTGGAAGAGACCTTGCCAACCCTTTCCCATACAGCTAGGAGATCATACAAAAGTTGTGTCAACCCTAATCCCAGCCTTCCAGCCAGGAACACTGCTGCAACCACTCGACAATTCTGACATGTCTAGAGGTCCACACATATGCCAGCCAGGGGTCAATGCCTTTAGAGAAATAACGTACCCAGATAAGCTTGCACTGGGAGACAATGGGGCAGTGGGGGGGTGGGGGGAGGCTGTCTGTGGGTGACCTTCAGACAGTCTTCTGACATAGCCAGTGCCAGAAGTCATAAACCATGTACCTGTTCAGAAAGAATGCAGTGGCAGGGGACTGGCGTTGGCTTATAGGGACTGTCAGGTCAGTTAATTCTGCTGAGGGGCATCCTTCCTCAATTCTTAAAAGTCTCCCTCCAGAGTCTGACGGCTCATCTTGAGCCCTTGGACACCAAGGTTGGATTTCAGGGTACAATTTTCAACACATTTTTAAAAATTGTAGTATCTCGAAATTTCCATCTTAAGCAGTTTCAAGTGTGCAATTCAGTGGTGTTAATTACAGTCACAAAATTGTGCGACCATTACCACCATCGGTTCCCCCAATTTCTCATCCCCTCAGACAGAAACTCTGCACCCACTAAGCAATCACATCCCCTTCCCCTCACCCACTAGCCCCTGGTCATCTGTAATCTACTTTGTCTCTATGAATTTGCATCTTCTAGATTTTTCATGAAAACGAGTTCTTACAATATCTGTCTTTTTTGTGTCTGATTTACTTCACTCAACAGGATGACTTCAAGGCTTATCCATGTTGTTGCATGGACCAGAACTTCTTTCCTTATTATGGCCAAGTAGTATTCCACCGCATGGATAGACCACATCTTGTTTATTGATGCATCTAGTGATGGACACAAGGGCTGCTTCCACATTTTGCCTATTGAATAATGCTACTATGAACATGATGTAGAAATATCTGTTTGAGTCCCTCCTTTCAATACTTTTGGGTATATATCTAGAAGTGGGATTTCCAGGTCATCTGGTCAGAGTACAATTTTGATACAGAGATAGCTGTAATGAGCTGTGCACCCCCTGCCCTATGTCATATGTCCCTACCATAGGCTTCCATCAATGCAGAGCCAATTTTGAAAAAACGCCATGATGGGTTGATGTATACTCAGGAGACCTGAATCTCTGGACTGTCCATGTGACAGCCAGGCCCTGAGCCTCAGCAGACTTGCAACTCCTACCATCTGGTTTATTGGACTTACCCTGGCCAGCTAACAGGGAGGTGAAGAAGGTCAACCACCACACCAGGGAGCCAAGAGTGCCTACAACTGCAAGCAGGAAAATTGCATCCATCATCCATGTGGGATCTAAGCCCCCTCTTGATATAGAGGGGGAGTGGACATAACCATCCCAGGGTCCACAAGATGGAGGAATAGAGTATGGATTAGAGTGGACTTACCGATATTCTACTATGGAACTATTGTGATTAGTAATGGAAGAAATTGTAGCATTGATGTGGAGAAAGTTTCCACAGTAGCTGCTGAGGGTAGGGAGAGGGAAGAAGAGATATGATGTGGGGGCATTTTCAGGACTTGGAGTTGTCCTGGGTGGTACTGCAGGGACAGATGCTGGACATTGTATGCCCTGCCATGGCCCACTGGGTGGACTGGGGGAGAGTGTAAACTACAGTGTAAACCACTATCCATGTGGCGCAGCAGTGCTCCAAAATGTATTCACCAAATGCAGTGAATGTGCGATGATGATGGAAGAGGTTGTTGATGTGGGAGGAGTGGGGTGAGGGAAATGGAGGGTATATGGGAACCTCATATTTTTTGAATGTAACATTTAAAAAAATAAGGAAAAAAATTTTTTAAAAAATGAGCGGGCAAATAAAATGTGGTATATACAAACAAAAAACAAAACAAAAGAAAAAAACTCCATGATGTGGACAAAGTTCTAAGCAGCCTTTGTGGCCTGGAGTTGGAGATAGAAACTGGACCAGGAAAGAATAGCTGCAAAACTCTGCTTCTGTCAGACAGAAATTTTCATCCTCCGTGTCCATGGAAGCACTAAGAAGGGTGCTTTTATATTATTTTCTTTCATTTACTGCCATGCTTTATTAGTGCTGGTAATTATTTCCATTAACAAACCCATGGCGTGTGCAACATATGAACCAACATAGCCAGGGAAAATTAAGAGGCCTTCAATGATGAACAATTGGAAGGTAACTCTTCTCAATGTGGTTAACATACTCCCCAGATTCTGACGTCCCTGTTGTCCCAAAAATCATTGCTAGGACTGAGCCATAACACAAGAGGGTGCTATTCCTGTGGGAGAAACAGGGTCCAGTGCCTGGATTCCAAACATGGCTTTCATTCATTGGAGAGTTCTCTCCCCAGAACCTCTCCTGACTATGGAAGTTCAGTTATGTGACCTTCAGTGAGGACTTTAAAAATGCAAAAAACCATGGAAATGAGTTCCAGTGGGGAAACTGGCTCCATATCACGTGGCTGGGATCCCTATGGAAACAACTGCTCTATAGTAGTCACAATTTTTCTCTTCAAGGTTCACAACCTGGCTCGAATTTACTTAAAAGAAAAAGAGAAATGCATCAAGTTTTTCTTGACTGAAAAATCCAGGAGGATTGATTTTTTTCTTGACTGAAAATCCAGGAGGATTCAGGTATGGCTGTACCCAGGTGGTCAAGGATATCACTAAGACTCTTTCCTGCCCCATCTCTTAACTCTATTTTCTTGGTGTCGGCTTCATTCTCAGGGCAGGGGGCTCTCCATACCATGGCCCCCAGCAGCTTAAGGCTCATATCTCATCAGCTCAGCAACCCCAGTGGAAAGAGACTCTTCTGTTCTAAAAGTTCTAGGAAAACCCTACAGGTTGCCTTTTTTGGGGTTGACCATCTCATGTGCTTATCATGAGAGACAGGCAGTGGGATCTGCCCACCCCCAACCTGCACAGCCTGGAATGGGGAAGAGTGGTTACACAAAGGAAAACCAGGGTGCTGTCACCAACGGTTTAAGGGACATATGCAAAACAGGCAAAAATAAGCCATTCCAAGCATAGGCAAAGAGTTATGTTTCTGCCACTTGCTACAAAAGGAGTCTCCATGTAGGCCTGCAGCCTTTGGGGGAAAGTAAGGGGTCAGACATGGAGTCCTCAAAGGACGGTTTCCATTTCTGACCTTGGGAGCCAAGAATAGAGAAGATGCCAGGTAGCTCACAAATGCTGTGAATCCCCAAAATGTGATGGTTCCAGTCCCTCAGCCACACATGTAGCCCAGACATGAGGTTCAATAAATAGCAGTTGGGCTGGGGTGAAGAACAATTCAATCAGACTGCTTCTTGAACGTCCATTAGATGTAGATGCCATGTGAAATAATCCCTCTTCTTTTTCATCCTCAAACTGCTGCCTTCAAGAAACATGGACGCCTTTGGGTTAGGACCCCAGGACTTGGTGGTAGGTCAGACACTGTCCAGGACCTCCCAGAACCAGAATAGAGAGAAGGAAACTGAGGCCAGAAGCTAAGTGTGACAGTTTGAATTTTGTGAATCCTAGAAAAAGATTACATTCTTGAACTAGTCCATTCCTGTGAGTGTAGGGCCCTTTGATTGCATTAAATTTGGTTGAGGGACCTTTGATTAGATTACTTGATAAATATTGATTTATGGCTTTTGGTTGGACCCTGTCAATGAGGCGGGAGCCAGCTTGGGTCTCTGCACTCTTGCCAGGTCTCATATAAACAGAGACACACAGAGAGACACACGAATTAAAAGGGAAGTGCCATATTATTTTTCATCCTGCCATGTAAGAGAGGACTCCAGGTTCAACTATAGCTGCAGAAGGACAGAGAGGCCCTGAGGCAGAGGAGGCCCAGAAAGAGGCAAGCCCTGTGCCTGGTTGCCCACAGCTGAGCTCCGGGAGATGACAGATTCTGGAAGGGAAGGCAGGGACCTTGGCAGAGATCAGCGGCCACCTTGTTTCACCACATGGCAGGATCCCAAGAAGGTATCTCTGCAGATGCCTTGATTTGGACATTTCACGTCCTTGAAACTAAGTTTTTACTTTAAATAAAGTTCCCATGTCAACCCATTTCTGATACTTTACATCAGCAGCCTTGTGGCAAGCTAAGACACTAAGCCATCCCCTGTTGGCCATCTGGTGTTTAGGAAGGGGTCAAAAGCTGAGTCAAAAAGTGGGGAGGGGGTTGGTCACCAGAAGTGCACTCTAAAGGAGTGTGGATAAGTGGGACCTAAGAAAGGAAGGCTAAAGAAATTGGACATCAGCAAGGAAGACAAGGAGCAGCTTGGAGGACAATGGTCATGGCCAAGAGCAGGTGGCTCCAGGGCTGGTTTGAGCTGAATCGCGCTCACCCTGAGTGCTTTCTCCTTTTGTGCTGGGGGTGGAGGAACAGGAGGCATCCTTTAGGGGAAAGCCTGAGCTGGACAGCTGTCTAAATGTTTTTACAAACACCAACCACTCTAAGCCTCCTTATTTCCAGTGTGAAGAGCCTTGGCCTCTTCCATCTGTCTGTCCTGGGACAAGCATCCGACCCCATCATCTCCCTTCCCTGTGCCTCTGTCAGCTTCAACTGGCCTCTCGGTCACACCCCAGCCTCCCGAGAGAACGCCAAATCCCACTTGGTTCTATTTCCGGAAGTTAGTAGTGTGTCATGAGCTTGCACAGGGCATATCACCACGTACAAGCTGTCCTCATGAGTCAGCAACCAACTGGGGTTAGGAGAGAGGGCCTGGCTGCTGCAAAGAGCTGGGGACAACTGCTGGAGCTTCTCAAGTCATCAGGCCTGATCTCCCCTGGACCCTGGCTGCCTTCCGGCTAAAAGCTGTCGCTCCAGTCCCCTCACGGCTCCCTGAACCCTCCTGGACACTGCAGGGCACAGGGCTTTTATGCAGCTCTTTGCTGAAAAACCTGGGAAAGCTGAAGGGGTCCAGCCCACAGCCAAACACAACCTCTCGTTCCCAAGATAAACAGCTTGAAATGGAAAATACCAAGATGAAAAGTTTCCAGGACATTAAATAGCTCTCCACATTCATACACACACACAAAAGGATGACTTAAGTGTAAATGAATCAGAAACACCTGGGCACTTTTCTTAACCTACAATTGCATTTTAAATTCAAGAGGACAGGCCTAAAACACATTTGAAGTTTGGGCAAATACAAAAGATTTTGGCTAAGACATCTGATACCTCAGAACGCAATGCCCGGTCCCTCTGGCCGCCTCCTTTAGCTGTGACTCACATCAGATGCATCAGTTCCTCTGTGGCTTTGCTGTGGATTAACTGGGCTCATTTGGGCAGCTCTTCTACCTACTGCTCTAGCCCTCCGCTTGCTTGCTTCCTAGAAACCCACGTCTCTTACTTTTGACAAGTTCTGGATTAAATCTTAGCCCTTAAAAAAAAAAAGGTCTTCCTCAACCAAGCCCGCTCGTGATTAGGCATTGGTTCCTTCACCTACTTAACCACCACTCCTTCTGAAGCGCAGCTCTTGTTTCTGACTAGGAAGTCATCACTCTCGCACTCTCCCTTTTTCTGGTGATGACAGCCCAATTTTTCTTCCTCTGCATCCTCATTTCCTGGGTTGGATGGAATGGACCTGACTCTTGACTACCTACAAGGGTGAGCACAGATCTCTGACTTGGTCTTCCATCCCCAGCCTCAGGGACTGGTTCCAAGATGAGCAAGTGACTTGTGTTAGGCAACCTGGGGTTTGTCCCAAAACTACTGGAAAAGAGGTGCCCTCTGTTCACTGGGATCTCTGAGCCTTGAGTTATTGGCCACCATAATGCTACCACTTAGGGAGGGTGTATCAGTTATCTATCGCTGAGTAATAAAACGACCCAAAACATCGGGGCGTAAAACCTCCATTTATTATTCTCTTAATTCTGTGGATGAACTGGGCTTAGTTGGGCAGCTCTTCCATTTCACGTGGTTCCAAGGGGACAAGCCCCCAAGTGTAGTGGCTTCGCAAACATCTGTTTGTATCACACTTGCTCAGGTCTGACTGGCTGAAGCAAACTGCAAGGCCAAGCTCAGAGTCAGCGTGGGAGAGGACTGCATGTGCATGAATGTCAGGAGGCGTGGGTCATCGGGGGCCACTGATATAACCATCTCACGGGGAATGCCTGAGAGTGAAGCTCCGTAAATGTTCTCAAGACATGTGTTGTCAGGCAGCAACTCCCCAAATTGACAAAGTTCTGTTGAAGACTGAGGAAGGCCCCACTCTAACTGTCAGGCTTCCCATGAAGCCCATGATGGTTTACTGATGCTCCCTGCCCTGAGAAGGCTAGCCACTCCTGCCTCCTAGACCTTGAGAGTAAGCTTGAGAGTACAGAAACACTGAATCTGAAACCTACAGAGGCCCGGTGGCTTGACACCCGTCCATAAATTTTTTGACATGCCTCCCACCTAGGGGTGGGGTCTAGCTCTCCTCCCTTTGACTGTGAGCTGGACTTTACAAGAGAATACATGTATGCTGCAGGACTTCCCAGGCCAGTTAGAAAAGGCGATACGGCTTCCTCCTGCTCTCTCTTGGGACCCTCTCCCTTAGAACCCAGTGGCAGGTTAGGAGGACACCAAACAGCCACATGGAAAGAGCACAGGTCAATGCTCAGCCCACAGCTCAGCAGAGGCCCCAGCTAACAGCCAGCTTCAACCACCAGATGTGCGACAACTCCATCCCCAGGCTTCGAGCCTCCCGACCGGCGGTGCTGAGTGGGACAGAGGCCAGCTGTGCCCACCGAGCCCTCCCCAAATTGCCGATCCATGAGAAGAATAAACATTTTCAGCTTTGAAGCTTGGGGTAGCTTACAACACAGTGACAGATAACTGGAACAAGATGGAGGGGACTTCTAAGGATAACAGAGTTCAGCTCCCTGTTGACAGATGGGAAAAGATCCCGAGGATGGAAATGGCTGACCCAGCTCGACCCAGAGCAGGACGAGGACCCTGGCCTGCTGAATACGAGTCTAGTGCTCTCTGCCACACCTGCCAGGGTCTGACCCAACACCCTCACTCAAAACCCTCCTCTCCCTTACCTGTCCCCTTTAGCTTCTTTTTTTTTAAGATTTACTTTTTATTTCTCTCCCCTTCTCCCCCCCGACCCCTCATTGTCTGCTCTCTGTGTCCACTTGCTGTGTGTTCTTCTGTGTCCGCCTGTATTCTTGTCAGTGGCACCTGGAATCTGTCTCTTTTTGTTGCGTCATCTTTCTGCTTCAGCTCTCCGTGTGTGCGGTGCCATTCCTGGGCAGGCTGCGCTTTTTTTTGCATGGGGCGGCTCTCCTTATGGGGTGCACTCCTTGCACATGGTGCTCCCCTACACAGGGGACACCCCTGCATGGCACAGCACTCCTTGTGCGCATCAGCACCGCATGTGGGGCAGCTCACCACACAGATCAGGAGGCCCTGGGTTTGAACCCTGGATCTCCTATGTGGTAGGCGGACACTCTCAGTTGAGTCAAATATCTTCTTGCCTTATGTATCTCCCTTACCTGTCCACTAAGGATGAAGAGAAGGAGTGATCAAAAGAAGATGGGCCAGGAAGTGGTTGTGGCTCAAGCAGTTGCGTGCCCACCTACCACACAGGAGGTATGTTCCTGATGCCTCCTAAGGAAGACAAGGAAGGCAGCGAGCCGATGCAACAAGCTGACACAATGAGGACACACAACAAGGAAACACAATGAGAGCACAACAAGCAGGAAGCAGAGGCAGCTCAAGCAAATGGGTACCTTCCTCCCACTTGGGAGGCCCTGGGTTTGGTCCCTGGTGCCTCCTAAAAAAAAAAAAGAAGAAGAAGAAGATTAGCATATACAGATAGCCCATAACAAAAAGACACAGAGAGAAGACAGCGAGTGCAAACAACAAGGGAGAGAGAAATAAACAAATAAAATAAATCTTAAAAAAAAAAAAAGAATATGGGCCATACAAGTAAATTACAGAGATGGAAATAGATTAGCAGTTGTATAGGGCAGGGGAAGGATAGAGAAATTGAGAGGTGACTACTAAAGGGTAGGGTTTTTGTGTTCATTTGCTTTGTTTTTTCATTGTTTTTTCTTTTTTTTTTAACAAAAATTCTCCAGTATTTATTGAAGTGATGGATGCACAACTCAGATTATACCAAGTGCCATTGATTGTATACTTTAGATGAAATATAGGGTTTATGAATATGTTTCAATAAAACTGATTTTAAAAAAGAAAGAATATGGGCTCCTGATGACATCATGAAAGAGTCATCCCAGCCCCAGCCTGCCCATCTCCAGAGCTATCATCATTCAAGAAAAATATATTCCCAAGTATTTAGCCAGTTGTGGTACTCTGAAGCTCTTATGGACCCCAGAAAAATCAAATCCTTAGAGCTAATCCACTTCTGCAGGCTAATCCACCTCTGCAGGCTAATCCACCTCTGCAGGCATGGGACTTCTGTGGTAGGTGGGACCTTTTGATTATGTTACTTCAGTAAGGCAGAAGCCAGGGTGGGTCTTAATCCTCTTATGGAGTCCTTTATAAATGGAATAAATATGGAGAGAGAAAAGCCAGAGAAGGAAAGAGAAAGCCATGGAAGCCAGAAGCTTAAGCAACAAAACCCGGAAGAGAAGGGAGAGACCAGCAGATGCTGCCATGTGCCCTGCCATGTGACAGAGGAGCCCAGGATCCCTAGCAGCCAGTCTTCAAGGAGAAAGCATTGCCTGATGAAGCCCCGATTTGGACATGTTCACAGCCTCAGAACTGTATGCTTACAAGTGAATAAATCCCCATTGTAGAAGTCAACCCATTACGGGTATATTGCATTCCAGCAGCCTAGGAGGCTAAAGCACTGGTGGGAGTCATGGTTTCTGTTATCTGCAGCCAAATGCATGCCTCGCTTTCACTGGCTTTCAGACAGCCCTGGACTTAACAGTTCTTCCTGCAGCCTTTCAAACTTAGTTTGTTACCATTGCCAAAAATTTCAGGTGACCAAACTGGAATTACCAGGGAGCAAATTCAGAGAGCTTCCCCAGTGCCGAGCTTGCTCTAAGAATCACCTGTCTATGAACAGCAAGTAGGTGCTTGCCCGTCCTCAGCCTTCGAAGCTGCCCCGGGGCTGGCTCAGCATGTGGAGTATTCCGTCTGGCCAGGGAAGGACACAAGGTACTGGTTAAAAGAATTGAAAACAGGTCATAAAACAGACACGTGCACACCAATGTTCATAGCATCCCTCACAGAGCCAAAAGGCAGAAACAACCCAAGGTCCACTGACAGACGAATAGATAAACCAAAGCTGGTACATCCATACAATGGAATATTATTCGACTATCAAAAGGAATAAACTTCTGATCTGCGCTTTGCGGATGAAGCTTGAAGACATTAGGTAGAGGGAAATAAGCCAGGCACAAAAGGCCAAATATCGTCTGATTCCATGTCAATGAAAAATCCAGAATAAGCAAATTCATAGAGACAGTAGTTCGAGGCGTCCAGGGGCCAGGGGAGGAGGGGAAATGGGAAGTTACTGTGTAACGGGGGCAGAGTTTCTGTTTGGGGTGATGGAACAGTTTCGGTCATGGATGGTGGTGATGGTGGCACATTGTGAATGTGCATGTAATTCATGCCACCGAGCTGGGCACTTAGAAATGGCTAAAATGGGAAATTTACATTATATATATGTAGGTTACCAACTACAACAATACTAGACTCAACATGTGCAGCCGACGCTCCCAGCAGGGTCCGATGTGACAGATCACACAGGCACGGGCTGACAACCAGACCCAGGGGAGGCCCGCAATAAAAGGGTGCAGGCCGGGACGTGTCATCTGCTGACAGGCATGGGGTTTGCTCGGAGACAGCCCTTCTGGGTCCTGCAGCAGCCAAGGACTGAGGTCACGATGGTATAGAATCGAAAAGCCGTGGGCTCCTCCGACTGGGGGATTTTGCTCCAGCCACATTTTTGGCCGAGTCTGTTTAGCTAGCCATGATTTAATATTCTTGCTTTAAAAAATAATCAGGGTATGCTATGGACCATGGTTGGTGGTAATAGAGTGATGATATTATCTCATAATCTGTAACAAATGTTCCACCACGATGTGGTGTGTTGGTGAAGGGGTTTTGTATGGGAGTTCTGCACATGTGCATGACTTTTATAAGTACACAATTTCTGTAATAAAAATACAATTAAGGGAAGTGGATGTGGTTCAACCAGTTGGGCACTCACCTACCATGTGGGAGGTCCCAGGTTTGGGTCCTGGTACTTCCTAAAAGAAGATGAGCACACACCACCTCTGCCGCAACAAGCAAATGCCACAAGCCAGCAGACACTGCAGCCCGCGGGGAGCAGATGTGGCTCAGGCCACTGGGCACTTGCCTCTCATGTAGGAGGTCCCAGGTTCAGTTCGCAGTGCCTCCAAAGCAAATAATGAGCAGAGAGATGAGAGAACCATCGGGGTAGGGGAGGGGGAGAGATAAATAAAGAAAATAAATAAATCTTTAAAAATATATACATATTTTAAAAAGAATAATAGGGTGGGTTGGGGGAAAGATACACCAAATGTAAGATATGGACTATAGAAGTAATATTTTGACAATATTCTTTGATAATTTGTAATAATTGTTTCACAACAATGCAAGCTGATGGTGATGGGATGACGTCTGGGACCCCTGTATATGATGTTATACATGTTTGTTTTGTAAGTCCACAACTTTTACTATCCACTTATTGTTTTTGTATGTTTATGTATGAATATATACTTCAATAAAATTAAAAAAAAATAATCAGGTCATGAAGATGAACCTCTAACAGCCACGTCTTGGGCAAAGCCCCTGGGAAAGGGCTGGCTTTAATCTGAAAAACATGGGGAAGGAAATGTCAGAGATGGAGAGCAGAAGCATCCTCCCACCAGATGCAGCATGCATCCCACAGGAAGGGCCATCAAGGGTCCGTGAGAAACAAGTCTCCCCAGAGGGAGACTCAAGCTGACCCCTGAGGAGTCTAAGCTCCTGAGTCACAGCTTACACTTAACCTGAGCCAGAGAGTAACCCCGCGCAGGGGGCAGGTGTAGCTCAGTGGCTGAGCACCTGCTTCCCAGGTACAAGGTGCCAGTTCAATCCTTGGTACCTCCTTAAAGGAAAAAAGATGTGGTGGGTGGCTAATGTCCCCATTTTAAAGATGGGGAAGTCTGAGCTGGAAGAGCCTTCCCAAAGTCAAGTGCCCAGGGAAGGGGCTCTGTGGCACTCTCTACCTTAACCCCTGTGTCGCCTGAACAGATCACGGGCACCTCCCTGAGACAAATGTCCCCTGTCCATAAAATGGGGAAACGCTCTCTTTACCAGGGATTGTACAGATAAAGGAGAATGTGACTGCAATGGTGATTTGAGAACAAGGAAGCTCTGAGGCCATATAAATGAAAAATATTTTGACCATTAACCCACTTGAAAGGAAGCCAAACACTCAAAGTAACTGCATGGATGCCCAGTGTTGCCCCCCTACCCAGACTTTCTCCCATCCTGGACTCGTCCAGTGTCCACAAACATTCTCCCTCTGTCCTTCAAATTGCTCTCAAGACCTGCCTTCTTCTGACTCCAGAACCCATGCCCAGGTCCTTGGACCCATCTGAGTCTGGGTTTCCTAATCTATTCACCGAGGCTGCCAAGCCTCAGTCATACACACATTCCTCCTGGCTCCAACCCTGTGAGTCCAGACAAGGCCTCCAGCTGGCTTGCATTCTTGTGAGTACCAAACACGACCAGGGATAGGAAGGTACTCTGTGCTGCTATGTTATACGCAGAACCTCGGTGTGGGGAAGGAAAAACCCGGCCGATGGCACAAGAGAGACCCTGGAGCGTCCCACACCCAGGACAGGGTGGGGTCTCAGGGACATCCGGGGACAGAGAACCAGGGATGGGAGGTGAGTTAGGAGCTGGATGTTGACCCACCCCCCTGCATCCCGTCTGGAGGGGGACCCAGGGCACAGCAGGCTGCACACGGAGCCAAAAAAGGGGGTCACCCGGGCCAGCGCTCCCAGCTCCATCCTGGAGGGGTCTTGAGAGGACACCCAGTCACAGGCCCTGAGTCCTGTCATTCCTGCAGTGGTAACGGGGACACCTGAGGTCAGGGTGGGGACCCCAGTTAGAAAATGACCCTGGCTCTCTGGGACACTTGAGGGTGAGAAGGTGCTGACCAGGTAGGAAGGGGCCAGGCCGCTGTGTGGTCTTGTTCCTCCAGTAAAGTGCTCACTGCCCAGTGACCCCAGGTACCAGGGGCCATCCCTGCAGTCTCAGGCCACACATCCGGGAAGCCCCTACAGAAGACTGGGGCCGAGGCTGGGCAGGAATTTCCCTGGAGGCACAGTTCACGGCCTCTCCGAGGGATACATGCTCAGCGGGGTCGGTATCTGGGACTTGCGGCTTTTCCTGTCTGCCTGCTTCTCATGGGAAAACCACACGGATGGAGTGATGCTAACTGGCCAGTCCAAGGCGAGGCTGGACCAGACAAGGAAAGCCCCGAGTGGGGCTCCTAAGGCCTCTTCTATCCCGACCACATTACCCAGAAACTCCAGCATAAGTCCTGTACATGCTAACAAAAACCACATGGCCTGAAACGAACACCGGAGTTGCAGGTCAAGCTTCTTACCCTGCCTCAAGCACCTGCCTGCTACACAGCCCACGGGTTGTATCCTAAAGACCAGCCACTGCAGAGTTTCCTTCTGGGGTGATGGAAAAGTTTTGGTAATGGATGATAGAGATGGTGGGACAACACTGTGCATGCGATCAATCCCACTGAATTGCATGTTTGGAAGTAGTTAAGATGGGGAACTGTTATGTTGTAGACATATTACAAGTTTTTAAAAAATGAGAGACTAGGGAAGCGACTGTGGCTCAATCAGTTGGGCCCCCGTCTACCATATGGGAGGCCCTGGGTTCGCGTCCTGAGGCCTCCTTGTGAAGGCAGGCAGGCCCACACCCTGCTGAATGCCGCCGGCCCAGGGGCCACAGAGTGCTGCCCGGCCCGCAAGTGCCATGGAAAGCAGACTCAGCAAGGTGACGCAACAAAAAAAAAAAAAAAAAGGGAGACAAGCAAAAATAACGCAGAAGAGCACACAGCGAACAGACACAGAGAGCAGACGGCAAGCAAGTCACAAGGGGGAGAGGGGAAATAAATAAAAATAAATACAGACACAAGAATGCACAGCAAATGGATACAGAGAGTAGACAGCACACAAAAAGCTGCAAGGAGGGTGGGGATAGAAATTTAAAAAAAAAGAGATACTAAAGGTACAATGACAAATGCAATACATGACCCTGGACCGGATCTAATAATGAAGGTGAAAATTTCCCAAAGGACATTATTTGGATAAGTGAAAAAACTGGAGAATGTTCCAGAAGCTGTATATCAATGTTACAGTTGTGGAACTGATAACTGTATTTACTGTGCTTACATACATGAATGTCCTTGTCCTTAGGAAATGGGAGTATTAAGCGTTCAAGGAGTACAATGAATACAACCTACTCTCAAACGTTTAGAACATAGATATAAATATAGATATAGATATGATAGATTGATATAGATAGAAAGAGATAGGGGAGAGAGAGAAAGGGAGGGAGGGAGGAAGGGACATAACAAATGGGCAAAATGGTAAAAGTTAGTAAATCCGGAATTATTTTTGCAACTTTCTTAAAAGTTTGAAATATTTCCAAAAATTAATTGGGAAAAAAAGACGGACCAGCCATTGGCTGTGAGTGGCAGGCAGTCCACACTGTGACGGTCACCAGAGTGCAGACAAGTGTGGCCAGGTGCCCTCGATACCCAACCCAGACCCTGAGCTACCCTGCATAGGGCGCCGCAGAGCTGCTGCCACGCCCTCCCCGCCAAGCCGCCCCCCGCCGCTCCACCCCGCGGCCGGCTCCCTCCTCCAGGGGACCGGTGGCCCTGGGAGGGGCCGGCACGCGGGAGGCGTCCCCAGGAGGCGGGGCTCGAGCTCCTGACTCGCCGCCCGCCGGCGCCCTGCCGGGTCGAGCCCTCCCGCCCGGCGCCCCTGGAGCCCACCCTGGTTGAGGGGCCCCACGGCGCCGAGCACCTGCGCGCGGCGGCGGCTCCCGCGCAGCGCGGAGAAGCGGCTCTCTCACGCTGCTTCCATTTTTGGCCCCCGTTTACAGGACATAGAAGCACAGGTGGCGCTGACATCAGTCAAGCCTCTGGCACCTTCTGGGCAGTGGGAACACGAAGGGGGTGACGGGACTTCACGGACAGACTCGGGGGGAGGGTGGCCCAGCGGCAGGGTGGGGGTGGGGTGCGATACCCGCCAGGCACCCGCGGCGGGGTGGGGGGAGTTAGGGAGCCCCCAGACCGTGCATCCACAGATGGCCCTGCGAGGCCCTGCGGCTTGGGGGAGAGGCCCATGGGGTGCTCAGGGGGCACCCCCAGCTGCTCCTGCCGGCTCTGAGGGAATGGGGGTCACAGGCAGGGTTCTGGTCAAAGAAAGAGGTCCCCTGCTCAGAAAGTCTCAAATCCACTCGCCCTCGTTGATCCCGTCGCCTCTCACAAATGGGGAACCGGGAGCTCAGCGGGGGTGGCTGAAGAACAAGTGACACTCCCCGAGGCACCAACGAAACCAGGAATCAGGAGAGGAAGCAGACTCGCCTCCCCACCCCCCCGGGCATGCGCAGAAGGATCCGGGGCAGAGGGCAGAGCGCGCAGGCTCAGCACCCAGGGGCCTGCGCAGAAGGAACCGGGGCAGAGGGCCGGGAGCGCAGGCTCAGCACCCAGGGGCCTGCGCAGAAGGAACCGGGGCAGAGGGCAGGGAGCGCAGGCTCAGCACCCAGGGGCCGTGGGCGCCCGAGGCGTCTGACCGCGGGCGCTCACGACAGGAGCCGTATTTACTACGGCCGGTTATTTCCATCATTGGAACAGAGGAACAGAAGGCAAGAGACTCCTCCTCCCTTCGCAAAAACTTTTCCCGAAGGTTTGCTCACTTTTCCAATTGGCCTCTCGTGGCCCACCAGTTCCACTTCCAGGAACGATACCTCCAGAAACACACGTGCGCTGTGAAGTTTCCCCAGAGCCGTGTTTCTCCAGCCTATCCGTGGACAAGAACTATTTGTGGTTTCTGTGGGTTTTTAAATTTTCAATTAGTCAGGGATCAATAAAATGATGTACTAGAAAAATGAAATTTGAAAAAGGCAAAAACATAAAAGTGCTACATCATTTTTTAAACAATTAGATTCACTGGACATAAAGTTACTGATTAAATTGCTATAAAAGTTCCACACACTCTGGATTTCTATTTGAAGCTTGTTATAGATCTGAGCAAAAAGTTCAAGGGCCAGCAGCCACTCAAAAGTCACATTTTGGGTAGCATCTCTAGAGCCTTTCTCAAAAGCAAAAATGAAAACAACGAAATGACCATCAATAAAGAATCTGGTTAAATACACTTGGATCCATATTATGGTTTATGGTTTAGCAACCAAAAATAATGAAGCATCTCAGTCAGTTCTTCCAGTCCCAAGAGAAATTAAAATATATGTTCAAGGGAAACGGACTTTGGCCCAGTGGTTAGGGCGTCCGTCTACCATATGGGAGGTCCGCGGTTCAAACCCCGGGCCTCCTTGACCTGTGTGGAGCTGGCCATGCACAGCGCTGATGCGCGCAAGGAGTGCCGTGCCACGCAAGGGTGTCCCCCGCGTGGGGAGCCCCACGCGCAAGGAGTGCACCCATGAGGAAAGCCGCCCAGCGTGAAAAGAAAGAGCAGCCTGCCCAGGAATGGCGCCGCCCACACTTCCCGTGCCGCTGACGACAACAGAAGCGGACAAAGAAACAAGACGCAGCAAATAGACACCAAGAACAGACAACCAGGGGAGGGGGGGAATTAAATAAATAAATAAATCTTTAAAAATATATATATATATATGTTCAAACAAAAACTTGGACACCAATGCTCACAGCAGCACTATTCACAATGGCCACAAAGTAGAAAAGAACCCAAATATCCTTCAACTAATGAAATGATAAACAAAATGTGGTCTGTCCATATAATGGAATATTATTCAACCATAAAAAGGAATGGAGTTCTGAAACGTGCGACCACATGGGTGGACCTCAAAAACATTATCCTCAGGGAAAGAAGTCAGATACAAAAAGACAAATATTGTATGATTCCGCTTACATGAAATGTCCAGAATAAGCAAATTTATAAGACAAAAAGTTGATTAGTCCAGGGCTGGGAGAAGATGGTGGGAAATGGGAGTAACTGCTAATGGGTAGAAGGTTTCTTTTAGGGGTTGATGAAAATGATCGAAAAATGATGGTGGGGATGGTTGCAAAGCCCTGTGTATAAACTGAAAGAAATCATATATAGATGACATATATCCCAATAAAGATGCTATTTTAAAAATAATGAAGGCCTTTACCTATTAAAGCAATTAAATCATTTATTTAAAAACCTCAAGAAAATTCTAAGCCTGGGTGTCTTCACCAGTGAACTCTTCCAAACACTTAAGAAAGATGCAACATTTAAAGCTTACACAAATTCTTGCTGACAAAAGAAACTTAGATAACATTTCCCAATTTGTTTTATAAAACAGGCATTATTTTGATACCAAGGCCTGACAATAGAAAAAGAGAAATTACAGACGTCATTCTATGAAGACAGAAGCAAAGCCCAAAACAAAATGTTAGCAAATTGAATCCAGCAACACATTACAGTAATATATCTCATCCAAGTGGGGTTTATTCGAGGAATGAAACGGTGTTTATTACTCTAAAATAAATCAATGTCATTCACTGCCTTCACAAAAAGAGAGGAAAATCACATGTTCATCTCATAAATGCAGAAAAAATCATTTGGCAAACTTTAACATCCAATCTGAACTTTTAAAAAACCTCTCAGCAGATGAAGAAAAGAAGGAAACTTCTTTCATGTGAAAAATATCTAGAAAAACCCTAAAGCATAGGTCATGCTTAATGATGAAATATTAAACTATTTCCTCTGAGTCTAGTAATGAAACCAGGATGCCTGCTATTATCAATTCTATTCAACACCACACATGGGGTCCTTGCCAAAGCAACGAGTCAAGAAAAAAGAAACAAAAGGCATAAGGATTGGAAAGGAAGAAATAAAGCCCTCATTATTTATAGAGGAAATGACAGAAAATACACAGGAAATCTAAAAGACTAATCAGATAAACTACTAGAATTAATAAGTGAATGCGGCAGGGGCACAAGGGCAATATAAAAAATCATCAGCAAACAAATTGAGAAGAAAATTTAAAAAGTGTTATCTTTCAAAATAGCATCAAAATCATCAAATTCCTAGTAATAAATCAAATAAAAGATGTGCAAGATTACTATGCCCCACGCTGTAAAGCATTATCAAGTAAAATTAAAGAAGGCCCATATTCATGGAGTGATATACCATGTTCATGAATAGGAGGCCTTGATAATTTAGAGACATCATTTCTCCTTGGGATGGTTAAATTCATGTGTCAACTCGTCTAGGCTATGGTGTCCAGTTGTTTGGTCAAGCAAGCTCTGGCCTGACTGCTATCATGAGAGTATTTTGTAGATAGATTTGCATTGATAGTCAGGTGACTGCATCTACAGTCAACAAAGGAGAATGCCCTGGGCAGTGAATGGAATCTCTTCATTCAATCAGTTGGAGCTTTTAAAAGCCAGAGCTGAGAATTTCAGAAGTCAGAAAGAAGAATTTCTGCTTCTAGTCCAGCCAGTCAGCTTCTCCTGGGGAGTATATCTTTACCTTTATCGTTTCCAACTTGCAGCCTGCCCTATGGAGTTCATACTTTCAGATTCCCTCAGTCATGTCAACCAATTCCTAGTAATAAATCTCTTAATATTTATATACATATCCAGTCAGTTCTGTTACCTCTGGAAAACCTGGCTAATACACTCCCTAAATTAATCAATGAGTCCCATTCAAAATCTTGGGGAGGGGGCTTTTTTATTAAATAGAAACTGGCAAACATTGTAAAATTGATATGGAAATGCAAAGGCCCAAAAATGGCCATGATAATCCTAAAGAACAAAACACTCCTGAGGGCAACACGTACTATAGAGCTATAGTAATTAAAAAGTAATGTGGTACTGGCAAAGGGATAAACAAAGAAAACAGAAAAAGAGAGTTCAGAAACAGCCACCAGAAGGACTAAAGCAAAAAAAACAATAGAAAATGCCAAGTGCTGGTGAGTCTGTAGAACAACTAGAATTCTCAGACACTCCTGTGGGGACTATAAATTGATATATTGTCTTTGGAAAATGGTTTGGCATTCTTTACTAAAATTTCACATATGTATACCTTATGGCCCAGCAATTTCACTGTAAGATATAAACACTGCAGAAATCCATACGTATGTTCACCAAAAGGCATATACATGCAAGATTGTTCTTAGCTGCACTATTCACAATAGCCCCAAACTGGAAACTATTCAAACGCCCCACAACTGCACAATGAATAAACCAATGAACGATTCACAACTGTGTGCAGCAACGGGGATGGCTCTCCTCAACGGCACGTTGAGCTAGACACTAAAGAGTGCTGCAGCCTGTGGGGCGATTCCATTCATGCAAAGTTCAAAAAGCAGGCAGAACTAGCTGTGATGTGAGAAACTGGGAGAGTGGTTACCCTGGGGATCCCAAGGGATGGGAGCTATTTCTGTATCTGGAAGCCATCTCAATAATTACACTTTTCTGCAGTAAGTTCTATTTTGATAAAAAGTTGAAAACAACGAGGCAGCTATCAGATGTACTGATGGATTGATGTTATCATGGCCGAAGCTATTCCTGGGTAATGGAAACATCAAATATGAAACGTGGGCGAGGTCACCGCCTTTCTCCCGCCTCCTGCAGGAGACCTTGCATTGACGAGCTCGTCCCAGGGGCCTTCGAATGCGCTGAACACGACAAAGGACAGAAGAGGAGAATCAGAAGAGGTGGAAACAAACCAGAAGGCTATGACACTGGAAAAGGCAGATGTTATGGGTGTAGAAGGGGATGTGGAAAAATCCAGAAAAGGGGGGTAGGGGAGACCCGCGCTCCCAGAGAGAAAAGTGGAGAGGGCAGAGAGAAGAAGAGAAAGGGAGGAGGGGGTATGGCTGGGATTGCTGGGGAGGCCGACCAGGCTGAATGCCTTTTAATGACCTCTGGGTGTTTATTTGAATCTGTCTCCACATACGAATGGCCCAGGGGCCTCTGGGGTCCACTCAGGCTGGACTGACGGAGAACAGGGACCCTTGCATTGTGAAGTCAAAAAACAAACTGCAGAATATCCATGTGTAGCGTAACCAAATAAAAACGCGTGCATTTGCAGATGCCTAGAAAGAGGTCTGGCAGAAGGCAAACTAAACATTTGCATCTACGGCAGGGGATTGGATGGGAGGTGGGGTCAGGGGGCGGCAGGGAAACTTGATTTTTCTTTCTTTTTTTACTTTGGGGTAAGTTTTTTGGTGGGCGGTAGATAGGATAATTTTAAGAAGCATATTTTCCTTTAAAAAAAAAAATAGAGTGAAGCAAGCCAGACACGAAAGGACAGATACTGTATGACTGTGTTACTACAAACTAAATATATTGTGTAACAAATTGTATGATTCCATTTACATAAAATGTAAACATAAGTCAATTTATAAAGATGAAAAAGTAATAAATTTTAAGAAATAAAAAGGAGGGCAACAGGCTAAGAAGAGTGGAAAGAGTAAGGAAACTTCAGGAAGAAGAATGAATGGCTCTAGTCAGGAAATAAGTCCCTCTTGATAATCCTTGAGAGGTCCTGGGACCCACCGAGTCAGTCCTAAGGGATCTGCCCAGAGCGACGCTGAACTCGAGGCACAGGGGCTGTCAGCCTTCCCACAGCCCACCCGAGGGCCTCAGAGTCCCTGCACTCACCCCCCCTTCCCACCTCCTGTCACCAAAACAATCCCTCGGGCATTCTCCTCCTCCGACCTGTCCGCCCTGATTTGAGACTTCTGTGGACTCCAGAAAATTCTGTTCTTAATGAACCCATTCTTGTGCCGGTAAACCTACTGTATGTGGGAACTTTTGGTCAGATTCAGTTAAAGGACCTTTTGATTCCGTCACTTGAGTTAAGATTGCAGGGCTCCGGGGGGTCCAGCCTCTCACCGGAGGAGATACAAGCAGAGCTGCCTTGTTCGGTCCCAAAGGCCAAGAGATGAGCCGTAAGCCTTATCACCCACCGCTGAGCTCAAGGAGAACATGGGCCTGGAGGAGAGGGCAGAGACGGGCCGCCTCTTGCTGCGCCCCGTGGCAGGAGTCCAGCTCGCCAGCAGCCCGCCTTCGGTGACACAGCATCTCTAGAGGATGCCTCGACCGGGCCACGTCCACAGCCTCAGAACTGTCCGATTTTAACCTAATGAATTCCCAGTTTAACAGCCAACCCATTTCTGGTATTTTGCTTTGGCACCTGGAGCAAATTAAAACCCTGTCCCTCTCCCCAACACTCTTCCTCCCAGGCTTATCCCCCCTCCACGTACCTTCCCAGGTGAGCAGAGACACCTCGCCCCTCCTCTCCCCTGCCCGACCCTCCCCATGCCCCCCAGCACTGAAGGGGTGAGTGCCCTGGTAACAGAACTTGAACCCCACAGAACCCCCACCCCCTCCAAGCCCTGCTGGAGCCCCCGGGGCACCCCAGGGAGGGAGGGGCAAGAGCACAGGACCTGAGGGCAGGGCTGGAAGGCAGCCCCTGGTCCTCCTGGCGGATAATAAACTCAAGTCCTGCCTGGGGGGCGTGGCTGGGCTGGGGGGTGGCAGGAAGGCAGGCATTCCTGGGCAGCAGCAGCTGCTCGGGGGCCTCCCTCAGGAAATGGGGGAGCCCCACCCCCACCCCTCCAAGAGAAAATTAAGACCAATGGCCAGACCCTGCCCCTGAGCTCTCAGAGGCTCCCAATCACAACTAGTCAGTCGGCAGCTCCTGGGCACAGCTGGCCTTGCAGCAGGTGCTTCGTCGGCCCACGCTCAGGTGTGACTGCCCACCCCCGCCTGGGTGACGGGCAGTGCTAACCTCAGGCCGGCCGACGCTCAGGGGTCAAGACAATTCCAGGTTGAGCGGCTGTAGCTCAGTGGTTGAGCACTTGCTTTGCACGTACAAGGTCCTGGGTTCAATGCCCAGTACCTCCCGAAAACAAAAAAACGAAAAAAACAAAAAAACACTGTCCAGTCCTTCCGTGGGTGGCAGAGTCAGGTCCAGCCCACCGAGGGAGACATGGCTCTCCTCCATGCTTATTTGTAAAATACGGTTTTCAGAAAGCACCTTGAGGGGAGTGGGTGGGTGCACTTCTCGTGGGGAGACGCGTGTGACCCCTCTCCACATCGGCCATCCCATTGTTCTTTGTTCCCTGGACAGATTGTTCCTAACAAACCCCCAGCCCCCTGGGAGCCTCAGCCTCTAGCACTTTGAACTCTTTCTGGGGTCCACACCCGGCTTCTTCGAAAAAATAATTGACAAGAGGCCACTTTAAGCCCATTAGTGTCATGGAAATCACAATGTCATTGGGAAGGCAGCTCTGCAGCATTCGGTCCTATTTCGAAAGGCAGGGATAAAAAAATAATAAGAAAGGACAGTAGGCTCAGGAGAGAAAGGGGAGCTTTCAGTGAGTCATTAGGGCAAGCCCGGGGCCTCAAAGAAGAAAAGGGCTTTAAAGCGCTGCCTGCTAATAATCTACACGACAACGGGGGGATCTCAAATTCAAGGGGTTCCTGTAGGGAACAGAGCAGAGGGTCCACTGAGGGATTCCCACCCCAAATGAACCAAGAAATGACATCCTTTGTTGGGGGGGTAGGAGACCAAAGGAAAGTATCACTTTACTGGCTATCACCCCCCACCCCAGCCTAGTAATAATGATCTATGCCTGCTCCCAACCCCACCACCACCACCACCTGCCTTCAGGGCCTGCGGCACCACGGATTGCCTTCCTTGGGGACTGGGATTGTTTCAGTGTGCCAGGCTGCCAGACTGCAATATGCCAGAAATGGGTGGGCTTTGACAATGTGAATTTTTAATTTGCTGTTCTGAGGCGGGAAAGTGTCCAAATCAACGCATTATCGGGTGATGCTTTCTCCCCAAAGACTGGCTGCTGGCGATCCTGGACTCCTCTGTCACATGACAGGTCACATGACAAGGCACACGGCAGCACCTGCTGGTCTCTACCTTCTCCTCCAGGTTTCGCTGCCTTCGGGTTCTGGCTTCCAGGTCTTTCTCTCTCAGCTTCTGCGGATTTCTCTCTGCCAGGCTCTTCACATCCATCCCATTTATAAAGGACTCCAGTAAGAGGATTAAGACCCACCCTGGTATAAAATTTTGTATGATAGATGTATCTTTAAAAAACAAAAGATATTAAAAAAAAAGACCCACTTGAAGGAACCTCATCCAAAAGTCCTACTTACAACAGGTTCACACCCACAGGAATGGACTAGCTCGAAGGACATGATTTTCTTTCTGGGGTCCGTAAAAGCCTCAAATTACCACTTTGGGATGAATGAATGGTCACTATGACATGGCTTCTACGTGCCAAACATTTCCACATACATTCCCCCTGGTACCCATAAAGTACCTATTATCATCCCATTTTACATGCAAGGAAATTGAGAGTTTACAGAACGGCACAACTTGCCCAAGCTCAGAGCAAAAAGGTGGTAGAAGTGCCACCCACAGCCAAGTCGACCTGCATCCAAACCACACCCCTTCCCCCACTCCACACAGCCTCCTGGCCCCGAGGACAGACGGCCAGGACGAAGGGACCCTCTCTGCCCCTCAGCCCGGCCACAGCCAAGCACCACGCCTGCCCTCTGCAAGCTCCTGCTGTGGGTGGGCCCAGGGGTCAGTCTGGCCCGTAGGACACTCTCGCCCAAGACCCCGACTCTGAAGCCCAGGGACAAGGCTTAAAAAAATAGCCAAGAGGCCTCTTCCTCGCGGGGTTGGGCTGCCATCATTCCCAGATTCCCAGAAGC
The DNA here is from genome assembly GCF_030445035.2 of Dasypus novemcinctus. NCBI lineage: Eukaryota > Metazoa > Chordata > Mammalia > Cingulata > Dasypodidae > Dasypus > Dasypus novemcinctus. The sequence goes on from NC_080674.1 coordinate 188,873,139, forward strand.
GCCAGCATCCTGTCCGTCCCAAGCCTCGTTCCTCGGCAAACCCTTTGCTTCCGAGGGCTCCTCCGCATCTCCGAATACTTTTTATTTAAAACCGCCAGAGCTGATTTCTGTCGCTGGCGTCCGAAGAGCGCTAACTTTTTGGCCATCTTCTTGGGTCATTCCCCTCCCTGTGTCCCCCAGACTGGTGCAGCCAGCCCCCTGGCCCCTCCCCAGCCCCCCACCACAATGCTCCTGGGATGACGGCACACGGCTGGCTGCCTGCTCTCACAGCTGCCTCTTCCACGGGTCTGGGGGGGGGGCGGGGAGCGCACCCCAGGACCTGGCTCCTGTTACATGCTGTTTTTAAACACTTCCCAGATGATGAAGTGAGAGAACAGAGAGTGCGAGAGGGCAGAGGAGCAGGGCGGAGCGGGCCTGATTGGGAGAATGAGAGCATTTCCATGTGTCTCTGTCACAAACCAATCCCATCGGTGCAGTTGAGCGGGGACAGCTATTTCTGTCCCGCGCCACCCGCCTCGGTAGCCCCGGGGGATGGGGGGGGAAGGCAAGCTGAGGCCACCCAGTGCCGAGGACCAGGGCTCGGCCCGTGGCGGGGCCAGTCGTACCGCCTCTGGGGGGTGGGGACGCGGAGCCTCGGGGTGGCCGGGGGTGGCGGCGTGGGGGAAGCTGGCCGGGGCTGCGGGACACAGAGCCTTTCCACCTTGGGAGGCACCTGGGAGGGCCCGAGCCCACCCAGCTCCACCGCTCTGCCCGGTTTGGGTGATGTGGGGGCGAGGACAGGACGGACTGGAAACGGCAGCTGCGGAGGCCGCGGAGGCTCCCCGGGGAGGCTATTTCTGCACTGTTCCCGCGGTGTCAGAGGCTGAGCTGTGTCCTCCACAAGCCCACAGTCGAGCCCTAACCCCCCGGTCCCGTGAGGGTGACCCCCATTTGGAAATCGGATCTTTGGGGATGTTATTCATTAAGAGGAGGCCAAATTGGCTGAGGGTGGGCCCTAATCCAGTATGACTGGGGTCCTTATAAGAAGAGGAAATTGGACCCAGACAGAGAAGACGGGGCGGGGGGTTGGGGCAGCAAGGCACCGACGCCGTGGAGGCAGGGCAGGGACGAGGCCGCGCAGGCAGCGTGGCTTCCAGCCTGCAGAACCCCGGGGCAATCCATTGCTGTTGTTTGAAGGAACCCGCTTGTGGCCCTGCGTTACAGCAACCCGAGAAGACAGAGACACTGGCGCAGAGCGAGCGGCAGGAAGCCCCAGGCAAGGCAGAGGGCAGATCCGGTCCACCCGGGAGGGCCAGTGCCAAACCCCACGCAAAGGACTTCCAATCATCGGGCCCCCCGGGACCAACCCTGACCTCAGCCCAGCCAAGCCCCGGCCGAAGAGGGTCTAAGGCACAGCGCGGAGCGAGAGCCAAGCGGCGAAAATACGGGAAAGAACGGAAAGAGCGTCGGGATAAAGTCTGAAAACAAAACGGAGTGTGGTCTCACTGATATGAGCCAAGTGCGAAGACTAAACACAGGGAGTTCAAAGCTAGAGGGTGGGTTCCTAGGAGAGAGGATGAGGGCTCGGAAGAGGTGCTGAGGCTTAATGTGTGTATTAAGCAGAATTTTAATTAGCTTGACTATAAAAGTGTGGACATGGGTAGATTGATGGTAACACGTCATAGTGAGCAGAACTAACACAGCTGGTCTGTAAATGGGATTGTGGCTGAAAGGGGAAGTACAGGGATGTAAATGTCAATTGAAAGAAAGCTAGAGAGTAATCTCGGGACTGAATAACTCAGTGAACCCAGAGGTGCGTGAGACTGTGGTTCCTAGAACAAAGACAAGAGTGGTCTTCTGTGAACTTGAACAAATGTACGTCACTATTACAAGGTGGTAAGAATATGGTGATGCCTGGGAAAAATACAGTTAACGTAACTTATGGACTATAGTTAACAGCAATATTGTAATATTCTTGCATCAATGTCAAAGAAGGTGCGGTATCAATGCTAAGGGTCAATAATGGGGCATATGGGATTTTTTTCTTTTGGACTAAAGAAAATGTTCAAAATTTACTGAGGCGATGACTGCACACTCTGTAAGTGAAAATGAGAGCCACTGAGTGTACATTTTAGAGTGTACACAGCGCAGAACTGTATAACCCGGTGAACCACATGGTGGAAGAGGGACTGTGGATAACAGTACAAATATGAGCGTGTTCTCTCGCGAACTGTAACAAGTGTACAGTACTAATACATGGTGTTAATAATAGCGGGTGTATGGAAAAAATGTACCAAGTGTAAACTATGGACCATTGTTGGTAGTTACATTTTGATGACGCTCTTTCATACTCTGTAACAGATATTCCACTGCAAGTCAAGGGGTTGGTGGAGGGGTGGCTGATATGTGGGAACTCTGAACATTATGCATGGTTGTTCTGTTGGCTCAGAACGTTGCTAATAAAAAAAACAAAGTCAACAACAAAGAACCCAAAACCAGAGCCAGCAACACAGGAATGGGCAACGCTCTGTGAGTGGAGTTCTTGGACAGCTGGAAAATTCTAGAGGACAATGTCAGGAACAGCAGCTTTATTTATAGACATTATTACTCCTTCTTTATTAGAGTTCTCTGGCAGACGTGTCACCATCACTTCACAAATCACCAAAATCTATTTATTAAAGGAGCTGAATTCTGCTCGCTCCTTTATTAAGAGCCGAGTTCATCTCTCCTACTCACCTCCACACATTCAATCTTCATTTGCGGGTCTTTTATGACTCTGGCCCACGCTGGCCCGGAGAAAATATACACCCTGACCTTCAAGGGGGTGTTTTCAGTTTGCTAAAGCTGCTGAAGGCAATACACCAGAAATGGGGTGGCTTTCACAGCGGGGATTTACTACTCACGACCTGCCCGTTCTGAGGCCACGAAAAGGCCCACGTCAAGGCAACATCGGGCGATGCTTTCTCCTCAATGACCGGCTGCCAGGGATCCTGGGCTCCTCTGCCACATGCCACAGGGAGTGCCCGCTTGTCTCCCCCTTCTCCTCCAGGTTTCTTTGCTTTCAGCTTCTGGCTTCTGTGGCTCTCTAGTTCTCTCTCCATGTTCATCTTGTTTATAAAGAGGATTAGGACCCGCCCTGGGCCACGCCTGAACTGAAGTAGCCTTATCAAAAGGCCCTTCTCCCAACAGGTTCACACCCACAGCCAGGGATTAGCTTTAGCAACATGATTTTCTGGGGTCCAGACAGCTTCAAACCATCACAGGGTGCGAATCACCCCATTCTAGGTACTCGAGCTGACGGGCATCCAAGGTGGCATTACAGAAGCCTGCCTGCCTGCCTGGGGACCGGGGAAGACCTTGAAGGAGGAGGTGAGGTGTCAGCTGGTCTAGAAGAATAAATACGAATTCACCGGTAGGTAGCGAAGGAAGGAGGGAGGCACTGCAGGCAAAGGAACGCCATAAAGGTTCCACAGGGATGGAATGACAGAGAAGGCGAGTGATTCCACAGGTGAGGAAGGTTATGTGACTTGAGCGATCCAATCAAGAGAGAAAAGCAGGAACCACAATGGAGAAATGCCCCCTATTTTCCTCCCAGGCACCCCTCCAATTCCATTCTCCAAACTGCACCAACCTAAGCTTTTTTTTTTTCTTTTTTAAGAGAATTTGGTTTTCAGAACAATCATGCATAAAACAAAGGATTCCTACCTACCACCCTATTGTTAACACCTTGCATTGGTGTACAACATTTGTTACAATGGATGAAAGCACGTTTTTACTACTGTACTACATATAAGTTAACTATATGGTTTAACTTAGGGTTCGCTGTGCTATAAAGTGCCATGGATTTTTAAAAAATGCTTATTCTAGTACCATAGACACCACCTGCTTGTTCCTAAGAGGAGGTCGTGGTTCTGGGGACCTTGGCACACCTTGGAATGTTTGGCTTCTCCTCATCATGTCCATCTTGGCTTAAATGTCCCCTCCTCAGAGAGACCTTCCCTGATCTCCTTTTCTGGAGGAGAAGGTCTCAGCACCGGCACCCCCTTTCACCCTCTACCAAAGCACCCCCTTCATTTCTCCATAGCTCTTGTCACCATTCATTTATCTGTGGGTTTCCCTGTTTAATCGGGTCTCTCTCCTTCCCCCTCACTCCCACACCTTGGAATGTGAATTCCATGAGGGCACATCCTTTGTCTTGTTCACCTCGGGATCCCCCAAATCCAGCAGGGCATCTAAGAGACAAATAACTACCTTCTATGTTTGGGATTTCTGTTTTGGTGCTGTTATTAAAGAAGCGTTAACTAAAGTTCAGCGAGGTTAAGTAAATTGTCCAAGGTCACACAGCCCTAACTGGCAGACCCAGGACTGAAAACCAAGCCTGTCTTATTCCAGAAGACATGCTTTCTGCCACTCCTGGCAGGCTTCTCTATCGACCAGTGTCTACGGTGAATTCTCAGCTTCAGAAGATTTCAGAAAGGCAATATTTATTCAGTACATTTTTGGAGCACCTGTGACGTGCCAGGCATTGTGCTGGCTGTGAAGTCAACATTAAATCAAATAGAACTGCCTTCCAAGAGGACCATCACAATATCCCCGTGAGGTAGGCAAGCCAGGTGACCAGCCCAGGACTCTGTCTTTTATTTAGGGGTTAAAGACTTTTTTAGCTGGTTCATGTATTTATTTTTCAATTACACTGCAATATATGCTCATTTTAAGTGTGGTAGTTGGAGGCTTTTATGAACTCCAGAAAAGACCAGGTCTGTAGCAGTTTGATATTATCTATGAATTCCAAAAATAGATAATGGATTATATTTGTGACCTGGTCTGTTTCTCCGGGGATATTAGATTGTATTGGAATCAGAGGTTTCACTTTTGCTGGATTAAATAATGATTAAGGCTTTGTTGGGCCACATCGGTAGGACGGTGAGTTCCCTTGGTGGGTGGGGACTCACAGAAAAACTGCACTGCAGAGAAGGGAGGTTGGAGTCTTAATGCTGGAGCCCTGGGAAGTAAACACACAGAGGAGCAGAAATGTGAGGAAAGAGAGAAGGCTCCATTAGACAGGGCAGAGATCCCGGGAGAGACGAGCCGTTCATCTGACAGTTTACAACTGGCCTTGTGGAGAGTGCAGAGCAGCTGAGCCCAGAGAGGAATGAGCCCCCGGAGACGAGACTTGTTCCAGCCTGTGGCTGAGATTGGAAGAAGCTGGGACCACGGAGCCTTGGGAGGAGGAGGAAGACTGAACCCTCGCAGATATCACTCTCCCTCTCGCATCAACACGTGACAACAGACTCCAGGTGGGAAAGTACCTCTTAGGGTACCTTGAGTTGGACTCTCTAGGGCCTCGTGACTATAAGCTTCTACCCCAAATAAATACCCTTTGTAAAAACCAACCAATTTCTGGTATTTTGCATCAGCACCCCTATAGCTAACTAATACAAGGTCCTTATAGCTAAACCATTCCTGTGGGCATGAACCTATTGTGGGTGGGGCCTTTTGATTGGATTACTTCAGTTAAGGGCCTTTTGATTAAATTCCTTTAGAAAGGCGTGGCCCAGGGTGGGTCTCAATCCTCTTGCTGGAGTCCTTTATAAATGGCATGAATTCAGAGAGAGAAACAGAGAGAAACCCCCAGAAGTGGAGAAAGCCCTGGAAGCCAAAGGTAAAATCAACAGAACACAGAAGCATGGAGAGAAACCCATGGAACCTGGGAAAGAGAAAGCCAGAAGCCGAAGCAAAGAAACCCAGAAGAGAAACAGGCGCCTCCATGTTCCAGTCTTTGGGGACACAGCATCACCTAGACGATGCCCTGATTTGGACGTTTTCACGAACTCAGAACTACAAGCTTTTAACCTAATAAATCCCCATGGTGAAGGCAATGCATTTCAGGCTTCTTTGGCAGCTTTTAGCAAACTAACACAGAAAGCAAATTCAGAAAATGCAAAAAAGAAAAAAATGAAAGTAACATACGATCTAATCACTAGTAATAATCACCATTCACAGTGTGAGAGTATTTTGCTTTATTGGTTTTTTTAATTTGGTTTTGATTTGAATGTTTCTGATGACCAATGATGCTGAATATCTTTTCTGGTGTATATAAGTCATTGATATTCGTTCTTTAAAGAAATGTCTATTGAAGTCCTTTACCCATTTTTAAATTGGGTTGTCTTTTTGTTGTAGCAATTCCTTTCATATTTTAAATGTTAAATCCTTACTAGATAGCTGGTTAGCAATTATTTTCTCCCATTCTCCAGGTTGCCTTTTTTTTAAAGGAGGTACTGGGGATTGAACCTGGGACCTCGTATGGGTGAAGCTCACACTCAGCCACTGAGCTCTACCCGCTCCATGGTATTTTGCTTTAAAATCAGTTTTTCCCCCATTATTGAAATATTGTCACTATCTTTCCTCTGCAAACAGCCATGGATATGATTCCCAATGTTTTTGTTACTATAAAGGATGCGGTGAGAAATGTCACTGTAAGTTGTCAGGTTATATACCAAATTTAGGCATGGAAACGCTGGGACAGAGGGTTTGCCTTTTTAAAATATTCATTGATCTGCCAAACTGCCCTTCAGAGAAACTGAAACAATTTAAGCTTTATTTACCTGATAGGTGAAAACTCTTACCTCCTTGGATGATGCACTTCCTTAATATTCATTAGGTAATACATTTCAAGCAATACCTGGTACAGATGGGTCCCCCAGCCGTGTCACTGAAAGGAAGTGCTGCCATTTGTATTTTTTCTTTTGGGGCCTCCGTAATTCACATCCTCTGCTCATTCTTCTACTAGAATATTTGGCTTTTCCTTATTCATTCGTGAGAGTATTTTATATCTGCTGTGCTGGTTCTATTTGTGAGAACACTTTATATCTGCTGATTATTAACCCTATGTTGGTTCTAAAGAATGAAAAAAAAAGGTGTTGCTTTGGTTTTCAGTTAGCCATTTATCTTTAAACTCTGTTTAAGGTGGGATCGTCCTTTTCTGTAGAGAAAATATAAGTATGTTTAAGAAAACTCACTCTATGGCAGGGTTTATCAGCCTCGGCCCCTTGGACCCGCTGGCTGGGGTTACTCTCTGTAGAAGCGGCTGTTCTCCGTATTGTAGGGTGTTTAGCAGCTTTCCCAGATTCCATTGCTCGATGCCAATACCACTCCCCAGTTGTGACAACCGAAACTCTCTCTAGGCAACTGCCAAATGTCTCCCCGGGGGAAAATAATCGGTCCCGGTTGAAAACCACTGCTTTATGGTTTCTGACTTCCGTGCCATGCTTAGAAAGTTCTTTTCTGCCTCATAATTTTAAAATGTGACCTTCTGTATTTTTTGCCTAGCCTTCCATGTTTGTTTGTTTTTATATTTAAATCTTCAATCCATGTGGAATATACTTTGGCCCAATAGTGAAGAAAGAGCCCAGATAGTCTAATTACACTGAACTTACTCTCCAGAAAAGGCAGTTTCACCATGTGAGCATCTCCTCATTTTGGGGACATTTATTAATCCCAATTGTCGAAGCTATAAGATACCTCATGGAGTGAAAAGTTTCACCATCCTCAGTAGTTGGGCTAGAGTTAGCCAAGCTGAGGCCAAGATATAGCTTCCCACGGCTCAGGGATTCTCCACTACGGCTAAACCAGAAAGTGCTCAAGAATTGTTGAGTTTAAGTGAATGGGGCAGTGGTTCTGGAAATCTCTCTTGTAATGGCTATTTCACCCTCACATAATCATCATAACCTCCTGACACCAACTGCAAACCCCTTGATTCTGGAACCATCTGGAAACTTCACTGCCGTTGGTTTGAATTTTTGGGTGCTTTCTAGTAAATTTTTTATTAATTACCCCTTTCTTTTAAATTCCTGTTAGCAGTCTACAGAACGTAATGAATATAGTGGGCGCCCTCTGGCGGTCAGAAGAAAATCCCTCCATCCCAATGGCCAGTACAATTTAACTTCATGATACTGATTTATAGGTCAAGGCACATTTTTATACTAAATAGGTCCGGAGTGGCTAGACTGTGCGTTAAGAGGAGACTTCTAATGAATTTCTTCGACTCGTCTGTGTGTCTGTGGGCCCTTCCGATGCCCGTCTATCCTGCCTGTGCCCCGGGGGCCTCTCACAGCTGCTGCCTCCTGTCGAGGCTTGCGACCTCTTCCCCACAGAGGTCCCTCAGGAAACAGCCACCAACCCTCCTCCAGGGGCCTGGCACCAGCCTAGGCTCAGGGGACACAGCAGAGGACAAGGTCACCACCCTCCCAGGGGGCCTCTCCACTGGGATAAACTCTGCGACCCTGTCCATCCGCTGTGCTATTTCTAGAATCCTCCTCTTCAAGCGGAACGCCCGTCAGATACCTTCAGCTGTGTCCCACGGAGCAGAGCTGAAATCCCTCCGTAAACGCCACGTCCCACGCATGTCCTGCCAACCAGGCAGAGCTCCTGCTGCAGCGGGGTCTCCCCTTGCCATCTCAGGACGCCAGGTCTCCACAGAACGCAGTTCCGCCCCCCGTTCCAGCTGGCTCGGATGCCAACCAAGCTTCGAAACCCTGCCCAGCTCTCCTCGTCCCCAGGAAGGACCCCCACCCAGCTCCTCTTAATCGGATGTGATCTCTTCCTCCTTTCAATTTCTGTAGGATTTTTTTTCCCTAATGGTATTTCCCTTTCTCACTAGATTACAGTTCTTGTATCTGTACCCTTTTCCCTAAAAGTTGGGGCTGTGTATTAATCCGTGCCTCCCACAGGACTAGCCCTGAAGAAGGTAGGTGTAGATGAATGAATGAATGGTTGTCTACGCCTGGTGGAGTGGGAGAAATCAGACTCAAACGCTCTCCTTCAACTTTGTACATTCTTTTTTTTTTTTTTAAAGATTTATTTATTTATTTCTCTCCCCTGACATAATGAGTTAACTACCACACAGGCCACCTAACTTTGTCATAAATGCAACTCAACTAGGATTTAACACTTGTAAAAAAAAAAGAACGATTTTTTAAAATTCTACAAATAAGAAACAATTCAGGGGGAAGTAGACTTGGCCCAGTGGTTAGGGCGTCCGTCTACCACATGGGAGGTCCGCGGTTCAAACCCCGGGCCTCCTTGACCCGTGTGGAGCTGGCCCATGTGCAGTGCTGATGCACGCAAGGAGGGCCCTGCCACGCAGGGGTGTCCCCCGCATAGGGGAGCCCCACACGCAAGGAGTGCACCCCGTAAGGAGAGCCGCCCAGCGCGAAAGAAAGTGCAGCCTGCCCAGGAATGACGCCACACACACGGAGAGCTGACACAACAAGATGATACAACAAAAAGAGACACAGATTCCCATGCCGCTGACAACAACAGAAGCGGACAAAGAAGACGCAGCAAATGGACACAGAGAGCAGACAACTGGGGTGGGGTGGGGGTGGGGGGGAAGGGGAAGGAGGGAGGGAGGGAGGGAGGAAAGGTGGGAGGAAGGAAGGAAGAAAGGAAGGGCAAATGAGGGAAAATGTTAAAAGTTGGTGGATTTGGGTATCTGAGTAGGGATGTGTTGAAGTTCTCTGTATGGGTTTTGTGTTATTTTTGCTACTGCCAGTAAGTTGGAAATTCTTTCAATATTAAAAGTTTCAATTGGGTATATACCCAGAAGAACTGAGAGCAGTGACACAAATAGACATCTGCACACCTATGTTCATAGCAGCATTATTCACGATTGCTAGGTGTCCATCAACTGATCGATGGATAAATAAATTATGGTGAAATCACACGATGGACCGGTATGCAGCTGTAAGAAGAAATGAAGTCGTGAAGCCTATGACAGCATGGATGAACCTGGAGGACATTATGTTGAGTGAAGCAAGCCAGACACAAAAGGACCAATACTGTATGACTGCATTACTATGAACTAAATATACTGTAACATATTGTATGATTCCATTTATATAAAATGTAAATATAAATCAATTTATAAAGACAAAAAAAGTTTCAAAAAAAGATGATAGTTTCTTGCTTTGAAAGTACAAGGAAAGTCACCCCACCCCTTCAGTAAGCTCTTTCCCAAGTCAACAAATACAGTGAACAGGCTAAATACGTGTACCTTCTGCTACTTCTGTTCTGCTTCGTAACATTTCCCATAAACCATGAGTGAAATGCATCAGGCTCTGTATCATTTCCATGCTGTATTTTAGGCCCTCCTGAGTAGAGTTTCACTCTGCTACTCAAACTTCCAAATATTTGCACAGAGTAGTGTGTTTCTCACTCTGACGAGTCTGTTTATTAGTTTCTGGAAGGCTACCCTCCACCACAAGCACAGTGGCCGTCATGAGGGAACCCCACACAAAGTCTCTGAAAAATTACGCAAGGACACAAAAAGGCATAAAGGAAATGAAAAGTATTACCACTTTCCAGAAAGTTCTCAGTAATTTCTAGGGCAAGTTGAGCCCGGTTTGGAGCAGGTGCAAACTGCGGGAATAGGCAGAAGAGCCACGCTTTGCACCAGGTCTTCGGATGCCATCAGTGGCTGATGAGAGGTTTTTCCCCTCTTGGGTTCTCTCCTGCTCTGGTGCCAATTATTTTCTCACCCATTTCCCAGGAGGACATTCCAGCAAAGTCTGCCAAGGCTTTGTTCTTTCCTCCAGCATATTCCCAGCCAACCGCTAACCCTGCAACTCCTCTCCCTTCCTATCTGGCAGCCCCTGGCTGATAACAGAGAAAATCAAGAAGGTAGGAGGCAGCACAGAGCAGGTGAGGACTGACCTGCGCGCAACAGATTTGGATTAACGACAACCCCGACTAACTAGGTAGCCACAACTGACTAGCGCCTTGGGGGCAGCGCCAGGCTCTGTCCTAAGCTCTTGCGTGAATGAATTCATTCAACCTCACGCCAATCCTAAGAGGTAGGTACTGTTACTAACCCCATTTTAAGATGGAACAACTGAGGTACGAGCACAGTGAGAGAGATCGTGCACGACGTCGTTTTGGAGCCGGAGTCCGTGCCCGTGCCCTTCACCACGAGGTTGCGTTGCCTCCTGGACGAACTCAACAGAGGGAAACGACTGTCTTTGTGCACTTGAAGTGGAGGCAAAACTTTGGGCAAATCCAGAATCTGTCCACCAGTTTCCAGCTGAGGAGGTGGCTGGACAGGACGACAGAGGCCCCTGTCATTTGTGTCTGTCCCACTACATCTGTTTCTTTTTTTTGGCTTTTATGAAGAGTATTTATTTAGGGTAGAAGCTTACAATTACAAGGCCCTGAAGGGTCGAACTCAAGAACTCAAGATCACTTCCCTATCAAACTCTGTTGCCAGGTGAAGCTGGTTGGTAAGATAGGGAGTTAATAGACGGGTCTGGAACCTGGCAGAGTCCATGTGACATCAGTACCCCCAAGACGGCTGCTGGAGGACCCCCATTCTCAAGATTCTGCGATCCAGAACAAAGACTTCTGGGAGCAAGGAAAAGCCCCAGATGATCCCTAGGGACTTTATGATTGGGTCCTCACTGGGGGATTGATGGGTAGAGTGATCAATCAAAACAGCCAACAGCTGGAACCCCTCCCCTGCCATAGCAAAGGGGTGGAATAATTAACAGTTTATAAAGCAACCGGGAGGCCTGAGCAGCTCTCGCCCCGCTCTCTTGCCTTTGGACCCATTCCTGCCCTCTGTGTGCCGCTCTCGCCATTTTTCCTCTACCATGTGGCCACGCAAGTAAATCTAGGCATTTATAATCTATAATGGGGAATTGTAGCTTGTAAATCAGCCCTCTTTATCCCTTTTCACCCCCTTCCTCTCCACCTGGGACCTCTGCTCTGTTATTCTCTCCCATTTCTCTTCCCTCCCTACCTGAATAAATTGCTGGCCTAACTCACCCGGCGTGTTCTTGAAATTCATTTCTGCAGCAGAGCCAAGAACCTAAATAAAATCCGGTAACACAAGTGCTAAAGCAGGATGATGGGCAACTGCTGCAAGGGTTCAGCTCTCCTCTTCCCGCGTTAGGCTCCAGGAACATCTGTCTGTTTTCTTCTGGAAACAGCACCCTTATTTTTCCTGGGGTAACCACCGTTCCCATTCTCAGTCCACGGGGTTCTGATAACGCCAGCCCTGCCCCATAACCAACCCCCACACACACACATCCAGGAATGGTCACACGACCCAGGGGGGTCACATGACCCGGCCCTGGCCAATCAATGCGTCCCATCCTCCAGGCCACAGCACTTACTTCAGAGATGGGCGACTGCCTCCCACCCCGTTGGGCAAATCAGGGTCACATCTGGGATTTTTTTCTTTTGATAAAATATACATAACCTAAATTTACCATTTTAGCCATTTTCCAAAGTAAAAACAGTATTTTTCCTGTATGTAATAGCACATACCTTAACAAACCCTTACCGTGTCCTCTGGAACCCATTTATGCTACCCACTTAGCAGCCGAGTCAGTCATTTCAGTGCTACAATCTAGTCCTTTCTTTAAAAAAAACTTTTTTTCCCATTTTTCTAAACCCTCCCCTTATTTTAAACCATTTTATAGTGTACAAATCAGAAGCATTGGGTACATGTTCTTTGTGGCTCTAGAACATTTTCATACCCCCAAAAGGGGACCCCTTCCCCATTCAGCAGTCACTCCCCAATCCCCATATGTGGGACTCAGGGGAGTATAGCTGAGAATGGAGAGCAAGCGCTGAGCCTGCTGGGGTGCTGAGCAGGTAGGACACACTGCACGGGTCGAGACGTGTCTGCAAAGGACGCGGCGAGGAGCGGAGCCAGGCGGGAGAGCCCCGAGCCCAGCATCCCTGAGTCACTTCCACTTGTGACTTCTTCCATGGGTAAAAGGTACTAGGTGAGCTAGTAAATGTCCTTGTTTCCTTTGTTCATTTAGGATGAGTTTCTGACACTCCTACCGAAGAGTTCCTTAATGCCAGGCTGTAACGCTCCTTTTACACCAGATTGTAGTATCTCCCCAGGATGAAGAAGGGGCAGCGCTAAGCAGCAGGGTCAAAATTCAGGCCTCCTGGGAAGCGGATATGGCTCAACAGATAGCGCGTCCGCCTACCACATGGGAGGTCCGCGGTTCAAACCCCGGGCCTCCTGATCAGTGTGGAGCTGGCCCATGCGCAGTGCTGATGCGCGCAAGGAGTGCCCTGCCACGCAGGGGTGTCCCCCACGTGGGGGAGCCCCACGCGCAAGGAGTGCGCCCCGGAAGGAGAGCCGCCCCATGTGAAAAGTGCAGCCTGCCCAGGAATGGCACCGCACACACGGAGAGCTGACACAACAAGATGACGCAGCAAAAAGAGACACAGATTCCCGGTGCTGCTGACAATACAAGCACCCCTGGGACACTCCCATGTTCTGACGTTGGTGAGCACGGTGGAGCCCAGGGATGTCCCAAGGAACCGCTCACGGACCGTCCTGCACTATTTGGTGGTGGCTGCTCTAAGAGTTGGCCTCCTGCCTGCCCCTTCACAGACTTCAGAAGGAAGCACAGGGAAGTCAGAGAAAACCGCCAGGCCACACACCTCCCATCATCCCTCTAACACTTCACCGCAAGTGTGGGAAACAACCCAAATGTCCTTCAGTGAGGACTGCCAGATACATCCCAGCACGTCCCCAACGCGGGACACGTTTCCACCATCTAACCAAAACGAGGCCCTATCTGCTCCCGGTATATCTACTGATAGGATCTCAAAGAGAAATTGGGAAGCGAGCAAAAAGCAACACACGAAAAGCCATGTATAAAACCGTTTGTGTAAAGGAAGGAGGGTGGTGCTCTCTCCGCCTGGAGGAGCCCGCGCCAAATCTGGGTGTGTGTTTCCATCTTTCTCTCCCATTTCTCAGCAAGTTCTCCCTCCCCCATTTCCCAATAAATTCCTTTAAAAAAAAAAAAGAAAGAAAGGAGGGATAGATTCATAAACTCCCTCCAGAACTGGGCTGTCCGCTGTGTCACTTGCCACACGCAACAACCTACATTACAATGTATTAAAATTAAGTAAAATTTGAAAATTCAGTCCCTCAGTCGTGTGAGCCACATTCCAAGTGCTGAAGAGCCACGCGTGGCCAGTCGTGGCTGCTGTACTGGACAGCGTGGCTGTGGAACATTTCCATCATCAGGGGATGCTCGACTGGACAACGCTGCTCTATAGGGAGGAAGGTGAATAAGAGCCCCTGGAAAGGGGAGCCAGAGAATTGGGGAAGAAGAATGGGGGAGAAGATTATTTCTCATGCACATTTCTTTGTAGCATTTGAGTATTCTTTTATCACATGAGCGCATAGTTTCCATTCAAAAGAAAACATTCTAAAACTGTAGCACACTTTTTTTTTTTTAAACGTTGAAAGCCATATGCAAAATAGGAAGGGGATGTTGAGGTATCCGAGGGATATAGGTAAATCTCATGGGCTAAAGCCCAGGAGGTAACTGCTAAAGGAAAGCAGGAGTCTCTTCTGTGACAAGGAGTATAAGAAAGAACTACCTTAACAGACTTCAGTTCCTACACTCTGGTTTATTGGACTTACCCCACTCAGCTAACATGGAGGTGATGAAGCTCAACCACCACACCAGGGAGCCAAGAGTGCCTACAACTGAAAGCAGGAGGATTGCACCCAGCATCCATGTGGAATCTAAGCCCCCTCTTGATATAGATGTGGAGTGGACACAACCAATCCAAGGTCCACAGGAAGGAGGAATGGAGTATGAATTAGAGTGAACTTACTGATATTCTAGTCATGAACCATTATGATTAGTAATCGAAGAAAATGTGCCACTGGTGTGGAGAAAGTGGCCATGGTGGCTGCTGGGGGTAGGGAGTGGGAGGAAGAGATAAGATGTGGGGGCATTTTCAGGACTTGGAGTTGTCCTAGGTGGTGCTGCAGGGACAGTTACTGGACATTGTATGTCCTTCCATGGCCCACTGGGTGGACTGTGGGAGAGTGTGGGCTATGATGTGGACCAATGACCATGAGGTGCAGCGGTGCTCAGAGATGTGTTCACCAAGTGCAGTGAACGTCTCATGATGATGGAGGAGGTTGTTGTTATGGGGAGGAGTGGGGTGAGGGGGGTGGGGGGTACATGGGGACCTCATATTTTTTTAATGTAACATTAAAAAAACAAAGACACACACACAAAGAAAGAACTACCAAGAGAAGGACTCCAGTTGACAGCCCCATCCATCCGACTGACGCTTGGCACTCCAGGAAATTCCTGCGTCCCCCACATTTTTTATCTTCCCAACAATTGTATAAGAACCTCAGGGTTATCATCAGTCCTTACGTGTGTTTGTTTCCATGGAAGGGGTACAACAAATGACCACAAACTGGGAGGCTTAAAACAAAAGAAATTGATTTTCTCACAATCCTGGAGGTCAGAAGGCCCAAACCCAGGTGTGGGCAGGGGCAGTTCCTTCAGGAACGGCTGAGGGAGAACCCATTCCCCGCCTCTCTCCCGGCTTCTGGGGGGAACCCTGGGCGTTCCTTGGCTTGCAGATGTACCCCTCAGTCCTGCCTCTGTCTTCACATAGTCTTTCTCTCTGGGTGTCTCTGTGTCCAAAGCTCCCTCTCCTTTCTCTTATAAGAACACCAGCCATTGGGTTTAGGGCCCTCCGTGTATTAGTCAGGGAAACAGAACCGACAGGAGATATCAGTAACCAGTACGAGGGTTTGTAAAATTGTCTCACTCGATCGTGGGGATGCACAAGTCCAAATTCCGCAGAGCGGGCTGCAAACCGGGGGCTCTGATGATGACGGTCCTGGATGAGTTCCCAGGAGATGCTGGCTGTCTGAAGGAGAGATGGGAATTCTCTCTCCGAATGCTGAAATCACTTCCCATTTTAAGGTCTTCAACTGATTGGATGACGCGTCACTCACTGCTGACGGCAATCTCCTCAGTTGACTGCAGAT
Source organism: Dasypus novemcinctus (assembly GCF_030445035.2). Taxonomy (NCBI): domain Eukaryota; kingdom Metazoa; phylum Chordata; class Mammalia; order Cingulata; family Dasypodidae; genus Dasypus; species Dasypus novemcinctus. The sequence continues at coordinate 188,888,956 of NC_080674.1, forward strand.
GTAACCAGCCATCTCTGCAGTCAACTCAGTGGTGATTAAAGTCCGTGAAATGTCCTTGTATTACAGTTAGCCCAGTGCTTGCTTGACCAAACAACTGGGCACCATTACCTGGCCTAGTGGACACATTAGTCTAACCAGCACAAACCTCATTGTGTCCTGGGATCTAAAGTGAATCTTTTGCATATAAATGGATCATGTGCTTTATCCATCTACGAAGCTCTGTTTCTAAATTGGAACATTTCATTCATTTACATGTACAGCAATTATATATAAGGAAGGACATAATTCTGCCTAAATCCAGCATGATATCAACTTGAGATCCTTAACTTTCCATTTGCAAAGACCCTCTTTCCAAAGACGGCCCCATTCCCAGGCACTGGAAGCTAAGACTCTTTTGGGGAAGGACACAACTCAACCCACAATACATGAAATGACAGACGAAGGGTGCAAAATCTGAGGGCCCTTCACTTGTCCAACGTCACGGGGCTAGTTGGGGGCACAGCCCTGCCTGTCCTCCCACCACTTCTTGGGCAAGAGACAAAACTCCATCTTTCAGTGAAAAGCCCACCCCAGCCGCTCGGCCTCGTTGCCCCACCCCGAGCAGCCTGCTTCACAATGGGCAGCTCACACAGAAGAAAGAGCCCTTCTCTGGACTCCCTTATCTGACGGCTACATCCTAGGATGTGACAAAAGATTACAGTGTCTCCTGGGACCGTGGGAAGGAACCAGATCACAGGGATCTGCCGGTATCTCCAATCAGATGGGGATCCAAGCAACTGAGCCTGCTACTCCAGACTCCAAATGTCGACGACATGGGTCGGAGCCGCGGAGAGAGGGAGCGAGTTAAGGCGTCTCGTGGTGGAGAAAAGGCCTCTGTCCTTTTTATGACATGCGGGGTCTATCGGAGTGCACGCTGAGGAAGGGCTGTGTTTCGAGGGCACAAGTGAGAAAATGGAACCTTGTATATTGCTGGTGGGAATATAAAACGGGGCAGCCACTGTGGAAGACAGTTTGGCGGTTTCTCATAAAGTTCAAGATGGAACGATCGTAGGATCCAGCAATTCCACTCCTAGGTATAAACCCCAAAGAACTGAAAGCAGGGATTCCAAGAGATACTCGTACAACCAGTTTTCACAGCAGCATTCTTCACAATAGACAAAAAGTACGAACAACCCGAGTGTCCATCAACAGAGGAACGGATACAGAAAATGTGGTCTATGCAGACAATGAAACGTTATTCAGCCATATACAGGAATGAAGTTCTGAGTCACGTTACAACATGAAAGAATTTGAAAAAATTATGCTCAGAGGAAAAAGCCAGCCACAGAATGCCAGACCTTGTATGATTCCACTGACATGAAATATCTAGAATACGTAAATTCCTAGTGATGAGAAAGCAGATTAGAGGCTACCAGAGGCTGGGGCTGGGGAGGGGAAGTCAGTGCTTAGGGGGTGCACAATTCCTATTTGGGGTGATGTAAAAGTTTGGTAATGAATGAAGTTCAGTGATTGGATGGTATTAAATACACCACTGAATCAGAGACTTAAAAATGGTTAAAATGATATGGGAACTCTTATGTTCTTTGTGTTTTGTTTTTTTTAATGTTTTCCAGTGTAACATTCCTTGTGATCTATTAACTTTAATTTTAAAAATGGTGAAAATGGGAGATTTTGTTATAGATATGTTACCACAATAAAAAAACGTTTAAAGGCAGGGGCCTCAAGAGAGCACTCGGACTCGAGGTGACAGGAGAGAACACGCAGGCGTGGACGTGGCGGCATGCACTCGGACTCGAGGTGACAGGAGAGAACACGCAGGCGTGGACGTGGTGGCATGCAAGGGCCTAGAAGAAGCCACCTTGCTGATGGCTAACTCACAGCCGGGAGCCCAGCTGGCAAGGACCAAACAGCAGCTGACCACCAGCAGGGCCTCCCCGCTGAGCAGGGTGGTCATCACACCCTCCGCTTGGCACAGCCGGAGGTGCTGACCTTGCAGGCTCTCTGGGTGATTCCGTCCCCGCCAGGGAAAGGCAGAGCACGGGACTGCGTCTGGGCCACATATGAGTCCCCCAGGGGGCTTGGATATGTACTTTCTCCCATGGCCTCGAAACTGCCACGGAGGAAGCCGACGTGGTCACCACGTGTTTGGCAGGACACTTCCAGCTGGTTAAGCTAAGACCCTAGATGTGGAGCCATCTCCCATTTATTTAAAAGCCCAGGCTATCTTCTCCCTCTCTCCACCTACCCTCCGGATTTGTGACTTTCAGACTTTGTCAGCAACCCACAGCAAGAAAAGCGTCCACTGCCATCCGGTGCACGCATGCAAACCTAAAGAGCTGGAAAACATCTTTCAGTCCAATATTTTTTTTTTTATTCTAGTCTATTACACTTTGAAATGTTAAAAAGTCTAGTTGCAATCCACTAAACAGATTCTGTATCCACCGAATGGCTTGTGGCCCCGCCAGTTTGAGACCAATCACCTATTCCTTCTGCATTTATAGCCAAACAATATTCAGAAAGAAAAGGGACAAAGAGAGGAATGAGGAGTCACTCCTATCTTAACTGTTTTGCAGATTATCCAAAAATTCCTTTGTGGATGGAAGTCTTCTTTCCCCAACTGCAGCTTCTGGCTTCCTGATGTGTTAATGGCTTCATTACTTGTCATGCCCTTTTTCCTCCTATTAACACCTCAGAGGCCCCATTAAAGGTCGACTTGACCATAAAATCCTCTCCCACTGGGCCCGTATGGGGACTGCCCAGGTTTCAAACTCCTCCATGCTCAGGAGTGGGGCTTACCCCCACCATCTTTGATTGCTCTCTGCCTGTCTCCCTTGTCATCCTTCCAGTCTGATATTATTTATGAATTCCAAAAAGAAATGTAGATTATGTTTGTAATCTGGTTGGTTCCTCTGGCGTGATAACCCTTTGAGTGCATTTGATTCAGCTGGGAGGTCTATTAAATTATATTAACATTAGGGCTCTGACCCAACCACGTTCTTAGAGTGTGACTCGGTGTCGAGTCCCAGTCCCCTTGGGGATAAAACATTCACACGGAAGTAGACACACAGAGCAGACACGCAGGAAGAGAGAGTGCTCCATAGACACGGCCCCAGGAAGAGAGAGGAGCCTGATCGTCTACAGCTGACTTGCGGAGAGATCAGAGCAGCTGAGCCCAGAAAAGAATGAGCCCTGGGGAGAGAGATGAGCCTTATGCCAGCCTACAGCAGGGACCACGGAGCCTCAAGAGGAGAAGGCTGAAGCCTCACAGAGCTCGCCCGCCATCTTGCGTCAACACGTGGCAACAGACTGTGGGTGAGAAAGTAACTCTTATGGTACCTTGAGCTGGACTCTTTAGGGCTTTATAACTGTTAGCTTCAACTCCAAATAAATACGCTTTATACAAGCCAACAGATTTCTGGTACTTTGCATCAGCACCCTTTGGCTGACTGATACACTTCCCAGCTGGGCTGTGGGTGCCTCAAGGCCAGGGGCCTGGCCAGCAGTGGGTGTGGGATCCCTGCAGACGCCAGCCTGTGCCATGTGCACACATTCACTCAATCCAGCCCCGACTCAGCGCTCGCTGCCTACTGGATCTCACGGGGGTAAGAGCCGGCTGTGACCCCCGAGGAGCCCAGACCTTCTGGCCATGCAGAAAGAACTCATGAACAAGGAACCAGAACAGCCGTGCCCTCTAACTGCTGTGTGAGCCAAGAAGAGCTAACTGCTGACACCCCTGCGGGGGGGGGGGTGTAGGGGGAAGAGGTCAGCACCCTGGAGCACGAGCAGGCACTTGTCCATCCCCACTACCAGGCAGGAACTCCAGGAGACTCGTACAAGAAGACTCACGGCCACGGCACTCCCTGAGAACAAAATTTCTGAAAACCACCAACGTGCCCATCAGTAAGAGAATAGATGAAAAAACAGGGGTAGTGCCGCGCAATGGAATACTGCAAGGCAGTGACAAATGGCTGAACTGCAAAGACAGGGAATAACAGAGATGACTTTTAGCAATATAAAACAGAGAGAAAAGCCAGTCCCAAGAAGACCATGAAGGGAAGAGGATTTGGCCTAACGGACAGGGTGTCCGCCAACCACATGGGAGGTCCAGAGTTCAAACCCAGGGCCTCCTTGACCCATGTGGAGCTGGCCCACGTGCAGTGCTGATGCGCGCAAGGAGTGCCATGCCACACAGGGGTGTCTGTCCCCCACGTAGGGGAGCCCCACGCGCAAGGAGTGTGCCCCATAAGGAGAGCCGCCCAGCGCGAAAGAAAGTGCAGCCTGCCCAGGAATGGCGCCGCACACACAGACAGCTGATGCAGCAAGATGACACAGCAAGAAGAAACACAGATTCCCATGCCGCTGACACTAGCGGACACAGAAGAACACACAGCGAATGGATACAGACAGCAGACAACGGGGGGGGGGTGGCTAGGAAGGGGAGAGAGGAAAAAAAAAAAGACCACGAAGAATGTGATATTCTTTTGTTTACCAAGCTAAATACAAGACCTTTTTAAAATTTTATTTATTTTTACAACTAAGATTTAAAATACATGGTTTTTAGGCTTGGAGGCACATGAGATAAAATTATCAAAGAAGGAAAGCAAGGAGATGACGGGCACAGGCTCAATCTTGGGTAGGAGAGACAGGAAATGGGGTGGGGGGGAGCCCTGAGATACTGGAAGTCGCTGACAAGCTCCTGACATCTGTCATGGGTAAGGGGTCTGTGGGTGCTAAAGACCTTTTATAAATACGTAAAACGAAGTGAAATACAGAAATGGTCATGCATGGACCAATGACAGGAGAGTATCATTGACCAGGGATTATGACAAACCCACTTCTATACCCAAGGACTAAGAAAAAGAAAAGCACATGATGGTATGTAGCAAAAATCTGCAAAGAGGCACGGGAATGACATAGTGGTTACCGCTGAGGATGCCAGGGTGGCAAGATACACTGCTGTCTGTTACATTATTTTCTGGACCGTCCTATATGTTTGGAATATTATGTAATTTTTAGATGACTTAAAGTCATGGTAAAACAACAACAACAAAACAACTCAGTTTCTGGTGGGAGACTCTCTTTCCAGCACATGCTGCAAACTGTTGAGCCAAACATCCAGGGGAGCCTGCTCACCCCACATCCCAGCCTCCGCCAACTCTCTGTGAAGGACGGCAGGCCCTAGAGGGAAGGAGCGCCCACGCACATCCTGTCACTTTGACCCCAGGCTGACCACGGAGCTGGCAGGTGTCCCCGATTCGCAGCCCAGCCCCTGGCTCGGCCCAGGTCTCAGAGGAGAGGGACCTGATCTGCAAAGCCTCTGGAGGCAGATGCCCCCTGACTGAATTCTCTTAGACGCATGGCACGGGATCCGCCTTTGCAGAAATCCCCCAGAGCACCTCCCGACCTGGAGATGTTAATTATGGGCGCATTTGTTTTCTGGACCAGCTGAAAAGAATCGGGAGCTACAGACCACGTGGCTGAAGGAAGGCGTAGCAGTGCTCGGCTGCCCAAGGTGCTTAGCTGCTGCGTTCTCCGAACCCAACACAAAAAGTCTACTTGTCCGACACGTTGGGAAGTCTGAGAAATAATTCAACTTCCCACTATTGACAGAGGAAATAATACTACCCCCCAAAATACACAGGCTGAACCCCACATACCCAAATTCTCCATCGAGGTTAGTAAAAACTCCCATCCAAGTAAACGGGAGAATTGTTTTCTGCTACAGAAAATTCAATTTGTTATGAATCTGGATTTGCACCACATGGATTAAGAAGCAACAAAATCTGGTGTTATTCACACCATCCTGGTCTACACCAGCAAAACCCAAGTGGGATATGGTTATTTGAATAACGCAGACTGTGTTTCCTGCACCCTCTCTGTACCGCCTCCTGAAGAAATGAAAACAAAAACTAAATTCACCAGATTATTTATCAATCCTCCCTGAGTCTGAAAAAGAGCCGGATTCACAAGTTTAAAACAGTATGAGTAAGCGTCTCCCGCTGACTCATACCTCAGTTTCTCTACCTTTAAAATGGGACTGCCACTAGACGCCGCCTCCCATGGCAATAACGAGCTAGACGCGGCCCCTGCCACAACGAGCAGATGCCACAAGCCAGCGGGCGCCGCAGCCCACCGGGAGCAGATGTGGCTCAGATCCATGGGCTCTCGCCTCTCATGTGGGAGGTCCCAGGTTTGGTTCCTAGTGCCTCCTGGAGAAGGTGAGCAAACAGTGAGCAGACAAGAGAGAACCATGGAGGCGGTGAGGTGGGGTGGATAAAGAAAGAAAAATAATAAAGTAAATAAATAAATCTTTAAAAAAGGGACTGCCGCCACTTTCTTACAACCTAAGCCTTTGTTATTAGTCATCTCTAACAGATTTTTTAAATTATTATTTTTTGGTTCTCCACAAACCTAAGCTCATTTTTGTTGGAATCTTTAACTACCGACCCTGCCAGAGAAGCTGTAGAAAGGAAAGTCCACCAGGCACAACTGCCTGAAACACAGAGCCATAGAACCTCTTCACAACGTCCGCAGCAGGATTTGCCGCCAAAAGGAATTCTGATCCTACAGCGGAAGGGCCAGGCATCAGGAAGGCAGAAAGGAGAGCATTCACCTACCTGGCGGGCAGACGCACTCAGACGGGGCTTCCCGAATGGTCCGAGGTTTGACTAGTCCATCCAACTTCTGAACATGGAATAAAAGAGGGGGAAAAAAAAGAGGGTGAGTATCATAACAGAGGAGGGCAGAAGTGTTCAAAATCAGCAAAATGAACTTATCCGAAAGACGTGCAGGGGTACTGTTCCGTCGGAGAACATTTTTGAAAAGTTCATTACATTGGACGGGCAATGGTAGAATGAGAGGAGAAACAAAAATGAAAATTGCGCTATTATGAATAAACATACTGTGTAAGCTCATGGACTTGATAACTAGAATATGGGTCGCCAGAAAATAGAATGAGGTTAGAGAATGGAAAGTTGAGGGTTAATCTGTACAGAACTGGTAAAGAGGTTCTTAATAAATCTTTGGAAATGAATAGAAATGGTGAAAGCATATCATAGTGTAACTAGCAGAGCAATTACATGGGCATGATAGTGGTTGAAAGGGAAAATAAGGTCTTGTATACTACTAAAAGGAAAGCTGAAAAATGTAGCACGGGACTGTAGCATAGTGAAACCTCAGGTGAAATATGAGGATGGGAATATTACATATATAAGACTGTTTCTCTTTGAAACTGAACAAACGTACATTAACGTTACGAGATGTAAATATCAGGTAAAAATACAAGCAAAGCAAATACAAACAATAGTGTATAGTAATATATAAATAATCTTCCATTAAGGGTAAAAAATGGGAAATATACTTAGCGAAAGAAACTAGACAAAAGCTACTACATATTGTTTGACTTCATCTATACAAAATACAAAATACAAATAAATTAGGAAGAAATAGAATAGCAGCTATGTATGGCAGGGGAAGCACAGAGAGATTGAAAGGTGATTATTAAGGGGTAGAGATTTTTTGTTTGTTTTTTCTTTATTATTATTATTGGAATAACGAAAATACTCTGATATGATGGAAGTGATGAATGCACAACTCTGTGATTATAACCAATACCACTGATGGTACACTTCGGATGGATTGTATGCTTTACTGATATGTATCAATAAAATTGATTAAGAAATACAAACATAAAAAAGAAAATTGAACAATTACTGGTCAGTCCCGGTGGGAAAAGGCTGGTGGGTTGCTGCTTTGTTACCACATTTGCAAATACAATACAAGAGCGAAAAATAACAAAAGCAGTGTCCCATACATCAGGAAAGCCTATGTTACGGTCACGTGGAGTCGGCAGGTAAAAGGATGCGATGAGCAGATGGACAAATCGCAACTGGCCCTTGACAACTCTCCCGCGAGCGCGGGAAGCTCCCAGGTCCCTGCGGCTGCCGTCCCTCCCTCCCCAGCCACGGGGTCTCTGACCTCACGGCCTGGCCACATCTTCCCTGACGACATTTTCTTTCTTAACATCGTCTCACCACCGGGGATCCTCGGCCTAGAGAATTTGGTTCTGTCCAACTTAACAAGAATCTCTGCACGTGCCATCCCTGTGCTAGCTTTGGGTGAAGAGAAAAGAATGACCACAGAATCGTGTCAAAATTCCCTATGAGGCACCTGGACACTGGTCGCTTGGAGGAAATTTAAGCTCTAAATAGGACGGCTACATTGCAAAATAATGGTACTGAAATTAACTCGTCTATCTTCATTTGGGTTTCATTGTTGAACGTTTGTAAAAAGAAACTAATTTGGGGGGATGAGGCAGAGAGGGTGGGCCATTTCTTAAAGCGTAAAATAAATAAACACGGATTGGATACACCCCACCCCCCAAAAAAAGTCATAGTCACGTGATGATGCAACATCCACGAATAGGTCTGTCCAAATTGTTGTCCCTGCCTCATAAATGAGGGGTGTGACACAGGCTTGGAAAAAAGAAGGAATTAGTCTAAACTGCAAAACTGAGTTTAGGGGAGTGAAGTGACAGACCCACGATGTCAAAATTAGCCAGGAGTGTGAATCCTGATAAGGATACACAAAATTAACCTCTCTCTAGAAAATAAATAAATCTACCACGACCACCCCCTTCCCCCCCCAAAAGAGCAAAGCACAAACAGGGTACCTCGAGTGAAGAGTGAGATGCTATTACCAAGAAGGGGTAGTGCAGGTTCAAACATTACAGTGTATTCTTTTCAGTCTGCTTTAGAGGAAGTGACCATCCCTGGGGCTTGGCCCTTGACACGCCCTCGCCCCCAAGCCCCGAACGTCCTCAGCAGGCAGGGCCCCCAACTGAGTGCTGTCTGTCTCCAGCTGAGACAGCCGGGGAATAGGAATCTGAGGCAGAACACTTTTAGCCACGGTAACTCCTGCCGTCCGCAGAGCGCGTCCGAGTTTCCAGACCCTCGCCGCCCTCCAGCCTCCCCCTCATTTCACCGCGCGCAGCAGAGGCGCAGGGGGTTGATCTGACACTGGCAACACGACGGAGTTAAGGCTGGTGGGGAGGCGAGGGCCCGGGAGGGCTGGCCCCTCTCCCCCCCGACCTCTTCTCCCGCCCGTCTCTCAAAATGGAGCCTCTACAACAAAGTTTACGGTAACGTGAGACCGCAGCTTCTTCCCACCCAGGACAGTCTTTCCACCCGGAGCCCCGGAGGTGCTCGAGGCGGGGCCTTCAGGTGCACACACCGTCCACCGCCCAGCGCCTCTGGGGCTCCCCGAGGCCACGGGCTCGCCCCACGCAAGTCAGAACCAGGCTGGACCCCGGACCCCACACCGTCCACCTGCCGCTCACTCGGGCCTCTACCCGGGGGTGCGCTGGCCTGGAGCCCCCCACCCAAGGCCCAGAGTCCCAAAGTCCCAGCTGCTCCGCGGGCCCACGTGCTGGTCTCGCCCGTCTGGCCCAGAGCAGACCCCGTGAGCAAGCTGGGCCGGCCGGGCCTCCAGGGGCCCCCTGGGGCTGGTTCCCACGGGCTCCCCAGGCAGCTTCGGGGTGTCCTGCCCCCACCCCTCAGCAGGAGCACGACCACTGATGCCCAGAGGCTCCCAGGCGCTCAGCGGCTCAGGGGCGCCACTGCAGAGGCCGCCCCCAGACACGGCTGGAGCGGACCCCGGAACTCCCGCTCTCCCCCCATTGTATTTGCAGATACTGGAACAGATTTCGAAATTTACTTGGGAGAAAAAAAAACCCAGCCTTTTAGCTGAGGCCTATCTGTGCCAGAAGCTCTCACTGTGTTTTTGGTTTTAATCAATGCTAGATTCAAGAGGGGGAGGAGAAATTAATAAAAAATAAATCTTTAAAAAAAAAATCAATGCTAGATAGAATGGACGGGCCACCGTGATTCTTTTTTTTTTAGCAAAAGCATTCAATGCTGCAAACAATTAGCTTTTTTTTTTTTTTTGAGGGACCAGAGACCAGGGACTGAACCTGGACCTTGTATGTGGCTCAACCACTGGGCCATATCAGCTTCCCTGAGTTGGGCTTTTTTGCTTGTTTTGCTGGCTGTTTGTTTTTTCAGGAGGCCCTGGAAATGAACACCCAGGACCCCCCATGTGGGAGGTGGGTGCACAACCACTTGAGAAACATCCGCTCCCAAAACAAATTAGTTTTTAACCACTACTATCACATCTGGGCCACTCTCCTGAAAATGGGGGCTTTATCACATACTGATAGGACAGACAATTGCTCTTAATAAGCTACTCTGAAAATAAAAAGCTAAACAGGAAACTGCTGATGGGATGGGGGTGTAGTAGGTGGCATCATAAATCCCCGGGTTATGCAATTGTTTTTCTAGATTAGATGGTGAATCTGTGAAGTGTTATCTTCTATTCCTCTAGCCCTTCCCACCTCCCACCCCCCACCTCCAGGCTCCCATCTTGCTGTGGGTTTGAAATGTCACTATCATGAATGTGAAGTGAAATGTTTGCATTAGAAACCCAATCCCACAACTTTTATTTCCATGCCTTTTTTTTTTAAATTCTAAGAAAGTATTCTTTTGTGTCCAGGTTTATAAAAATGATTTAAATGCCTCAGCTTCTTAAAGGCAACTATATGGCCGCGCCCCTAACATGTGCAAACAATGTGGGCCTGGTTTTACATATGCAAACAAACAAGCCCTGACTCCAAAAGTAAATAAAGGATGAGTTTCTGAGAAAAGACGGGAGACTTTGGGGGCGTTCCTTTCAGAAGCACTGAGAATAAGAACTTGTATTTTAGGAAAAGGCGGTAGCACGGAGGGAAAACTAATCAAGGAAAATAGTGGTTTTGCAAAGAAGCATTACAATGGTCAGATAATAAATGCATTGTGATGTAAGAGCTCTTGTTGAAAACACTTCACCAGATGTTCCATCCATCCTCAAACATTTCACTTCGAGGAAATATAAAGATTGACATACAAAAAAATGGCACGTGATGATTTATTCCTGGAAAATGCTACCAAAAAAAAAAAAAATCCATAGAAACATTCCTAACCTTTTGACTGAGAATTCCTACTGCAGGGACTATACCCTGAGGAAATAAATCAAGTAGAAGCCAAAAACGATACTCATGAAGAAGGACTGCAAACCAGTGGGGATGATTTAGTGAAGGACACTGAATCCCATGCTAAAACTATCCTATCATCGTGAAATATCATCATGGAGACAATGTAGCAACAAGAAAGAACATTTATGATACAAGAAATAAAATGTTGACATCAGTGTAAAAAAATCAGGCAACAACTTCCAAAGCAGGAACCCAGGCGGTGTTGGGATTATGGTGATTTACTTTGTCAAATAAAATAATTGCACCAGACAATGTGAAACAGGCAAGGAAGACTTTCTTCAAAGCTATATACAATAAAGAAAAGAGAGACCAGGAGGCTATTGTGCTAGAGACAGACAGACAGATACCAGAAAGCTACTGTGATGGAGAAACCAGAAAGCCATCAAAATGAAAGAGCCTTCAACTCCCCTGAAGCAGAGAGCAGGAGAGTTTTAAAGAAGTGGATGAATAAATGGAAGAGGAACTGGAGCGGGAGATCAAGCAATGGGGCGTGTCCATTATATGGTGTTCTCTCTTAAATTGACTTCAGGCGAGGTGGAGTGCGTTCTATCTGTCCTATAAGGGTCAAGGAGAAGCCTCTCTCAAGTTTAATGAAGCTAAGGAAAAGTTAAGGCTGACTTGCATAGGAGCTCAAGTGGGGGATTTCTCAACCGAGGCTGTTTTCCAGGATCACAGGGTTTAGGTAAAATTCAACAGTCAATTTTCTGCGTTGTTTTTGTTTGTAGTCTCGCCTTCTCAATAAGTAAAAAAACCTTGGAAGTAGAAGAAGAGTCAAGGTGAAACCCTGAAAACTCCCTAACGAGGGCAATGTTTGAGTGGTGAACTAATGAGTCTGTCTTTTTAGGGAAACTTAACGGGAGGATCAATTCTGCTAATACACACACCGCAAGCATGAGAGAAAAGGCTTGCCAAGAATCAAACCTCCCCTCTCCTCCTCCCTCCTCTCTCTCCCTCCCATCCCCAGAAGGAAGGGCCCCTGCATTCTCACTGCTACCAGCAACTAAATTGGGAAGGACTTCCCACTCTCTACAATTCCTTTTTCATATATCCTATGACAGTGATGATGATGAAGGTGGTGGTGATGATAACTCTAGTAGCAATGAGCACACCCAAGTTCCAAATCTTGGTTTCTAAATATCATTCTCCAATAAAAGGAACCAGGGCTCTTAGGAGAAACGGCTGATGCTACAGCCAGGACAGGGAAAACAAAAGATGAGACTGGAGTACCTTGTAGCGCCAGAAAGTAAAGAAATGCTTTTAAAAAAGAGAGAGAGAAATGACTGGATATTGCAAAGGAACATCCTGGAAGAGCGCCCAGTGGCCACAGTTGAAACAACTTAAACAAAACAAATACTATAGTATTGGATTATAACCCAAAGGGTACATTAAGTATCCATAAGTCCAGGTTGATAGACATAAATAACTGAATAAGTAAGTAAATGGGAGAAGGGATGTATCTTCTTTACAGAAAAATTCTGAGTAACATATGGTACTCCTTCCCTTGAGTGTGACTCAGTTCCAAAGAATAGAGTATGGCAAATGAACGTGGGACCTTGTATATGGGAAGCCGGCACTCAACCACTGAGCCACATCGGCTGCCCCGAGTTGGTTTTCTCATTTGTTTTGCTTGGGTTGTTTTGTTTTGTTTTGTTTTGTTTTTAGGAGGCACCAGGAACCAAACCCAGGAACTCCCATGTGGGAAGCAGGTGCTCAGCTGCTTGAGCCACATCCACTCCCAGGAACATGCTCCCTCAACCAGGTGATGAAGGTGCGTGTTGCCTGTGATGAGCCATGCTGACCTCACCGACGCCCTGCTAGGAAACATGAAAATGGCAGTCTCCCTCCATGGTCTTCTTTCCAAACCCTCATAACCCAGTCTAATTATGAGAAACACCAGGTAGCCAGAACGGAGAGACATTCTACAAAACCCCTGATTAACACTTAACTGTCAAGGTAATCCAAGACAAAGATGGAAAAATTGTCACAGCTGGGAGGAACCCAAGGAGACAGGTACTGCTGGTGGAAGTGTAAAATGACACAACGACATTGTTTTGCACAAGTTTGGTGGCTTTTTAAAAGTTAAGTGCATACTGATCGAGCCATTCCAGTCTGAGGTATTTACCCAGCAGAAAAGATGTTTGTATGGACTTGTAGGTGAGTGTGCACAGCAGAACAACCCAGCTCTACATCAAGAGGGGAATGGATAAAAATTTAAAAGAATAAAAAAATTGTGAGATATCCATATAATGGATTACTACCCAGCAATGCAAAAACATTAACTACTGATGTACGCAAAAATATCAAAGACTCTCTCAAACATGAGGTAGAATGAAAGAAACCAGGCAGACGAAGAATATATACTGTGTGATTCCATTCATATAAAAATCCTAGAAAATGAAAACCCATCAACAGTGACTAATGGGGATGGCACAGGGGGCTGAATGGGAAAGGAAGAAAGAGAAGGAATACCAAGAAGCAGGAAGAACTTTTGGGGGCTGATATCCCCTATCTTGATTGTGGAGACTGTTTCACAAGTGCACGCTTGTCTTAGTTTGCCGAAAGGGCTGCCGATGCAAAGTACCAGAAATGTGTTGGCTTTTATAAAGGGGAATTATTTGAGGTAAACGCTTACAGTTCTGAGGCCGTGAAATGTCCAGATCAAGGCACCATCAGAGGGTGGCAGACTTGGCCCAGTGGTTAGGGCGTCCGTCTAGCACATGGGAGGTCCATGGTACAAACCCCGGGCCTCCTTGACCCGTGTGGAGCTGGCCCATGCGCAGTGCTGATGTGTGCAAGGAGTGCCCTGCCACGCAGGGGTGTCCCCCGCGTAGGGGAGCCCCACGCGCAAGAAGTGCGCCCCATAAGGAGAACCGCCCAGTGCGAAAGAAAGTGCAGCCTGCCCAGGAATGGTGCCGCCCACACGGAGAGCTGGCACAACAAGATGACTCAACTAGAGGAGACACAGATTCCCGTGCCGCTGACAACAACAGAAGCGGACAAAGAAGACGCAGCAAATAGACACAGAGAACAGACAACGGGGTGGGGTGGGGAGAAATAAATAAATAAATCTTTAAAAAAAAAAGGCACCATCAGAGATCTTTCTCACCAAGGCCAGCTACTAGTGATCCTAGCTTCTGCCACACGGTGACCTGGTCTCTCGCTAGCTACTTTCTCCTTGAACTCAGCTGTGCCCGATCAGTCATCTCTCCCTGGGCCTTGGCTCCTTGAGCCTCTTGGGATTTTTCTCCTTGAGCTCAGCTGTGGGCAAACCAGAAAAATCTTTTCTCTCACGTGGCGGGATCAAGTATGCCCACTTCCTTTTCCTCAGCATGTCCGTTTATATCCGACCCTGCAAGAGGGCAGAGACCCAGGCTGGCTGGCACCTCACTGCCGCGGTCCAATGCAAAGGCTCCTCACCCAGGAATGGGCTGGTTCAAAAACATCATCTTTTTCTTCTGGGGATTCATCAAAGAACTTCACACTGTCACAAGGCATATGTCAAAACTTACCAGAATATACATTGTGTGTGGATTCTATCAGGTATACCCTGAATTTAAAAGGAAACACCCAGGCCGCAGCTCCCACACCTGGCCAAGGTGGTGGAGCAGGTGCTGCAGGTCAGAAGGCCACCCTTCACCACCCCGAGCTCCAGATTCCACCTCGGTGCCAGGGGAAACCTCGAGGCAGAGGGCAAGCCCCATGGGCTGCCAGCCCGGCTGCGGCGTGTTTGGCAGGAGCTCTGAAACTTTTCTCCGAGGGGTGTGGGTTTACTCGGCGAAGCCCGATGGCACACTAAGCGACTTTCTTCCAAACCACATCTCCCTAAGGGTCCCTGCTGAGTCCTGAAATACATGCGCGTGTTTTCAAACAGGTTTGGTCTACACACAAAATGCAATTGTTCAGGAATCCTTACTTTACGTTCCCCTTCATTATTTCTCCAAGACACGGTCCCCTTCCCGTCAGAACCTGCCTTCTAGGGCCCACCACACCGGGCTGATGGAAATCCCACCCTTGGCCTTGTGGGGCAGCAGAATGGGCAGTTTCCATTAGGGCGCTGACGCGTTGACAAGAGCCCTCGGGCCACCCACAGCTGATTGCTGGTCCAGGACGTGGCGCCCATGCCTTCTCCCACGTCAGGCAGGCCCTGCTCGCATCCCTACACTGGGTTCCACCTGCTTCCCGCCAACTCCTGCCCTCTCAGCCTGTCCACAGTGAATGTCTGGAGGTTTTTGTTTGTTTGTTTTTTGGGTCGAATTGTGTTTCTCCCAAAAGATATGTTGAGGTCCCATGAATAGGTTACTATTTGGAAATAAGGTCACTGTAGGTGAAATTAGTTAATTGGGGCCAAGTTGGCCTAATCCAATAAGACTGGTGACCTTCTAAGGGAGAAGGGACACATACAGATACAGAGAAAGAAAACCCTCTGAAGGCGGTGGTGGAGATGAGCAAGGTGCCTCCTGTGGTGCTGTGAAGCTGTGTGGACCCCAGAAAAGTAAGTTCTTAAAGTTAACCCATTCCTGTGGGTGTGGACCCATTTAAGCAGGACCTTTGGGTGAAGTTCCTTCAGGTAAGTGTGTCCCGCCTCGTTCACGGTGGGTCGGGTCGTAATCCCCTTATTGGAGTCCTTTATATTATCCGAGTCCTTGATAAGAGAACGAAATTCAGACAAAGAGAGAGAAAGCCACGGAAGCCAGAAGCCGGAAGCAAGGAAACCCGGAAGAGAAGGGAGAGGCCAGCAGGTGCCGCCACGTGCCCTGCCCTGGACCGAGGAGCGCAGGATCGCCGGCAGCCGGCCTGCAGGAAGAGATCGTCTTGCTGGCGCCTTGATGCGGACGTTTTCACGGCCTTGGAATGGCGTGGAAGCTGATAAATCCCCGTTGTGAGAGCCAGCCCGTTCCTGGGAGATTGCTTTCCGCAGCCCAGCAGACTAGAACACTCGTGTGAGCCAAGGAACACAGAAGCTAGGAGGAGGCCAGGAAGGACGGTCAAGAGGGCGACGGTCTCTGCCTCCCCCAGTTTCCGTGAGGATAAAGTGACAGCCCCTACCCGGGACCGCCCTGGCGAGGCGGATGAGGGGCCTGGGAATGACAGTTGCGCTCTGACCTCACACACACACCCCCCCTGTGCGCCTCATCCCCGCCGCGTGTGGCTGTCGGGGCTATGAGCATCCAGGGCCGGGAGGCTTCCTGGCACTTCCTTTGACTCTGCCACACCACAGGTCTCAGAAAAAGATGCGGTAGATGATAACGGCCCCGAACTTCACACAAAAAGGCACCGGAATAAATGGACAGCCCCTGCTGTTTGCGGTTTTTTCCCTTACAGCTCCTGCTTTTCGGTGGGATGATCCTCTCTCCAACGCTGGGTGGATTATATTTCAATTGTCTTTTAAAAACACCAGAATGCCTTCTAATTGCTTTATGATTTGCTCCACAACTCAAAGTTGGAAGTGAGTTCTGTTTTAGAAGTTGATATTATCCAACATAAAGCACTTTCCCACCCCTACCCCCTGCCCAGATTCTGTGGCTCCATCGAGAACATAAGGAGTTTCTCATGCACCAGTGTGAATTCAAGCAGATGTGTGAAAAGCCTCCCATTTACGCTGGTTAACCATTTAGGGGAATTGGTGCCCTATCCATGAGCACGAAAACAGACCATCTTACTCAAGTAAAGCAAACTGGTGAGGGTGGGGGGTGCCCTTTCGCAATGAGAAAGCCATGTAATTATTTTTTTTAACAAATAACCTGATGTTTTTATTTTGCTCATAAGCCTGAAATTTCCTAAGTAAATGGAAAATTTCCTTCTGTACCAATGAGAGACTGAGAAAAGGGAGTTATGAAGCTAATTCAGTCTCTGATGTTCTTCAACAGCCGAGACGTATTTCTCCCCTCGTTGACTCAGACGCTGGGCCTGTGTGGACTGACGCCTCTTCTACTTCTGTGTGACCTTGGCAAGGGCAGAATCTCAGCCACACTGTATTCAGTGTGGAGTTATTTGCACGCACCAGTTTAACCTCAGGGAGGCCTTACAAGGCAAGGATCACGATCCCGTGGAACAGATGGGCAAACTGAGGATTGGCAAAAAAAAAAAACAGCATTTACCCAAAGTCACACAGCTGGGAAACGGCCGAGCCTGGGAGGCAAACTGGATCTGCTGACAGCTAAAATCTTCTCCACCACCCTGCCCGTCCTCCATCGACGGGGGCCTCCAACACTTTCAGAAAAAGCTGCTGCTGCTCAAAATGAAATTATCCAGAAACAAAACATCCTAAAGCACTGCTTCCACCAGACCCGCTGGGTGGCTGGAAAGGGCCCTGGCGAAAAGTCAGACTACCCCGCTCCAGCCTGCGCTGCCCCAGGAGCCGCTCGCTCCTGTCCCTGAGGGAGAAGCCGCCTCGAGCCCTCAAGAGACAGGAGGACAGACGGCACCGCAACTCTTCGGCCCGGGCTGGGCACGCGCGAGGCCTTCGGCGGTTTTTCCCGGGCAGCCCCTGGGAGTCCGCACGGTGACTCCCTTTAAAACTACATCTGCGAACCGATCTGCTCTCCCAATGGTTCGTGCTTACTTCTGAAATATGTTTCCGGACACGATGCAGAGATGTTGTTCTGAGTGCCTGTGTCAACAATTAAAGATTAATCCTGATCCTCCACATGGAGAAAATCGCAAGGGAAAGGAGCTGTTGGTCGTGTGTGGCCTGGGAGAACTTTCCTAAGGAAGCCGCACTCACTCATATCACGAGACGCTCCCACCACCTCCCTGGCACTGCTAAACGCTGCTCGAGAACCGTTTCTGCCCCGAACCAACAAGTGAAACTACTTTTGAGATTAAGACTTTAGAGGTTTCCCCTATCTCATTTTAAGGCTTTCTTTTTGTTTTTCGTTTGGTTTGGTTTGTTCTGGCTTTCAACAAGAACAACCAAAAACAGCCAAGTGAAATTTTAAAAATTCAATTAACAGAATCTGTATCGAACCCTCTTTGCTCATCATAAACCTTGAAACACACTTTCACAGCAAGGCAAAAGTTTCAGAAGGCCACAGGAGAAGAAACATGTGCGTCACCGACAAACTCGGATGCTCGAAAATTAAAACAAAAAGCAGCGTCCCAATGACATTCCTAGCTTCTACAGCCTAAGGAATAACAAGCAAAAAACTTGTTATTTGCAGAGCTGCTGACTGTACCATTATCTGGGCCAACACTGGGGAGGCCACAGTGCTGTGCAGGATAGTGGGGTACAGGCACTCTCAAGGCAATTCTTTGCAGCCCCTACACATGAGCATACGGACTGTGCAGCACATGGGACAATGTTTTCAATATAAGGTTTTTTGTTTTTTTAAGATTGTTATTTATTCCACCCCACCCCACCCCCGGCCCCCCGTTGTCTGCTCTCTGTGTCCATTTGCTGTGCATTCTTCTGTGTCTGCTTGTCTTCTCTTTAGTTGGCACGGGGAACCGATCCTGGGACCTCCCACAGTGCGAGAGAGGTGCTCAGTCTCTTGCTCCACCTCAGCTCCCTGGTCTGCTGCATCTCTTACTGTCTCTCCTCTATCTCTTTTTGTTGCTTCATCTTGTTGCGCCAGCTCTCTGCACAGACCAGCACTCCACATGGACCAGCACTCCTATGCCAGCCAGCACCCCACGCAGGCTAGTACGCCGCACAGGTCAGCTCTCCAGGCAGGCCAGCATGGCGCATGGGCCAGCACTCCGCGTGGTCCAGCGCTTCGCTCGGGCCAGCTCACCGCGTGGGCCAGCTTGCCTTCACCAGGAGGCCCCTGTACTTGAACCCTGGACCTCCTATATGGTAGATGGCAGCCCATATCTGCTTCCCTCAATATAAGGTTTAAAGGCATAAAAGCAAGGTATAAGTGGTGTGCGCCCTATAGTTAAAATTAGGCAATCCCACTTCTAGGTTTATGCCCAAAAACATTAAAAGCAGGGACTCCAACAGATACTTGCACACTGATGTTCATAGAAACATAATTCACAATAGCCAAAGATGGAAGCAACTCCAGTGCTCACCAACAGGTGAATGGTTAAACACACTGTGATATATACATACAATAGAATATTATTCAGCCTTAAAGAAGGAAAGAAGCTCTGATGCATGCAGCAACATGCATGAACCTTGAGAATATTAAGCTGAGAGAAATAAGCCAGACACAAAAGGACAAATATTGTTTGTTTCACTTATATGAAATATCTATAAAATGCAAATTCATCGGGACAGAAGGGAGATTACAGAATACCAGTGGATAGGAGTAGGGTTTTGGGGTGGGGAGTTATTTCTTAATGGGTGCAGAGGGAAGCGGACTTGGCCCAGTGGTTAGGGCGTCCGTCTACCACATGGGAGGTCCGCGGTTCAAACCCCGGGCCTCCTTGACCCGTGTGGAGCTGGCCCATGCGCAGTGCTGATGCGCACAAGGAGTGCCCTGCCACGCAGGGGTGTCCCCCGCGTAGGGGAGCCCCACACGCAAGGAACTCACACTGCAAGGAGAGCCGCCCAGCACGAAAGAAAGTGCAGCCTGCCCAGGAATGGCGCCGCACACGTGGTGAGCTGCTGCAGCAAGATGACACAACAAAAAGAGACACAGATTCCCATGCGGCTGACAACAACAGAAGCAGACAAAGAAGACGCAGCAAATAGACACAGAGAACAGACAACCGGGGCGGGGGGGAGGGGAAGGGGAGATAAATAAATAAATAATAAATAAATCTTTTTTAAAAAATGGGTGAAGAGTTTTTTTTCAGAGTGATGGAAAAGTTTTGGTCGTGGGCAGTGATAATGGTGGGACAACATTGTGAATACAATGGTATCACTGGGTTGTATATAAGTGGCTCAAATGGGAAAACTCTCTGTGCTTTATGTCACCACAATTGTTAAAAAAAACAACACTTTTACTTAGGTAAGTACACACTGACCCAGGGACAAGGATTGGAAGGGATTTTGCAAAAAGTAACATAGCGGGAAGCGGCTGTGGCTGAATCAGCTGGGCTCCCATCTACCATATGGGGGGCCCTGGGTTTGCGTCCTGGGGCCCCCTGGTGAAGGCAGGCTCGCCCGTGCGCTGTGGAGCACCGCCCAGTCCGCAGACACGGCGGAGAGCCGACTCAGCAAGGTGACGCAGCAATAAGAAGGGAGACAAGCGAGAACACAGAAGAGCCTGCAGCGAATGGACAGAGAGAGAGGACAGCAGGCAAGCTGCAAGGGGGGAGGGGAAATAAAATAACTAAATACCGACACAGAAGCATGTACAGCAAACGGACACAGAGAGCAGACAGCATGCAAAAAGCCATAGGGCGGGGGGTAATAAAAAAAAAAAGTAACATAGCCCTTGTTTCAGGATGGTGGAATTATCAGTAACTTTCATCATGTTAAATCAAAATATATTTTGGTTATTAAAAAAATAAAAATAAAAAACAGGATGAGGGGGAAGAACAGCAAAGCTGGTACGCTCTTTCCAAATATTGGGTCTAAAATCCCGGCTCAAGGAAGAAGTGGGGCACGCCTCAGCAGTCCAGGGAGCTGGAGAGCTGGGGAGCTTGACGAGGGGCTTGCCGTGTCCAACCAAGGCTTATCAGTGCCTCAGGGAGGGAGTTGGAATTATTTAGATGAAGGGAGAGGCTCAGGGAAAGCTGCAAGGTGGAGGGGAGGGCTTTTCCAAGGTGTCGGATGGTACATTGCTCTGCGGGGAGTGGGGGGGGGCGGGCACAAGCTGCCATGCCCGGCCCTCCCGTCTGCACCCTATACGACAGTCACCCCACCCAAGCCTAGCCAAGTTCTCGGCTGGAGAACTGAGGCCCGGGTCTTGCAGCTGCAAAACGCTGGGACTCCACACTGACTCCACTCAGTGTTTCCCATATCACCCTCTTCCCAACTCAACCCCCACCCGTCCCCCTCTGCCACCAGGATACAGGGCACCAGCAACCTCCTGGTCTCATGCAACTCCCTGCTCCAGGTCCCCGGGGTGCAGCAAACCCCACCCCCACCCCCGCACCACCCCCACCTGCCCAGGCTCCTCAGACTGGCCGGGGAGAAGAGCGGCCCCTCCTTCTTAGGAGAGCCCTCCCTGGAATCCGATGAAAGTAGACCAAAAATTGTGGGTCCCTGGAGCCAGGTGGCCCTGACCTGGGGTCCGTCCACCCTGCCCTGGGCTGAGCTGCCCGTGCCCATCATTTTGGCTCATCTCTTCCAAAGTATCCCAAAAAGCCCAGGCAAATCCAGGGCTGGCCCTGAGTGCCTGGTACAGGTCATTCTTTCCATCCTGGTGAAACGTGTCTCCCGCTCTAAAACAAGACCTTCTGTATTTGTCATTTCATCTTGGAGATGAGGTTGCAGTGGACAATTTTTAGGCTTTTCAGAAATCCTGCAGCTTGTAAAGCTCACATATTGGAAACGCATTATTAATACAGAGAACTGTCAAGATTTTGAAATTGCTCGGGATAACCCCGAATGTCTCGATACAGATATTCTATCCACCTACTGGACAGACTACCAACCTACCTACCGCGTGTCCCGTTGGATCAAAAATCCTTTCATTGGATTTCAAGTCATCCAGGCAGAATTTCCCCATAACTTGGCTCCAGCTTGTTGTCCAGGTCTCTTTCTCACTAGTCCTGACATGGTTACTTAGGAGATTTTTACCAATTTCCATGTCGTCTTCTCCTTTTTCTAATAAAAGTTTGACTTGCTTTCAAAAACACACATTCCAGGGGGAAATGGCAAAGACAAATGAGTTTATATGGCTAAGAGTCTTCCAAAAAGAGTCAGGAGGTCATCAGAGGGGTCGCGCTTATGCACACCTCAGCAGGACCCCAGAGACAGCCAAAGCAGATACAACCCTAGGTGCTGGTCCTCCTGAAGGCTATGGAGATCCACAGGTATATGGTCATGGCAGATGGATTTGGAGCTCTGTGCCATGTCAGAGGGCCCTACTATGGAATTTGCGCTCCTGAGTGTGATGGAGCTGGACTCAGGTGTGACCTTTCCAGACACGCCTCTTCTGTCACTTTTACTGAACCTGTGGTTGGTGCTAGGGATGGTCCATACTCAGGAGACTTGAATCTCTGGACTGCCCATGTGCCAGCTGGGCCCTGAGCCTCAGCAGTGTGGTGACTCCTACTCTCTGGTTCGTTGGTCTTACCCAGGTCAGCTAACAGGGAGGTGAAGATGGTCAACCACCACACCAGGGAACCGAGAGTGCCTACAACTGCAAGCAGAGGGATTGCATCCATCATCCGTGTGGAATCTAAGCCCCCTCTTGATCTAGAGGTGGAGGGGACATCACTATCCCAGGGTCCACAGAATGGAGGAATAAAATATGGACTAGAGTGGGCTTACTGATGATATTCTACTATAAAACTATTGTGATGAGTAATAGAAGAAATTTTAGCTTCGAGATGGAGAAAGTGGCCACAGTAGTTACTGAGAGCAGGGAGAGGGAAGAAGAGATGTGATGTGGGGGCATTTTCTGGACTTGGAGTTACCCTAAATGATACTACAGGGTCAGATGCTGGACTTTATATATCCTGCCATAACCCACTGAATGTACTGGGGGAGAGTGCAAACTACAGGGTAAACTATTATCTGTGTAGTGCAGCAGTGCCCCAAAATTGCGATGAATGCACCGCAATGATGGGGGAGGTTATTAGTGTGGGAGGAGTGGGGTGGGGGGGTGGAGCTTATACAGGAACCTCTTATACTTTTTAATGTAACATTTTTTGTGTGATGTATATATCTTCAAAAAAATACAATTTATAAAAATGATGTGGTAGGGGGTGGGGAGTGGGTTAAACGGGAACCTCTCATGTTTTTTGTTTTTTTATGTTTTTTCATGTAACATTCCTTGTGATCTATTAACTTTAATTAAAAAAAACAACACACTTTCTGACCAATCTTTCCTGTGAATTATCTTATTTGCTCTCATCACCACTGTATTAGAGAAGAGGAAGCTGAAGCTTAAGAAGCTGAAGAGGTTAAAGGACACAGGTAGTAAATGACGGGGTCTGGTCTCCAACTCTCCTCTTTTGAAGAATAATCCCGCGCTCCATCTATCCTGCTCTGCCTCCTAGTACAACTTCCTTCAGAGGCTACGGATTCCCACACTTCAGGAGCCATGCCTCAAATCTTCAAAGCCTGTGTGTAAAAGTCCAATCTAACAATTTCAAAATATGCCTGTGAAAGGAATACCCTGACAGTTGGCTCCTTTTAAACATGCTGCTATTATTACAGAGCTTTCCCAAATTGTCACCAAAAAAAAAAAGAAAGAGAAAAGAAAAAGAGTGGAGAAAGCGAGCGTGCCAGGAAGTAATTGGAAAGACTTTTTTTTTGGTTTGGGAGCCAGGAAATGTCAAGGAAACAAATGCAGCTATGATTTACGCTCCATCGCCAGTTGCACCAGAGGATTCAAAAATAGCCATGCTCATAAAAATGTACGCAATACAAAAGATGACAAGGGACCAGCTTCGACAGACTCCAAGGAAACTACATTTGATTCTAGGGTTTACTTGAACTTAACCAATGTGCACAGTTGACGGTAGGGAAGGAAAGCACTTAAATTCTACCCGGAGTCTCTGGGCTTTTCTTGGTTTCAAACTGCTTGGTCTGGACAATGGAAAGCCAGCAGCCAACAATAAATCCATTGTAAGCTGGAAATAGCCTCCTCTGAACACAATTAAATATTTCTTTAATCCTTGCATTAAATTGTTTACTGTAGTATGAAAGCTAGGCGCTCTAAATGTAAGCTTTTGAAACGCTGTAAATATAGGTGTAATTACACTGAGGGTGACTGATGACTTACGCAACCTACTGAAGGCACTTTAAGGGCAAAACATTAGATGCTTGTTTTGCATTTATATTTCTGGATCATATTAAAGATGCAATTGTTAAATGATTCTTGCTCAGTAATCTTATTTTTATATTTTGAAAACCATTTCTTTTCTATTTTGTACCCTGAAGAAGGGTCTTGAAAAATCACATGAATGATTCTTTTTTTTTTTTTTTTTTAGTTTCTGTGTCTATTATCAAGCACACATGCCAGTCTCAGAAAAAAACTTAAATAGTTCTTTTCCTAAGGGAACAAAGAGAGTGGGTCCCCTGTTAACAGCGACTTTTGTTGACTTTTTAATTTTTCCCTGACATTAAAGTTGTGTGTGGTTGGGCTAGAATTTCTCTTTCTTAAATTTGGACATGCCTTCTGCCAGCGATAATCTGAAAATAAGCTTGTTGGTAAAGGACAGGTTGTTCTCATATACACAACTTTAGTACTGGCTTAAAAAAAAAAAAAGCTTCACTGAGAACAAATCAGAACTGAAAAACCTGTCTTTTGAGTACAAATGTCCTTTCCACTTAAAAGCTGTTCAGTTCAATATTCATTTGTCCTGGTATCTAATGGTTCAAAAAAAAAAAGGTATTTACACATCTTTCAAAACCAATTACCTGTTTCCCATGAAGTGTCTCCCACAGCCCTCTCATCTCAGCCAGGGACCCTAAATGTCTCCCACCAGGCTACGTACATTTCCCATCTACCGATACTTTCGAGAAGAATAGACAGTAGCAGTAACTAACTGCTATTCTGCGCTCCCACAAGGGACACCCAAACATCCAGAAGCTCAAGCCCAATGCACCCTGGCCATGCATGCCATCACCCACTCTCCCCTGGCAGAGGGGAAACTGGCCAGTGTGGACCCCAAGCAGAACAAGCCGCTGAGCTAAGGCCACCCTGCCAAACGGTATAGCGAATTCTCAAGCGGAAATCGCAGGACTCTAACTTTTGCCTTTGCCTTTCTAATCAAGAGTCAAAACAAGCAAATAACAACAACAAAACCTTTGTCCAATTGTCCAGTAACTCACTGTGGAAGCACTACTGTGCACGGAAGTAAAACAAAGTGCCACAGGAGAAAGCATGATGAAGAAACAACTGCAAAATCTCTCCCAGGTAAAACTTTGCACCTCGGGACCCAAGTCTCAATACTTCCCAGCAAGTGGCTGCTCTCCCTGGACCCCTCCCTTTTAGTACTGAAACACTTTGTTACGTCCCTTGTAAAAGGTTTTACCATGGGGGCTTGCGGTTTATTTATTTATTTTACTACGAAGGGCCTCCTAGTAGAACAGCCAGCAGTTCTAGCACTAACAGGTAGAGAAACTTTACTGGCCCTCCATCAATCAATCCAACACTCTGCTCTCCAGGGGATTTGCCAAAAGATAATGGGTGACAACTACGAAACCCTCCCCAGGAGTTGCCCTCGGGGCTCGGCTGGGGAAAGATTCCTGAACTCTGGAGGGACTTCCAAGGGAAACACAGAAGATCGTTTCACAAAGTAGCAGCTTTGCCCAGAACCAAGCTAGAAGAGATGCGATGCTGGCTTAAGGTAAAGTGACTAAGAAAAGAGTGTGGCGAACAGGATGCGGTGCAGCGTCTTCCTCTCCCGTGCCCCTTCCGATTCCAAATTAACTCGACAACAGATACACAGCTCAATCAGGAAAGTCGGCAGTTTTCACAGTTTAGGGAATTCAGGGCCACTGGCCTGACTTCTCTCTCCTCTGCCTTGAAACTCTACCCCTTTTCTTGGGACAGCCAACCGGGCATCTTAGGAAGCCGCCTTCTCCAGAAGGAGGAGGATGGCACAAGCCAGGGAGTCAAGCTCTGCCAAGAAAAGCTCTCTGTCCTCCGGGGACTCGCCGGCCAGCTCGCCACACCTGTCCCAGTTCTACAGGAGCAGGGACTGCAGCCGACGATGCAGGTTTTGATGAACATGAAGGGGGGTTTTGAGAGCCCAAAGGCAGGTCCTGCTTTGAAGACACACAATAGCAATCTGAACCCTTGGGGGTGCCACGGTCTCAAGCTTGCTTTACTTTGGAAATCCAGGTTCCCATACACAGATGAGGAAACTCAGGATCTGCCGCGCCCACACTGCCTGAAACCAGAATCCAGGTCTCCTGTTCCTGACGGTTTTTCCTTCTTCTCACCCTCCTAAGCTGACATGGGCAACCCCTCTGAACTCGGTTTCTCTGGCTTTTTTAGGTTAGGGTCATGGGAAGTGGGGTGTGGACAGGGCAAACTGGGCTGACCAGAAGCTTCCTAGGGCGCAGGCACTCAGGCCTCTGGCAATTTCCCTCCACCGCAGCTCCGGGGCTGCTGGCGGCCCTCGCACCTCTCCAGGGACACCGGTTTGGGGAACGACACTTCCCGCAAGAGCCTCCTCATTATCCCGGGACAAATGAGGGAGAGCGCTCACAAGCGGGAAGCGGCGGGTCCCAGCGCACACGCCCGTGAACACCGCAGACGGGTCAGTCCCTTACAAGTCCCGGGTGCCTTCCTTTCTCTGCCCCTGCTCGTCCCTAAACGGGCGCGCCCCCAGAAAGGGACCCTGAGGCAGGGCGGGGACACGCCGCACCCCACTCGCCCGCAGGTTGCCAGAGGGGCGAGTAGCGGGGGAAGCCTGGACAGGAGGACCCCCTCGGGGGTCGCCATCCCCAGCTTCCGTGCCCTCCCCGGCCCCGCCAAGGCAGGCCTCCCGCACCGACAGGCGCGGGAAGGGGACCCTCCTCGGCTCCGGCGCCCCGACACCCGCTCCCTGCCCCGTCTCACCTCGCGCAGCAGGCGCTCCAGGTGCGGCTCGGCCCAGGCGGCCAGGGCGCCCGGCGACCCCGCGCGCCGCAGCTGCTCCCGCTCCTCCTCCAGCGCCGTCACGCGGCCCCGCAGCGCGGCCGCCTGGGAGCCCAGCAGCAGGCAGGCGGCCGTCGAGCCCACGGAGAGCAGCAGGCACAGTGCGCTCAGCGCCCGCGCGCCGGCCGCCGTGGCAGGGTGCCCCCCGCCGCCGCCGCCGCCCCCCGCGCCGCTCTGCCGCCTGTCGCCGCCGCGCTCGCCCGGGCTCATGGCGCGGTGTTGGCGCGGGGACTCCCCGCGGAGGCGGTGCAGCCCTGGGTCGCGGCCGAGGGCTCGGGGAACCTGCGTAAAAGCTCCAGGCACGCGGGCGGGCGGGCGGGCGCCGGCTCGGACACTGGGCAGCAGCAGAGCGCCGCGCACGCCCCCTACGCCGCCGCCAGCTCCTCCACAGCGGCCACTTTGGGCAGTTTCCTCTATGCAAATAGACCCTGCCAGAAAAGGAGCCGGGACCCACCCAGGGGAGGAGCGGCCCGGCCGCCCCGCACGCGGCAAGGGCGGGGGCGGGAAGAGAGCTGGAGGGCTATTCCAGGGTCCCCGCGGGGCGGTGGGTGCCGTGGGGACGCCGCACGCGAAGCGCGCACCTCTGCGCTGCACTGTGCGGGTCAGGGGGCTGCACCCAGTCCCGCGCGCGCTGCGCGCACCTCTGCGACTCCTCAGCCCGAGTCTTCACTGCAGCCCCCAAAGGTGCGAGGTGCGCCCGAATGCCTTCATGCCTCGAGAGCAGGCCCCTAAATTTGTTTGTACGAGCCTTTCTGACAGTTGACAATAAGTTCCACACTTCAAATCCAGTGATAAAGTTTAGCACATCTGTCCTAGATGGTGCCTTAGCGCCGCTTGGTGGCAGAAAGACAGGTTTGCGCGCTCACATTCACAGACGCGGTCAAGGTGGGGACTGTGCCAAGCCTGAAAACGCCTCTCCCCATCTTAATTCTTTCATCATCATTATGTCCCAGACATGGTGGCGCTGGAAACAGAAATGGAAGACATTGTTCCCGATCTAAAGAGCGCTTTCGCTGAGAAAAAAAAACGGGGATTACAACCAAAGGAAGAGATGGAATAAAGGGGCTCTGACTTTTGTAGAGCTGAGACATAATTATACAAGGGAAACATCTTGGCCGAAAAATAATGAGCCAGTATGCGTCAAATTTAAGCTATAGTGCGATTTTGCTGCAAATTTAACTCACAGACTTAGGGCAGGAAAGCTGTGCACACCGCGGGCCCAGGGAAAAGAACGCAGCTCATTTGCCAGTGGCTCTAACAGTCTTGGCAGGTAACGTGATGAGGATGCAGATTCTCTGCTGACTCCCAAATTCCTACCAGGCATCTTCACATCCTAAATTTTGGGAGGCAAGTAACTCTTCCACTAACTACTGAAATACTCAAATAAAAACAGCAATAAACTATTTAGCCCAGATCTCTTTAATTTGGGCAATTCCACAATCTTTTTTGACGAAAACCTATTAACATCTATCTTCCAGCACAGAATCTGGGAATCTTTGCTTAACTTCTATTTACTTAATTTCGATGGATAGAATATTAAGACGTCCTCCTTATCTCCTTTAATTTTGGGGGAAAATTGCCTCTGAAACTGGAATGAAACAGAACTTGGTTGGTATCCCACCTCTGCAACTCTGTGTGACCTTACAGAACTTGGAGTTAGGGTTAGGTGGTTTTTCCAGAAATGGGTTTTGTCCTATGCTAAAATCTAGGGTATGCCCAATAAATAGTCTCAAAAGCAATTATTAGGCAAGAGTGAGTCTTCTCTGCTTGAAAAGAGGCCAATACCATATTCACAAGTAATGATATAATTCTTACTACAAGCACAAAGGTAAATTTGCCCATCTATTAATATATTAATGTTACTACATGTATTGTTGACTTTGCTCTAGAAGCTTCCATATGTTGAACAAACCAAGCTCAATGACCCTTTGGCCTTTGCCCTCACCTACTACCTCTCTATCTGGACTAGCCTGGTCTTAGATCTTTTACAGCAAACTCTCCCTTATCCTTCAAGTCATTACTCAAACTTTGTCACCCTAAACTCCTTCCCAGACTGCACGATCCAAGATGGCCATCCCTGCCGTCCTGCTCAGAGGGGTCAGAGCATTTATCACGGTCTGAAATCACCTTTTTATTAACTCATCCTCTTTGTCTCATTGACCACTGTTTTCTCAAACAACAGTATCTGGCACTTAGTTGGTGCTCAATAAAAATTTAAGTGAATTAAGGAAAAGTGAAAATATGTTTGCTGTCTACAACTTATTTTAAAAGGTAAGAAAGAAAATTTTATATATACAATTTGTCAGTTAAAATAATAAAAGATGGTGTCTTAGTTTGCCAGGGCTGCTATTAATAAATACCACACACCAGTTGTCTTAAACAGCAGGAATTTATTGTCTCACCACTTGGCTTAAACAAGTTTTAGAGGCTAGAAATCCAACACTAAGGTGTGGGCAAGGACATGCTTTCTCTAAAGTCTGGTGTCCTGGTGATGGCCGTCCTCCTGGTGATGGCCGTCCTCCATCACATGGCCATCTCGCTCTTGGCTTCTCCTACTTTTGGTTTCTCTTTCCATGTCCATTTCCTTAGCTTGCAAGGACTTTAGCCATATTGGATTTGGGTACCTCTTACCTAATAACAGCACCTTTCTAAAAACTATTTCAACTTCAAAAGATAAAATAACAGACAAAAGGCAACAAATTATGGAAACATTATGCTAAAAAGTTCTGTCCAGTCACATTTACTTCATTTAATCCTAAAAACAAACTCAATTGCATCTTCAAACATCATCTTTAAAGGTTCTATTTAGAGGTGGGTTCACGCCCATAGGACAAGGGTTAGGACTTGAATATGTCTTTTGTGGGGGACACGATTCAATCCCCAATGATGGCAATCTCATAAAAGGCAATTGAAGACAACTCACTACAAAGTGGGGCAGATGAAGGGAAACCAGCAAGGGATGCAGGAGAAGCCCCCTGGGGGCTAGCATCAGGGGGAGCCATGGCCACCCCTAGTGGGGAGGGGAGAGGACTCTTATGGGAACCCCAGGAAAGCCTGAACTGTAGAAACAAGCTGCTCAGCAGGAGCTGTGGCCTTTGGTAAAGGGACAGCCTCTGTTAAACCACAATGGGCAGAGATGGGCTGAAGGAATAAACATAAGGCCTCCTCCTCCTGCTTGCTGATGTCCTGCTGTTACTTCCCATTGACCAAACCTAGACAAAGGAGCCCAACTGATGCAGTGCAAAGAAGTCAGCCTCCTGAGGGCAGAAAGCGGAAGAATGGAGAGCAGATCTGGAGGAGGCAATTTAAAGAGAGAGAGAAAATACCTACCACACCACCTAACATGTATATAGCACTTACCAAGGTCAGTCTGGCTAACTGCTACCCCTGAATGGCTCACCTGTCAGCAACAGATTAACTTTATTCCCTAGCACAGCACTCATCACGAAGACCAACTGGCAACCAGGGGCAAATAAGCTACGCTGGACTCCATCCATCCTGGAAGAGGGAGTGGTTTGTCCTTCCCAGGATAGATAACTATTTCAGGCATGGGTTTGTCTTTCCTGTCTGCAAAGCCTCAGCCAGCACCACTAATCCTTACTGAATCCCATATGATGTAGCGTCCAAGACGACCTAATTTATAGCCAAAGAGGTGCAGGTGCAGAAGTGAGCCCATGGCCATGGAATCTGCTGGTCTTATCACATACTGCCAGGAGCATTACACATGCAGATGCTGTATTCTTCTCAACAGGAAGAATACATGGGTCCAGGCGCCAAGAGGTGGAAGCAAGGGTGGCCCCACTTACCAACACTCCTTTTCTTTTAAGGTAGTTTTATTTATTTTTATTTCTCTCCCCTTCTCCCCATCCCCAGTTGTCTGTTCTGTGTCCATTTGCTGCATGTTCTTCTTTGTCTGCTTCTGTTGTTGTCAGAGGCATGGGAATCTGTTTCTTTTTGTTGCGTCATCTTGTTGTGTCAGCTCTCCCATGTGTGGCGCCATTCCTGGGCATGCTGCACTTTCTTTTGCGCTGGGCGGCTCTCCTTATGGGGCGCACTCCTTGCACGTGGGGCTCCCCTATGTGGGGGACACCCCGTGTGGTAGGGCACTCCTTGTGCACATCAGCACTGCACGTGGGCCAGCTCCACACGGGTCAGGGAGGCCCGGGGTTTGAACCACGGACTTCCCATGCGGTGGACGGACGCCCTAACCACTGGGCCAAGTCCGCTTCCCCCAACACTCTTCATGGGACACTACCTACAAGCTCTGCGTGCATCTAGGGCACTTTGAATTGTGTCCAGGTACTAGCAATGAAGAAGAGACGTCACTATTTTGGCAGGGGTAATTGACCCCGATCAGCAGAGGAAGTTGGGCTGCTTTTATACCATATGGGCAGAAATCAATATGCCAGGCATCTTGGAATACTTTGTCCTGTTGTAACTATGACCAGAAATAGTTATCCTGAGACTCTTCAGGATAAAAAGGTTATTACAAATATTTTATTTTAAAAGGGGGATTGGGAAAGTTTGTGTTGAATGTTTCCACAATTAAAAAAAAAAAAGGCGCAACTGAGGAGATGGTGAAAATTAAATGCAATACATGATCATGAATTGGATCTAGTAATAGAGAAAAGGCCCAAAAGGACATTATTGGAATATATGAAAAAAATAGAATAAGGACTATATGCTTTGTATCAGTGCTAAATTTCTTGAACTTAACTGCACTTAAAATGGTGTATTAGCCAGAGGGGTGCTGAAGCAAAATACCAGAAATCTGTGGGTTTTATAAAGGGTATTTATTAGGGGTAGAAGCTTACAGTTATCAGGCTATAAAGCGTAAGTTACTTCCCTCACCAAAGTCTGTTGCCATATGTTGGAGCAAGATGGCTGTTGATGTGATGTCTGCAAGGGTCCAGCCTTCCTCTTCCTCTTAGGGCTCTGTGGTCCCCGCTTCTTCCAATATCAGCTGGAGGGTGGGCTAAGTCTCATCTCTTTCCCGGGGCTCATTACTCTCCAGGCTCAGCTGGTCTGGTCTCGCCACAAGGCCAGCTATAGATCATCAGGCTACTGGCTTGTTTCTATTCCTGGGGCCTCTGCGGTGTCTAATGGAGCCTTCTCTCCTTCCTCACATATTTGCTTCTCTGTGCGTTTACTTCCTGGGGCTCCAGTATCAAAATTCCAACTAATTCCTCTGTTGTGTTTTCTCTGTGAGTCCCTGCCCATCAAGGGGGCGAGGACTCAACATCCCAATGACATGGCCCAATCAAAGCCTTAATCATTATTTAGACAAGTGAAAGTGAAACCTCTGAATCCAATACACTCTAATATGCCCAGAGGAACAGATTGGTTTACAAACATAATCCAATATCTATTTTTGGAATTCATAAACAATATCAAACTGCTACAGGTAGTTATATAAGTGAATATCCTTGTTCTTGGGAAATATACCTGGAAATACTGTGTGTTCAGGGAGCATGATATATACAACCTACTCACAGATGTTCAGAAAATAAAGGGGAGCAAGATGAGGCTCAAGTGGCTGAGTGCCTACTTCCCACATGGACGGTCCTGGGTTTTGTCCCTGGTGCCTCCTAAAAACAAAACAAAAAAACAACTCAGGGGAGCTGATGTAGCTCAGTGGTTGAATGTCAGCTTCCTACATACAAGGTTTGGGTTCAATCCCCCACCCCAAACTAAAAAAAATAGATATATGAAAATATATGGATGGATGGATGGATGGATGGATATAATGATCTAACAAATGTGGCTAAATGTTAAAATTGGTGGATCTGGGTCTCAGGAGAGTATGTTAGAGTTCTCTGTATGGGTCTTGTATAATTTTTACAACTTTCCTGTAAGTTTTTAATTATTTCAAAACAAAAAGTTTAAGAAAAAAGTTGTGTGTGGAGTATTTGGATCAGGCAGGGTTAAGAACCACTGCAGTAGGTCATAAGTCATGTTCACAGTGACAAGGCTCAAATATGGTCAAGAGCTTTGGATGAATTGTGTGCTTTACTAATATGCATCAATAACATTGATTTGTTTAAAAAAAATATGTTCAAGACGCTCTGTTCACGAAGACAGGGGTACTTAACCCATTTTAGAAAACAATCCAGCAAAAAAGACTTCAATTAAATTATAAGAATTAAAGGGATAAGCTTCAATTACATGGTGCCTAGCTTCCAGTTGTGGCTCCATTAATAGCTCACAGTAAAACTTGAGGCACACAACTACTTACCTTTTCAGATGCTCAGTTTTTCAGTTTGTAAAATGGAGATGTTGACAGGAATCAGATTTACTCTCCTTACTGAAACTAGAAAACCAGACAAAATACATGCAAACAACAGCTTTCAAGACACTGGACATCAAGCAACAAAGGGCAGTGATCCCTGGGAGATGGGAAACAAATGAAGTGAACCCAAGGATTGCTCCAACTTTGCATACTACGGTGAAGGGAAGGGGAACCCAGGCAGAGCCTGGCAGCTGCCCTGAGATGAAGAGATGGAGCTGGGAGTCCAGAGAGGCCAAGGCAGCTAGAGTGTGCAGAGTAAAGGGATGCAGAGGAAGAGCTGCAAAGGAGAGTGTGATGGAGATCTGCAGAGGAGTCTCCTCGGGTCTTCACCTGAGTACTGCTCAGCACCGCTGTGTGAGGAAACTACCTAAGTCCAGGGAAGAACCACAGGAAAGGATTACACTCTAATCAGCACAGGAAACAATCCCCACAGCTTACACAACTCCAGAAATAGTTCTTGTTCACATCAGCCAGACTGGAAAACTGATAATTCATAGGACATCGAATAGAGTACTCAAAAAGATTTTGCTTCAATAGGATCATAGATCTAAACCTAACCATATCAATAATCACATAAATATAAATGGTCTAAACACACACAATTGAAAAGCAAAGATTGTCAGATTGCACAAAAAAGCAAGTACTGCTTACAAAAAACATTTTAAATATAGACATAAAAGATTAAAAGCATAAGGATGGGAAAAGAATATTGGGCTTTCCTATGGCACCTATAGGACTAAAAGCAAAAAAGAAAATATAATTTGTAGATTGTAGAATACTGTTAAAATCAAGAATGCAGGGAATTAAGAAATGGTGAAAATACTAATTGCTACCATTCACTAGCATTTTATGTAAACTAATTACACGTAATCTTCATAGCAACCCTCAGGGAGAAAGTTACTAGTACTTCAATTCATTCCAGGTGAAACTACAAAACTAAACAGAATATGTGACTTGTCCACATACACAGTTTGTACCAAGATCTGAATAAAATTTGATCCTGAAAGCAAGCATGTTTTCACAAACCATGGTGTTCTCCTATGTGCAATTATAGTCAAGATAATTTAAATATTTGTAAAATAATTCACAAAATTATGAAGTAAAAAGAACCTTTAAAATAAAACTCCCTTATCAATGATACACTCTAAATATCATGTAGGCATATTCTTACCATTCATTCCCAAAACTGTTTCTGCCCAAGCTATCAGCTTTTGGGGTGAGAAGTGGGAGACAAATGCCTCCAGTTGAGGGTAAATCCAGCAGCTTTTACAAGCAATGGCCTTTTTAAGTTTAAAAACCTCAATTTTCATTTATATTTCTAATAGGAAACATTTTAAGTCAGCTGGAGGGCAAGTCCCCCAAATTTACAATTGATCTTTAATTCATCTCATTACACACAACTGCTGTTAATAATATCCAAAAGAACTAGGCCCATGGGATGCCAGCCTCAAAGTAGAATGATCAGTGTGGTTTCAAGTTTGCATAATTAAATGTCTCAGGATTTTAATTAGGCATGATTCCTCTCCAGAACTGCAACACTTAAAACCAAACTGAAACCAGAAGAGGAATGAACATAAGAAAATGTATCTGAATGGCAGACATTTTTGATTGTTAAACATTAAACAAATTTCTTTAAACATTCTACTTCCCCTTACAGTTTCAGTAAAATGCCACAATAAAAATTCGAATGTTAGAACATCAGAAATAGAATTCTTGGTAGGTTAGCAATCCCTGGTACCATAAAGCGGAACAATTAGTATTATTTGGGAAAATAAAAAAATTTATGAAAGAAATTATAAGGTCTTCTGGGTTAAAACATTTATTGAAAAAGTATTAATGGTACTAATGCCAGCTAATCTGCCAGATGTTTTAATTTCACTGTAGCACAGATTTTACCACCACATAATAGATTGTGAGACTCAAGCTCAATTAACTAACTTAGGCTGTTTAAGTAAATACCATGAAATGATCCAGCTTAAACAATTGGAATTTATTCGCTCAGAGCTTTGAGGCCAGGGAAGTGTCCAAATCAAGGCATCAAGGTGATGCTTCCTCCCCAAGACTGGTGCTCTGGGGCTGGCTGCTGGTGACCGCTTGTCACACGGCCAGGCAAGTGGTGGCATCCACTGGTCTCTCCCTTCTCTTCTGAGTTCCATTTAAGTTTTTGGCTGCTCCATCTTTGACATGCTTTCTGTCATGTCTCATTCCTTTATAAAGGACTCCCAAAATAGGATTAAGATCCATCCTGATTGATGTGGGCCACACCTTAACTGAAGTTACCTCATCTAAAGGTTCTACTTACAATGGGTTCACACCCACAAGAATGGATTAAATGTAAGATCATTATCATCTGGGGTACATACAGCTTCAAACCACCAAACCCCAGAGAAGACCTGGCACTAGTTAAAACAATGCTGCTAAGAAGTCTGAGCTCTTTAATATACAGAACTGCTACCTCAAGAAATTAGCTAAGAACTGAAGTGCAAAAAGAGTTTAAAGCTTCTTGTATTAGTTTTAAAGTATTGGCTTGATGAATGTCAGGTTCAGATTTTTAGGCAATTCTATCAACAAATGCTGTGTACTTCCTATTGCATTACTACAGAAAGCACATCACCAGGTTGCTAATATGAGGTTCAGATTGCACCAAGTTCAGATGCTGTCAGCCTGATTTCTCATTTTATAAAATCCTCCATCAAAGTTTCACCCCAATGGTTTTAGCATCCACTGATCCTTGGTGCCTGGATCCATTTAAAAGTTGCAAGATAGCAAAATTTTAAAATTCTAACAATCTCTCTGTATTTATTAGAAGGCATTCTATTAAAAAAAAAAGCAAACAACTTCCCTTCATTATTTATCATTTTACAGGAAAAAGGGAACCAAAGGAATGGACACTATGAAGACTTCTTGAGTACAGGAAATTCTGTAAGGTAAATGACTCCATTTCATTAATAAAGAGCAAAAAAAAGAAAAAAAGCATGTACAGTAATTTAGAGACCTGAGATATATTATAGCAATGTATCCTGCCTAGGTCCTATTCAACCAACTACAAAATGACGTTTTTTTGGAAATAACCACGAAAATTTAAATATGGACTGAATACCAAACGTTAAGAAATGTTGTTAGTTATGATATATAAGGGCATTATGTTTTTTAAAAAGCCCTTATCTGTTAAGTAATAGTTTGGGTGAAATGATACAGTATTTAGCAGTAAAATACAACAGGGAAATAAACTAGGATACAGATGAAGTGAAATTTCCAAATTTTTTAAATTTTGAAGCCGGGCTAATATGTATACAGAGGTTTACTTTTCTATCCCACTTTTGAATTGTTTTAAAAATTCCTTAAGAAGTTAAGAATATAGCTTAGCGGGTAGACATGGTTGGCAAGGGAGACCACGGGGAATCACCTGCTGTTCCTGTCTGTAGAGTGAGGAAGATGAAATTGAAATGGAAGTTGAAGACCAGGATAGCAAAGCCCAAAAATACAAATGTCATAAATACTGACGCCAGTCTGCCAACATCACAGAGTATGTAATTTTGCCAACAGTTGTAATATAATATACATTTACATATTGGTAAAGTTCCTAAAAAATGGTTGATTTTTTGCATTTACCAGATAATGCTTTATGCCAGAAATTATGGATGAGAACACTGGCTATTTGCCAATAGATAAATGTGCTTAACCAGAATTTTTAAGTAAGTTAATAAGCTTACTACTATGCCCTGGTATAATACTTTGAGAAATTTTCACTCTCCTTATGGTTGTTTGTAACTGACCTGCTAAAGTACTTATTCCGTTAAAAAAAAAAAATGCTAAGAATATAGAAGTAGCCAACTGTCAGATGATTTTGTCTTCACACTAGGGTGATTTCCTCCTTTATATCTAAAATGGGTGAACAGGAGTTGTAAAACTAATTTGACTTGACTTTTGAACTTTAATTGCCCTCTACCCGCCACCGCCACTGCCCCCCAAATCTACCAACAAAATTGACCCTCAAGGATACAGCTGGAGAGGTGATAGCTTGAGAAGAGGTCCAGTGATCAAAACTCTTAAGAATTATAATTGTTTCTATTTGCAAATATGAAATCTTCTACAACTGTTGCTATTATTGATTCATAATGAATTACTTCCACCGTATTTGAAAATATAACACATTAATCAGTATGGGATATTTAACTTTAAAATAAAAACTTATGGGAATGAGAATTTTCAAACTGCAAAGGAGCTAAACACCCAGGTGAAGGGTTTTCTCACTTCAGGATACTGACAGGCATCAAATATTACCCACCTACCTACTTAAAACAGGACATTTTCAAATGGCCATACCATCTTACTAATTTTGATGGCTGAGCTATTTATCAAACACTGTAATAAAGAAAAATGTGAATGGAATTCAAGAACTACTAACCTTTACTTTGTTTCATTCCAAGTCATTTCACAGTAGAGCTGTGATCAAAAATCAAACTGATCAAGTTTGACTCAATGCAGTATATTGTATCACAGGAAAGCAAAATGCCAGAGTCTAGTAAAGCTGTGTACAAGGCATAATTCAGGAAGTGGATATGACTCAAGTGACTGAGCTCCCGCCTACCACATGGGAGGTCCTTGGTTCAGTTCCTGATACCTCGTAAACAAGACAGCAAGCTGATGCAACAAGACACAAGAAAAACATGATAGACACAACAAAGCAGGGAATGGAGGGGGCTCTAGGGATCAGGTGCATCCTTCCCATATTGGGGGTCCTGGGTTTCGCTCCTTGTACCTCCTAAAGGAGCAAGGAAGACAGACACAGCAAGTGAAAACAATGAGGGGATGGAGAGAAATAAATCAATCTTAAAAAGGACACAATTTTTGAGTCTTGGCAAATCATTTCCTATTTCTCTAGCATCTAGCCCTTCAAGATTACTCAGAGAAGGGAAGCGGACTTGGCCCAGTGGATAGGGCATCCGTCTACCAGATGGGAGGTCTGCGGTTCAAACCCCGGGCCTCCTTGACCTGTGTGGAGCTGGCCCATGCGCAGTGCTGATGTGTGCAAGGAGTGCCCTGCCACACAGGGGTGCCCCCCACGTAGGGGAGCCCCACGCACAAGGAGTGTGCCCCCGTAAGGAGAGCCGCCCAGCGCCAAAGAAAGTGCAGCCTGAACAGGAATGGTGCAGCAGAGAGAGCTGACACGAGATGACTCAACAAAGACAGACACAGAAAAGGGAACAAAGAAGACAACGCAGCACATAGACACAGATACCAGACAACTGGGGTGAGGGGGAAGGGGAGAGAAATAAATAAAATAAATCTAAAAAAAAAAAAAGATTACTTAGAGGAATAGTTTTTAATTTTATGGGTTATAAAAACTTCACAGGGTAGTTTCTCTGCCACTGTCAACTTACTAATAGCACAAAATTATTTTTTTCATCTACTCTGAACTCAAGAAAATAAACAGCAGAAAACACCGGAAATAACCAATTAGCTGCAGTTAAGACTCAGAAAACAAAGCTTGATTTCAATGGAATTTCTAGAAATAGCAACTATGAGGCATCAAATTAAGAAAAACAAATGATTCGGTTTTCTGCTTCAGTGTTTCTGAACCTTTCAGTGCTTTTAAAAAAACACTCTGCACTGTCAAGAAAAAACCTGGAGCCTTCAGAAAATGAGTTAAGTACAAGGAAAAAGGCAATGAGTAGGAACTCAAGAACTCAAAGCAGAGGTTTACAGTACTCAGAGGTGCCACCGGAACTGTTAAAACATTTCTCTACCTTCTTAACTGTTAATTCCATGAATTTCCTAGAATTCCATGAATCAGGTCTATGAATTAGCAAATAGCCTTTGTAAGACTGTGACCTTTTCAGAAGGGAAAGGGGTTAGCAATCATTAACTTCTTAGTTAAGAATCCTTTTCTTTCTTCCTATATCCTTAAGATCAGCTACTGAGGGGATGAGTATTTGAAGGGGGAGAAACTATAAGTTAATTTAGGAACTGCAAGCACCTGTAAGAAAATGGACAGGAGTACCTGTGGAAGAATGAAAACGGGGTGAGGGGGAATAAAGGATGGCAGCTATTTTAAAGTTACAGCAACAC
The DNA here is from genome assembly GCF_030445035.2 of Dasypus novemcinctus. Classification (NCBI taxonomy): domain Eukaryota; kingdom Metazoa; phylum Chordata; class Mammalia; order Cingulata; family Dasypodidae; genus Dasypus; species Dasypus novemcinctus. The sequence continues at coordinate 188,928,062 of NC_080674.1, forward strand.
TGATAGTCAAGAAGCTTTTTCTACACTAAAGGCTCTCTACCCTTAAAAACCATTACTACTCACATGATATAGTACAACTGTTCTGGAGGTGTATACACTTTCTCCAGATTACACCAGAGGCTTAAACATAAACATTGCATCCATGGTAAAATTTGTTTCAGCTTTTCTAAATTTTTGGTCAACTTTACAATTAGCCTTCCTAGACTGGCAAATGCTGACCCTGGCTAATGTAGGAGGCTCAGCCTAGTTTCCCTCTTCATCATCCAAGAAAATCCATGTATTTTATATTTAAAATACACAAATAGATAAAACTCAATTTTTAGTGTGTTGCACATAAGAAATGGAGATACTTTTAACAAAAAACAAATTGTAACTGATTGTGAATCCTACAATGAAAAAAACAAGTCTACCTGGTAGAATGAACAATATCAAGATTTTTTTTTTACTAAATTAACATTCAGTAATTAAATAACATTTACCATGTAGTTTTATGTTTCTGAAAACAGGAATAGTTAAAAAAAAAAAAAAATCTATAGCCAAAAAGTTTGTTAGCCAGCCAACTAGTTTTGGAAATTTCTGTGGAGCTTCCCTCTCAGGAATGTTTTCCAATCAAATCCTTTTTCAACAGGGAAGGATTGGGAAACGGACTTTGGCCCAGTGGTTAGGGCGTCCGTCTACCACATGGGAGGTCCGCGGTTCAAGCCCCGGGCCTCCTTGACCCGTGTGGAGCTGGCCACGCGCAGTGCTGATGCACGCAAGGAGTGCCTTGCCACGCAAGGGTGTCCCCCGCGTGGGGGAGCCCCACGCGCAAGGAGTGCGCCCGTGAGGAAAGCCGTCCTTGCGCCCGTGAGGAGAGCCACCCAGCGTGAAAAGAAAGAGCAGCCTGCCCAGGAATGGCGCCGCCCACACTTCCCATGCCGCTGACAACAGAAGCGGACAAAGAAACAAGACGCAGGAAATAGACACCAAGAACAGACAACCAGGGGAGGGGAAATTAAATAAATAGATAAATCTTTAAAAAAAAAAACAAAAAAAAACCAGGAAGGATTAACAAAATTATAAATTGCTCAATGTTTAATTCTCTTAGGTTTAAGATGTTAAATATTCACTTAATTTGATAAGGAAACAGATGTTAGACAATTTTTTTTTTTAAATACTGTACGTGTATTCTCTTACTCAGTCCTTTTTTTTTTTTTTTTTAAAGATTTATTTATTTAATTTCCCCCCCCTCCCCTGGTTGTCTGTTCTCGGTGTCTATTTTGCTGCGTCTTGTTTCTTTGTCCGCTTCTGTTGTCGTCAGCGGCACGGGAAGTGTGGGCGGCGCCATTCCTGGGCAGGCTGCTCTTTCTTTTCACGCTGGGTGGCTCTCCTCACGGGTGCAAGGACTGCTTTCCTCACGGGCGCACTCCTTGCGTGGCACGGCACTCCTTGCGCGCATCAGCGCTGCGCGTGGCCAGCTCCACACGGGTCAAGGAGGCCCGGGGTTTGAACCGCGGACCTCCCATATGGTAGATGGACGCCCTAACCACTGGGCCAAAGTCCGTTTCCCAGATGTTAGACAATTTCAAGACTCTTCAGGACTTGGAATTAAAAACTAAATCTTCAGTTATAGGAATGCTTGTGACTCACCAAACAGCCCTTAGCAAATGTGATCTTCCAAACTGATTTTCCAGTTTAACTTCTTTCTTAAATGAAGTGTTTTATTAAAATCACAATGGACAAACAATGCCTTTCCACTATGCTTTTTACCACCACCATCACTCATGAGACAATATAATACTTAACCAATTTAATAATATTCCCAACTATAAACATATTTATCTGGGATTTAGTTTCCAGTGTCACTCTATCTACCGTTAACTTATTTGTTAACCAATTACAAGAAAAACCTTTAAAGTTAAAAAAAAAAAAAAAAAAGCTCTAAATTTGAGGTATATAAAAATATTCCTTTAAGAATAAAGTAAGGAGTCACCCAGTCTGACCATCCATCTTCTATCATGCCCCATAGTGAGCGGCAATGTGCCCCAGGCCTCCAGGCCAGCCAGGCTCCTTCTGAATTCAGCCAGTTGGCCTAGTAAACCTTGGCGCATATGGTCTGGGACCAGCTCACGGCCTTCTGTGATTCCTCCAGGCCGTGCACAGCACTGGCATGCTTTCAGCATGCAGGCCCAGAGCCTGCACCTCAGCCCTAACATGATCTGTACAGCCAATAGCTACCAGCCTCTGCTGGAAGCACTCCACCTTTGCCTGGGGCAGCAACCCTCCCCTACCTGAAAAAAATGGCTAGACAAAAAAAAAAAAAGAAAAGAATAAAATAGTTAAGATTTTCCTTTTACTCAAAAAAATCACTTCAAAGAGTCAACTGCCAAGTACAAAAAAACAAGATCAATCACATTTATCACTGGACACAAAGGATATTCCAAAGGTCTTTAAAAATGGTAATTAATCTCAAAAAAAGAAAATTGAAATTTTAACTTTTTATATATCATTATCAAGACCGTACTTGCTTAACAAGATAATTACACTTGATACAAAGCATACAGTATTTACATTTAACTGTACAAAATAATTTAATGTTTACAAAAATATTAGAATGTTTAGTTGACTGACACAGTCTTAAGTAATCTCTTCTAGAGAAGTATATAGTAAGACCACTTATTTCCATTTCATTTCTTTTTTAATAAGTCAAAGAAAGGATGCTGTAATGCTTCATCCAAGGTAATTCTTTTAACTGGATCATATTCTAACATTCTTCGAACCAGGTCAAACAGTTTCTCATGTTCTTCATCATGACAAAGCATAAATTCCTGGAAGAGAAAAAAATTTTTTTAGAAAGGTATTTAAAAAATAGCAAAACTTGTTTTTCTAACCTTTAAATCTTTTTTCCCCCTTTTACCTTTAATGGTTTGCAGCGTCGCCTAACATATCTACCAGCAGAACTATGTTCATCCCAATCCAGCTGGTTATGGTGAAAATATTTGCGTTTTCTAAAGGAAAAAGTCTGCATTAGTAAAATAACAAAAGATGGACATTGCTAAGCTGTCACCCTGGGGGGATGGGGTATGAACTGGGGTGGAAACAGATGGTAGAGAATGTTTTTCTATATACATACACACATAGGAATGCATACCATCTTTAAAAAATCTCAACAATTAAATATCAGATACTTTATGTAATATTTATTTAATCTTCCAATCTTTGAGGTTTTAGTATCCTAAATAAGTTGTTCCCAAATAACATGCATAGAACAAGGCCAGCTTCAAAAAGAGATTCCTGAATCTATTCTGGTAAATTCTGATTTCACTAACCTGCAATGGGGTTGTAAATCTTTAAATAAATCCCGCAACTGTTGTAAAAATTGTTTGGAAATCTCTATAGTACCTTGCCCAAAGGCACACAGCTGATTTAGCAACAGTATGGAATTCAAACTTAGACTGATATGACTCCAAAGAATAAGCTCTATTATTACTCCATGTATTATTTTCACATTAACTTAGCAAAACATTTATGCAAAGGTTAATCTGGGTATAAAAACTACCATTTTGTTTACTAGAGAACAAGGTAAATTTTTCATTTATTTTTAACATTTTGACCTTAAAAAAGAAAAAACAACTAAAATACAGTTACATAAAGTTATCATCAGGTATAGGAAAATTCCATAATCTGCAGTCCTTGGAACAAGCCATACAAATTTGGCTTTTCTAGAGTTTGAATACAGGCCACTGGGTGCACGTACCTTGTTTTCTGAATCATGTGGGCTGGTATGGGTCCTAATATTCGTTCCATCATTGCCAGGTGTTCTTTACTATCATGAGTCTAAAAAGTGTAGAAAAAAGAAATTTAGCACTCTCCATTTCCCTACATGCCTATTAAAAGAAAACACAAGAAAATCATGCTGACATAAAAGGAATGGATTAGACAACTACACAATTTACACTGCACTGCAAACTCAATAAACTTAAAGTCTTTCTGAGATCAATCAGTAAAATACTGTATACATTTGAAGCATAATTTGTTTACTTAGAAACTGAACAGTTTTATTTCTTGCACTGCTTGAGGAATGACTAGGGAAGATTACCACAAAAACGGCCTCCTCCTCTTTTAACCAGGTACTTAGCCAAGATTAAACTCTATTTACACCATATTCTGTCAATACCAAAATCTCATATTTATTAATGAAATAGCCACTTAACATTTACTAATCCAAGACAATAAAGATAGTAATTATTTTAGGATTGCCTGGACACAAATTCTTTTTCTTTTTTTAAAACAGGTACCAGGCTGGAATTGGCTGAAGAACAGACTATACTTAAGGCTTTTTGAAATCTGCCAGTTATTTGTACCCAGCACAGTGCCTTCAAAATAAAGTCTTTAATCACTTCATGACAAAAATAAACATACAGCGTGCAATAACCTAAGTGAATCTAAACTCATCATGGCTTCATCCCCATCCTTCATTGTCATATTTCAAATCAACCTCCACAACTGATCTGATACAATAATCCTGAGCCAGGACTGCCCCAAACTACCCCCCCATGCAAATAATAATAATAGTAATAATAATAATAATGGCCTTGGTCACATCACAGCCCTACTTAAAAAGTTCTTCTATGGCTGCCACCATCTACAGCTTTCTAGACTTTTAGATTTCAAATATAAGTAAAACTTTGGGGGGAAAATGAGACCAAAATAGGATTTTTGTCATAATAGGGACTTTTATTTAAAAACTGCCAACTATCAATAACTATTACCATTATTTTCTAAAATGGGTATTTTAATACCAAAAAAAAAAAAAAAAAAAAAAATCAGGAGGATATAAACTCTAAATAAAGGCCAGAACATGAACCGTATGGTGTGGTTTTACCAGTTTACATTTGGAAACCACTGAGTTCTTGGATAAAACAAATACCTTTCTGTAGTTCACAAATCCTTAATGAATCAGTCCTTGCCTGATTCTTCTGTTGAATACTATCATTCTCCCAGTTACATATGACACTACAACGACACTATTTATTCTTCCCTGAGTATGTTCCTTAACTTCCTACATATTTAGGAATACTATTTCTTTTTATTGGTATGGCCATCACAGTCTCCACTTTTCTAACAAACTCATTCTCTTCCTTCTAGCATTGGCTTAATTATATTTTTACTTCCTCAGTGATGCCTTCTCTAGGGAAAGCTTTCCTGGGGTTTCACTACACTGTTCTGTAACAGCAATTACCCACATGTCACTGTCTGAATTTGGTGAATCCCTCCTAAGAATTATGTTTTTGAACTAATCCATTCCTGTTGGTATGAGACTCTTTGACTGCATTAGATCTGGTTAAAAGGTCTTGATTAGACTGCTTCTCATCGGACTAAGTCAGTGCGGTGACTCAAGTTGAGTCTCTATCCTCTCATTGGAGCCTTATATAAATGGAGATGCAGAAAGAAAGAAGACTCAGAATAGACACCTCTGCCATTCTGACCCAGCCATGTGAGTGCGAGAAGTCAGGAACTGCTAGCGGTGGAAGCTGAGGCATGAAACCCCCAAGAGGCTGAGCCCACTGAGCAGTTTAAGGCTGAAGAGACTAGCTATATGCCTGGTTACCCACAGCTGGGCTCAGGAAGAAAGCAGTTAAGAACAGCCAAGACTGAGAAAAGGCCTGGAAAGAGACAAGCCATATGCCCACAGTTGAGCTCTGTGGAGACAGTGTGCCTTGCGGGAAAGGCAGGGACCTCAGAAGACATCAGCTACCATCTTGCCATTAGGCAGGATGCCAGGATCACCAATAATTGACTTTGGTGAGAAAGCATCTCTAATTCTAATGGTGCCCTGGTCTGGACAGTTTCACAGACCTGGAACTGTAAGTTTTTATCACTAATCAATTTCCCATTATAAAAGCCAACTCATTCCTGGTACTTTGCATTGGCAGCCTTCGACAAACTAAGACACCATATTATACTGTTACTGTTTTCCCATGTCTATCTTTTATATGTCTTTTCATCTTTATAAATTTAAGTGCCTAGAAACGTGCTTAGGACATCAAAGGTGCTTAATACTGAGAAAACATTAACTTCTTGTCCCTGAATTCTTTTATAAAAAGGAATTGTTTGCTCATGGTCACAATGACAAATGATACAATGAGAACTAAATTAACACTGGCCACATTAACACTAATATGAATTTATGAAGGAGCTCTATAAAAACAAGAACTATGAGACAATATGTACCACACCTGGATCATATTTTAAAAATGCCAATCACATGCAAAATTACTTATGACTATTCACTAACTGTACTATTTCATTCAACTGGGGGTTTTAAGAGGATGACGACCATTATGCATATTTAAGATTTATTCTCAAGAATACTGAAAGTAGGGCTACTTCTCAAAACAGAAGCCAAAACTTTAAAATGCCTTTATCATTTAAAATCCATTATGAATTAGTAAAAAAGATTTACGAGATACAGACCTGAAAGACAGTGAAACCAAGGTAATATTCAATAAGAATGCACCCTATGCTCCAAACATCACAAGGCTGAGACCAACCTAAAGCTATTTAAAAACAAAAACAAACATTTTATTATGCAATAATTTGTAATCACCAATACACTAAATTATTTCCATATACGGCAGTTCTCTTTAAATAGCCTATTTGAGAGGGTTTACATTTTTAGTTTTATATTAAATGCTCTCATAGTACATCGCCCTTCAATGAAAACACAATGGGGTGGTGGTGGTGTATGTATTTTATGTAAAAAAAAAAAAAAAAGGGGGACTCAAATGTTTTCTAAATATAAATACCAATTTGTACAAATCTTCCAAAGTCTCTGAACTATTCGTGCAATGGGGAACACTGCTGTTGAACCTGTTATACCCCATTCAGGGTGGCTTCAAGAATTTTTACATATTATAGTACAAATATAGGTTTACAATTATCCTCAGAAAATAATTACTAACCCTTTATCAATTATTATCAGCTTGATGTCTGAGTTTACTACTTCTGTTAAAAGAAATACTATAGCTTTACATAAATTGTGCAGTAATTATATTAGAAATTATAGTTTCACTCACAAACAGAAATCAAAAAGCCATTTGTGATGGATAACTTCAGGTGTCAAGTTTGTTTAGGTTATGGTGTCCAGGTGTTTGGTCAAGCAAGCACTGGTCTGATTGTGACTGTGAGGGTATTTTGTGGATTTACATCATCAGTAAGCTGACTGCATCTATGGCTGATTATATCTACAATCAACAAAGGACACTGCCTTCATCCCCTCAATTAAGGCTTTAAAGGGTGAAATGATGACTTCAGCAGTCAGAAGAATTTTAATCTCTACTTCAGACAGCTTATCCTGGGAAATTCATCAAAACCTTCATGAGAGTGCCCAATCTGAGGCCTGCCCTACAGAACTCATACTTTACCAATCTCCAGTCACATAAGCCAATTTGTATAAACCTGATAATATTTATACATACACACACACGCACACACACATGCACACTCCCTTTTGGTTCTGTTTCTCTGGAGAACTCTGACTCATATACCATTTAAATTCACACAGAGAGGAATCGATGTATGTATTTTCAGGCTGTCTATACATGGTGATACGTACTTTCTCATTCAGAATTCTCAACAATAATATTCAGGGAAGAAGAAAACACATAGTCTTAAGCCTATACTGAAGTGGAAAGGAGAAGAGCAAACTACACAGTTTTAATCTTTTGAAGATTAAATATTTAGTAATTATGAGAACATAAATAAAACCTCCTTTAAAAGACATTTCAATTACTTTCAGTAACACACTGATTTTAAAGAAAAGAAAATAAGCAATATCTTCAAGGGCCTTGACTATGATTTAATTATTTGTTAACCTCCAACTATCATTTGTCAACCTTCCCAGTGCCTATCATTTGAACGAATGGATAATGGAGTGTGATTTCTATTTACAGCAGCACACACAAAATGTGCAAAGGCTAGATCTTGGATTGTAGGTAAAAATTTCCTTCTCTAACCACTCCTTTCATTTCCCACTCTAGTTTTCCCCAGGTGGTTTTTTTACCTTCTGTAGCACACCATTCTAAATGACCCCACCCATTGCCCTCATTCTCCTTGGAATTTCACATCACTCACTTTTATCACCCTCTCACAACCATATCTGATTACAACCAACATCCAACACATGCCTCAACTGCAGAACCAGACTACATCTTCCTCTCCAATCTAATCCTGCCTTAATCCTCAGGAATACACAAAAATACACAAAGGATTATTCTAAGCATACCAATCTCCTGATTCCTTTGCTTCAAGGCAAGTAACTCCAATATTTTACCCAATCTAGCAGGCCATTAACTATAAGATGCACCATAGTTTCATGTACCACTATTAAAGAAAAACAACAATTACTTTGTCCTGATTTCAGAAACTGAAAATGTGGGGGGTGGGAATCTGTAACTTAAAATTGATAAAACCCAGGCATTTACCTCCTTTCAGGCTCTGAAAATACCTCACTGTTGTTTCACAACAATACAAGGAACTGGTAGTAGGATGATGTATGGGAGCCTCGTATGATAACAGGCATGTTTGTTTTGTTAAGTTCACAACTTTTACTATATACTTGTTTATGTATGTTCATGTATGAATGATAAACCATGTATGGCATCACATTTTTCCCTCCTAGGAAAATGATTATGTATAGCAAATGTCGAACTATGAAAACAGAAGTTTCTATACATTGCTCAGAAAATCCCCACCCCCGTCCAATAAAAGCTGCACAGAAAGCCTCTTTTTCAATTACGTTATCAGCAAGCTTGGTGTCTACTGACCCAAAATGACCTCTGGAGCTCTGTAATGTCGTGTAGATACCAAAGTGCTATGATGCTCATCATCGTATGTTGCACTTCCAAAGTCAACAACTTTGATATCTGTATTTTTCAATGTGCGTTCATCACGTTTCTAGAGAGATACAGTTTGGTAAACATGAAAATCAATAAAGATATATTTTACAGCACCATTCAAAAGGCTTGCACATGAATTATCTTTCTGATTTCTACTCTAACCCCACAAGGAAAGCAAAGTAGAATTACCCTTTTATCAATACATACATCAGGATATAATGAGCCTCAGAGGTGCTAATCCTCTTCCAAGGATCACCAAACTAAATTAATTTTAAAGAAAACCACCAAATTTAAGACAAGCCTTTAACTTACCATTTTGGAGTTATATTTGACAATATAGTCAGACTTCACAAATAAAATATTTTCAGGCTTCAGATCTGTATGGGTTAATTTATTATGATGCAAAACTACAAGAGAACAAAAAAACAGTATTAGTTTTACTTACAAATCAAATTTGTCCTAGGAATAGGGGAGTTAGGAGTGGGGTTAGAGGGGTCAATAGTGGCTTCAGCTGTATCTGGAATATGTGCTGTGTTCATATTTTCTGAAATATGTGCTTGTGTTCATATTTTCTGGAATATGTGACAATGTGTTGACAGGTTGCTCGTATAGCAAACTTTTTTTGGTGTTTAATGATTTATCAAGTATACTTACAATTTATTGACTGGCAGATCTGATATGCCATCTGCCTGATGTGATCAATTTGAAATGGCAGAAAGCTGTTTTCTTTAATGAAATCATAGGTACTAAGTCCCAGCAGTTCAAACACAATACAAACATGACCATGATGATCAAACCATTCTAGCATCTGGACACATCGGCTAAAACACATCAAAACAAATATAATTCAGTTCACAGAATTCTTATTTCATAGAATATAATGGCTCACAGTTCAGACTTATACTTACAAGACACTATTGGGGTCAGTACTATTTAAATGCTCCAATACTTGGATTTCTGAACGAGCTGCTTCACGGTATCGACCTACATTTTTTACAATTTTCACTGCTACATGTATACCATCCCTTAAAAACAAAATTAAGATGAAAACAGTAAGTGCACAGACATGACTTGAAACCATGTATCCTGTAAAGCACAATTTTACTTACCAAGCACTCTATGTTATTATTCTAAAATAATCTTTCAGGGCATATATACCAGGTTCCATATAACATCTCAAAGCATTTTGACAAAATACACTTTACATGGAGCAATAATTCTCTTAATACTAATGCATCTTAATGTTTGTTTCCAAATTTAAAATTTACCTGGATTTTATACAACAAAAATAAAACCAAAAAAGGATAAAAACATAAATTGAGGATAGAATATGCTGCTGCTGGGCATTCTTCATTCATCAGGCTTGTTACTGATGAAAACAAATGGCTTGTCCCTATGAACTTCACAGTCTAAGGGAAAAGACTGAACAAATTATTGTATCAATAGAAGTTCTTGGCATGAGATAGGAAAGAGTATGTAAGAGAGGTCTAACCACTGGGATGTTTAGGGGAGTTCAGACCCCTTCAGAGAATCAGAGACACAAAAATGTCCTGAAAAGTAAGAGTTTGTCAAATTTGGGAGGGATACAGAACATCCAAGCAAAGGAAATACCAGCTCTAAGTCATGGCGTCAAGAAAACACTGATTAAATTATTTAACACAAGAAGATAAGAAGAGCAACATTGTAAGGCAGAGGTCTTTAGAATGGGGCACATATAAGGATTCTTCTCACAAATACAGAGCCCTGAATGACTTTGAAGTACTCTTTCAGATCTTTAACTTTCCTTTTGGCCTCTTTCTAAACCTGATCGGCCTGAAGATGAGCTGGCATTAAAGCCTCCTTTTTCACTAGGGCCTTTATACTTTACAAAAGGAAAGAAATCTTCACCCATGCCTTATTAGCATATCAAGAGATATGCCCTAGGCTGTAAAAAAAAAAAAAGGAAGAAAAGTCTTTGAGGCAAGCAAATATACTGTCATGACTGAATAGCAAATCTTTGCTCAAGACAGGTGGTTTCCAATTCACTGCTTTTAAGGTCCCACAGGTCCATTATGCTGGTCCACTCAGGAGTGCTGGCCCAAGTGGAGAGCTGGCACAGCAAGATGAAGCAACAAAAAGAAACACAGAGGAAAGACTTTAAGAGATGCAGCAGACCAGGGAACTGAGGTGGTGGAAGAGATTGAGTGCCTCTCTCCCACTCTGGAAGGTCCCAGGATCAGTTCCTGGTGCTGCCTAAAGAGAAGACTAGCAGACACAAACACCCAGTGAATGGACACAGAGAGCAGACAGCGAGCGCAAAACAATGTGTGTATATGAGGAATAAATATATAAATCTTAAAAAAAAAAAAAAAAAGACAAAAACATATTAGTCTGGCCTCCTTTCCTAGGCACTGTCCACGTACTCTAGGGATTCTTGCCGCTCTATCAGAGAATGTTACAGGATTTCCTAGCATGGGAATTCAATATTCAGATATTGTGTGGGTCTGCACCCACTGAGACAATACCCCATGACCACTTGAGCATATTCACATTCCATAAAGGCATGCCCAGGTGCAGCCCTCCCCACATCCTGTACAAGTAATCCTCCCCTGCCACAGTTGCAATACTTCTGTATGGCAATACCTCCCCAAAACAAAGCCAAAAACAGAGAATAAAAATAATTAAAAAATAATAATTAAATACATAAATAGAAAACAATTTTTTCATTATGTCATGACTGTAAGACAGGGGTTCTTAACAAGGGGCCTTGAGTTGAAATTCATAAAAACATTATTCCTGTGGGGATGTGTTAGTGCTGGTGTGATATATTTATTAAATGTTACACAGTATAATGTGGACTTAATAAGGGGTCTGTGGTTTTCACTTGACTAGCAAAGTGGTCCATGGAACAAAAAGGTTAAGAACTCCTGCTATAAGATGTTATCTTATGTATAGTGACAATTTCTTCTGTATGCTTTCCCAGTGTTTTTTGTTTTATTTTCAAAGAAGCTTTACAGAAAACCCACACAGAAAATATAGCAGATCCCCCTATATCCAACTCCCTGCCTTTCTCTTAATTTTCCTCTAATTATAACATCTTACATGAGTACGGTACATTTGTTACAACTGATGAACAAATATTGAAGCACTGCTACTAACCATGGTCGATGGTTTACATTATGCACCATACACTTTTATAGGTTTTGATAAAATTTATAATGGCTTGTATCTGTCACTGCAAGACTGATGGCTGTACTTAAGAACCTTGATCTTGTGAAACTGAAACTTAGCTTAGTATTATATACTGCCTAAGAGTTTACCTCCTTGTTGCTCAAATGTGGCCTCTCTCTCTAAGCCAAACTCAGCAAATAAACTACTTACCCCCCATCCCCCAGTGTGGGACATGACTCCTGGGGATGAGCCTCCCTGGTGCCAAGGGATTATTACCAAGCTCCAACTAGCAATGCATTTGGAAAAAGACCTTGACCAAAAGGGGGAAATATTAAATACAAATGAGATTTTATGGCTAAAAGATGTCAGAGTCAGGAGGTTGCTCCAGAAGTTACACTACTACATATCTCAGGAGGATCTCACTGACTGCCACAGTAAATAATGACTCAAATAGGGGTGTTTCTGAGGGCTCCAGAGACAACTAGAGACTATAGGCAGGGCAGACAATCTCAGGAATCTGGCACCCTGTCAGTGGGTCTTACTTTGTAATAGTTAGACTCATTTATAATTTCCCTATACATGGCTCTTCTGCTCCTTTTATTTGAACCTATAATTAGCACTATACCTGTTAAATACATGTACGAGAGACTTAAATCCTTGGTCTGTTCATATGCCAGTTGAACCCTGAATCTCAGCAATGTTGCAATACCTACTCTCCAGTTCATCAGGCTTACCCAAGACAACTAACAAAATGATAATAATGGACAATGTCCATCCCGCAAAGAGTATCTACAGAAAGGAAGACAGTTCCATCCATCGGGCCCCATGGGATCTAAGTGCCTCTCCATCAGGAACACTATGGCCACTACCTTCCTCAAGTCCTCAAGACTGAGGAATGAAAAACATAAGGGGGGAATGTAACTACAGACAAAAATAGACTTATTATTACTCTAGCAATGGAAGATCTTTTAACACTGATATAAAGGTAGTGGTCACCAGAGGTTCTGAGAGATGGGAGAGGGAAGAATAGGTGTAACATGGGGCATTTTGGGGACACTGGACTAGTTCTGAATGGCACTGCAATGATGGATACAGGCATTATGCATTTTGTCAAAAATTATAAAAATGTATAGTGCAATGTATAAATATGGTAAACTATTTACCATGGTTAGCAGCAATGCTTCAGTATGTGTTTGTCAATTTTAACAAACATACCACACTAATGAAAGACACTGTTAATGGTGACAAGTGTGGGAGAGGGCAGAAGTGGGGTATAGGGAAATCCCCCTATATTTTCAGTGTATCATTTATGTAACTAAAGCTTCTTTAAAACAAACAAACAAACAAAAATGAAGGCCCCAATGAAGGTGTGGGCTGAAAAAATTAAAAAAAAAAAAAAATTCTCCATAGGATTTTTGGCATATATCTCGACTTAACTGCTATAACTTTACAAAATATTGTTATAAAATTACTGTGACGAAACTCCTTCTAGTCCCATTTAACTATGTGAGGCTTACATATATAAAAATTAAAAAAAAACAGAAACAATGTTAAAACACTAAGAGATATTCATCCATGGACACGTATACTCTTATTTAAAAAGATCTAACCATCTCAATAAAAGATACATGCTTCCAATAAAATTTTACGTTTTTACTAAGTATTAAAATCCACAGAATTGTATTTTGATCAACTAAATATTGGCAATCAGAATACCTCAAATACTGAGACTTAGAATCTCAGTAATACTGAAAAGGACATTAATTGGAAAATTTGGGGTATCTAAGACCTGTAGGCTAAGCTGGCAAAATTCAGAAATATTACATGTATATGTTAAGAATGATAAAGCAAATATCCCAAAACATTAACACAGGAATCTATCTGGGTGAAGAGTGTAAGGTAATTCTTTTAACTCTTTTAGCAATTTTTCTAGTAGTCTAAAAATATTTCAAACCAAATTTTTAAAAATTTCAAGTTGTATTCACATTTTTGTTGCAGAGATAATAAAAGATACTTATAGGATGATATTCCTGATGGTTAAGTGGAATGGAAATAAGTTCAAGGATAAAACATTTCCAAGTATTCAAGACAAGTCTGTTCATGGATGGTGGTATTATGTAGATTCCCTCAAATATCTTTAAAGAAAGATTACAGCTTTATTTAATATTAATATTTACAATAAGCTAGAAATTGTATGCTTCCCCCACAAAATGTTTTTAGGAGTTATGGGAATTGAACCCACTGTACATGGGAAGCAGGCACTCAACCAATGAGCTACATCTGCTCCCCAATGAGAGTTGTTTTTGTTTTTCATTTTTAGGAGGTACTGAGGATAGAACCTGGGACCTCCTACATGGGAAGCATACACTCAACCACTGAGCTACATCTGCTCCCCTTCACAATGGTTATTACGATGAAAAATTTTTTTATGTCAATTTAGAAATGTACAGTTTCACTAAATTCTTTTAAGAAGTTTACTTACAAAAAGTTAGTAAACAATAGCTATAATTGCCTGGGAAAAAAGGGTAAAATGAGGCAGAGAGGGTCAAATCACAAAGGCTTAATACACTTCATGGAACAATTTGGACTTTTTCCAGGAGGCTTTAAGTGATTTAATTTCTTTTTAGCTTAGGAAGCTAAACAGCATGCAAATATCCTTTAATAAAGGTTTTTCAACTAATGAAATTAGACTTGCACTATTATCCCTATGATCCAAAACAGAGGAGATCACTCTTGAGCCAAGGGCCTAGGTCCTGGGAAAGAATCAATACTTCTTCCCTTCAACACCTACTTTAATTGCATCAGATTAACCATCAGATTAAAATTTGCCAGCATTCTTGATCAAAATCCACAATCACAGTATTTAAACAAACCAGTTTGAGAAACTGTCTTGAATATTTATTTCTCCCAGAGAAACATGGCTACTATTTAAAATGCTAGTTCATCTAAATTATGGCTCCTCCCCCACCCAAAATATCAGAATGTTCAAAAAAGAAAACACACACACAAAAAAACTTACATGTCATGATCAATGCATTCCACAACTTTGCCAAAAGCCCCTTCACCCAAGGTATCCACAATTTCATCTAAAGTGAGGGGAGAAAAAAGGTGTGAGGTATATCTGAGTATAAATTAGCAAGGTATTCAAACAATGAATGCTTAAATGGGGAATATTTCCAAATGATCTCTATCAAAGCATAACTAAGGTTTCAGCACTCAAATTATTTTATTTTCAGCTGCTATAAAAACAATTAGACAGAGCTATCTTTCTTGCTCTAATCTCAAATTCCATTGATTATTTTGGAACTTTAGAAATATTTAAATTCTACAGAAAAGAAGAAATACAAAAGAACAAACCAACCCACAAAAAACAAAACAAAAAAGCAATGAAGAGTTCTTTAGCCCCCCGCTGACAAACTATTCTTAAAAAGATTATTCTGTCTGCAAAGTTTAAAAAGTGTTGAAAAATATTCTATACATCTTGCTCTTAGAACGTCTCCACTTTGACAGATCAGGTGACCCTCCTCATCATCCTCTATACTCCTGGATCTTTTCCTTCGATGGCTCTTCTGGAACGGCAAGTGGGCAGCACCAAGATCGTCCAGCCAATCAATATATCAGAGTGAATTCAGGGCAGAATACGCAATTCATTCAGCGGGGAGATATTCAGGCATTCAGATAAGCACCAGGCCACGAACAGTTGGCAGGAGCAATTTCAAATTCAGTCCCCAGAAATTCACAGGGCACAGTTTATGTTACAGAAGAAAAACATGGCAAGGAACAGATTTTCAGATAAGATACTTAAAGTGGCAATAGAAAAAAACAACACAATTGTCTCTTTAAAATACTGATTTAATTGAAGTCTGAAATATAAAGAATGCTATGTCATGATTTACTAATCTCTTAGTAAATAGCATAAGCTGTAAGTTGAGATGTCTAGTTTGTCAGAAAAATGTTTTAAAATATCAAGATT
Organism: Dasypus novemcinctus; assembly: GCF_030445035.2. Classification (NCBI taxonomy): domain Eukaryota; kingdom Metazoa; phylum Chordata; class Mammalia; order Cingulata; family Dasypodidae; genus Dasypus; species Dasypus novemcinctus. The sequence continues at coordinate 188,944,064 of NC_080674.1, forward strand.
AGTTGAAATTTGTCTTACTTAATATTTTTAAATATACATGATTAAAATAAAAGGGGAATATAAAGCTAGTTAATAATTTCAATGCTGCACCCTACTTAAGTTCTACTAGAAAACTTAGGGAGGAAAACAATTCAAAATTTACTGATCAAACAGATGAAGATGTCTGAGTGAAGGGGGAGAAAAAGGCAGGCTCTTTGGATAATATATGTTCCATTCAGCACCCACTTTCAGAACTTCAACTGAATTAGCTGTAGCCAATGATGCACTGTGCTATGGAAAAATGCTATATACAGGGTCATTTTTAAGTGTCACCAGTGCAATTCCCCATATTTGATTCCGAGTGTCTTTTAAAATAAAAGAATGTTAAAGATGGAAGAAAAGATGGGTGCTTCATTCTTTTACAAGATCTTATTGCAAAACACAAAAATAAAAGTTTTTATTATTCAAATCAACACACCTATGATCTGATCTGCAGAAAATGAGTACATGTGGGCAAATGAGGGCTAGCTAACATAACTATGAAAATCTGGAAGTTTTCTTTAATGATTCAGATAATACAAACACAATTATAATCTATCCAAATAACATTATACCTATAAAGAAATTTTTCCAAACTTATCAGCTCATTATGAGCTTCTATACACAAATAAGTATCCACCCAAAAGAAAAACAAACTCAATCATACCGAATGTGACTGATGACTTGAACAGTGTCTATTATGCTTCCTTTTAGGGCTGCTTCTCCTGCTTTGGCCTGAAGATTTACTGCAGTGGATTCGATAGCCGCTTTCAATGTCTCTGTGATAATGTCTAGGAACATATCCTTCACAGTAGTCATTGCTGTATTCATCAATGTATCTCCGGTCCCGATAATCTCTCTCATTAAAGGACCTTGCTTCTAAATAATGACTGCAAACACATGAAAGGGTATCAAATTATTCTCTTCATTCTAAAATATTGTGATTCAAACAAAACATTTTCTCAAGAATTCCTGGTTTATACAGCTAACTCAATAAAAGGGAAAAAATTTCAAACTGATGAATTATAATTATACGTTAACCAATAAGCAAATGGGTCCATATCTTTATTACATAGATGGCTATCAACAATTTCACACCAAGGAACTTGACTCATATCACTTATTTATTATGTTTGATGTTTATATGATTAAGTGTTCCTTTACCTTCTGGAGAAAGTTAAAACAAAAAATTCCAAAACTGCTCTTCTGGAATGCATCACCCTTATGCTATATACATCTGTAACTAAGTTTTCTCTCCTCTTTCACAAAGCCATGCACGATCAGAGGCAAGCAAAACAGGACTCCTTTCCCTTTTAATTTAAGTGTATTTTAGATATCCCTGGCATAGAGAATTCTTTCGTGACAAGTATATTAGAGCTGGAATGAACATAAGATGTATTCCAGACTTTAATTTTACAGATGACTAAATTAAGATCCCTAGAAGGAAAGTCATTTGCCATGGTTGCAGAACACATTAGTAAAAAAATTGTGATATTTTCACATTCCTATCATACAAGCCAATTTTATGACACATAACACATATCCTGTTTTCTGTTCCCTTTGCATTTCTAGCCTCCTGCTTGAGAAACAGCACAGTTTTTGAGGACCACCTCATGTGCCAAGGACATCTAAAATACACCCTTCTCAAATGAGAAAAGGATCTTGTAATTGCTTGTCTAGTATTACAATCCCACCACCCTATTTGTATTTCTAATAATCTATCCTTCCTGCTTGAGAAATACACAAAAAGTCTACATGAAAGAGAACTCATCTAGTGCCATAGTGCTTGACTTCTGAACCGATGAAAACTATAGATCCTCTCCCTCAACAAATGCAAAATGCATAAACAAAACTTGACAAAGACTTTCACAGAGGTCATGGACCCTAGGAAGTCAATGAACCTCAGCTAAGTAGCCTGAACTGATGGAAAGAAAAGGACAAAGATTCAGTTGGCCCAACTTCCCAGCCCCCTCTCTACCTGGGATGAGTGTCCTCTTCAACAGAGTGCGAAGCTTCAAGAGGGATGCACATGGAGCACTGAGGGAGAGAGGGGACACCTGCCCAGTCAGACAATCAGCTAAAATAATCCTGACAAGCAATGGAGTGACAGATGTTGACCAGATTGCCCTCACCAACCCCTTTCCTTTCCCCACCATATGCTGTCATTTCCCTCCCCCGGGGTTGATGGAGAAATAAAGGAGAAACACAAATACAATTATGATCCAACAGGGTTGGCATCAAATCTAGGCTGGGGAGATGCAGGAACTCCCGTCTTTTCCCCAGTTATCAGCCTTAACATCTATCCATTGGAGAAACAACTCGGAATATTAGAGAAGACTGCAGGTCTAGTTCAGGGATCTCATTCATCACTGGGTTTGGAGCTGTCAGGTGAAAATCTGCAAAACATCCAGCTAGAAATTACCATACACTTAAGAGCCTCCTGTGCAATTCCATAAGGCATCCTACTCAGAACAATCCAAAAATCATTAAAACAAAACAAAACAAAAAAAACCCTAACACTAATTAATATTCTCTAGTAAGAATATTAGAGCTGCTGAAATTCCTTAAATAATCTATAGAATAACAAAACAGGGAGTGAAGGATAAACTAAAAAAGATGAGGAGCTCTTCAGTCTGTAACAACCAAAGTTTAGAGATTATATAAACAAAGACTATTGAATTATAAAGGCTATGGACAGGGTGAACAGACTGATTTCATTTTTAAAAGTATTAGCTGAATGCCCAGTGAATATTTCACTGTGACCTTTCCAAAAAAATAAAAAAATTTAAAAAACCAAGACTGGTGAGAACATGAGCATTCATTTGTTATTTCCACATAGGTCCTGTGGGAGGTAAAAAATTATATAATGTAAAGACCTTGCCAACAAATAAAACAAGCAATTTAAGACTATTCAAATAAAAAATATAACCTAACAATGCAGGAAATTCTGAAAGTTCACATGTGTGGTTAGGATCACAGAAGGGAGAGAACTCAATTTGCTTAAAGTGGTCAGGGAAGACTTTGTGAAAAAAGATGGGAACAGAGTTGCAGTGTAAAAGGAAGCCAGGACTGGGACAAAGTGGAAAATAAAAGAAACGCCAGCAGAGAAGAATGGCATATTTACCATCTTACATTTATACAGTACTTTTCATCACAATAGCTTAGGGATGCGTTTGTCTATGTATTACTCAGGAGACAGTGAGCAGACAATTCCAGCAACATCAGTTTTCACATAGGGAAATATATGCAAGTAAATAAATGGGACAGGTCATCAAAGGCCTTGCAAGTCAGGCCCTACATGCTAGCTTTAAATACAGTGCTTCTCAAAAGGTAATGTTCATCAACCGTATCAGAAATGGAATTTATTAAAAATAAAGTTCCTAGGGAGCCTTGTATGATGTTTGACAAAACTTTGACTATAAACTTGCTGTTTATGTATGTATCATGTATGAATGACATACATCAGCAAAAAGTTTTTTTAATTAAAAAAAAAAAAAAAAAAATCCCTGGGCCTGAACTTAGACTTACTGAATTCTAAATCTGGTAATCTGTATTTTAAACATACCTCCAAGGTAAGTCTTATTCACAACAAAGTTTGAGAATCACTGGGTTAAGACTTGATCCTAAAGACAAAATTTTAATAAGGCTTTTGATCACAATATATAAAGGTGGTGTTTACAGCTATGCCAATCTTCCTAAGACAGCGTGCAGAATTGACTGATAAGGCCTGCAGGGAGGGAGACCAATCCATAGGCTACTGCCAAAAGACAAATCAGAAAGAAAAGCACTTTGCAATAAATAAAGACCTCTTATAAATCCATAGGGAAAATACAAATACTTTAATTGAAAAATTGGCTAAGAATAGGAAAAAGGTTCAAGTGGTCAATAACTATGAAAATAGACAAATTCACTAGAAATTTAAAATGAAAGCAAAACACTATTTTATTCCTTTCAAAATAGCCAAGACTAGTGAAGAAGCAGGTTATGTGAGTATAACTTGGTACAAACTTTCTAGGAAAAAAAATGTGAATATGTAGCCAGAGCTTTAAAGATTTTACAGCTTTTAAGTTGAAAATGTTCCTTTTTGGAGTCTATTTTCAGGAAATGGAGACAAAAGTATGTGTACAAATGTATTTTAAAAAAATAATTAGAAAGGAACAGATATGGCTCAAGCAGTTGAGTGCCTGCTTCCCACACAGGAGGTCCTGGGTTCAGTTCCTGGTGCCTCCTAGAAAAAACAACAGCAAACAAGCAAAACAAATGGAAAAACCAACTCAGGGGAGTCAATGTGGCTAAGTGGTTGGCATCAGCTTCCCACATACAAGGTCCAGGTTCAATTCCCGGTCCTTGGTACCTCAAAAAAAAAAAGAAAAAAGAAAAAAGAAAAAAAAATTGACATCCAAATAATGGGAGACTGGTATCCTACACCAAAGTTATCTTCTTTATAATTTTCTGTATCTCTCCCCAATTCTCTTATGATTAAAAAAACAAAACAAAACGAAAAAACACCCTTGGCATAATGAGGAATGATTAGTCTGCACTGACTACTAGCTCATTGTTCTGCAGAATAAGTCTGTTTGGCGTGGAGAAGGAAAAAAATTACATACTGTTTTTTAAAGTAACCCCAGCTGGCTAATTTAGAAACCAATCTGGCATACAGTCCCAATGGAACATCTGTACAAAACAAGGAGAAAACATAGAACCAACAAAACAAATGAGAAAGAGAAATTAACTGAAGACAGAGTGAAAGAAATTCTACCCCATCTAGTGTTTATCTAATCATCTAGGAATTTTTTTAATTCCCTTAGTTCTGTTTAAATAAATTACCTCCAAATTTATACCAGTAAGAATGCAATAAAACAGATCAGATGCTATTGGTAATTTTTGAGTACCTTTCCTACCTTATTGGCTACTGCCTGCACAAAGGAATGCTGGTTCTTACAATGAAGCAAACTATTAAAAATCCCAAACAAACATATCCACTGCCCTTATCTATAAGTATAACCTAGAGAAGACAGTACAAGTGACCAATCCCCAATGCACTTAAGCACACCCAAATACTGCATGCTTAAGTCCTCCCCACCCCAGATCATATCTCATTTGTGAAAGTAAATGAGCACCCCAACATACATGTATCTCCCTTCCACATACAAGTTAAAGGCACTCATTGGGTGTTGTTCCTATTAACTTTTGTGCGTTAACACATAACTGTGTCTTATCTCCCCAACTATGTTACTAGTAGCCTAATTGTAGGAGTTTTTAAAATAATTCCCCATAAAACTTCACACAAAGCTGAGACTCAATGTTCCATATTCATGTAATGATCAACTGTCTCCCACCACTTCCAAAAAAGATATGGATATACAAGGGTAGGAACTCTGTTTTATTCACAGCTGTAGCCTCAGCACTTCTAGAATGTCTTGCCCATTTACAGGTACACTCAATATTTTTTGAATAAATATTTCTTGACTGAATTACAACAAATATTCATAGATGAATGCCATATAAACAAATGACCATTAAAACTATTAGTGCTAAAATGTTACTAGTTCAAGAGTAATTTACCAATCAGATTCTTTAAACTGATGATGTGGTCTGCAATGCCTGTTTTCTTGCGTACTACTGTGAGACCTCCTCTTCCGTTTATGACTTCCACTGTAGCTTTCATGTCCCCAGCTTTCTCTGTTATCCCAATCAGGACAGTGAGTTCGTTTGGAATGCCGCATCTGTTAATAAATGTTAGAGTTATATTTAAATAAAATGTTATACATTGATGTTACTTGCAAAAGACACCCAGTACAAGTGGTCAACAGGTTCTAAATTTTTTTAAAGTAATGTTTCCCAAGGCATATGGCACCAGGCCATTGGTGTGTTCTATGATTCTAAGTGGCATACAGCTCTAGTAGTAGTACATGATGGATAACACTGCAAGAACTTAATACATTATTTTTTTTCAATCCTTCTGATTATATCAAGGACAAATTCTCAGCTTGGTACTTGTCTTCAACTAACACTAGTTAATTGCTCTTTTACAAATAAAACAAGGGACAGGACTCAGGCTTAGAACATTCAGTACTAACAGTACATAGGTGGAAATTAATAACAAAGGTGTTTTAAAGGCAAAGAACTATTAAATGAGGCTTCTGTTTCTCAAACACTCTAGAGTTTTCTCTAAATCTCAGAATGACTTCAAGCTTTGAAGATAATACAACAGTGTACAGAATACTATTCCAAAGACAAACTGAAGGGAAATAAGGTAAGATTTTATGAACTTATAAACTCATTTTATAAGATGATCAGGAAACTTATTTTCAGATCATCCTACAGTTACTCTTTAAATTAAACCATTTTTTTTTGTAGATCTGGAATGATGCTACATAGAAATCAACTTATGAGACTGAACAGTGAAGTATGGTCACAATGAAATCAGGACAATGCTGTGACAAGTCCCTTACTCCATTAACAATTTCCAATGTACTGGTTCATTTCAGATTAGATACCTGCTCAATGAATGTCATTCCTATGTGCCTTTTCCTATCTTAATTCTTTTCTAAAACAATTAAATTTTTATTGCTAAATGGGGCAACTTTAACAGATAAAGAGGGAAGAATTTCACAACTCAGCAAAGAGCTGAAAAAGCGAAAATGGAACAATTTTGTTAACATTCAATTTGCCAAATGACTTGGTAAAAGACAAATGCCAATAAAAATTTAAATGATTTCAAGTGGATTAAAATATGACTTTGAAATGCACTCCAATTAAGATGGCATAGTGATATGCTTCAGGGCTCCATCCCCACAGCTGCTAGTTGAGCAAACTAGCAAAACTGGCACAAACACCTTCCAGAAAACAGTTAAAAAGGACTGCAATAACAGGGTGAGCACCAAATCAAGAAAAACACCTACTTAAAAGTGATAGAATCTCATGGCACCTTGGCTGGGCCTCTCTCTCACCCCTCACCTGCTCATTGCAGAGCTGGCTCATGCTCCCAGTGTGAATCCTGGCCCAGTTCCAGAAGAAGAGTAACCCCTGTATACATATTGGGAGTTTTTATGTCTGGTGCAATCTGTCTGGTGGCGGCCTGAGGGAATCACCATCCCAGAACATGCTCAGTGTGAACGCATTTCACAGAGGTCTACCAAACACTGTGGCGAGCAGGCAAGTCATGCTGGCTGGGGCAAGGGGTTGCTGGCTTTGGCACATACAGTGCAGTACCCAGGACCACGAAGAAACTGTTTCCTAAGGAAGAGGGGATGTTGGGAATTGTGTGGACAGAGGAATTCCTAGGGCGACACATACTTGCCCAAGACAAGAAAAGACCCTGTGCAGAATGGATCAGGGAAGCCCCTGGTTTTGGCCTGAAGTATTCGCTAAATGTACTGTAAAGATAAGTCCTGAAGAAGAGCACTGCTGCAGGCCAATGTGCAAAGACTGGAAGAGGTGGTTTTTTTTTTTTTCTTCCCTTTCTGTTAGCTCCTGATGTTCAAGGAAAACTCTGTCATATTACTAGCAGATACAAGTTTAAGGACCAGAGACCTCAAAGCCTAAATCCCGGAGATATATTAAAATATCAAAACATCCAGGTTTCAAAAACACTGAGATGGAAAGCCATGGCCTAGGCACAGGAGAAGATTAAAGCATTAGAAACTATCCATGAAGAAGATCACACCTGGGACAAAACAAAGACTTAAAAAATCAAAAAGCACGACCTAATTATATAGTGCCTGCAAGAGACTCATCCTAAATTCAAAGAAACAAGTAGACTGAAAGTGAATGGATGGAAATAATACACCATGCAAGTAGTAACCAAAAGCAAGTTGAGATAGCTATACTAACATCAAAATAAGTAAATAATGACTATTCAAAGATGGTCATTATTTACTGATAAAAGGGTCACTTCAACAAGATGACGAAACAGTTATAAGTACATATGCACCTAACAGCAGAAACCCAAAATATATGAAATGAATACTGACATATCTGCAGGGAGAAATAGTAGTCTACATTAACAGTAAGAGACATCAATACACCACTTTCAAGCAAAAGGAACTATGACCTCAACAATACTCTAAAACAATAAGACTTAATGGGCACATAAAGAACAATGCACCCAACAGCAGCAGAAAACACATTCTTTTTGAATGCACATGGATCATTATTCAGGATAGACCATATTTTAGGTCACAAAACAGGTCTCAATAAATTAAAAATATTGAAGTCATACAATGTATCCTTTCCAACCACAACAGAAGGAAGGTAAGAATCAATAACAGAAAGAGATAGAATATTGACAAATATGTGGAAATTAAACAACCAATGTATTAAAGAAGAAATCACAAGGGAAATTGGGAAATATCTTGAGGTGAATGAAAATGAAAATACAACATATCAGAACTTATGGGAAGTGGCAAAGGCAGTGCTGGGAGGGAAATTTATAGCTCTAAATGCTTATGTTAAAAAGGAAGAACGTTTTCAAATCATAGACCTAACCTGAAAACTGGAAAAACTGGGAAAAAATCAAACTAAACCAAAAGTGAGAAGGAAATAAAAAAGATTAGATAAATAAAATTGAGAATAAAAAAGCAACAGAAATGATCAACAAAACCAAAAGATGTTAAGGACTTGTACATGGAAAACTACAAAGCATTGCTAAAAGAAATCAAATAAGAAATAAATGGAAGGGCATTCTGTGTTCACAGATTGGAAAACTAAATATGGTTGTTCATTCTACTCAAAGCGATTTACAGACTGAACGTGATCCTAATCAATATTCCCACAGCCTTCTCTGCAGAAACAGCAGTCAATCATCAAATTTATATGGAAAGGTAAGCAGCCCTCAAAAGCCAAAACAATCTTGCAAAAGAAAAAGGCAGTTAGATGATTCACACTTGCCAATCTTAAAACTTATTACCAAGTCAAAGATTAATGGAATCGAATTGATTTATGGCCAAATGATTTCTTTTTCCAAAGAAAATACAGGGAATTCCCATATGCTCTGCTTCCCACACTGCCCACATTTACCCATATTAACAACATCCTTCATTAGTGTGGTATATTCATTGCAATTGATGAACACATTTTGGAGCACTGGCACTAAACATGGAGTATAGTTTACATTGCAGTTTACGGCAAGATACATAATGGCCTGTTATCTGTCATTGCCAAATGATTTTTGAAAAGGGGGCAAAGACCACTCAATTGGGAAAGAATAGTTTCTTCAACAAACGGTGCTAGAAAAACTGGATCTCCATTTTTAAATGAAGGGGGATACCTACCTCATACCATATACAAAAATCAATTCAAAATGGATCAAAGACATAAACAAAAGGACCAGAACTTTCAAACTCCTAAAAGAAAACTTAGGGAAGCATCTTCAGGCCTTGTGTTAGACAATGGTTTCTTTGACATTATACTCAAGCAAAAGGAAGAAAAGAGAATATAGATAAATGGGGTCTCATCAACACTAAAAACTTGTGTGTATAAAAGGACTATATCATGAAAACTAAAGACAACCTACACGACAAGAGAAAAAATTTGGAAACCACATATCCAATAAGGGTTTAATACCCAGAATATATAAAGAAATCATCCAATTTAATAACGAAAAGACAAACACACAATTTAAAAATGGGCAAATGACTTGAATAGACTCTGAAGATATATAAATTGCCAACTAGCACATGCAAAGATGCTCAACATCATTAGCCATCAAGGAAACGCAAATCAAAACCTCAATGAGGTACGTATTATTTCATACCCATAAGAATGGCTACTATTAAAAAATGGAAAATAACAAGTTGGAAAGAATATGGAAATATAGGAACACTTGTTCATTGTTGGTGGTAATGTAAAATGGTGCTTCTGCTAAGCAAGACAGGTTGTCAGTTCCTCAGAAAGTTAAGTATAGAATTACACATATAACCCAACAATCCTACTTCTAAGTATATGTCCAAAAGAAATGATAGTGGGACTTGAACAGATAGTTGCGCACTGATATTCACAGCGGCATTATTCACAATTGCCAAAAATTGAGTAGCCCAACTGTTCAGCAACAGATGAATGGATAAACAAAATACAGTATATACACAGAGTGGCATATTTAGCTTTAAAAAGGAATGAAGTTATATACATGCACCAACATGGATGAATTTGAAAACTTCATGTTGAGTGAAATAAGACTAACACATATGAATAAATATTGTATGATCTCACTAATAAGAAATATTTAGCATAAGAAAACTCCCAGTCAGAATCTAGGATACGCTTACCAGGGGATGAGGTGGGGGCAAGGAATAGGGAGTTAAGGCTATAAACATACAGTTTCTATTTGGGACATAGGAGAAGTTTTGGTAATGGGGGGTGGTGACTGCAGCACAACACTGTGAATATAATTAACAGCAGTGAATTACATATATGAATGCGGTTAAAAGGGTTTTATGTTAGGTGGTATTGGTGTAAAATTAAAAAATAAAAATCCATGAAACTTGCAACACAAAAAGTAAACTCTAAGTTAAACCACGGACTAAAGTTAATAGTGTAATTATAAAAATGTGCTTTCATCCATTGTGACGAATGTACCACCCACTACAAGATTTTTTTTGTTTTGTTTTCGGAGGTACTGAGGGTTGAACCTGGGACCTCGTACCTGCGAAGCAGGCGCTCAACTACTGAGCTGCAGGCGCTCAACCACTGAGTTACACCCGCTCTCCAATACAAAGTATTAATAACAGGGTAGGAAAAAAAACAATAGGGGGACATGGGAAATCCTGTATTTTATGCATGGTTGTTCTGTAAACTCACTACTTCTCCAACCAAAAAAAGAAAGAAGAAAAAAAAAAGAACCTTCCCTATTTCAACCTTTCATCAGCGTGAGCTAAAAAAATTCCAGCACTTGAACTCTCAAACCCGCAGCTCGTGCGGACGCCCAGGCCCCATCCCCGACCTCCCCCGTCCTTGGGCATCTGGCCAGGCCCTTTGGCGCACTCAGGGATATGGCGAAATGTCTGACTCCAGAAAAAACAAACAAACAAACAAAAAAACACCCCCAAACGCTACAGACGACAGAAGCCGGGAACACGGGGTAGGACTCGAGCTCTGGCAACGTCCACCGCCGGGGCCGCGCGCCGAAGGCCCCCGCGCGGCCGGGCCACCCGCAGTCCTCGCTCTCGCCGGCAGGAGGCGCTCCTGCGGGGGTCAGCAGAGCCCGGCGCGGCGGCCGGAACCCTGCGACGAGCCGCCGCGGCGCCTCCGGAAAGGCGGTGCGTGCGGACGAGGCTCTTCCCGGGGCGTCATCGGCAGAGTCGCGGGCTCTTCACCCCAGGACTTTAAATCTACCCCGACGCCCGAGCAGCTTTAGGTTTTTAAGGCCCCCGGAGTGAGAGCGCCCCCGAGGAACTCCGTCACCAGCCGCAGAGGCCCCGAACGTCGTCGTTTTTCTCTGACACCTGGCTTCGAGACCTCAAGGACTGGAAAGCCGCCCTGCCAAGCGAAACCTTACCTCGGCAAAATCAAAAGGCCCTTGGGCCGAGAAATGTCGCCAAACCGCCGTCGTCCCCTTCCAGCAGCTGCGACAAACACTCCGTAAAATGGCGGCAGCGCCGTCGCCCTACAAGACGCCTAGGCGGCCTCTAGCGCCACCTACGCTGCGCGAATGCGCCTGCGTAACAGAGCCGCGCGCGCTCCCGCCGCTCCCCTAGGGGGCGGGCCTCCGCGTGACGTCACTCCGTTCGCCGGCGCGGCCCGGGCGTTATCCAGCTCCCGGCGCCGGGGCCTGGTAGGCCGGCGGGCGTTTCAGGTCTCCGTTTTCGTTCTCAGAGGGCGTGGATGAAGCCAGGGGGAAACGCTGTGCCCGGCTGTCAGCCTGTGGGACGTTTGTTTGCTGTTTAAGCTGGATTTATCCCGAGGGGCAGCCAGCTTTCCCGGCGCCATCGCGCTTCGGCTGCCATCCGGTTGCCTGCCCCATGAATTCCCTCCAGAGGGGGCCAGCGCGCGCCGGATGAACGCCAAAACCCTCTCTGTGCCGGCCCAGGCTGGTACTGTGGCTAGTCCAGTGAACAAGATACCTGGAGTCCCTGCCTGCTAGGAGCTTCCAGTCTAAAAATGCATTTGGATCAATAAAGAGCATGTCTCAGAAGGCAGCTTGTGAGGGATGTTTTATCTTTTAAAGGCGTGTACCCGTAAAGACAAAAATCAGGGAGGTGTCAAATATTCAGACTTCTTACCGGATTCTTCCGGTTATGGCTCCTGCCTACTGCGTGGAGAATGGCAGCTGGAAGTTTCCCTAACGAAGTTCTCCCCATTATTTGCCCCTGAGAGTTGATTTTATTCGACCAAGTCAGAGTAAAGCCTATGAGGTAGTGAACGTCTGTTAAAAGTCTCGCTTTACTTCAAATAAGGTATTTTACAGTTCTAAGAATCTCCAGGGGATCCCTCCTGAGGGAAAAGATGGCCAAAGATGTCGCCCTGACATCTTTGCTTGACAAGGAATGATTAGGAAAGGAGGGGAGCCGAAAGTATGGTGTCAGCAATGAAGTAAACTAATGAGGGAAAGGCTGACAGCGCCAAATGCTGTAAAGGGATCGGGAACTAACAGTACAGAAAAGTGTGAAGTGAATTCTGTATTCTGACAAGGATTCACTGGATAAGAGAAAGGCAGGAATTAAATTTGGGAGGGCAGAGTTAGCTTGTTGTGTACGTTAGTTCTTAAAACGTATGGGCTACCTGGACTCTTGTACCTCGTTAAAAGGAACATCATAGAACATCATAGAAACTTGTGCTGCCTGTTTTGGGTGAATTGAATTCTGGTGGGATTATGCTCACTTTCAAGAAAGTATCTGGGGGAGGAGGTATAGCTCAGTGGTTGAGCACCTGCTTCCCATGTACAGGGCCCTGGGTTCAATCCCCGGTACCTCCTTAAAAAAAAGAAAAAAAGCTATCTGAAAAGACAGTTTGAATTGAAAACTCTTTGTACTCCAGAATGAAACTGAGTCAATATTATTCTCACCTGGAATACACAACATCTCTGCATTTACAAATTTCAGTCTTACCTATTCCAGGCCATGCTAATTCTCACCCATCTCCCTGTTCTTAACTACACCACTTGGAGCTGAGGACCTCAAAGAGCGGACAAAGGCTCTCCAGGTGTGGCAACAAATTATGCCCAAAGTGTGAAATTCATTGACTCTACAACTGATTACACATAGTGTTTCAGAGACATCAGTCAGATGGGATGTTGATCTGAGTGGATGGGGTGATCTTACAAGGTAAAGTGGGGTTCCGCCTGCTCCATATAAAGGTGAAGTTCAAGCTGGCACTGAAGAAGGGTCCCCTGTTGGCTGGGGTAATGGGAGACCTTTGACTCATGAGATTAAAATACTGGGGTGAGGACAGCATATAGTTCTGCTTAACAGCAACACAAGGTTGAAAGGCAGCCACGTGGCTGCTTGGAGAAACCAATGGCAGAGGCTTTTGTAGATATTACAAGATACTGTTACCCAATAATGGAGTCTGCTTTGCATCTACTGCTTTCTTGTATTAGAGCTTTTTTCTTTTAATCAAATCAATTTTATTGATTCATATTAATAAAGCATACAATCCATCCAAATTGTGCAATCAACATGTTTGAGAGTTGTTTTAAGTATGTTAAGTGCCCCACCAAAAAGTCTAATGTTCTAAAGGGTTCAGAGATGAGAAGGAGGTCAAGAACCACTGTAAGTCTCTATCACACGAAATACAGCACTGTGAGTTTCCTAACTGCTCTCTCTAGTTTTGGGCTTTAACTGGAGGCAAAGACATTTTTATATTGTCTGGCATTTCCTCTCAGTGCCTAGAACCCAGTAAATGTTTGTAGGTTGTTTGCGTAAGTTCCTTTTGGCCATTTTGCTCATTTGGTTTAAGTTCCGGTCTAAGTCCAAGGTGAGGATTTGATCCCATTACCCCTGCGCCAGCTACCTTAACATTTTACATGGCAGCCTTAGCTCAGAAGACAATGAAACGGTCTGTTTAAATTCTGAGAATCCACTGACAACACTGATTAAAACTGCCTAATCCAGTAGTTTGACCTCAACACAAAAACAAGTTAAGTCCAAGAAAATCTTTGTGTTAAAAACACTGTTTAAAGAAAATCATAGCTTTGAAGAGCAACCAGAGGAATAGTCTTATCATATATTCTAGCACATATATTCTACATGCTTAACTATGAACATAAAAAACACACATAAAAACACGTTCCAGCGTAAAAGCCTACATTGTATAAATTAATGAAAGCTTATCATCTTTATAGAGAAACTTTTACAAAGGTGTCTTTAATGCCTATAAGTTGCCCATTATTATAATTACCAATTTCTATTCAATTATGTTTTTGTTTTGTTTTTAACTATCAATACTCATTTAAATACAAAATACCGACAACTTAATATACATGAGCTCATTCAATAACCTAAACAATCTGTGAAAGCAAGCACTGGTTTTTTGCTCTAGTTATCACAGTTATCAAGTACCAGAACCAGGATTTAAATCCAGTCCTTGCTTGCTCCAAAGCTTTGCCTTTCATCCACTCTCACCTAACTGCTTCAATTCTTACAACAAAGTACAGAGCAACTTACTTTACTTAGTCACTTGAGGGGAAAATGCTGAGTCCATTTTTCAGCAAGACCAAAATAATTTGTTTTAAATAACCACTCTCCAAGGTAATATATCACCGAAGGCTCCTCATGATGAAACAATGGGTCAGTTTAGCTCTAGCACATCAAGGTCACTAAGGGTCACAGTGTGCCTTATTCACAGTTGAATAGCAAATCACAGAGGGGTGGGGAGAAATAAAATAATATAATTTTTTAAAGCCAAATATCAAGTTCCTCTTCCACATAATTATGGGAAGTACAGCCTGCTTCGTAGTGTTCTACTGATTACTAGAGAGGGTGCTAACATTTCTGGTTTCCTGTCATCTGTCACACCAAATTCCTATTTCTGACTCTCTAAGTTCTCTCTTCTTTCTTTCTTTCTTTCCTTTCCTTTTCTTCTTTTTTTTTTTTATCACCCCTTGTGGCTTTTATTTTCTTTTTTTCTTGCTGTCTGTTCTCTCTGTCCATTCACTGTGCGTTCTTCTGTGTCTGTATTTATTTATTTATTTCCCCTCCCCCTTGTGGCTTGCTTGTTGTTTGCTCTCTGTGTCCATTCATTGCCGGCTCTTTTGTGTTTTAGCATGTCTCCCTTTTTGTTGAGTCACCTTGCTGAGTCAGCTCTCCACGGCACTGGCGGGCTGGGCGGCGCACTGCAGCGTGCGGGCGAGCCTGCCTTCACAAGGAGGTCCCGGGATGTGAACCCAGGGCCTCCCATGTGGTAGCCGGGAGCCCAACTGACTGAGCCACAGCCGCTTCCCTCTCATCTTTCTTTTTCTACAAGCAAGGCTGACTATTTAGAGGGCTGCTATAGCCTCAGTTCCCTTTTACTAACCACGGTTGTTTTCCTTGCAGCATCACATTTTGTGCCAGTGATGGACACGGACCTCTTCTTTATTCGCCAAAGCTTCCTAACAGACTGTGGTTATGAGGAATAGGCCTAAAATGTGAGGGCTATCGGGGGAAGGGTGGCTTACAGCACAAAAATGAAAACTACTCACATTTTAATACCAGAATTCACAATTCCCAAGGTTCCCAATCACCCCCATCACAGTTCATTTCTTCCTGGTCTTTCTCTTCTTACATAAGCACCACCCAAGTTCCTTTGTCTCATCCTCAAATTTTCCCCCAAGAGATTTCTCCCTTTTTCTAGTCATCCTTTCTTCCTTCCTCCCTTCATTAAATATTTATTGGATGCCTGTTTATGCACACTCACTGTCCTAGGTTCTGGGGATATCGAAGAATAAAAGACAGAAAAAGTACCTAGAAATGGGGGAGAGAAAGAACAATAAGGAAATATCTCAACTTATTATATTTGCTACAAAGGTAACAAACTACAGACTGAAAGAATAAATGAGGAGGGCCTACTTTAGATAGGATGGTTGGAGAATGGTCCTTGGCAGGTGAGATATTTTAGGTGAAGGATAAAGGAAGAGGAGGTGTTGGCCATGTGCAGAATGGGGCAAAACCCCACTGGAAGTCTCAGGTAGGTCCATAAGGAAACACGTGTGAGGATACTCTGACATTTTGTTTGCGATAGCAAAAATTAAAATTAAAATTAAAAAAAGAGGAAGCAATGTAGAGTCCATCACTAGGGGAATGGATAAATAAAATGGATATTTGCATATAATGAGATACCACATATGTTAAAAGCAACCAACTAGATTTACAATAGCAACTGCGTGTGCTAAAAGCAATGAACTAGATTTACAATAGCAATATGAATAATTCTAAAACAAACTTAAAGCTGACTAAAGAAACAAAATGTGTTTTATAACAATACCATTTAGAGAGTTTTTAAAACCAAGACTAGCCTATATATTTTTCAAATTACATCTATATCTGACTAAGTGACTTGAGGGTAGATTGGAAGGATTATGTTAAATGCACCAGAAATGGGTATAGTAGACCATCAAGGCTACACATTCAATTTCCTTTGCAGCTTTGTGACACTTACAGTGGAATCTTGAGTCTGATTTCAACATCATCTGCATCGTGGCTAGAGGACCTTAGACTTTCTAAATGCAACGGCGGCGTCTGATGCTACAGAGTGCTTGGGGTTGATGGGTGACTGATGTGAGTTTGTCATTTTCCTTTTTCATGTCTTAAAACAGCCAAGGGAAGACAACTCCATAATTTTTATAATTACAGTTGTTCCCATACTTTCAAGTGCTTCCAGCTACTGCATGAGCCAATGCTTCACCTCCACCTGAACCTCATCCCAACTCCTACCAGTAAGAGTTTTTGCTAGATCCAAGGGCAGTATTCTTCCTTCTATTTCACCACCTTGTCACGCTTAGAAGTAGGTCTAATGGGCTCTTGCCTTTTTCCTGTTTATTCAGGGAGTGCTTGTAAAATTTTAGCTTAGTCAGGTGGGAACTTATTTTTCTTCTCAAGAATATGTTATGGACATACTTCCATACCAATAAATATTTATATATATATAGCACATCATTTTTGAATAATTACCTTGTTGATGGAATTGACTTTGCTTCTTTTGGTTAGGTATTATGCTTTTAGAAATATGACATTTCTGCAGTTCAAAAGGTATTTCCTTTTTTTAAAACTGTGTATGCCTGACTTTAAATCAATTTTTTGGTCTCATGCTTTGTTCTCAACTTTTGAACATTTTAGTTGAATAACAAACTTTATTTTTAGAACAGTTTTAGATTTATAGAAAAATTGCACATAATGTACAGAGTTTCCATACACCTTCCCCTCCACACACACATAGTTCCACTTTTGTTAACATCTTGCATGGCACATTCGTTACAATTGATGAACTTATGTTGATACATTATTAGTAACTGAAGTCCAGCGTTTACATCACAGTTCACCTCTAGGAATTCAGTTCTATGGGTTTGGACAAATGTGTAATGTCTCGTATCCACCATTACAGTATGCCCTAAAATTGCCCCATCCTTTTCATCCTTTCTGTCCACCAACCTTCCCCAAATCCATGGCAACCACTGATGTTTTCTACTGTCTCTATAGTTTTACCTTTTCCAAAATGTCATACAGATGTAATCATACAGTATGTAGTCTTTTCAGACGGGGTTCTTTCACTTAACATTATGCATTTAAGGTTCCTCTATGGGTTTTTTTTGTGGCTTGAGAGCTCATTTCTTTTTCATGGCTGGCAATATTCCATTGTACGGATGAGCCATGGTTTGTTTATCCTTTTACCTATGGAAGGGCGATATGGTTGCCTCTCATTTTTTGGCAGTCATTAATAAAGCTGCTACATATATGCATGTGCAGGTTTTTGCAGGGACATAAGTTTTTAACTTCTTTGGATGAATATATAGAAGCACAATTTCTGAATCATAGGGTAAGCTTGTATTTAGGTTTTGTAAGAAACTGCTAAACTGTCTTCCAAAGTAGCTCTACCGAGTATCCAGTGGCAGATGACAGACCGTGATTAACAGGACAAACATGAGAACTTTTTTCCTTGAACAATAATACATATATACTACTAATATAGGGTGTTAATAATTGGGTGGGGAGGACAACCAGCAAGATAGTGGCGGAGTAAGGAGCTCCAGAGTCAGCTCCGGCTACAGGGCAGTTAGCAAACACCCAGAGCTATCTGGAGCTAGCTGAAGCACCTGTTTGGGGGATCCAGGTGGCCAGAAGGGCATCCTGTAACATCCTTGAAGGAACAGAAGGAGGAGGCTGCCCATCTGCAGAGAAGACTTGTAAGTAGAGCGCTCCATGCTGCGGAGGCCGGTGCCCATTCTCCACCGGAAGCAAAAGCTGCCTCGGGAGTTGTTCTGCGGCTGGAATTGAAAGCGTCACTTCCCAAAAACGGGGGAGGAAGAGACGGTTGGACACCAACTTCAGCTTCTGATGAGTAAATTCAGCGGGCTACAGTATAATCCTGAAAACAGCTGAAGTTTGAGCCTCTCCAAGTCAGAGGCCGGCGCCACCATCTTAACTCCACGCCTGGCACAAGGGGAAGCAGGGCGGACTGAAAATCCCAGTACTGGTGGGGACCAGCTTCTTTCCATCAGATCAGATTGCAGGTCTAGCTTAAGCCCAGTGCCACCTCCGGGAGGGAGGAAGCTGAGGGGACCTGCGCCAGCCTCTCCAGGAAATTACCAGCCAAGCCACGGAGGCCAGTTATTATCCTACTCTGGTCGCATAAGCCACCCCAGGAGCTGTTCTGTGGCTAGAATTGGAAGCTCCATTTCCCAAAAACAGGGGAGGAGGAAACGGTTGGCTGCTGATTACAGCTACTGATTGGGAGACTCAGATGGCTAAGGAATAACCCTGGGAACAGCTGGGGTGTGAATCTGCCCAAGTCCGAAAGAGGTCGGTGGCCGCCATTTTGACTCCACCCCCAGCCTGAGGGGAAGCCAGTCTGACTGAATCAGTTTCTTCCACGCAGATTGGCCTACAGCCCTAGCCTAAGGTCCAGACACACCTCTGGCAGGGAGGATGACGGTAGGCCCTGCACCAGCCTATCCAGGTAACTACAGGTAATTTTGGCTGGCACAAATGGAATAATCAGAAATCTACCAGGGCAACTGCGGTCATCTTAGGACCCACACTGCATAGATGGCTGCCCACACCTGCAGCTCCTTCCCTGCCCCAGGCAGGGGAGAAGGGAATGTGAAGCCTCATCAGTCTTTCTGGGCAACTACAGTCTAGGCCTGCACTTGGATTATTCGACACAGCTGTGACTCTGTCCCTACCTCTGGCAAAGGAGAAAGTTGGGAGAAGCTTCATTAGTCTCTGAGGCAAAGAGGGCAGCTTGAGCCTCCACAGCTTATAGCAGCAATTACATCCTTGGCTCCTACTGCACAATCAGCAAGGGAGAAAGGGCAGCTGCCCCAGGAGTGGCTTTCTCTCCTGCAAAGGAGAAAGGGCAGGAAGTCCTAAATTAAAGAGAAAAACTGCACCCAGAATGAATACTCTAGTAAGCCAGATGCCAAGACACTAACAAAAAATTACAATCGCCACCAAGAAACAGGAAAATATGGCCCAGTTAAAGGAACAAGATAAGCCTCCAGAGGACATAAAGGAGTTGAGACAACTAATCATAGATGTTCAAATAAATCTTAATAAAGTCAATGAGATGGCTAAAGAGATTAAGGATATTAAGAAAACACTGGATGAGCACAAAGAAGAATTTGGAAGCATACATAGAAAAAGAGCAGATCTTGTGGGAATGAAAGGCACAAATGAAATTTAAAAAACACTGGAATCATGTAGTAGCAGATTTGAGGAGGCAGAAGAAAGGATTGGTGGGCTTGAAGAAATGGCCTCTGAAAGTGAACATACAAAAGAACAGACGAAGAAAAGAATGGAAAAAATTGAACAAGGTCTCAGGGAACTAAACGACAACAAGAGACATGCAAACGTATGTGTCATGGTTGTCCCCGAAGGAGAAGAGAAGGGAAGAGGGGCAGAAAGAATATTTAAAGAAATAAGGTAGAAAATTTCCAAACTCTATTGAAGGGCATAGATATCGATGTCCAAGAAGCACAATATACTCCCATCCAAAAAAATCCAAATAGTCAACTCCAAGACACATACTAATCAGAATGTCAAAGGCCAAAGATAAAGAGAGAATTCTGAGAACAGCAAGAGAAAAGCAATGCATTACATATAAGGGTACCCAATAAGATTAAGTGCTGATTTCTCAGCAGAAACCACGGAGGTAAGAAGACCAGTGGTCTGATACATTTAAGATACTACAAGAGAAAACCTTCCAGTCAAGAATTTTATATCCGTCAAGACTGTCTTTCAAAAATGAGGTCAAGATTAGAATATTCACAGATAACAGAAACTGAGAGAATTTCTAAGCAAGAGACCATATTTTCAGGAAATGCTAAGGGGTGTGCTAGAGCCTGAAGGGAAAAGACAGGAGAGAGAGGCCTGGAAGAGAGTCTAGAAATGAAGATTATATCAATAAAAGTAACTAAGAGTGTCAAAAGAGTGGTGAAAATAAAATATGATGGGTAAAATTCAAATAGTAAGGAATAAACTTATCCAACGATATAAAGCACTTGTATTCAGAAAACTGCAACCCAATGTTAAAAGAAATTTTAAAAAGTCCTAAATAACTGGAAGAACATTCCATACTCATTAATTGGAAGACTAAATATCATTATGATGTCAATTCTACTCAAATTGATATACACATTCAATGAGACCCTGTTAAAAATTCCACCAGCATTAAAAAAAAATTGAAAACACAATTATCAAATTTATTTGGAAGGGTAAGGGGTCTTGAATAGCCAGAAACATCATAAAAGGAAAAGAGAACCCTCATCTCTGGATTTTAAATCATACTACCAAGCTATAGTTGGTAAAAACAGCATGGTACTGATGTAAAGACAGACACATAGATAAATGGAACGAAATTTATGGTTCAGAAACAGACCATCACATGTATGGTCAAGTGATTTTTGACTACCTGTCAAACCCACACAGCTCGGGCAGAACAGTCCATTCAGGAAAATGGTGCTGAAAGAACTGGATATCCATAGCCAAAAGAAAGAGAGAGGACCCCTATCTCATACCTTATCCAAAGATTGACTCAAATTGGATCAAGGACCTAAAAATAAAAGCAAGAACCATAAACTTCTAGAAGAAATTGTAGGAAAATATCTTCAAGAGCTGTGTGGTGGATTCTTGAAGGAAATAAGAGAAGGACTGAAATCAACTACTGATGTTTAATGTATGTAGAAGTTTAATTAGCTTTGCTGTAGGGAAACGGACTTTGGCCCAGTGGTTAGGGCGTCCGTCTACCATATGGGAGGTCCGCGGTTCAAACCCCGGGCCTCCTTGACCCGTGTGGAGCTGGCCATGTGCAGCGCTGATGCGCGCAAGGAGTGCCGTGCCACGCAAGGGTGTCCCCCGCGTGGGGGAGCCCCACGCACAAGGAGTGCGCCCGTGAGGAGAGCCGCCCAGCGTGAAAAGAAAGAGCAGCCTGCCCAGGAATGGCGCCGCCCACACTTCCCGTGCCGCTGACGACAACAGAAGCAGACAAAGAAACAAGACGCAGCAAATAGACACCAAGAACAGACAACCAGGGGAGGGGGGGAAATTAAATAAATAAATAAATCTTTAAAAAAAAAAAAATAATTAGCTTTGCTGTAAAAGTGTGGAAATGTATAGAGTAGATGGTAACAGATAGTGAGTAATAGCTAGTTTGTAAATGGGGATGTGGCTGAAAATGGTAGTCTAGGTATGTAGATGCCAACTGACAGAATGCTAGAGAGTAATCTAGGAACTGAATAGCACAGTCAGTCAGGAGGTGGATGAGAATTGTGGTTGATAATACAGATGCAAGAGTGTTTTTTGTGAACTAGAGCAAATGTTCATCACTGCTCCAGTGTTGGGAACGCATGGTAAAAATACAATTGGAGTGACCTATGTACTGTGGTTAGCAGTAATAGTATAATATTGTTGCATCTATGCCAAAGATGTACTGTGTTGATAATGGGGCAGTATGGAAAATGTGAGCCAAATATACACTATGGACATGGTAACAATCAGATGATATTATCTTACCTATAACAAATGTTCCACCACAGTGTGGTGTGTTGATAGAGGGGTGTTGTTTGGGAATTCTGCACATGTGCATGACTGTTTTATAAGTTTACAACTTCTGTCATAAAAAATATATTTGAAAAATAATAATAGGGTGGGTTGGGGGGAAAACACACCAAATGTAAGATAAGGATTATAATTAGTAGTAAGATTTTGACAATAGTCTTTCATAATTTGTAACAAACATCTGACGGTAATGCAAGGTATTAGTGGATGGTTAATGTATGCGACCCCTCTATGATGTTACGCTTGTTTGCTTTGTAGGTTCAGAACTTTTACTATACACTTAATTGTTTATGTATGTTCATATATAAATGATGTAAGGATAATAATAATGGGGAGGGTTGGGGAAATACTTTGGTTAGTATTAATACTTTGACAATGCTCTTTAATCATTAGTTAAAAAGGTTTGGCAACAATGTAGGGTGTTGGTGATAGGGTGAGATGTGAGAGTGCTATATGATGTTATATGTGTTTGTTTTGTAATTCACAACTATTAGTATACACTTATTGTTAATGAATGTTTGTGTGTGGGTGATATGTTTCAGTAAATTAATTAAAAAATAATAATTGGGTGGGTTGGGGGGGAATATACCAAATGTAAGATATGGGTTATAGTTAGTAATAATATTTTGATGATGCTCTTTCATAGCTTGTGGCAAATGTTTCACAACAATGCAAGGCATTGGTGGTGGGGAGTTAGATGTATGGGTGCCCTGTACGATGATATGCATGTTTGTTTTGTAAGCTCACAAATTTTACTATGCATTTATTATTTATGTATATTCGTGTATGAGTGATATACTTCAATAAAATTTTATTTTAAAAGGACAATAAAAATAAAAACAAAACAAAAAACAAAGTAGCTGAACCTTCTCTCATTCCAACCAGTGGTGAGTGAGAGTACCTGTCGCCCTGATGATATAAGATGTTGTGCACCTTTTCATATGTTTATTTGCCATCTGTGTATCTTCTGTGGAGAGGTGTCTGTTCTGCTGTTTTGCCTATTTGTAATTGGGTTGTTTGTTTTATTCTGGGTATGAAGAATTCTTCTTCTATTTTGGATACAAGTTCATTGTCAGATACATTTTACAAATATTTTCTCCCAATTTATTTCATTTTTAAATTAAAAAATTTTTTTGTTTTGTTTTAGAGGTACTGGGGCTGGGGAGTGAACCCCAGACCTTATATGTGGAAAGTGGGTGCTCAACCACTGAGCCTGGTTGGCTCCCTTGAATAGCTTTTTCATTTGTTTGCTAGTTGTTTGTTTGTTTTTAGGAGACACTGGGAAATGGACCCAGGACCTCCCATGTGGGAAGCAGGTGCTCAACATCTTGAGCCACATCTGCTCCTAAATTTTTTAAAATTTTGGAAAAGGCAATGCATTCATATCATGCAAATCTCTATATTTTTTTAAAGATTTATTTATTTTTATTTCTCCCCCCCGCCATTGTCTGCTCTCTGTGTCCATTCGCTATGTGTTCTTTTGTGTCCACTTGTTTTCCCGGCAGGCAGCACTGGGGATCTCTGTCTCTTTGTGTTGAGTCATCTTGCTGTGTCAGCTCTCCATGTGTGCGCACCACTCCCAGGCAGGCTGCGGTTTCACACAGGGCAGCTCTCCTTGCTCAGGGGCCACTCCTTTTGTGCAGGGGGCACCCTTACGCGGGGGGCATCCCTGTGTGTGTCGGCACTTCTCGCGCACACAGCAGCACTGCGCGTGGGTCAGCTCACCACACGGGTCAGGAGGCCCTGGGCATTGAACCCTGGACCTCCTATATGGTAGGCGGATGCTCTATCAGTTGAGCCACATCTGCTTCCCACCAAAAAACTCTAAAGATATTAATACAAAAAAGGTTTGCAGGGAAGACTCTCTCATGCCTGCTCCTAGGCACCTCAGACCCTTCTTAGAAATAACCAATGTTACACATTTTAGAATATCCTTCCAGAAATATTCCATACATTTACATTAATGCAATATTCTCCCCTTTTCCACCCCCCATAATTTTTTATTCTGAAAAATTCCAAACTTACAGAAGAGTTGTAAGAATAGTACATAGGTAGCTAAAAAACAGAAATAGCCCAAATGTCTTTCTGCTGATGAATGGATAAACAAAATATAGTATATTTATAAAATGGAATATTGTTCAGTTATAAAAGGGAATAACATAATGAAACATACTCCAAATGGATAAAATTTAAAAACATTATTCTAAGTAAAACAAATGGTCACATCAAACCACATGATGATTCCAATTATATAAAATGTTCAAAATGTGCAAATCTATACAGAAACTAGGGTTGAGGATGGAATGGGGAGATTGGGGAGTGATAAGCTAATGGGCATTTTTTGGGGGGGATGATGAGAAGGTTTTAAAATTGATAGTGGTGATAGTTACACAACTCTGTATACTAAAAAGCATTGAATTGTGTGCTTTATTATTTTTTTTATTCTAATTTTTTAGTTAGGCCAGTAGTTTATTAAGGAAATATAAACTATGCTTTAAATAAGTGAATTTTATGGTATATGAATTATATCTCAGTAAGATGTTACAAAAAGGTATGGAGTACTAATGCATGCTACAACATGAATGAACCTTGAAAATATTATGTCAAATGAAAAGTCAGACACGAAAGCCACATATTGTAAGATTCCATTTATATGAAATGTCTAGAAAAGGCAAGTCCATAGGGACAGAAAGTAGAAAGCTGTTGCCAGGGCTTGGGGAGAGGAGGGATTGGGGGGTGACTGCTAATGAACAAGGCATTTCTTCTGAGGGCGATGAAAATGTTCTGGAATAAAAGAGTGGTGGTTGTTACACAATCTTGCAAATATACAAAAACAACTGAATTGTACACTTCAAAAGGATGAATTTTATGGTATGTAAATTATATCTCAATAAAAAAGAAAAAGAATAGTACATTGAACACCACATATCATTCACCTAGATTCATTAAATGTTAATGCTTTGCTATATTTGCTTTATCTCTTCATATATATTTGGTTTTGCTGAACCATTTGAATTGGTTACAGACATGATTCTTTGTCCCTCCCTAAATATTAAATTCTAAGATCAAGGGCATTTTCATGCGTAACCACAATATGATTATGATGCTCATGAGAGCATTCTCGTTATACGATAACATGGCATCCCAACAAACATGACTGTACCATTAATTATTTAACCTATCTCCTATTGGTGGTCATTTAGTTTCTGTCCAATATTTCGCTATTATTTGCAGTGAATAACCTTGATGTGCACCATTTCATTTGTGTGGGCAAGTTTGTGTGTAAGATAAATTCCTAGGCGTGGGATTGCTAAGTTAAAGCATATGTACTGTAGCTCTACCTGCATATTCTGATGGCTATTGCCATGCTGTGCTCTGTAAAGGCTTTCCCCACTACACTACGTGGTAATTGTGTTATTGTTCACAGTATGTGCTGCCTCCTTCTCCACCATCTTCCTGCCCTTGGAGAGAATTATACTTTCCCTGAACATTGACATCAACCTTGGCAATTTGCCTTCTTCTAGTCATAAAATTGTGTGTTATTTCTGGAATGTAGCTTTTTCTTTCTTTAAAGATTTATTTATTTATTTAATTCCCCCCCCCCCCACCCTGTTGTCTGTTCTCTGTGTCTATTTGCTGCGTCTTGTTTCTTTTTTTTTTTTTTTTTTTTTTTAAAGATTTATTTATTTATTTAATTTCCCCCCCTCCCCTGGTTGTCTGTTCTTGGTGTCTATTTGCTGCGTCTTGTTTCTTTGTCCGCTTCTGTCGTCAGCGGCACGGGAAGTGTGGGCGGCGCCATTCCTGGGCAGGCTGCACTTTCTTTCACGCTGGGTGGCTTTCCTCACGGGCGCACTCCTTGTGCGTGGGGCTCCCCTACGCGGGGGACACCCTTGCGTGGCAGGGCACTCCTTGCGCGCATCAGCACTGCGCATGGGCCAGCTCCACACGGGTCAAGGAGGCCCAGGGTTTGAACCACGGACCTCCCATGTGGTAGACAGACGCCCTAACCACTGGGCCAAGTCCATTTCCCTGGAATGTAGCTTTAAGAGTCAGTGTTTCTTCATTATATCTCTTTTCCCTCTGCTAGTATTGCTCCAGATATAGGCTGTTTCATCAGCCCAGATCCCAAAATAAAGATGACATGGAACATACCTGCAGCTTTGTAATAGCTATATAGTTTGAGCAAGAACTAAACACTTGCTGTTAAAGCCACTGAGATTTTTTTAAAGGACTTTTGTTACCACAGCAACACAACAGCTAGCCTAACTGCTTGGCATACATCCTCACCAATAATGTATGAGAATATCCTACATGGTGAACTGGTTTTTAATTAAGCATTGGAAACAGAAAATCAGGGAAGAATAAAATGAATACATGTGTATCTACCACCTGACTTAAGATAGAATTAGTGATCAGGGAAATTCGTATTAAAATCACAATGTAAGGAAATCAAGAGAAAAAAATTCCATTTACAATAGCAGCTAAAGAATCAAATATCTAGGAATAAACTTAATTAAGGATATAAAAGACTTGTACACAGAAAACAACACAACATTGCTAAAAGAAACAGAAAGGATCTAAATAAATGGAAGGACATTCCATGTTCATTGATTGAAAGACTAAATATCATTAAGATGTCAGTTTTACCCGAATGTATTTACAGATTCAATGCAAAATCAATATAAATTCCAATACTTTTTTTTTTTACAGAAATGGAAAAGGCAATTATCAAATCTATTTGGAAGTGTAAGGGGTCCCAAATAGCCAAAACATCTCGAAAAAGGAAAACGAACTTGGAGGACTCACACTGCCTGACTTTAAAGCATACTACACAGTTACAGTGGTCGAAACTGCATGGACATTTTGGCCAAAGGAACTGAACTGAGAATTCAGAAATAGACTTGCCATTTATAGCTAACGATATTCGACAAGGCTGCCAAGTTCACTCAGTGGGACAGAACAGACTCTTCAACAAATGGTGCTAGGAGAACTGGATATTCATATCTAAAAGAATGAAAGAGGATCCCTGTCTCACACCCGAAACAAAAATTAACTCGAGATGGATTAAAGACCTAAATAAAAGAGCCAGGACCATAAAACTCCTAGAAGATAATGTAGGGAAGTGTCTATGAGATCTTGTGTTAAGCAGTGGTTTCATAAATTTATACACAAAGCATGAGCAATGAAAGAAAAAATAAATAAATGAAACCTCCTCAAAATTAAAATCTTTTGTACTTCAGAGGAGTTTGTCAAGAAAGTGAAAAGGCAGCCTACTCAATGAGAGAAATATTTGGGAATACCTTTTAAGGTCTGTACATTATATATAAAGAAATCCTACAACTCAATAATAAAAAGAAAACCCATTTAGAAAATGGGCAAGAGACTTGAAGAGATATTTTTCTAAAGAGGAAATATAAATGGCTCAAAAGTATGTGGAAAGATGCTCAGTATCACTAACTATTAGGGAAATGCAAACCAACAATGAGATATAATTTCACATCTACTAGACTGGCTGCCATTAACTACAAGTGCTGGAGAGGATGTGGAGAGACAGGAACATTCATTCACTGCTTGTAGGAATGTAGAATGGTGCAGCCACTTGGGGGAAGAGTTTGGCAGTTCTTCAGGAAGCTAAGTATGGAAATACCATATGATCTGGCAATCCCACTACTAGGTATATACCCAGAAGAATTTAAAACAGGAACGTGAACAGATATATGCACACCGAAATTCATCATGGCATTATTCATGATTGCCAGAAGATGGAATCCAGGTGTCCATCAACTGATAAATGGATAAACGAACTGTTGTGTATACACATGATGGAATATTATGCAGCTAAGAAGAAATGAAGTCGTGAAGCCTATGACAACATGGATGAACCTGGAGGACACTATGTTGAATGAAGCAAGTCAGACACAAAAGGACAAATACTGTATGATTACACTACTATAACTAAATATATTGTGTAATTTCTTGGAGATACTAACTTGAAATATGGGTCACCGGAAAACAGAATGAAATCAGAGAATGGAAAGCTGAGGGTTAACATATGCAGAATTGGTCAAAAGAATGTGTGTCAATCTTTAGAAATGGAGAGAAAAGGTGAAAGGACAACATAATAATGGGTATGATAGTAGTTTTAAGAGAAATTCATGAATATTACTAAAAGGAAAGCTAAAAAACGTAACATCCAGTAAATCTGTATATGAAATACGAATATGGGTAAAATTGCATACATAAGACCATTTTTCTTTGAACCTTAACGAATATATGTTAATACTATAAGATGTTAATATGAGACAAAAAAACATTATGCTAAGTGAAAGAAACCAGACACAAAGTACTACATATTGTATGATTCCATTTATGTAATGTAAATAAAAATCACTTTATAAAGATGAAATTCGATTAATGGCTATGTAAGGCTGGGGAAGAATAGAGTGCTTGAGAGGTGACTGCTAATGGCTGTGGAGTTTTTCTTTTTGTAGTATTGAAATTGTTCTAAAATATTTTGTGGTGATGAAGGCACAACTTTGTGATTTTACTAAAAGCCATCGAT
This sequence comes from Dasypus novemcinctus, assembly GCF_030445035.2. Lineage (NCBI taxonomy): Eukaryota > Metazoa > Chordata > Mammalia > Cingulata > Dasypodidae > Dasypus > Dasypus novemcinctus. The sequence continues at coordinate 188,972,831 of NC_080674.1, forward strand.
TATACACTTTGGATAGATCATATGGTACATGAATACATCTCAATAAAACTGCTTAAAAATTAAAAAAAAAATATGCAAGGATACCCAGAAATAGCAACTATGTATGGCAGGGGAAGCACAGAGAGATCGAGAAGTAAAGAATTTTCTTGTTTGTTTGTTTCCCTGTTTTTGTTTATTATTATTATTGAAATAATGAAAATGCTCTAAAGATTGAAGTGATAAATGCACAACTATGTGATTATAGCAAATACCTTAATTATACACTTTGGATGAATTGTTTGCTTTATTAATATGTAGCAATAAAATTGATTTGTTTAAAAAGAGAGTGCAATTATAAAAACAATCTTTCAGAATCTATAACAAAGTTGCATCACTAGTACAAGGTGTTGAGAGTGGGGTGATATATGGAGGAAAATGCACCTAAAGCATACTTCCATGGTATATAAATATATTCATGCTGTTATAGGTATATTTTGTTGATAGATAGAGGCCCACACAGTAGCTAACAAAATATTGAACTTCCATCCTGGAGAAGTCCTACTACTTTCTCAAATAAAATGACAAAAATCTCTGGAATATATAAACCATGCCTAATAAAAGAAAACAGGCCAGTATGCCAAGACTTCAATCTTTTTTTTAAAAAAAGATTTATTGATTTATTTATTCCACTCTCTCTCCCCACCCCCCGCTATCTGCTCCCTTTGTCCATTTGCTGTGTGTTCTTCTGTGTCTGCTTATATTCTCATTAGTGGCTCCAGGAACTGATTCTGGGTCCTTCTGGAGTGAGAGAGAGCTGATCATTCATTGTACCACCTCAGCTCCCTGTTCTGCTAAGTCTTCTTATTGTCTCTCCTCTGTGTCTCTTGCTGCATCATCTTGCTGTGCCAGCTCTCTGCATCGGCCAGCACTCTTGCGCTGGGCGGCATTCCCACATGGGGCAGCACTCCCATGTTGGGCCAGCAATCTGTGTGGGTCAGTTCACCACCCGGGCCAGCTTGTCTTCACCAGGAGCCTGGGGCATCGAACCCTGGACCTCCTATATGGTAGACAAGAGCCCAACTGCTTCAGCCACATCCATTTTCCAGGCCTTCAATCTTAATTCCTGTGTTTATGACCTTATTACTGTAAAAATGAAACAGCCTAATTATAATTAAAGTCTAAGAGTTACCACCTGAAAATCTCCTTGTTACTCAGATGTGGCCTCTTTCTAAGCCAAACTCTGCAAATAAACTCACTACTTTCCCCCTGATGCGGGACATGACTCCTGGGGATGAGCCTCCCTGGCATTGAAAGATTACTACCAAGTGTTAACCAATGATGCATCTGGAAAAAGACCTTGACCAAAGGGGGAAATATTAAATAAAAAAGAGTTTTTATGGCTAAGAAATTTCAAAGTGAGGTGGGAGGTCATTTCAGAGGATACATTTATGCAGGTATCTGGTAGATTTCACTAACTGCCACAGTAAACAAAGCCTCAAACAAAAGTGTTCCTGAGGGCTCTAAGCAAGGCACAAAGCTTCATGAAATCAACAGCCCCTCAGAAGGTTCTATTTGAGAATACATGATAATTTATTTCCCCAATATAACATAGTTATACTCATTAATAATTCCCCTACTCATGATTCTTCTTCTCCTTTTATCTGAACCTATAATTTTCAATTTACCTGTTAAGCATAGTTCTCAGAGTCTTAAAGTCTTCAGATGGTTCATATACCAGCTGAGCCCTGAAACCCAGCAGAGTTGTGGCCAACTCCTACACTATAGTTCTTCGGGCTTGCTCTGGATAACTAATAAAATGATGATGGACAAGTCCCATCCTCAAAACAAAGAATTATCTACAACTACAAGCCAAACAATTTCTTCTATCATCCCTACAATATCTAAGTCCTCTCTCAGCCTGAAACAGCATGGACATCATCCCATCCCAAGATTGAGGAATGAACAAACATGAAGGGGGAATAAAACCATGAACCAAAGTAGATTTACTATTATTGTAGTTACTATTTTGTATTAACAGAATAACTTGCAACATTGATATAACGATAGTGGTTGCCAGGCATTCAAAAGGGAGGGAGAAGAGTGAATAGGTGGAACACGGGGCCTTTTTAAGGCTGTGAAACTGTTTTGCATGCTACTCCAATGACGTTATACATTTGTCAAAGCCTTTAAAACTGTACAGCAAAAAGTGTAGCCCATATGTAAACTATAGACTGGTTAGTGGCAATGCTTCAGTATTGGCTCATCAACTGTAACAAATATACTATACTAATGTAAGATGTCAATAATAGTGGAAGCTATGCATGTGGGGGGTGGGGGTGTATATGAGAACTCCGTACACTTCCAGTATAATTTTTCTGTAAATTTAAAACTTCTCTAAAAATAAAGTTTATTATTAAAAATAATCACAATATGATATTATTCTCTGGGATATGCACATTAAAACTCACCAGAAGACTAACATTAATAAGCTGATGTCACCATGTGTTGGTGAGCCTTTGGAGTAACAAAATCCCTTATACGATTCTGGTGAAAGTGTCAACTGCTACACCCACTTTGGGAAACTGCCTGGCAGCATCTACTAAAAAACTGAATATATACATACCCCATGACCTAGCTGTTACACATTCAATTTATATATGATAGAAACATTTCCATGTGTTCACCAAAAGACATGGACAAGAGTGTTCATAGTATTTCAATTTATAACAACCCTTTGGTGGTTGGTAGCTGTATGTAGTCCTGAAAAACATGTTCTTAAAGATAAGCCATTGCTGTGAGTGTGCATTCATTGCAAGTAGAACCTTTTGATGAGATTACTTAAATTAAGGTGTGGCCTAACCCAATCAGGATGGGTTTTAATCCGATTACTGGAGTCCTCTAGAAAGAATAAAATTCAGACAGAGTGGGAGAAAGCCACAGGAAGCAAGAAGCTTAACATCAACAGAACCCAGAAGGGAAGGGAGAGACCAGCGGACACCGCAATGTACCCTGCAAGGTGATAAGCTAAGGGCCAAGGATTGATGCAGCCAGCCCCAGATCACCACCGTCTTCTGGGAGAAAGCATCACCTTGATGGTGCCTTGAATTGGGTTTTCTCTTAGCCTCAAACTCAAGAGCAAATAAATTCTCCTTGTTTAAACCAAATCATTGCATGGTATTTTCTCGAGCAGCCCAGGAAAACTAAGACACCAGGTCATTGCATCCTTCTGATTCAGCCAGGAAAGGAGGAAAGAAAACCCAAGATGTTGTATGGGAATGGTTTTATGGCCATAACTAAAAGAGACACACATTACTTTTGCTGACCATCCAATTGGCTATATCTTGCTCATATGATCACACTTATTTGCAAAAATCCTGTGAAATGTTGTTTAAAGGAAACCATTTTAGTGAACAGGTAGCCAGTTTATGCCACAGCATATTAAGTACCCTATTTTAGACTAGTAATTCAATTAAAAATAATCTTTGAGAGGGAAGGGAAAAATCCAGTAGGTCCAACTCTTGTTAAATAAGAGAGGCTGTGCCATAAAAGTAGTGCTCTTGGACACATGCACAGAGGAAGAGACACTTGTAATTTAGAGCATAGCAAGAAAGACCCATACACTGAGCAGAGGGTATGCATGAGGTTAAACCTGGTTAAAACAAAGGATCTATTCATGCAGACAGGAAAGGAAGCAAGAGAGCATTTTTGAAATATTAACCAAGGCCGCCTTTCTTTTTCTCTTTGATTTGCCTTCCCTCCCATTAATCTGTTTCCTGTGTTTTGAGTTGCATGTTTTAGGCCACATAGAATATATGAATGACTCTGGTATAGAAAATATTTTGGAAGTGCACATAAGGAAAAGGACAATGCTTCTTGGTTCCCCAGTGTAGATAAATATTTTCTAGGCCAATGGGAAAGAAGTGTGTTTACAGTCTAGAAAAATGGAATGATAAGATATGGATTTAAAATAACTTATTTAATTTGCTTAATGGGATAAAAGACAAGATTGAGGATAGAAAACTATTAAAAACCAAATGGAAACATGTAAAACTGAAAAATACCACAATTGAAATTAAGAACTCAGTGAGATGTGTTGAACTACGTACAGTTTAGCACAGCTGAAGACACAAATAATAGAATGAATACTATTCCAAAAGAATGCATCTCAATGAATGAGTGAAGAAACCAAAGAAGGGGTTTACAAGCTTTCAGTTCATGGTATACTACAGTGGCTCAGTATATTTTTCACAGTGTTCTTAGGCCAAAAGAAAGACCTGACAGTTCAGTTTATGAAAACATTAGGTCCAAACAACCTACTAAGTATTTATAATCTAACAATTTAGTAGTCATTAAAAAATTTTCAGGGTAGCAGATGTGGCTCAAGCAGTTGGGCACCCGCCTACCACATGGTAGGTCCCAGGTTCAGTTCCCAGTGCCTCCTAAGGCAGATGAGCAAGACAGCAAGCTGATGCGATGGGCTGGTGTGGCAAGCTGATGCAACAAGATGACACAATGAGATGCCACAACAAGAAGGGAGTGGAGGTGGCTCAAGCAACTGGGCACCTCTCTCCCTCATGGGAGGACCTGGGTTTGGTTCCCGTACCTCCTTAGAAGAAGACAATCAGACACAGAAAGCAGACAGCAAGCATAAACGACGAGGGGGAGGGGAATAAATAAATAAAATAAATCTGAAAATTTTTTTTTCAAATAATGGGAAAATTATTTTTATTTCTTTCTTACATAGCCATGATAATTTAGTAATGGAATGTGTGTACCTGTTGAGCAGTACACAGCTTCTCAAACATTAGACAGCTAGAGGCACCACCATCCTTAATTTCTGATCCACACTGATTATCAAGCATTTTTCCTTTTTAAAAGATGCATCTTTCTTTTTATTACAGCAACCACTAAATTCACTTTTATACAGATGATATAGCAACAAAAAGAATGTAACGCTATCAAAGAATGTAGCACTATCGAATGATGAGATTGTGAATTACCTCATGCTAGCAGTTTGGCAACATCCCACAAACGGGCCTGAGTTTCCCTCAAAAGGTTAAATATGTGGTATTTCAGGAGCCACAGTTTGATTAAAAAATAAATATATATAAGCAGAGAAGAGACATGAAAAACAGTGAAAGGGCAAACATTTGTAGTTAGATAATAAGAAGGAGACTATAGAGATTTCAGAAAAATCAATATTTGAAGAGGAAATAACTGAGAATTATCCAAAATGAATAAATATTTTTAGCCACAGATCAAGAGGTGCAAGCAGGATAGATAAAAGGAAAGCCACGTCATAGTAATAATTGGAAAACCAAAGTCAAAACCAAGAGACAAATTACAGACTAATATCCCTTGTGGATATAGGCGTAAAAATCTTCAACAAAATACCAGCAAAAACGACCGCCCAACAGAGCACGTGCAGCTGAGCACAACGCGAGACGCAGGAACAACGTGGTGACAGGGACAGATCTCCTTAAAGAGGAATACGTCCACCTACGCTTCAGGTTGGCCAGGCATCAGAAGCAAGAGGAGATGCTGCAGCGAGATCTTTAACTGTGTGTTCTGGTTACTCTTGGAAGCAGCTTCTGGGAAGAAGGGAGGGAGGCAGAAGCGAAGCAGGCGGGTAAAGTAGGGAATCAATAGGTGGATCTGGAACCTGGCAAGGAGTCCACATGGACATAGACCCTCACGAGCCTCTGCCATTTGGAATGAGACTTCCCCCGGCAGCTGGGAGAAACCCTGGATAGTCCCCAAGGACTTTATCACTGGGCCCTCCTGCGGGACTGATGGGTGGGGTGATCAATCAACACAGCAAACAGCTGGGACTCCTCCCCTGCCATTAGCAAAGGGGCGGAATAATTAATGGTTTAAAAAGCAAACACACGTGCCCGGCGCCGCGGCGGCGCACTGGGGCGCAGGTGAGGTCGCGGGCTGCGTGGCTGCGCGGGTCGGCGGGAGCGCGGCGGAGGCGCGGAGAGGCCGGCGGGCGGCGGGGCGCGGCGGGGGCGCGGACTGCCGAGCACCCAGCCCCGCGTCGAGCGGCGTCCGCGCAGCGCGCCCTCGCCCAGCCCCGGCAGCGCCCCCGGCCCGCGCACGCCGGTGGCCGAGGTCCAGGCCGCTCCGTTCTTGAAATCATGAATCCTGTTTATAGCCCTGGATCATCTGGGGTTCCCTATGCAAATGCCAAAGGAATTGGTTATCCAGCTGGCTTCCCCGTGGGCCACGCAGCAGCAGCTCCTGCATATTCCCCTAACAGGTACCCAGGAGCAAATCCTACCTTCCAAACAGGCTACACTCCTGGCTCACCTTACGAAGTGTCCTGTTCCCCCACCAGCGGGGCGGTGCCACCGTACACTTCCTCCCCCACCCCCTACCAGACCGCCGTGCACCCCGTGCGAAGCGCCTACCCCCAGCAGAGCCCGCGCGCACAGCGAGGCACGCACTGCACGCAGCCCCTGTGCGCAGCGCCCCCGCACGTCATCCCCCGCACCACGGCGGGGCAGCCCAGCGGCGTGCCGGCCACCGCGTACCCTGCGCCCATCCCCCGCCCGGGGGCAACGGGGTCACCGTGGGCGATGTCAGCGGGCACGCTGCTGACTGCTCGCTCCCCAACTCCTGTCGCCCCCCACCCGGTCACTGTGCCCACGTACCGGGCCCCAGGAACGCCCACGTACAGCGACGTGCCCCCTCAGTGGTGGTTGCCCTCCAAAGGTCTGAGGATGGAGCTGTGCAGTCACGTCACGGAGGTTTCCCGGCTGGTGCTCAGTCCTTCTGCCTCCAACCAGGACTCTCACTGCTCTCCACACTTGGCTAGACACTGGCCTTCTGGCTCAGCAGGCCCCCGCGCCGGTAGTCTTCACCTAACTGTGGGTGGATCTGACAGCAAATCCTGTTTTGTGTGGACTGCCTGCAAATTTTTTAGCTAACTATAATGATAAAAAGGGAGTATTAATCTATTCTGAATCATATCTAGTTGAATGCATGTTAAAAAAAAACCACAAAAACAAAGCTTGCTCAATCTACCTGCAGTGACTGATGCAAAACCATCTTATGCAAAATCCAAAGGAATGGAAAAGTATTTTACAACTTGTATCACTAATGCACTGTTGTAATGTATGCAAAGTCTTAAAGTTATAAGTGTAAAGTGAATTTTTTCATAGAGCATCTGAAATGTCCTAGATGATTCTGCAGCCTCTTGGGGTTGATGTGAGTTGCCAGTTAGGACCGGGGACTTTGGTGTGGGCAGTCTGTTTCTTGCGATGACTGCACGGGGAGTCGGTCCCAGGAGGGCTGGGAGGGTGGGGGCTGCAGCTGCTCTAATGCACCAGGCCACAGGCACACCATCCCTTTCTTTCCAGTTAGGCTGGGGCCCAGTGTACCATGGAAGTTCTTACTAGAGTTGTGTGGCCGGGAATGTTAGGGTAGGAGTGGTTTGTGTATTAGGAAAACAGTTTTCTCTGCTATATAAGTTTTCATTACAAATCTACTACACATTAGAGATGATATTTTATATATCTTCATTGAAGAATTCCTATGTAGACTAATTTCCTGTAATGGAAGATAATGTGAAAGAACAAGCCACACCTGGAGGAGGTACTGGCCTCTGTTTTATTTAGCTTAGGAGATCATTCCATTTTTTTTTTTCCCCCTTGAGAAATGTTTGAGTCTGCTGAAAACATATGTAGGCACCGCTGTCCCTCCCCAACCCAAAGAGGGCAAAGATTTCAGCTGTCTATTATGAAGCAAGTTGTGTATTTAAGAACTATTGAAAGGGAACAAAACTTAAAAAAAAAATAAATAAATAAATAAAAAGCAAACACAAAGGCCTTTTGCTCTCTTGCCTTTGGCCTGTCCCGGTGCCTGTCCAGGTGCTGGTTTAATGTGCCTGTTCCTGCCCTCTGTGCCCTGCTCTCACCGTTTTTCCCCTGCCATGGTCACCATGCAGGTAAAACCAGGGCATCCATAATGCTATAATGGGAAATCGTATTCCATAAACCAGCCTGCTTTATCACCTGTCAGCCCCCTCCTCTCTATCTGGGACCCACGATCTGTTATTTTCTCCCTGTTCTCTTCCCTCCCTACCTTAATCAATTACTGGCCTAACTAATCCAATGTGCTCTTGAAATTGATTTCTTGTTGCTTAGTCAAGAACCTAGACAAAACCCGGCTACAGAAGCACCCTTTAGGCTTGTGGCTTCTTAGATATTGACTTCCAGGAAGGAGAGTGGGAATAGAAGAGTCATCAGCTCTTCACTTAGCTCCTGGAGAAACAGGGATTTCTGAAGACAGTATCCAGAGGTAGAAATCCTCATTGCACGATGTCCTTCTCAGCCTCCCTGACGGAGGTCAGGTGCCCCATCTGCCTGGATTTCCTAAGTGATCTAGTGACCCTTAATTACGGCCACAACTTCTGTTGCTCCTGAATTGCCCGGTGCTGGGAAGATCTACAGAATATACTTCCCTGTCCTGTCTGCCTCCACCACTACCTCGACAGGCACATCAAGAACTGTCAGTTATGTCACATGGCTGATATGGTGAAGCAGCTTCCCACCAGGAGGAGCAAAAGGAAACTGCAGGAGGAGAAACGCCTGTGTGAGAAACACGATCAGGTTGGAACCCAGTTCTGGGCTAAAGACCTGGAGCTATTGTGTCCTAAGTGCTGGGTCTCTTCTGACCACCAGAACCATCACCTGATACCTTTGAGCAAGTTGCAGCAAGGCACAGGAAGAGACTCAAAATTACTTTGAGCCCCTAAAAAATGCTGAAAAGCAGTTAGAAATCCAAGTAACAAAATCATTTGAATTAAAGAGAAAGGTGACAAATCAGAGGGAGGAATTCTACTCTGATTTTGAACAACTTAAGAGTTTTTTTGGGAAAAGAACAAGATAGAATTGTTTTGAAATTACAGACTGAAGGATGCTGAAAAAACTAAGGGAAAACAAAGTAAAATTCTTAGAGCTTATTTGCACACTAGAAAAAAATCTGAGTGAAACAGCAGAAATGTGTGCAGTCAGAACTATACTTATCACAGGTCTATACCAAGTATGAAAACCTAAACACTCCAGCAGTCTTTTGATATGAATTACGGAAAAAATACATTAGTCCTCTTGAAAAGCATTTTAACCTACAGAAAATGATCAACATATTTAAGGTAAATTTGACCCTAGATACTGAAACTGCTCACCCCAAACTTGTTATCTCAGAAGACAGAAAAAGCATGACATTAGGAAAGAGGAACCCAAACTCACCTTACAATCTTGAAAACTTTACTTTTCCCCCATCTATTCTGAGTTCCCAGGGATTTGTTTGTGGCCGGCATTCCTGGCAGGTAGAAGTAAGAGGCAAGGGGGATTGGGCTGTAGGTGTCTGTAAAGATGCTTTTCGCAGAAATGTTATTACATTGCCATCCCCAAAAGATGGGCACTGGAAAATCCAGCTCTGGTCTTATACCTGTGTTGCTATGGCGCTAATAAAATCTAGACGGAGAGGCATTTTTCTGGACTATGAGTTAGGAAAGAGTTAATTTTATACTTTGGATAATAGGTCTCTCATTTATACTTTCACTGATACATTTAGAGAAAAACTTAGACCTTATCTTCTACTTCATCTTATCTTACAATCCGTATAGTAACAATTGAAAGAAGAAATACTTGGAAGGCTTCCGTTTACAGATATTTTTCCTCCTATTCTTCATTCATGCATATTTGCTAACTGTTTGTATGATACCATCTCAATAATAATGATGTTTTGTGGTTTGGTTGTTTTTTAACTTTTTATTTTGAAATAAACCAGGAACAGGAAGTTGCAAAGAGAGGCCACTGCAGTTTCTTAAAACAAAAACAAAACAAAAAACCACTAGAAGACAGTTATTTTCTGGCCCTGTTTCTGTACCTAACTGTAATATATTATAATTGACCATGCCTACTTTACAGAGATGTTATAAGAAATACTTACCAGATAGTTTTGCAATTCCAAAATAAAAATGCTTTAAAGTTAAAAAAAAATACTAGCAAACCAAATCTGATTGTACATCAAAGTAATTATACACTGTGATCAGGTGGGATTTATCCCCCAGAATGCAAGGGTGGTACAACAAGAGGAAATCAATGTAGGGAAACGGACTTTGGCCCAGTGGTTAGGGCGTCTGTCTACCACATGGGAGGTCCTCGGTTCAAGCCCCGGGCCTCCTTGACCCGTGTGGAGCTGGCCCATGCGCAGTGCTGATGCGCGCAAGGAGTGCCGTGCCACACAGGGGTGTCCCCCGCGTAGGGGAGCCCCACGCGCAAGGAGTGCACCCATAAGGAGAGCCACCCAGCCTGAAGGAGGGAGCAGCCTGCCGCGGAATGGCGCCGCCCACACTTCCCGTGCTGCTGACGACAACAGAAGCGGACAAAGAAACAAGATGCAGCAAATGGACACAGAGAACAGACAACGGGGGGAGGGAAGGGGAGTTAAATAAATAAAAAAAAAAAATCTTAAAAAAAAAAAAGAGGAAATCAATGTATACCACATGAATAGAATGAAAAAAACCAAGTGACCATCTCAATTGATATAGATAAATCATTTGACAAAACCCAGCACCCTTTCTTGTTACACATACTGAAAAAAAATAAGAAAGGAATAGAAGGAAACTTCCTAAGTGTGATAAGTATGATAAGGAGCATACATGAAAAAACCCATAGGTAACATCATACGTAATGCTGAAACACTGAAAGCTTTTGCCCTAAGATTAGGAACAAGTCAAGGATGCCTGCCATCACCACTGCTGTTCAACATTGTACTGGAAGTGCTACCCAGAGAAATTTTGCAAGGAAAAAAAAAGGCATCTAAATAGTAAGAAAAGTAAAACCATCCCTATTTGCCGATGACGTGATCACACACATATATAAATAAAAAATCCAGATTAATCCACAAGAAAGCTCCTAGAGCTAACAAATAAATTCAGCAAAGTGTTGGAGTACAAGATGCATACAAAAAAACCAGTAGTGTTTCTATACATTTGGAATGAGCAATCCAAAAAGGAAATCAAGAAAAAATTCTATTTACAATAGCAGTTAAAAGAATATAGTATCTAGCAATAAATTTAAACAAGGATGTAATGGACTTATACATAGAAAACTAAAACATTGTTGAAAGAAATTAAAGATCTAAATAAATGAAAAGACATTCCATGTTCATGTACTGGAAGACTGAATATTAAGATGCCAGTTCTTACCGAAGTAATTTAAAAATTCAATGAAATCCCAACCAAAATTTTAACAGTCACTTCTGCAGAAATGGAAAAGTCAATCATCAAATTCATATGGAAGGGTAAGAGGCCCTAAACAGCCAATACCGTTTGGAAAAATAATATAATCAGAGGACTCACACATCCCAATTTAAAACTTAATCTACAGTAATCAAAACAGTGGTACTGGCACAAGGTCAGACATATAAACCATTGGAATTGAATTGAGAGTTCAGAAATAAACCACGTATCTACAGCCAGTTGATTTTGACAAGGGTGCCAAGTCCACTTAATGAGGAAGGAATAGTCTCTTCAACAAATTGTTGGGGGGGGGGGGAACCTGGGTATCTACAAGCAAAAGACTGAATGTGGACCACGACCTCACACCATATTCAAAAATTAATTCAGAATGGAACAAGACCCATATGCAGGTTCTAAAACTATAAAACTCTCCTAGAAGAAAACATGAGGGAACAGCTTCAGGACCTTGCATTAAGCAATGAATTCTTAGAATTTATATCAAAAGCATGAGCCACACACACAAAAAATAGGTAAGTTGGACTTCATCAAAATTAAAAACGCTTTGCACCAAAAGACATTTTCAAGAAAGTGAAAAGAAAATCTCCAAAATGGGAGGAAATATTTGGATACCATATATCTGATAAGGGCTTAGTATCCAGAATATATTAAGAATTCCTCAAACTCGACAACAAAGACAGACAACCCAGTTTAAAAATTGGCAAAAGATCTGAATAGACATTTCTCCAAAGAAGATATACAAATGAACAGTAAGTACATGAAATGAGGTCCAGCATCATTAGCCATTAGGGAAATGCAAATCAAAACCACAATGAGATGCCACTTTACACCCACTAGAATGACTACTATTAAAAAATTGGAAAATAACTGTTGGAGACGATGTGGATAAATAGGAACTCTTGTAAATTGTTGGTGGGAAAGTAAATGATGCAGTTATTGTAAAAAACAATTTGGTAGTTCCTGAGAGGTTAAATATAGAGTTACCATATGACTGGGCAATCCCCAAAAGATTGAAAGCCAGGATTCCAACAGATATTTGTACACTGATCTTCATAACAGCGTTATTCACAATTCTCAAAGTATTATTTGGCTATAAAAAGGAAGAAGTCTTGATACATGCTACGATATGGATGAACCTTGAAGACATCATGTTGAGTGAAATAAGCCAGGCACAAAAGGACAAATATTCTATGAACTTGCTTATATGAAATAATTAGAATATGAAAATTCATGGCATCAGAAATTAGATTATGGGTTACCAGGGGTAGGAGTAGGGGTCGTGAATGGGGAGTTAATTACTCCATTGGTAAAGTTTGTGATAGGAATGATGGAAAAGTTCTGATAATGGATGTTGTTGATGGTAGCACAACATTGTGAATGTAAGGACACCATTGAATTGTAAACTTGAAAGTGGTAGACGGGAAATTTTATGTTATATATGTTACCACAATAAATTTTTAAAAATTTATAGAACTGTGGGAAGCATATTTGGCTCAATGGATAGAGCATCCACCTACCACATGGGAGGTCCAGGGTTCAAACCCAGGGCCTCCTGACCGGCATGGTGAGCTGGCCCATGTGCAGTGCTGATGTGTGCAACGAGTGCCGTGCCATGCAGGGGTGTCTCCCGTGTAGGGGAGCCCCATGCACAAGAAGTGTGCCCCGTAGGAGAGCTGCCCCATGCGAAAAAATTGCAGCCTGCTCAGGAGTGGCATCACACACACGGAGAGCTGATGCAGCAAGATGACACAACGAAAAGAGACACAGATTCCGGTGCCACTGACAAGAATGCAAGCGGACACAGAACACACAGTGAATGGACACAGAGAGCAGACAGGGGGGGGGGGAGGGAAATTAAAAAAATTCATAGAACTGTAAAACACAAAGAAAGAGAGAACCCTAATGTAAACTATGGTCTTTAATCATATAATAATATTGATTCATCGATAGTAACAAATTTCCACACTAATGCAAAAATGTTAATAAGAAAAACTGTTGAGGTTGGGGCACATGTGAATTTTGTACCTTCTGCATGCATTTTCTGTAAACTGCAACTATCCTAAAAAAATACTAAAAAAAGTTTGTAGAGGTCAAGGGGTCATTATGATAAAAAAAATCACTTAGTTTATATAAGTTCTAATACTAGCAAAACCTAAATATACAAACATGTATTTCACTCATTAGTTGTATACTCTATTATTTCCCAAAGATTCTACCTCAGAGTTTTATTTTTGGTTTGCTTATTATGGTATTGATAAATTAGATATATAAAGTTGAAGTGTGTGCATATTTATTTTTACTTATAATTTAAAAAAAATCAATTTCATTATTTTGACTATTTGAAGTTCAGATTTTAAATTTTTTCCAAGTCCCCAATTTAATAAATTAACATTAAAGAAAACTCAATTTCTTTTCTTTGTCTAGTTTTCAACCTCAGAAACACTGGACCCATAGACTGTATATTAGATCCTGGCAGGGATATGGATTTAGAAAACAAGAAAGCACATCATTTTATTTTCCTAAGTAGGCCATGTGTGCCTGCTCAGAGTATTTGGAAGGGAAGGGGGACCGACACAGACATGAAGCTCATACTGCCTCCTGTGCCATGCGTTAGAGTTCTTTGTCTTGGATGCAGATGTATTGTGTCTTTTGGCACCATCCATGAATCTTCTTCAGGCTAATTTGTTAGCTTGAAAGTGGAGTTAAATATTGACCCTTCAGAATTCTTGACAAACACCCAAAAAAAAATATGTAGGAGTAAGTTTACTAAAAGACATGCAAGACCTGCACACTGAAAACTAGAAAGCATTGCTCAGATGTGTTAAGGAAGATCAACATAAATGAACAATATACGATGTTCATGGATAGACAGACTCAATATGGTTAAAATGGCCATTCACCCCAAATTGAATTGTAGATTCATTGCAAACACAATCCAAACCCCTTGGAAAGGGTTTTGACAAGCTAAAATGTGAATTTAGTTGGAAAAACAAAGGGCCTAAAATAATTATGTATCTTGATACAGAAGAAAGACTTTGGGGAACTAATATTCCTTGTTTTTAAGACTTATTTTATGGTATTGAAATATAGCCAACATAACCAAGACCTAGTGATGACAGCATACAAATAACCCAAATATACAATGGAACGGAATCGTACAGAAATAGATGCACTTATTTAGTCAATTGATTTTTGAAAAAGGTACCAATGCAGAGATTAATTGCTGGTGGGAAACACAGTCTTTTTAACAAATATTGCTAGAGCAAAGAAATAGCATTTTGAAATAAAAATGGAGATAACTGTTTCATATGTGTTTTTTAAAAAATCTGTTACTAAAGAAAGATGCATCAGTTGCAGCTTTAAAAGGAAGAACTGAAGTCCAGAGATGTTAAATGAAAGGACTCTGACCACACAGCTAGGAAATGCTCAAGGGAGGGTTCAAACCCCTTGATATTTGAATCTACAAGTTGCTCCAGGAGAGTAAAGGAGCCACAAGGAAAGAATGATGAGGGAGAGGAATGAAAGAAGGATGAAAAATTATAAGTCCCCAGGAAGCTGAACTCCCTCCCTGCCCATTGACCCCTCTTTATAATTCCAGTTTCCATCAAAGTCCTGGTAGAGACAAGGATTGTCTTCAAAAATTTCTTCTTTTTTTTTGTTTGGAGTAATGAAAATGTTCTAAAATTGATTGTGATGCCAATTTCAAATTTTATTTTCATAACACTGGATTTGGTGAATGCATGCAAGGGTCTGAGATTTTCTGTTCTTTCTCAAACAAGATTCAGATCCAGGTTCAAGTTGTCATATGGGCCAGAATCTGCATCAGAGTCAGCGGAGGTTGACCACTGTTGCCAGAGGGTGGGGTCTTCTGGGAGAATGGCAGGACATGGGTGTGGAGGTAGCCATGGAGGGCTTGGGGTCCAGGTCTCCCATCCTGATACCTGAGGATTCTCCAAGTAGATCACATGTGGGGGTTCCCACATAACTTCTTCAGTGGGGACAAGGATGGCCTGGGGCTGGTACTCAGGAGGTGGGAGGTTGGCTACATCTGCCCAGGGAGGACCTGCGTGAAAGACATGGAAAGCTCAGGAGGATACCACTCACCCTCTCCCTGCATCTTTGTCTGTGATCTGGCCTGACCTGGGACCATGTCCACTCTGAGCCAGACCAGGGACAAAGTCCCCCAGAGCCACTGTTTCATGGACATGCTGCCGAGGAACAAAATAGGAGAGGGAGAAGCAAGGGCAACCCTTGGAGGGGCAGGTCTTTTGTGCTAATGTGCAAAGGGGCTAGGCTCAAAATTCTTGGCCCTGCTCAGGACACCCTATGAGGGGCTGGGCTTCCTGACATCCATCACTAAAGGACCACAAAGACGAATGTGCTAGAGACAAACCTGAGGAGACGTTGTTTTCCCCATTAGAATCCATTATCCGCTGTAGGGCCTCTCCGTAAGGACATGGCAGGGGCTCGTTCCTTGGCTTCTGGTTGGCCTCCTTCACAGTGTGATATAACTCCATCAGGCTTATCAACATGTGGAGACATTGTCGCCAGCTCTTCTTGATGCCCCTCTGCCAGAGCCCCCGGGCAATCCATTTTGACAGCATATGATTCTTCTTGTGTCTGGGACACATCAGTCCCTCGTAAAATTCCCATTCCTGAATGAAACGCCTGATTTCCTGGTCACTCCAAGGAGTAATTAGCTGAACTGGAAGAGAGAGGAACAGTGGTGCACTTCAGCATAACTCATGAGCATTTATTTGAGTGTTCTTAAAAGACTCTCTCTCCCTGTTGGTGGGGCATGAATGTGATTTTATTCCAGTTCATATGAGATAATAACCCTTACATGAGAAGTTTATGGGTTTGGCATCTACCTGAGACCCCATTGCCCAGGCTGTTCAGTCCATGGGAGAGAGGGCAGGAAGCACCTGTGATCCAGATATTGTTCAAGTTCCATAAAATACATTTTAGAGAATATTGGCCAGGCTGTGATTCTACATTTGCAGCCTATGAGGACTCGGCTGACGTGCGGGCTCGCAATGCAGCCCTGGTAGGGAACTTTCTTCACCTTCAGATCACCAGGGCTCTGTGGTCAGGGCAGGGTGCTCCCAGGAATGCTGAGGCCCAGGCCCTGTTGCTCCAGAGCTGCCCCCATCTGGGGGCTGGGATGAGCACACTGAGTTCGTAAAGATAACTGAGATGGGACAGAAAGCATAGAGAAAACAGAAAAATTATGGAAAAAACTGTACTTGAGGGCTTCTTTGGTTCCTGAGTGTCTCCCTCCTTCTTTACTTCCTGAAGGTTTCCAGTAATTTCAGGCTGAAGCATCACTTCCTAATATAAAACAAATACAAGAATGTTTAGGGAGCGGATGTGACTCAAGCAGTTGAGGGCCTGCTTCCCACATGGGAGGTTCCAGGTTTGGTCCCTGGTGCCTCCTAAAAAAGAACCAAAAAAACAACAAGCAAAACAAACAAAAAAAGTCAACTCAGGGGAGCTGAAGTGGCTCAGTGGCTCAGTGGTTGCGTGGATGTGGCTCAGTGTTTGAGGGCTGGCTTTCAATATACAAGGTCTGAGATTCAATCCCTGGGCCCTGGTAACTCAAAAAAACCAAAACCAAAACCAAAACAGTTTAGAGAGGAGATCATCTCTCAGTGACTTGCCTGTGAGTGGATTAAAGGCAAACCAATCATGATAGGTAAAAACTCAACTCTTCAGACTAAGAGATCTAAAAACAATGACATTGGGAAGCGGACTTGGCCCAGTGGTTAGGGCATCCATCTACCACATGGGAGGTCCACGGTTCAAACCCCAGGCCTCCTTGACCCGTGTGGAGCTGGCCCATGCGCGGTGCTGATGTGTGCAAGGAGTGCCGTGCCACGCAGGAGTGTCGCCTGAGTAGGGGAGCCCCACACTCAAGGAATGCACCCCGTAAGGAGAGCTGCCCAGCGTGAAAGAAAGTGCAGCCTGCCCAGGAATGGCGCCGCCCACACGGAGAGCTGACACAACGAGATGACGCAACAAAAAGAAACACAGATTCCCATGTCGCTGACAACAACAGAAGTGGACAAAGAAGACGCAGCAAATAGACTCAGAGAACAGACAACTGGGGTGGGGGGGAAGGGGAGAGAAATAAATAAATAAATAAATCTTTGAAAAAAAATAAAAACAATGATATTCTGAAATCACAGAGAACCTCCATCATAATTGATTAACTGAAGTATTCCTTCAAAGTAAAAGCAAAGTTTTCCCCCCTTTCCCCTTTATCCCCTTCCATTAAACAAGAAAAAAAAAAAAAGCCACAAGAACTACAGGAACCAAAGGATTTTGGACACACTGGACAGCAGGCAGCCAAGGACAGAATCTGAGGCCAGGAAGCCAAGGGGAGTGAGTCTTAAAAGTGCCCCAGCTGCGGGCCTGGAGAAGGTTTCCAGGCCATAGATAAAGAGAGGGAATCTAAGAGGAGGGTCTCTAAGCCGAGCCCCGCCATCCCCCTCGGCTGAGGAAACAGAGGTGAGAAGCTTGTAGGTATCTCACTGGGTAGCACAGCGGCAAGTACCCGAGCGGACGGCCCTGCGCAGAGTTAAAGAGAGCTCTGGTGGCTCTGCAGCAGTGGGGGGCTGCCAGGCCCAGAAAGCACCTCCAGGAAGGAGTCCGCTGGAGGGTCCCTGGCCCTCGCTCCCTGCCATAAGGAATTTGTGGCAGCAGGAAAAGATCCCCTAATCAGTCTAGCGACCTCTGAGAGGAATTAGCTCAGCAGTGGGGCCAAAATAGCCATAGACTTAAGCCTGTTCTGGCCTCCCCTAAAAAAGTTTAAAAAAGTCCTAAAGAAGCTCAGTCTGTTCCCAGGAACTTAGCGCATCACCGAGCAAAGGCTAACATGTCTTCAAAAGACACAAAATAATCAGCTCCTGACAAGGTAAAATCCACAAGCCTGCCCTCCTCTCTAAAATTACCAGGCATGTAACAAAGCAGAGAAATACAATTCATAAATCAGAGAAAAACCCATCCATAGATGCATCCGCAAATGACACAGGCGATAGAAGAGCTCCAAAATGGCTATTCGAAATGGGCTCCCTATGATTTACATCAGCAAAAGGAGATCATATAAAGGACCTAAATGGAATTTCTAAAGATGTAAAATATGACAGGAAAAAAAAAAAAAATCAAAGCAGGCACACAATCTTGTTAAAATAAGGAACTTTTTTTTTGCAGTGCGGGGCTGGGGGTTGAGCCGGGAACCTCGCCTGTGGGAAGAGAACCCGTACTCAACTCCTGTGCGGGCAAGCAGATGCTCAACCATGTGAGCTACACCCGCTCCCTGGAACTTTTGAAAGAAGGTACCACCAAGCACTTCCCAGCTGGCATACGACACTGGTTAGGGACACAGAGTTGCCAGAGTCATAGATTTATTCCCGGCTCTGAAAATGTCAAAGTAGTTAATCAGGCTGTCCCTCAGTCTCCTTCTCTGTACAATGAGTTTGGTTTGCCGAGAATGAAAACGAAGTTAATATTTGTACCATAAGAATGCTTGGAACACATTTGAAGAGCCGTAGACGTTCTTTTTGAAAGGAATGAAAGTCAAAAAAATAAAAAAATAAAAAATCCAGCCATCATCCCATAAACAAGCCAGGAAGGAGCCCTTCCTCCCCCAACTTACCTCCGTTTTCATTCCTGAGTTTTCTACTGAGACCTTTTGCTCTGCAGCCATGGGGCCTAATGCAGACACCTACCCGGGACTGCTGAACTCGGGTAAGGGTGGAGAGGTAGCTGGCGTCGTTGGGCTGCCTGCATTCTCTGAGCCCCATCCGGCTCGGTCACTACAAGGGGCTTGGAAATGATTGAGTTAGACCCACCCCACGCAGCCTTCTTTGGCTTAGCTGAAGATGAACTAATTAAGGGCTCGCATACATTCCAGTAATTCCTTCATCGCAGCACGTGGACAAGAGTTTAAATAACCTGGAATTAGGGTCCTGAATCTCCTTTGCATTTGGCATCTGAGGATTACTTGCCTTGCAGAGGACGGCTTGAATGGACAGCTAGAGAAGAGGGGCGGTTTCCGCTGAGAGAGGGGGAGTGGTGTTAACAGAAGGTGGTGATGGGGTAGAACCCTCTATGAAAGGTTTGGGTTGAAAAAAGAGCTTAGAGCCTTGACAGATAATTCTTTGCATGATCTCTTGGTAAACGTGGCATCATCTGCATGGAGGAGCTGATTCACGAGCTGGAAACTGTTGGGAAATGCTTCAAAGAAGCAAACAACTTCCTGTGGCCCTTGAAATGACCTTCTCCTTGAGGTGGAAATGAAGATAAAGCCCGCCCATTTTGTAGAAGGCGGAGATACTGGCAACTGGGAAGACCAGCTCAATAGGGGTATTAGAAGGATAAATCAAGGTTCACCATGATTATTCTTGCAATCTGGTGAGTTAACAAACAGTGACTGCTTTCAAATTGAAATAAATTAAAAAAAAAGTTTTAGGAGTGGAAGAGAGAGGGAGAATAGAGTTTTCCTTTAATGGAGAACAGACTTGAACTTTGTCTAGGCCAAAAGAGGAAAGTAGTGGGGACAGTGCAAGTGGGATGGCTCCATGGAACACCTAGCTGATGGAAGGAAAGAGAAGGGTGGTGCTGAGGGCACGAGCAGGGGTGGGGTGGGGGGAGTGGCCAAGAGTGTTGGAGATGGATTGTTTTATTTTCTTGGGACCCTCAGATGTCATCCAGTGTGTTATTATGAACCCTGCTGGAATAATTCTCAAATCTTTGGAAGTCTCCACCATACTCTAGGCAACCCTTAAGATTTATGTCCTTTATGATGGTGGAATCTGAAAGACAGGGGCGGGGGCTTTTCAGGGGTATTTTCTTTCTTTTTTTGAATTTATTACCTTTATATAAAGTTTATTTACTCTAAACAGCAACACAGACGACACGCCATAGAAACACGGAGGAAGGGCCGTGGGGCGGGGGCTGGCTTTGGCTCTGAGGCTGGTGAGCAACACGACCCAGCTCTGCAGAGAGAGGGGCGAGGGGGCGAGCCTTTGCACACAGCCGGCGAGAGGCTAAGGACAGCGCTAGACGTGGAGGGCGTGCCTGCAACCTCGAGCGCCTAGGGGATTTAGCCACGTGTAAACGTTTATAATTTCACAGCAGTTGAAATACTGACATCGATATTTTAAAAAAAGCAGGTTTTACATAACAATCAACCACACAAAAGACGGAAGAGACCCTGAATGAAAACCCGGGCAATTCCGCGACCCCAGAGCCGTCTACCAGCGGTGGAAACGGCGTGGCCCCCGCCCAGCCTCCCCAGGGCACTAGTCACCAAACGCAGCAGCTGTAGATTTGCAAGAATGATGTAAACAAGTTCTTGCCAAACCAATCCCTTCCTTTGGACGATGCCACAAGGTCGCTGCTGATGAGGGTGCAAACTCCTCGGCTTGTGCTGGAACCCTTTCCTCGTAGTCCACTCCTTTGGGCAGTAAATCGTGGACGCCTCGGCTTGAGCGGGCATGGCCTGCTATTTTCTCAAGAAAGATGGACAAAAGCTCGGGACTATGTAAGCCTTGACTAATAAAACAAAACAGGCGAGCGCGCCAAGCCCTGTGTAAGCGTGATGGCCGGCTCCAGCCCTGGTCGTCCAGGACGGACAAGCGCGCGGTGCCCGCAGGGGACACGCTGGGGTGGAGGAGCCGCGGGTCTCAGTGGCACTTCGGTGGTGAGGCGGGTGATCGCCTTCGAAGAGCATCCGCAGCTTGAACGAGCCTCCTTCCTGCGCACGGGGTCCCTTTCGGGCCCGGGACGGCGCTCTGCCAGTTCATCAGGCTCATTGTCCCACCAGGGTTCTCGGTCTGCACAGCCACGAAGCCAAAAGGGTGGTCGTTCCTCCAAGCGCGGCGCTCCCGGGCGAGTCCGCTGCGCGCCATCCCCGACGCGCTCGCAGTCCCCGGCCGCGGCCCCCGCGAGCGCCCGGGGGAGGCGGAGCAGCCGAGCGGGCGTCGCTGCGCTTCGCTCCGTCTCGGGACTTCCCTCCTGAGCCCCTAGGGTATTTTCTTAAATGGCCTTTAACTCAGTGTGCCAAAAAAGGAGAAAATTTTTTTTTTCATTTTGACTTCTTTTTTCTTTACTAGAGAAGTTGTGGGTTTACTGAAGAATCATGCATAAAATATAGAATTTCCATATACCATCATATTTTGACTGATTAAAATTAAAAAAAAAAATTTTAAACATGTATTATTTTCATCAATGTTACAAGATACTCATTTAACAACTGCGCTAAACAAATCTGCGTTGGTCCCTGGTTACTCTCCCTCCCCCATTGCTGTTCATTCATCAATCTTGAGCAGTTTTGGGTGATGTCTGCTCTGGCTGCTTTAGCCTGACAAGGGACGTAGATACTATGGGACAGAGGGATGGATTTGATTTGCTTGAAGTTGAAGATATCCTTGTCTTTGGGGTGGGACTGGTTGATTGTCGTCTGCTGGCTGGTTGTCCAGGGCAGGCCTGAAGAGCTGGAGAGTGGAAGTTGCCTGCATATCCGCTACATTTCAGGACTGAACCAGCATAGCAACAGCCCAAAGTCTTTTAGTGTTAGAGAACTCTACTTAACAGGTAAATTGAAAATTATAGGTTCAGATAAAAGGACTAGAAGAATCATGATGACGGAATTTATAATCGAGTATCACTCTGTTATACTGGGGAAATAGATTTACTTACATTCCGGGATTGGGCCCACTAAGAGGGTGTTGATTTCCTGTGGCCACACGGCTTACCTATGGTGTCCCGACAGCCCTAGCGTCCTCAGAGCACTTTTGTTTGATGCTTTGTTTACTGTGGCAGTTGTGAAGTCTGACTAAGATCTGCATAAGCATAACATCCAGAATGATCTCCTGACTCACTGTGAAATCTCTTAGTCATAAAATCTCTATTTAAAAAAACATATTTTCCCCATTTGGTCAAGTTCTTTCTCCAGATGCCTCACTGATTAACACATGCTGATAATCTCTCAGTGCCAGGACACTCATTCTGGGGAGTCATGTCCCTCACTGGGAGTGGGGGTAGGTAGTGAGTTGTTTGCAGAGTTTGGCTTAGAGAGAGATCACTCCTTGACTAACAAGGAGGTTTTCAGGAGGCAACTCTTAGGCATTAATTATACTTAGGCTTAATTTCATTATTATAGGAATAAGGTTCATACGTGCAAGCATTAAGATCCAGGGCTTGGCTTACTGGCCTATTTTCTTTTATCAGTCGAGGCTTGTAGATTCCAGAGCGTTTGTCCATCTTGAGAAAATAGCAGACTTCCCCAGGTGGGAAGTTTAGTATATTATTTTAGCTACTTTGAGAGCAATAACCTTGTGACAAGGAAATGCCTCTATCCAGAAAACATACCTATGGCAACCAGGATACCTTTATATTTCGTAGTGGTTTCTAGCTATATAACTTTCAAGGTGTTCAAAAGACGCCGTCTGTGATGAATGCACAATTATGTGATTATACCAAATACCATTGATTGTATACTTTTGATGAATTGTATGCTTTATTAATATGTATCAATAAAATTGATTTATTAAAAAAATCGAATTATATTAGTTAGACATTAAAAAAAAGACCCTATCTGTTTTGATGCTTGAGTGTATCACATGTTTTGTTAATTGGCAAAAAGCATAAATTATATATATACCTTGATTCTCATGTACTTTCAGAGAAACAACAGAGTAAAACAGTATAATGGACAAGGAAACTTGGTTGTTTCTGTGACGTATAATATTTTTCTAAGAATAAAATATGCAGCATTCCCATAACTTCCCTTCCCTCATCAGGACACCTAACATTGGTTTGGTACCTTTGTTACAATTGTCTCCCAGGAGTAATCTTTGATTCTTTGTGTGTCACCCCAAATCGCCTCTCCGTTGCCACAGATGGCTTTTCAGGCCTCCCTTTCCTTGTGCCCATGTGGCTAGGACTCTGTGCCCCCCGCTGCATACCTGCCCAATGCATGCCCGCACTGATCCCCTATGGGACCATCCAAAGCTAAAACCTGACCACGTACCCCCTCTTGTTCCTGAATGCTAGTGAATACCCAATCTTCATCTCTAGACGAGAGTCCTTTGTTTTGTTACGGGCAGATTTAAACTTCAGGGCACCTTCTCCACGTGTAGTAGGACCCTCAACTCAGAGTCTCTACACTCATTATCACCCCCAAATTCAGCTCCTTTTCGAGGGTTTCTCCCTTTGCGTGAGTGGTGGCTCCATCCAGGCTGTTTCCAAAGGAGAAATGTGAAACAATTCCTGAATTCTTTTGCTCCTTCACTGACAGCTTCTTACTCAAGGAAGAATGTCTTGAAATCTTAGGGTCTAAATATTTATGCAATTAACTGGCTTTTTCTTTTTTTACACTAGAATTAAACTGGTCCAGGTGTAAAAGGCTGTCACTATAGACCACAGACATAGCATTCTCATGGACAACCAAGATTATTTTGTCATTGGTGTGCAGGCCAAAACACTTATAAGATTTTACTGAGCAGACGATCTCCATTCTGTGTCCATTTGACAGCTCAGATCAAGCTAATTTTCTTCTCAGTATGCGCACTCCAGCCACACTGATCTCATATTTCCTGAAGACGTTAAGCACAGTTTGGTCTCGGGGCCTTTGCTCCATCTGTGATCGTGGCTTCTTTCTCATCATCCACAAATGCCATTTATTCTGCTGGTTCATTCTCATCACACTGGTCTCAGCTGGTCACTCTTTGTATAGAAGGCCTTCTCAGAAAATGATGCCCCCTTACAGTGCCACCTCATATTCTGTCCTTGATCTCCTTTAACATTTAATCTAGTTCATTATCACTCCTCCGTCAAGTACAGTTTTCCCATGAGTCTGTAAATTCATGGGTATCATGTCCACAAGGGAATTCAACTACAGAAGAGTTCCTCAGTCCTGACTCTGTGATGGAATCAGCCAGAAGCCTTTTTTTTTTTAAAGCAGTTTTATTGAGATTTATTCACATACCATACAATCCATCCAAAGTGTACAGTCAATAGCTTTTAGTATAAAAACAGAGTTGTGCATTCACTACCACAATCAATTTTAGAACATTTTCTTTACACCAAAAAGAAAAACCTCATGTCCCTTAGCATTCACCTCTCAATCCCTCTGACCTTCCCCAGCCCTACATCACCACTAATCTAGTTCTGCTCTATAAATTTATTTATATTTACATTTTATGTAAATGAAACCATACCCTATGCAGTACTTTTTGTCTGGTTTCTTTCACTTACCATAATGACTTTTTTTTTCATTTAAAAAATTGATTGAAGTATGTCATTCTTACATGAACATACATAAATAATGAGTGTATAGTAAAAGTTGTGAACTTACAAAACAAGCATGATGATACAGGACTCCCATATATCACCCCACCACCAACCCCTTGCATTGTTGTGAGACGTTTGTTACAACCTGTGAAAGAGCTTTGGATAGCCCGTACTTATATTTGACATTTCATACTTCCTTTCAGTTGACTTTTATGCTACAGACTAACAATTTCAGCCAAATCACATTTATAAATCAGCAGTGTTGATTATACTCACTGTATGTTACCATCAACTCTATTCATTTCCACATGTTTTCATATATGACATTCTTGAAAAGCAAACCATAGGGACAATATCCAGATCTGTTGTCAGAGGACTAGGGTAGGGAGAGAATTTTACTGCAAAGGGAAATGTAGAAACTTTGGTGGGGGGTGAATCAACTAATTTATATCCTGGTGGTTACATGACGGTGTACATTTGTCAAAAGTCACAAAACTGTACCCTAAATTGGATGAATTCTACTGTATGCAAATTAAACCTTAATAAAAATAGGTTCAGGGACTCATTAGTATCTTACTGCTATCCATCCTTGCCAGTCAGATATTTTTATAAAGTGTTTTTATGTTACTACATGCTCTTTATATAATTGTCAAAATCTTGGATTGTAGATTGAATTCTTCCAATTTATGGGAAATAGTCACCATGTAACCATTGCCAATTAATCCTTATTATCAAACCAGGCTTATTTTTTCAGAAAAGTATAACTTTATTTTCAATTCAAATAAGTGGAAAGTTTATGTCTCAAAATGAGGATTTATTTTTAAAAAAACATATTGGAATACATCTTGGAAGAGATTATAAAAAGCAATAAAGGCAAAGTAGGGCTCCCTGGCAGGGTGCCAAACTCCTGAACTGTCTACCCTGCCTATAGTGTCTGGATGTCTCCAGAGCCCTCAGGAACCGTACTGTTTGAGGTAGTATTTACTTTGGCTGTCAATGAGATCCTGCTGAGCTGTGCATAAGTACAACCTCTGGAATAACCTCCTGACACACTTTGAAGTCTCTCAACCATATAAATTTATTTGTACAAACAAAGAAAAGAAAAAAACATAAACAAAAAATTAAAACAAGAAAAAAACCTCATTTGTTTTTATCCTTTCCCCCTTTTGGTCAAGGTCTTTCTCCAGTTTCATTGCTAGCTGGTGCTTGGTAGTAATCCCTTGGTGCCCGGGGGGTTTATCCCCAGAAGTCATGTCCCATGCCGGAGAAAGGTAATGCATTTGTATGCTGAGTTTAATTTAGAGAGAGGCCACATTTGAGCAACAAGGTGGCCTCTCAGGAGGAAACTTGTAGGCACCCTATAATACTCAGCTAATGTTCAATTTCAAAAGTAGAGGTTCATAAGGATGGTCATCCATATCAAGGGCCTGTCATTGGTCTATCCTCCTTCAGTAGTCACTGTCCCTGTACTAAGGAAATTCTTGCTGTCCCATTAGAGAATGTGGCAGAGCTCCCCAGGATAGGAATTTGACATTCTTTTGGCTATTGTGTGGATCTCCACCCACTGTGACATTGAACACATCCATATGCCTTATAGTATGCCCAGGTGAACCTCCTCATATGCATCCCCCATCAGTGACACTCTGCACCAGTGATCCTCCCCTGCCACAGTATAACTCTTCTGTGATCCAAAACTTCTTCAAAAATGAAGCCAACAAAATATTCAAATACAATTAATAAGAAAATGAAATAATAGCTCCCTAGTGTGACAGAGTTGGACTCAGTTGTGGTTTCCCTACACATGTACACATGGCTCTTCTATCCCTTCTATCTGAACTTATAGTTCGTACTAGAGTTGATAGATGTATGTCCAAGAGACTTAAATCTTTGGGCTGTCTATGTGTTAGTTGGGCCCTGAATCTCAACAGAGTTGCAACACGTACTCTCAGTTTATTGGACTCACCCAGGAAAACTAAAAGGAGATGATGATGGGCAACAACCATCCCAAGGAACAGAGTGAGTCTGCAACTGCAAGCAAGATAGTCCCATCCATTTGCCCCATGGGATCTAAGCCTCCTCTCAATTGGAAGCAGAGTGGGCATCACCATCCCAGAATCCTCAGGATTGGGAAATGAATGATGGACTAGAGTGGATTTACTGGTATTCTACTTAAGACTTATTGTGATTCTAGCAATTGAAGAACTTATATCTTTGATGTGGAGGCAGTGGCCACCAGAGATTCTAAGTGGAGGGAGAGGGAAAAATAGGTGTAATATGGGGGTATTTTCAGAACTTGGGTATTGTCCTGAATGACATTGCAATGACAGATACAAGTCGTGGGAGAGACAATGTAAACTATGTAAACTATAATCCACACTTAGTGACAATACTCCAAAATGTGTTCACCAATTGTTACAAATGTACCACTCTAATGAAGGATGTAGTTAATGTGGGAAAGTGTGGGAGGGGTAGGGTGAAGGACATATGAGAGTTCCCTATATTTTTTTTCTATTTTTTTATAGATTTTAAAAATTTAAAAAAAGTACATAGATCATACAAAATATTACTTTAAAAAATATGAGGATCCCATATACCCCGACTCCCCACTCCCCCACTCTTCCCGCATCATCAAATTCTTTCATCAGCATGGCACATTCATTGCACTTGGTGAATACATTCTGGAGCACTGCTACACAGTATGGATTATAGTTTACATTGTAGTTTACACTCTCTCCCAATCCATTCAGTGGGTTATGTCAGGATATATGATGTCCTGCATCTGTCACCGCAATATCATTCAGGACAACTCCAAGTCCTGGAAATACCCCCATATCACACCTCTTCTTCCCTCTCCCTGCCCTCAGCAACTCCCATGACCACTGTTTCCACATCAATGATACAGTTTCTTCCATTGCTAGAGTCAGAATAATTCTATAGTAGAATACCAGTAAATCCACTCTAATCCATATTTTATTCCTCCGTCCTGAGGACCCTGGGATGGCGATGCCCACTCCACCTCTAAATCGAGAGGGCCTAGATCCATGTAACGTTTATGTAATTTACGTATCTATAAAAAAATATTTAAAAAATGCAGTAAAGCCAAGATTAAAATTATGTAAAGTTAGTAGTCTCTCACTGCTTAATCTAAAATAATGCAGTATAATATGTTGCTAAACTTATGAGTTATTAATGAAGTATGATAGGAGTTACAGTTCTTCACTAAATATGTTTGAATGTGTATGTCAAACTCTAACATTGGGCTTTGGGTAATAATTAAATAAGATTCATTTGTTTTAAAACATAAATGAGTTAATTTCGTTTTATACATGGAAAGCATTTCCTATCTATTTAATTAAAAAAAATATATACTGCTAAAAGATAATCTGTTTAACAGCCATTTAATTTTAATAAATAGTAGGTAGAAATAAAATTGGATGAAGAATAACTGTAATTGGCAAATTTGATTGATATGATTTGAAAAAAATAGCATTTGACTATCTTGATTACTGCACATCTTATCAGGAGATCACATAAAATTTTTACCCATATATTATTTTAACAAATCAACCTTTTTGATACATATTAATGAAGCATAAAATTCATCCAAAGTGAACAATCAATGGCATTTGGTATAATCACATAGTTTTTAACTATTATAATTAAAAAATTTTTTTGAAGCTGTAGGTTTACATAAAAGTCATGTAAAAAATATGATATTCCCATATACCCACTATTGTTGACACTTTGCCATTGTTATGCAGTTGATGAAAGAATATTAAAATACTACTGTTAACATTAAGTATATGTTTTCCCATATGCCACCTTATTATTTATACCTTGTAGTAGTTATGTACTTTTGCCCTAGTTCATGAAAGAACATTCTTGTATTTGGACTTTTAACCTAATCATTCAACTACAGAACAGTTTCTCAGTCCTGACTCTATAATGGAATCAGCCAGAAGATTTCTTTAAGGGTTCATCCTGGTGGTTCAGATCTAATTATTCTGTGCTGATTCTCTGGATTTGTGAAAATCTCCATGGGTAGTGATCTACTATGCAGCCTGGGTTGAAATCTGATGTCTTAGAGTTACAGGGTGAGATTTTCACTTACCTACATCCAAGGGCAGATCCTTTCACATCACATTGTACTTTTCAGAGGCAGTAATTTTAGCAAATGTGAGTCAAACCCAGGCCTCAGATTGGAAATACAAGGAAAGGGTCAATCTATAATGACAAATGTCCCATCCCAAGAGATTCTTATGGAAAACTCTTAGCCATAAAAACTCATTTGTATTTAATATTTCCCCCTTTTGGTCCAGGTCTTCTTCTGGATGCATTGCTAGTTGGTGGTTGGTAATACTCTCTCAGTGCCAGGGAGGCTCATCCCTTGAGTCATGTCTCGTGTCAGTGGGAAGATATTATGTTTATATGCTGAGTTTGGCTTAGAGAGAGTCCACGTTTGAGCAACAAGGAGACTTTTAGGAGGATAAAGTTTGAATTTCATAAGAAAAGGTTCATAAGTACAATCATTAATATCAAGGGCCTGGGGCAATAGTCTGTCTTTCTTTTATAGGCACTGCACTTGTACTCGGGGGATTCTTGCCATTCTATTAGAGAATGTAGCAGGACTCTCCATAAAATTGAACTTTTATGGCTAAGAGATTTCAAAGTGAGTCTGGAGGTCATTCCAGAGGTTACACTTATGCAGCTCTAATTCAGACTTCACAAACTCAGGAATGGCTAAGAGATTTCAAAGTGAGTTGGGTGGTAATTCCAGAGGTCACACTTAATGCACATCACAGCAGGATCTCATTGACTGCCACAGTAAACAGTACCTCAAACAACAGAGCTCCTAAAGGCTCTAGAGACATCCAGACACTATAAGTAGGACAGACAAACTCAGGAATTCAGCACCCTGTCAGTGGGCCTTACCTTGGAATTTATGCTCCCCAGTATAACAGACTTAGACTCATTTATAGTTTCCCTACACATGGCTCTTCTGCCCCTTTTATTTGATCCTATAATTCACACTATACTTGTTAAATGTATGTCCCAGAGACTTAAGTCTTTCTCTGTTCATGTGCCAGTTGAGCTCCAAATCTCAGCAGAGTTGCAATACCTACTCTCCAGTTCATTGGACTCACCCAGGACAACTAATGAGAAGATGCTGATGGGCAACACTCATCACAAGGAACAGAGAGCATCTGCAATGCAAGCAACATGATTCCATCCATCTGCCCCATGGGACTCAAGTCTCCTCTTGTAGGAAAGACTTGTGGGAAATCTTACTGTCTGATGGCTTGGACGCCAGCTTCCTGCATGCTAAACCAACAAGGTTTTTGAGAGAGCTGTATGAACAAAACCATTGTCAGCCTGGAATAAAAAGGACATGGAAAGGAGAGATTGAAGGAAAAACAGCTTTAAGAGGAAAACCATGGAAGCTGAGATCTGGAATTAAGATATTACCTTGGGCCAAGAGAGGAACACCACCCATGTGTACAGAGAGGATGAGTTTGCCCCAGCAGTTGAAGAGGGTCGATGTTCCCATCCTATGTTCTGGGAGAGTTTTGCTGCCCCAGGGTACAGAGAGGGTAGAGCACATTCCCTGAAGATTAGGCAGTTAATGTCAGCACTCCACAGGTCTGAGAGGGGTGGACCTCTCCCCTAAAGGTTAGGGAAGGCCAGGTGGTCAACTCATTGCTCTGAGAATGTTGAGCCAGTATGCCAAACGTTAGGGGGAATGTTGTCTTCACATCACTGTACTAGGGGAGTTAAGTCTCTAACCCAAATATTGGGTAAGGTGTGGCTATCACCCCAACACTCTTGGAGGGAGAGTTCTGGAGCTTGGTCGACACCCAGATTCTTGCTGAGGGTGAAACCAAGACAAGGACTATTGGGCGAACCAGTGGAAAAGGTGGGTCCCCATATGGCCCCAAGGAGAAGAAACCATCTTCTTAAGAATGACTACAGACTTTGATATCGAATGGAGGATGCCCTGCAGGTTTACTGAACTGCAGAGGAACCATGACTCATGTTTCCCTCACAATTTCTCCTTACTGTAATGAAGACATTTATCCTATGTCTGTCCATTTGTGTATTGGAAACAGATAAATTGTTTTGTAAGTTTCAGAGGTCTATAGCAGCCAGGACTTTGCCCCAAGACAAACTATTTCTTTAAACTGATTGTGATATGATTTAGTACTTGCATTGTTACTAATTTAAGGTTTTTTTTCGAATATTGTAATGTCTTTTTGCAATTCAGAGGGTGGAGTGTAGCAGTTTGATATGGTTATGAATTCCAAAAATAGATATTGGATTATGCTTGTAATCTGATCTGTACCTGGGCATGATCGAGTTATGATTAGGGTGTTTATCTTTGCCACAGATAAAAGGCATGGCAAAGAACGGAGTTGGGGGTTTCTGATGTTGGGATTTTGATGTTGGAGTTTGATGTTGAAGACTTAAGCTGGAGCCCCGGGAAGTCAGCATGCAGAGGAAAGAGAAGCCAGCCCCAGGAAGAAAGGAACCTTGAATCCAGAGAAAAGCAACCCCAGGAACGTAGGAACCCAGGAAGCTGAACCCTCGCAGACGTCGGCAGCCATCTTGCTCCAAGTAGACTTTGGTGAGGGAAGTAACTTATGCTTTATGGCCTGGTATCTGTAAGCTCCTACCCCAAATAAATGCCCTTTATGAAAACCAACCAATTTCTGGTATTTTGCATCAGCACCCCTTTGGCCGACTAATACCCCTCTTAATTAGAAACAGAATGGGCATCATCATCCCCAAATCCTCAAGATTGGGGAATGAACAATGGACTAAAAAAGACATTATTATTATAGCAATAGAAGAACACTTATCAGTGATATAAAGGCAGTGGCTTCCAGAGGTTCTGACGGGAGGGAGAAGGAAGAATAGGTATAATGTGGGGACATTTTCATGACTTTGGAACTGTCCTGCATGGCAGTACAATGACAGATACAAACTGTTATATATTTTGTCATAACCTACAAAATTGTGTGGGATAGAGTAAAAACTATAATGTAAACAATAGTCCATGGTTAGTAGCAATGCTTCAATATGTGTACATCAATTGTAACAAATTACCACACTAATAAAGGATGTTGTTAATGTGGGAAAGTGTGGGAGAGGGAAAGGGTGGGTCATATGGGAATCCCCTATATTTTTATGTAACATTTATAGAATCTAAAATTTCTTTAGAAGTAAAAAATTAAAATTAAAAAATTATTTCCAATCCATCATAGATTCATACTTTTGGAAAACACAATAAAAATATATTGTTTTTAAAAATGAAAATAAAAACAAAAACAATTTTATTGATAATTTCCCCCCTTTTGATCAAGTTCTTTCTCCATACGCCTTGCTGATTAACACATGTTAGTAATCCCTCAGTGCCAGGGAGGCTGTTGCAACTCTGCTCTTGAAGGGCATGGGTTGGGGCAGTGGCAAGACCAAAGAAGACACTCAGCACATAATCAGATAAGAGCTTTATTTATTGAGATTTACAGACAGGAGAGATTCTCTCTAGTAGTGGCAGTCCAGAGAATGAAGGTAGCACTCCAAAAAGAGGTGGGAAAATGAAGGGCAATATACAAGGTCTCAGAACAAAGACATTTCATAACAGAGTTACATAAATGGGGTCTGGTGATGTTACCCTAAGAAGGACTTGAACAGCCTG
Source organism: Dasypus novemcinctus (assembly GCF_030445035.2). Lineage (NCBI taxonomy): Eukaryota > Metazoa > Chordata > Mammalia > Cingulata > Dasypodidae > Dasypus > Dasypus novemcinctus. The sequence goes on from NC_080674.1 coordinate 189,005,077, forward strand.
GAGAAAATTACAGTCTACAATACCATCTGTACATTGCTTTTCTGAGAGAAGTTTTGTTACACATTTTTTAAAAAAAGATTTATTTATTTTTTATTTATTTCTCTCCCCCTCCCTGCTCCCCACTCCCCAGCTGTCTGCTCTCTGTATCCATTCGCTGTGTGCTCTTCTGTGACCGCTTCTATCCTTATCAGCGGCACCGGGAATCTGTGTTTCTTTTTTTGTTGCGTTATCTTATTGTGTCAGCTCTCTGTGTGTGCAGCACCATTCCTGGGCAGGCTGCACTTTCTTTCACGCTGGGCAGCTCTCCTTACAGGGTGCACTCCTTGCACTGCGCATGGGCCAGCTCATCACACGGGTCAGGAGGCCCGGGGTTTGAACCTTGGACCTCCTATGTGGTAGGTGGACGCCCTATCCGTTGGGCCAGATCCTAGCCAATAACTCAAAGGGAGAGGCAGCATGCAGGGTACTAGGGATGCAAGGGAGTTTGATAATACTGAAGTTTACCTCTTTAAATGTTTTATATACTTTCTAAACACTTTCAATGCAATTTATAACATATTAAATGAGCTTAACTGTTTTTAGTACATTACCTTTGACTTTTGTATCTTTATCATGATTACTTTAATTTACAGGTATTTTATTTTAGCAGTACAGAAAAAAACTACTTTTAAATTGTTTTATGAAAAGTTAAGATACCCAGTGGAATTAAGATTATTTCCCCCCTATGATCACTTTTTTCTTTCTGTTCTTTTAAAATTCTTCTACCACCACCACCTTAATAAGCAGATTGAGGTGACCTCTGACAGGTTTTCCTGTTATGAGGGAAATATTTTGTTATTAATATTAATTTAGGTTTTAATTAATAATGGCTTCCTGGAATTAGCCATTTAAATATTTCAGTTTAGAAAATGCTTTTGCAAACTTCCTATAACCATAAGTTACTTTTACCTTTAAATAAGCTTTTTAAATTACAATTAGCAACCAATGAAATTTACTTTTATCCATTTAAGTTTTGTCTTATATTCTTCATTTGGTTCCGTGAAAACTAGTTATTTTACTTTAGGACAGATGTATATTTCATTAAACATGAATTTACAATATTCCTTATCTTAAAGATTTAATACATATAATGCTAATTTATTTTATTAATATCCTATAAACCTAGGGAGATTACACCAAAGCCAAAAATAGTGTCTGCAAGGTTCTGGAATATAATATAAATGTTTAATTTGTTTTAATTAAAATGTAGAAAAGATCTTTCCATAGCTTTTAAGCACTTTTTTTTTACTTACTGAAATTTGGTAATTGCATTTTTTACCCTCATTTTAAGGCTATTAAAAGGATTAAACTGGGGAATTTATAGGACTAACTATGATTTTTAATTCCCTGGCCTACATTTCCTTATTTTGCCACATCTAGCATTTTTCCCATTTTTCCTATTTTTCTTATTTGAGGATGAGTCCATAGGGTCCCATGCCTTAGGGACCCACCCAGGGTGGTTGATAAGCTCTGGACCTGGACTTGAGGCCGTCTGCAGCCCCTGGCCCCAGCATACCTGCAGCCCCTGGCCCCAGCGTACCTACCAGCCAGGGCTTCTAACTGATCATCAGCTTGGCACAGGCCATCAGGGGAAGAACCTTTCATCTCTGCCTGTGCCAGGCACATGTCCCTTTCTAACTTTGCCTCTTTTTCTAAGTGAAGCACAGAGGCCTTTGCCCATTGTTCTGCCTCAGTAGCTACCTGCAAGTCTCCAAACAGGGGCCATCCTATAGCCCCTGCTATCTGGCAGTTTCCCTTTTTCTTAATTAAATGCAGCTGCCTTGCCACCTGCTGTACCACTGCCAGTATATCTGCTGGAGTGTTTCTGGCACCCCCGTACTCTCTCGGCAGTTCCCACTTGTCCTGGAGGCAGCCACCCCTCCCCACATGGATGTTACAGACCAACCCGGGATCTCCTTCACAGAGTCTCCTTTCCATGAGCTCATGCCTGCGATCGCTGGTGGGCCTTCGGTCTCCTGACTGGCTGCGTATCAACTGGTACAACCCAGCTCCTGAAGGGCAGGGGTGTGGGCAGTGGCAAGATCAAAAGACACACTTGGCACATAATCAAACCTGAGCTTTACTTATTGGGATTTACGGACAGGAGAGATTCTCTCTGGTGGCAGCGTCCAGAGAATAAAGATAGTGCTTCGCAAAGAGGTGGGAAAATGAGGGGCAATATATATAGGGCAGGGGTTCTTAACCAGGGGTCCATGGGAAGATTTCAGGGGGTCCATAAGCTCGAACTGAAAATTCAAAAAAACAATTCTTGTGGGGACGTGTTGGTACGGGTGTGATATATTTATTAAGTAATACACAGTATAGTGTGGACTGGGTATGATTTTTATTTTTATGTGGCATGTTCTGAGTGCAGTGGATAACTACCTGCAAACAGGTTGATAAGGATGGCAGAGATGGTTTTATGACGTTGCGGGAAAACTCAAATTTCTAAATGTTTGCCGAAAATGACCGTTTGAACAAGATGTTGAACCATGTTAGGTTATCAGGTATTGAAATTACGGGAAAGTTGTAAAGCATAATTTTGAATAATCCTAAAATTTAATTTAAAGACATGCCGATGTACCTTCCACATATAAAATGTTACTAATAGGGGAAATGCGGAAAGGGGAAGAATGTTGGGCACATGGGAATCCCCTATATTCTGTATGTCACTCTTCTGTAACCTAAAACTTCTTTGAAAAAAAAAAAGAAAAAAAAAACACAAGACACTGGGAGAATAAATGGAAGAAAATGTGACTGTACATACAAGATGAGATCTTACAATGATGAAAGACATAATGTCAAAAAATTTAAAAAAATATTTTTTCATTATTTTTTATTATTCCAATTTTAAACAAATTTTTTGGTATTTTATTTCTTATTTTTAAAACTATATTACTATTTCATTTTCTTATTAATAGTATTTGGTTGTTTTGGCTTCATTTTTGAAGTTTTGGATCACAGAGGGGTTACAACTATGCAGGGGAGAATCACTGGTGCAGGGTGTCTGTCAGTGATGTGGGATATATGGGAGGAGGTTCACCTGGGGCATACCTATAAGGCATATAAATGTGTTCAAGTGTTCATGGGGCATTGTCATGGTGTCATGGTGGGTGGAGATTCACACAACAACTGAAAGAATATCAGATTCCCATCCTGGGGAGGTCTGCCACATTCTCTCATGGAACAGCAAGAATCCCAGAGTACAGGGGCAGTGTCTAGTGAAGGAGGATGATGATCAACTGATGGGTCCTTGATATTGATGCCTGTACTTATGAACCTTTACTTTTGAAACTGAAACTTAGCCTACTATTATAGGGTGCCTAAGAATTATCTCCTGAAAGCCTCCTTGTTGCTCAAATGTGGCCTCTCTCTAAGTCAAACTCAGCATGTAAATGCATTACTTTCCCCCCAGTGTGGGATATGCTCCTGGGAATGAGCCTCCCTGGCACCAAGAGATTACTACCAAGCACCAACTAGAAATGCAACTGGGAAAAGTCCTTGATCAAAAGGGGGAAAAGGTAAAGATAAATGAGTTTATATGCCTAAGAGATTTCAAAGTGAGTTGGGAGGTTATTCCAGCAGGATCTTGGCAGGCTCTCATTGACTTCCAAAGTAAATACTACCTCAAATAGTGGGGTTCCTGAGGGCTCTGGAGACACCCAGACACTATAGGCAGGGTAGACAGCTCAGGAGTTTGGCACCCTGCCAGTGGGTCCTACTTTGGAATTTATGATCCCCAGGGTGACAGAGTTGGACTCAGTTGTGGTTTCCCTGCACATGGCTCTTTTACTCCTTGTACTTGAACCTATAGTTAGTATTAGAGTTGGTAGATGTATGTCCAAGAGACTTAAATCTTTGGGCTGTCCATGTGCCATCTGGGCCCTGAATTCAACAGGGTTGCAACACCTACTCTCCAGTTCATTGGATTCACCCAGGACAACTAACAAGGAGATGATGATGGACAACGATCATCCCAAGGAACAGAGAGAGTCTGCAACTGCAAGCAAGACAGTCCTATCCATTTGCTCCAGGGGATCTAAGCCCCCTCTCAATTAGAGGCAGAGTGGGCTTCACCATCCCAGAATCCTCAGGATTGGGAAATGAACAATGGACTAGGGTAGACTTACTGGTATTCTACTATAGACTTACTGTGATTCTAGCAATGGAAGAACTTTTACCATTGATGTGGAGGCAGTGGCCACTGAAGGTTCTGAGCAGAGGGAGAGGGAAAAATAGGTGTAATATGGGGGCATTTTTGGAACTTGGGAATCGTCCTGAATGATATTGCAATGACAGATACAAGCCATTATATATCTTGACATAACTTACAAAATTGTGCGGGAGAGAGTGTAAACTACAATGTAAACTATAACCCACGCTTAGGGGCAATGCTCCAAAGTGTATTTATCAATTGTAACAAATGTATCACACTAATGAAGGATGTTCTTTTTTTTTTTTTTTAAAGATTTATTTATTTATTTCTCTCCCCTCCGCCCCCCCACTCCTGTTGTCTGTTCTCTGTGTCTATTTGCTGCGTCTTCTTGGTCCGCTTCTGTTGTTGTCAGCGGCATGGGAATCTGTGTTTCTTTTTGTTGTGTCATCTTGTTGTGTCAGCTCTCCGTGTGTGCAGCGCCATTCCTGGGCAGGCTGCACTTTCTTTCGCGCTGGGCGGCTCTCCTTATGGGGCACACTTCTTGCTCGTGGGGTTCCCCTACACGGGCGACACCCCTGCGTGCAGGGCACTCCTTGCGCATCAGCGCTGCGCATGGGCCAGCTCCACGCGGGTCAAGGAGGCCCGGGGTTTGAACCGCGGACCTCCCATGTGGTAGACGGACGCCCTATCCACTGGGCCAAGTCTGCCACCGAAGGATGTTCTTAATGTGGGGGAATGTGGGAGGGGTGAGGAGCAGGGCATATAGGAATCCCTTGTATTTTTTATGTAACATTTATGTAATCTAAGTATCTTAAAAAAATAAAATAAAAAAGTATATTAAAAAAAAGAAAAGAAAAAATAAAGATATGTGGATGTTGAATGTCTTAAAACTATCTGCTGCTATACTCTGAGAAGGGGTCTGTGGTTTTCACCTGACTGGCAAAGTGGTCCATGGAACAAAAAAGTTTAAGGACCCTGCTATGGGTCTCAGAACAAAGACATTTTATAACAGAGTTACATACATGGAGTCTGGTGATGTTATTGTAGGATGGAATTGTACAACCTGGAGAAAAGACCATCTGTACATTGTTCTCCTGTGAGGAAGTTTGTTACATTTTAACTCTGTCCTGGGGCAGGCAGAGGAGCTGTACTTCAGGCTGTTTCCTTAGGGAGGGGAAGCCAGGCTCTAGGACCCAGTGGACACCACAGAGGCTCATCCCCGGGAGCCACGTCCTGTGTCGGAGAGAAGGTTGTGAGTTTATTAACGTGTGCCGAATTTTTAATAAGGCTGATGGTAAATGTTTGGAAATGGACAGAAGTGATTGAAGCAAATTATTGGGAGTGCGATTAACAGCAGTGATTTACGTGTGTGATTGTGGTTGAAAGGGGGAGTTGAGGATTTGTGTGTGTCACGGAAGAAAAGCTAGAGGATAAATCTGGTACTGTGCAGCATAGTGAACCCTGTTGCAGATGATGACTGGCGTTAAGAGTACAAATGTAAGAATGTTCTTCCATGAACTACAACAAATGTATGGAACGATTACAAGGTGTCAATAATAGATTGATTTATGGGCAAAAAGACAACCAATGCAAAGGATTGATGATGGTTAACAGTAATGTAACATTTTTTCAACTGTGACAAAGGGACTATACCAATATTAAGGTCAATAATAAGATATATAAAGGGTAAGGGATTTTTCTTTTTGGAGTAATGAAAAATTCCACAACTGATTGTGGTGGTGAATGCACTAGTCTGTGGTAATACTGCAAGCCATTAATTGTACACTTTGAATGGATTATAGGGTGTGTGACTAAAGCTGCTTAAAAAAAAAACCTTGGCTTAGGAGCATCCAAAGGCCAAGGGAACTTTTTTTGTTTCCTGAGAAAATGATGAAGGTTTTTTTCTTAGAAGGTCTGTGACCTGGGGCATATGGCTAGGGTGTGACCTAGAAAGCTTCTTGAGATTTACCCAAGAAGAATGTGTGGTTTCAAATGGAAGGAGTTTCCATTTTTTGGGGGGGTTGCTTATATATTTTAAGGATAGATGTGGAAGTGCCTGTGCTCAACTTAAGGCTTAGGGAAAATCATCCATGTTAAGGGAGAGGGTTTCTATATTTCAGTGTGAAAGAATGTTGCAATATAAAAATAGCATTTATCATTGATGTGGAGACAGTGGCCACAGGAGTTGCGGAGGGCAGGGAGAGGGGAAAACAGCTGTGATATTAGGGCATTTTCGGGACTTGGAGTTGTCCTCAATGATATTACAGGGACAGATGCAGGACATTATATATCCTGCCATAACCCACTGAGTGGACTGGGGGGGGAGAGTAACCTACAACATAAGCTATAATCTATGCTGTGTAGCAATGCTCCAAAATGTACTCATCAAATGCAGTGAATGTGCCACACTAATGGAAGAAGTTGTCAGTGTGGGAGGAGTTGGGGTGGGGTATATGAGAACTTCTTATATTTTCTAATGTAATGTTTTGTGTGATCCATGTATCTTTAAAAAAAAAGATAATAAAAAATAAAATAAAAAAACAGCTATTTATACTGAAAACCGTTTCACAGTAAAAGTAAATTAGTGAAGATTCTCAGCTAACATTTGAAACAAGAGGGGCCTCGGGTTCGTGTATGAAAGAAGAAACTAGCTGAAGTTAATGAACAGACGGGTGACGTTGGGTGTTCCTGGGTGGAGGAAGGTTTCACAGGGCAGCACAGGGATGGCGTGCGGAGCCCACAGTGGTGTTTTCTGATGCTCCAGCAAGTGACTTGGAAGCACTTCGTTTTCAGAGAAAGTACCAGGGAGAAAAAAAAAACGTAGGGAGAGAACTTACGGCCACTTTTTTTTTTTAACCTAACCGATGTGAGGAGAGCACGATGGTAGGTGAGGCCGGGGGCTCCCGGGACAACTCCTGCCCCTTGTCTCACCTGAGGAGGCCCCGGGACAGCGGGCGCAGTGGGTCCTCCTCGCGGCTCTCACGTCCTGTGGGCTTCGGGGGAGAGGCAGAAGAGGGGGCTGGGGCTTCTGGGTCCATCCAAGGCTGGGGCAGAACGTCTTCACCTCCGGCCTTGAGTCCTCTGATGCGCAGTGACTGCTGACAGCACCAAGCGGTGGCTGGGGTCCGCTGGGGGCGCGGGGACAGGGTGTCTCTAACGCGCAGTCCCAGCCCCAGGCTCCGCAGACCAGCCCGTGGTGCCCGAGCCTGCCCCGGGGAGGGGAGCACGGGCAGAGGCGGCTCAGCTCAGGGAGCTTGGGTCCCTTCTGCGTCAACCTCTCGGCACCAACTGCAGCTGCCGCTTTACTAACCCTTGACAGAAGTAACCTATTTTTTTTTTTTTTACAGATTTATTAACGTTTTTGTTTACTAAGTTTTAAAACTGCGTCCCCTTTATGTATATTCATAGAAAACTTATTTCACTTTATGCATAGTAACGAGACCCTTAAACGATCTAATTTTAAGATTCGCGGTTAGATTTTTTTCCCCTTCAAAACCAGAATAAACTGGCGCTGGTTGCTAGGACACGTGTGGTTAAGAGATGCTTGACCTAAAGTTACCTTTGCTTTATTATACTAGTAAAAACCACACCTGACATTTTTTTTTACGGCTGTCCTTGTGACAGTACCATGCAATTTTTTTTCCTTCATTTTTTTTCAAATGTTACATTCCAAAAATGTGAGATCCCCATATACCCCCCACTCCCCCAGCCCACCCCTCCCACATCAACAAACTCTTCCATCACTGTGGCGCATCCACTGCACCTGGCAATACATTCTGGAGCACCGCTGCGCCACGTGGACAGTGGTCCACATGGTGGTCCACCCTCCCCCAGTCCACCCAGTGGGCAACGACAGGACACACAATGTCCAGCATCCATCCCTGCAGCACCACCCAGGACAACTCCAAATCCTGAAAATGCCCCCACACCATATCTCTTTTTCTGTCTCCCTACCATCAGCAGCCACCGTGGCCACCCTCTCCACATCACTACTACAATTTCTTCTCTTACTTATCACAATAGTTCTCCAGCAGAACACCAGTATGTCCACTCTAATCCATACTCTATTCCTCCATCCTGTGGACCTGGGATGGTTATGTCCAGTCCCCCTCTACATCAAGAGCGAGCTTAGATTCCTCACGGATGATGGATGCAATTTTCCTGCTTGCAGTTGTAGGCACTCTTGGCTCCCTGGTATGGTGGTTGACCCTCTTCACCTCCATGTCAGTTGGCTAGGGTAAGTCCAACAAACAAGAGGGTAGGAGCCGCAAGTCTGCTGAGGCCCAGGGCCTGGCCGTCACATGGACAGTCCAGAGATTCAGGTCTCCTGAGTATACACCAACCCCAGTGCCAACCACAGATCTGGTAAAAGTAACTGAAGAGGCATGTGTAGAAAGGTCATATCTGAGTCCAATTCCATCACACTCAGGAACACAAACTCCAAAGTAGGACCAACTGACAAGGCACTGAACTCCAGATCCATTTGCCATGGCCATAGAACCTGTGGGCCTCTGCAGCCCTCAGGAGAGCCAGCACCTGGGTTTCCATCTACCTTACCCGCCAAGGTAGTGTGACTGAGCATGTTTGGAAATAGCGCATGTTCAGCTAAGACACACCTCCTACTACAGGTCTTCTCAACTTCACCTGCCTCATGCAAAACCATGGCCCACAAAACCTCCAAAACAATCAGCACAGCTTACAGCTGGGGGATCCTGGTTTAAGAAAATTACTGTCTTCCAGGCTCCGCTGGGTTGGCCCTTGCTAGTAAAGTCACTTTTCTCCAAATGCTGGTGTCATTTCCTTGGCATTTTGCCACAGCAAAAGGACTCACTTGAGTGGTTTCAAAATGTATCCTCCTGATCAGGGTTGACTCCCATGTGTGAGGCCATCAAGTCCAGGCGGAGGAGCACAAATCTCGGGTGGGTGTGCTTGTGCCCAGACCCGTGTGTGACTGATGTTTGGATGGACAGCGCATTCCCCCGCTGAGCCTATTAAAGACCCTCTGGTCAGGTTTTGACCCAAATGACAGAGGATCTGTCTATGGATGTTCATTTCTGCAGCAGAAGCCAGTGAGTGGGGATCCTCTAACAACCCAGAAGGAGATCCACTTTCACAAAACTTTATTCCCCATGAGAAAGTGTTATTCTTCAAGGCATGCAATCCTAATTATTTGGATTTTTTTTATTAGTTATTTTAGGGAAGTGAAGAATGGGGTGACATGCATGTCAAACATGAAAAATGTTTTTCAAGAGAAAGACTAGTGCAAATATGGGATCCACCTAGGGGAGAAGTAAATTGATTTGGACAAACTTCTCCCAGGAAATGTGGAGAAACAGATCTGAGAGACAGTGACTCTTCATGGTTAATTTATATAACTTTCTCTCTGAATGGATTGCTGAGGAAAGAAACTTCAGCTCCAATGATAAATGGAGGATAAATGGAGGATAAATGGAGAGAAATGAGACCCAGAAACATTAAATCACAGAATTCTGATCATCCAAATAGAATACGCTAAAGGCAGGATTCAACCCAGGGATCCCTGAAAGGAAGATTTGCCTCCGACAGAAAGAAGGATGGAAAGAACAGTGAGAAGAGGGGAGACTTTGCTTGCTGGCCCTTGGCCTTTCTCTCTAATTCTGGGTCCCCTCCAACCTCAGCCATCAGGAAGAAAGAGAGGAGGTTGGTCTCGTTGAGTTTTACACATCATTTTCATGTCATTGGGCTAGGGAAGCAAAGTATGAGTCATGAGTCATGATTATGAGATATTCCACTTCTCTCAAGTGCTTTAGGGTGTCAAGCTTCAACTTGTTTTTTTCTTTTTAGGTGCCAGGGTTGGAGATTAAACCTGGGACCTTGTATGTGGGAAGCTGGTGCTCAACCACTGAGCCTCATTGGCTCCCCTGAGTTGGCTTTTTCGTTTGTTTTGCTTGTTGTTTGTTTGTTTTTGTTAGTTTTTCAGAGGCACTGGGGACACTACCCAGGACCTTCCATGTGGGAAGCAGGTGCCCAGCTGCTTGAGCCATATCCACTCCCTTCAACTTGTCTTGAAGTTTAGGATCTGTTTCAGAGTCAGAGGTCATCCAATACTGCTGCAGGGGGTGGGGTGGGGTGGGTTCCTCTGGGCTTGGAGATGACCATGGAGGACTTAGGGTTCTGAGAACTCCTCTCTGAACCTGCAAGTCCTGAATAGGGGAGGTACTCAGAGCAGATCTTCAATGGGAACTTGGCTGGGCCTGGTCGCAGCTGGTCATTGGGAGGTGAGAGGTGCGCTGTGCGTGCCAGGGGAAGAGCTGAGAGAGGAGAGACGCATGCAGAGCTGGGTTAGGCCAGCCCCAACACTTCTGGACCTCTGCTTTGCAACATGCTTTCCCTGAGGGCCTGTGTCCACTCTCAACAAGGCTAGGAGCAAAGTCCCTCAGGTCGTTTGTTTTGGGCATGAGTTATTAAGGCATAAAGAGGAAAGAGAGGCAGGGGCAAGCTAAGAATGGTCATCCTTTCCACTCTTGTTAAGATGGGAGCTATGAGCAGAGACCAGTCCCATAATGCCCTGCTTTCCTCAGGGCATGGTGTGATGGATGGGCCAGCTGATGTTGCATATTTAAGGACCATGAAGTGGAATCTATGATAGACAAACCTGAGGACATGTGCTCCTTCCAGGTATGGTCCATGATTGCCCAAGGGCCTCTCCTTAAGGACAGGTTGGGGTTTGCTCTTTGCTCCCTCTTTGACATCATGAACAGAACTAGTGTAAGTCCTGCAACTTGTCACTGCCTGGAGACATTGCAACCAGCTCTTCTTATGCCTGTGTTCTTGAGACCCTGGGCAATTGACTTTGAAAGTGTATGATTTCTCTTCTTGGACTTAAGATAAAACTCACTTCCAAGGAGTCTCATTCTGCCCTTGACCTTAATTAACATTTAGGACAGTTCAGTATAAACCCTAGGTCAAGTCTAGCTCTCAGGCTAGCTATGAACTCACTGAAACCATGTACCTGCTCGCAAGTGAATTCAGCTGGGGAACAAGGTCTCTACCAGAGCTCCACAATGGAGTCAACCAGAAGTCTCTCCAAAGGCCAATTCCAGTGATTCTGACTTAATCACTCAGGGCTGAGGCCCAGGCCTTTCTGTGTGTGAGATTCCAATATGAACCTGGGTTGAGAGCTGCTGCCTTAGTGCTTTGCACTGAGATGCACCTGAGTGCAGGGGCCTCTTTGTTATTCCAGAGAGGTAGGGCTTTCTTATCCTTGAGAAAACCCATGCTGCCTATTAGGGGTACCAGGACAGAGTTATATGTCAGTGACAAAGACCCTACCCAGAGGTCCTGATGAAGCTATCCATGATGGGGCCTGAGCAACAGCAGTTTTAAAGGACCCAGGTGTTTTTCATACACCATGAGGGTCAAGAATCTTGACTTTCGGAGCATCCAATGGTGAGACTCTTTATTTATCTACCAACAAGAGTATGGTAGATCCAAGAGAATCTCTAGAGTCTGGGGCAGAGAACTAAGGCATGATGCTGAAAAGTTTTCTTGTGTTCCAATATTTACTGAGAGGGGTATGGAAACTTAAAGGGAAATAATTTCCCCACGATGTTTTTCTTTCGAAAGGTGGAGAAACATGTATTAATGGTTAAAGTAAGTATACTGTGTGATTGGGCTTTCCTGTGTGGTGGAAATTTTTCACAGAGAAATGATGGGTGTCTGGGTGAGCCAGTGGTAGAAGGGGGTGTGCTATGGAAGTGAATTTATAGGTTCCTCAATAAAAATGGAAAATTAAGTGCGAGAGACCAACTAAGTTTCATGAAACAAGGGAAAGTGGTGCACATGAGAAAGAAAATGATGGGGGAGAACATATGGAAATTTTCCCTAAATAGGGACATGCAATTTCAGATTATACAGTAAGATAGAGCAGAGTGGTTTGCTTGAACAAACAACTGGACCCCATAACCTAGCCTACTTAACACACAAAATTAACCATCACCGTATTATTTTTAATATATATATATATTTTTTATTAGAGAAGTTGTGAACTTACAAAACAATCATGCAAATGTGCAGAATTCCCATACAACACCCCTCCACCAACACATGATATTGTTGTGGAACATTTTTACAGAATTTGAGATAACATCATCAGACTGTTATCACTAATTATGGTTTATAATGTGTATTTGGTATCTTTTTTCCATGGTCCCTGTAACAGTTTGATATGGTTATGAATTCCAAAAATAGATAGTGGATTATGTTTGTAATCTGGTCTGTACCTGGGTGTGATTAAGTTATGATTAGGGCTTTGATTGGGCCACTTCATTAGGGCATTGAGTCCCCACCCCTTGTTGGGTGGGGATCACAGATAAAAGGCATGGCAAAGGACAGAGTCGAGAGTTTCTGATGTTGGAATTTTGATGTTGGAGTCTGATGCTGAAGTCTTAAGCTGGAGCCCCAGGAAGTCAGCACACAGAGGAAAGAGAAGCAAGTCCCAGGAAGAGAGGACCTGAGCCAGGAGAAGAACACAGAAGAATAGAGACTGCTCCTTACACGTGGCAGAAACCCTAGGGAGAGAGTCAGAGCTGTTCACCCGATAGTCTACAGCTGACCTTGTGGAGCAAGGCAAAGTCTAGAGAGCCTCATAATCTACAGCTGACCTTGTGCAGAAAACTTGGGCAGGCTCAAACTTTAGCTGTTCTCAGGATTATACTGTAGCCCGCTGAATTTACTCATTAGTAGCTGAACCCAGAGGAACCCAGGAAACCTGAATCCTCACAGATGTCAGTAGCCATCTTGCTCCAACACTTGGAAGTAGACTTTGGTGAGGGAAGTAACTTATGTTTTATGTCCTGGTATCTGTAAGCCCCTACCCCAAATAAATACCCTTGTAAAAACCAACCAATTTCTGATATTTTGCATCAGCACCCCTTTGGCTGACTAATATACCCCCTATTATTCACACAGTACTACTTTGACATTGATGCAATAATTACAATTTTGGTCTTACCTATAGTCCATAGGTTACACTAAATGTATTTTTTCCCATTCATCTCTATAGTTTTACCACCTAGTAATAGTGAGGTACATTTGTTCTAGTTCATAGAATAATATTCTTTTTTAAATTAGATTTTTAATTTTTATCTTTAAACATATCAATTTTAATGATACATATTAATAAAGCATACAATTCATCCAAGGTGTACAATCAATGGTATTTGGTATAATCACATAGTTGTGCATTCATCACTTCAATCATTATTAGAGAATTTTCATTATTTCAATAATGATAATAATAAACAGACAAACAAACAAGAAAATTCTTCACTTCTCAATCTCTTTATGTTTCCCCTGCTGTACATAGCTGCTATTTCTGGCTATTCTTGCACAATTATTTATTTATTTATTAAGTTTTTTTTTTTTGAGATGTATTCACATACCATATGATCTATCCAAAGTGTATAATCAATGACTTTTAGTATGATCTCAATGTTGTGCATTCACAACAAAAAATTTAGAACAATTTCATTACTCCCAAAAAAATCTCCACACCCCTTAGCATTCCTTTCCCAGCCCTACAGAACCGCTAACCTAATTTCATCTTTTTAAATTGATTTATATTTGCATTTTATATAAATGGAATCATACAACATGTAGTACTCTGAGTCTAGCTTTTTTCCCTTAGCATAATTTTTTGTCTGATATTAACATTTTGTAGTATTAACATGTATTTGTTCAGCTTCAAAGAAAAATGGTCTTATATATTCAATTTCACCTGTATTCATATTTCACATGTGGTTTTACTATAGTATACAGTTCCATGTTACATTTTGAAGCTTTCCTTCTAATAATATACATGACCTTAGACTTTCCATTTCAACCACGGTCCTACTCATGTAATAGTACTTCTAGTTACAAACATTATGTTGGGCTTTCACCATTTCTATTCATTTCCAAAGTTTAACACATTTCTTTTTTATCAATTCTGCACAAGTTAACCCTCAGCTTTCCATTTTCTAAACTCATTCTATTTTCTGATGATCCATATTCAAGTTAGTAACTCCATGAGATTACACAATATATTTAGTTTAAGGTAGTGCAATCATACAGTATTGGGGGTTTCAGGAGGCCAGAAGGGCATCCTGCAACATCCTTGAAGGAATGGAAGAAGGAGGTTGCCCATCTGCAGAGACTTGTGAGTAGAGCGCTCCATGCCCCAGAGGCCGGTGCCCATCCTCCAACGGAGGCACAAGCCGCCTCGGGAGCTGTTCCGTGGCTGGAATAAAAAGCTCCACTTCCTAAAAATGGGGGAGGAAGAGATGTTTGGGCAACAACTTCAGTTACTGATGAGTAAATTCAGCGGGCTACAGTATAATCCTGAGAACAGCTGAAGTTTGAGCCTCTCCAAGTCAGAAAGGGGCCGGGAGCCTCCATCTTAACTCCGTGCCTGGCACGAGGGGAAGCGGGGTAGACTGAAAATCCCAGTGCTGGTGCGGACCGGCTTCTTTCCATCTAGTTCAGATTGCAGCTCTAGCCTAGGTACCAGTGCTGCCTCTGACAGTGAGGAAGCTGCAGGGACCTGTGCCAGCCTCTCTGGGATATTGCTGGCCAAGCCGTGGAGACCGGTGATTGTCCTACTCTGGCATCACAAACCACCTAGGAGCTGTTCTGTAACTGGAATTAGAAGCTCCATTTCCCAAAACAGGGCAGGAGGAGATGGTTGGCTGACGATTTCAGCTACTGATTGGTAGAATCAGATGGCTAAGGAATAACCCTAGGAACAGCTGGGGTGTGAATTTTTCTAAGTTGTAAAGAGGCCAGTGGCCACCATTTTGACTCTGCCCCCTGCCTGAGGGGAAACCGGCCTGACCAAATATCACAGTGATGGTAGGAACCGGCTTCTTTCACCCAGATCAACCTGCAGCCCTAGCCTAGGCTTCAGTCCCACCTCTGGCAGGGAGGAGGTTGGCTAGCTCAGCACCAGTCTATCCAGGTAATTGAGGATACCTTTGGCTGGCACCAACTGAATAATCAGAAGTCTACTGGAGCAACTGCCATCTTCTTGGACCTGCACTGCATAGATTTCTGCCCACACCTGCAGCTCCATCCATGCCCCAGGCAGGGGACAAAGGGGTGTGAAACTTCATCAGTCTCTCTGGGCAACTACAGTCTAGGCCTGCACGACCTGGATTATTCCACACAACTGTGACTCTGTCCTTACCTCGGGGAAAGGAGAAAGTTGGGAGAAGCTTCATCCATCCCTGGGGCAATGAGGGCAACTTGAACCACCACAGCTTATATCCTTGGTTCCTACTGCATAACCAGCAAGGAAGAAAGGGCAGGAAGCCATACACTAAAGAGAAAAACTGCACCAAGAATAAATACTCTTGTAATCCAGATGCCAAGATGCCAACCAAAAATTACAATCCACACCAAGAAACAGGAAGATATGGCCCAATTAAAGGAACAAGATAAGCCTCCAGATGACATAAAGGAGTTGAGACAACTAATCACAGATGTTCAGACAAATCTTAATAAATTCAATGAGATGGATAAAGAGATTAAGGATATTAAGAAGACAGTGGATGAGCACAAAGAAGAATTTGAAAGCATGATAGAAAAATAGCAGATCTTATGAGAATGAAAGGTTCAATAAATGAAATTAAAAACATTGGAATCATATAATAGCAGATGTGAGGAGGCAGAAGAAAGAATTGGTGAGCTTGAAAAAATGGCCTCTGAAAGTGAACATACAAAAGAATAGATGAAGAAAAGAATGAAAAAATAGGACAAGGTCTCAGGGAATTAAACAATAGCCAGAGATGTGAAAACATACGTGTCATGGGTGTCCCATAAGGAGAAGAGAAGGGAAAAGGGGCAGAAGGTATATTTAAAGAAATAATGTTAGAAAATTTCCCAACCCTATTGAAAGATATAGACATCCATGTCCAAGAAGCACAATGTACTCCCATCCAAAAAAATGCAAATAGACCAACTCTGAGATACATACTAATCAGAATGTCAAAAGCCAAAGACCAAGAGAATTCTGAGAACAGCAAGAGAAAAGCAATGGATAACATGTAAGGGATACCCAATAAGATTAAGTGCTGATTTCTCACCGGAAACCATGGAGGCAAGAAGACAGTGGTCTGATATATTTAAGATACTATGAGAGAAAAACTTCCAGTCAAGAATTTTATATCCAGCAAGACTGTCTTTCAAAAAATGAGGGCAAAATTAGAATATTCACAGATAAACAGAAACTGAGAGAATTTCTAAGCAAGAGACCAGAATTTTAGGAAATACTAAAGGGTGTGCTAGAGCTTGAAAAGAAAAGACAGGAGAGAGGGGCCTGGAAGAGAGTCTAGAAATGAAAATGATATCAATTAAAGGAAAAGAGTCAAAAGAGTGGAGAAAATAAAATATGACAGATAAAACTCAAATAGTCAGGAATAAACTTAACCAATGATGTAAAGCACATGAGCATGATTGTTTAGACTGTGTGTGTGTCTCTCTCCCTTTCCTGGGGAGGTCAACCCCTGGGGCCCCCTTTGTCTGTAGCTGTAGGCCTGAGACCTGAGAATTTAAACTTAAAGATGTGTTTTTTAGTGTGGGAGAGGGTCTGGCATTTGCAGCTGTGGCTTTTAACTCACAGTTTTGCTTTCTCAATTCTTTTCCTTTGCCCCTCTCTCCTGTGTACAGTATCCATCATTCCACTGGTGTCTGAAACCCTGGAAGATTTTTTCCAGGTCATTTCTGCCTGCCCTCTAGCTATTTTTCTGGGAGAGAAGAGAGTCCCTTGTCTTTCTAGTCTGCCATCTTCCTGGAAGTTTCCCCCATCAAGAATATTCTTGTATTTTTACTATTAACCACCCTTCTCATCCACCACTAGGTTCACGACATCATTTCATCCCTAGATTATTCTCTAGCCTTTTTTCAATAGACATTTATACCTCTAGACTACACATTTCAGCCACAATCCCATTTAGAAACCAGCTTGTTACCTATAGCAGCTATATATAATGTTACCATCAACTCTATTTCTACACTTTTAAAGTCAGGCTAATTAGAACTACTATATATATTAAGCATCAGTATCCCTTCTCAGCCCTCATCCTATCTCCAAGTAGGTTTTAATTTCATGTGCTTATTCTTCATACTTAGTTCATATTAGTGAGACCATACAATATTTGTCCTTTTGTGTCTGGCTTATTTCTCTCAGTTATAATGTCTTCAATGTCCATCCATGTTATCATATGCATCATAGCATTATTTTGACTTTTTTCAATTCCTATTCCACATCTTGAGATGTTCCTCACATTCAAAGAATCCCATTCTGAAAGGAAATTCTGTGTTCCCTGGACAAAATCAAGTCAATATCCAGCAGGAATAGAAAAGAAAAATGTGGATGCACTTCATTTTCTTTCCTAGGATACCCCAGCCACACCCAGGTATTTCTACCACAAGGGTGAAGGTAGAATCCTTGATTTTTAAATTAGTTGCCTATAATCCCATACTAATTCTTTGTCCCGATCACAACTGGGAACTGACCAAAAGGTGATGGCCATATTCCACCACCAAACTATTTGACACAGTGCTGGGGAACATGAAGAAATGAGGGGGTAGAGTCAGAGATTCTGTGGATGATGGGGAGCATGAGGTATCCATCCAATACCTTCATTATTGGCCTTTGGTGGGTAGCCGTTGTCTTTCTCCTAATATCCAAACACACGCATTGACCAGGATAATTCACACGAACCCTGCTATTATCACTTAACTCCCTCCTTATGTGAAGGGGCTTCTCGGATAAACAGTCTTCCCAGGTTTCTGTCTTGATATCAATGACACAGTACAGTTGAATGTGACTCCTTCGTCAAATCTAGTTCTCCTACTCCTCTGTGCACTCCATCAATCATGTACCAGTCTCTAAGTGAATTCAGTTGTAGAACAACTTCCCTGCCAACCGAGCTTTATCAAAATCCAATCCCCCAATCCCAGTGATTCTGACTTAATTACTCAGGGTGGAGGACAAGGCTTCTTGTTTGGAAAAACTCCCTGAGTGTGCCTAATCTGCAGCCTTGGTGGAGATCCACTGCTGTCGAGCTGACAAGGTGAGCTTTGCACCGAGCTGCACCTGTGGACAGACACCTCCTTGGCTGTTCCTCACCTCACCATCTTCTAGAAGGCAGGACTTTTATAACTCTGAGTCAGTTGGAAGTACCAAGAGAGGGTTAGACCATAATGTCAAGGATCCCTTTCTCAGAGATGGTGGTGGACTGGACCAGGCTGGCTTCAGGCAATGTATCTGTGGAGTTCCCAGCTTGTTCCCTTGTCCAGAGAGGGTCAGGAAGCTTGGCTTTAGGAGCATCCGATGGCCAGGGGGCTTCTTTGTCAGGTTTTGTTTCATTTTATTTCCTGACAAAAGGAGAGCAGCTCCAGAGAATCTCTGGGTACTTCGGAAGTCTACAAGTATATGATCCTGGTCTCTCGATAGTTGATATTCATTCAGAGGATTATGTGAATTTTAAAGGGAAAATCATTTTCCCACCTTTTAAAGGCTTTTTTTCATGATATGGGTGAAGAGACGTGTGTTGATTTTTAAAGCTTTGTGAAAATCATTTAAATGAGGGGAAATCATTTCAATACTTCAGGGTAAAACAACTCTCAGTAAAGAACACAGCAGAACACAGAGAGAAACCCTCACCCCAGATGCTGAAAGTCTCAGGAGTCAGAAGCTGAAATCAGCAGAACCCAGGAGACGGAAAGCCACAGGAGCAGACAGAAAGCTGGAGGTAGCCGGAGGCTGAAAGCAGGGAACCCAGAGGACCCGGGAGAAAGAGCAGAGGCCACCACTGGGCCCTGACACGTGGAAGAAGCCCAGGGTCCCACCTGCCTGTCTTTGGGGAGAAAAGCATCACCTGATGAAACCTTGATGTGGACATTTCACAGCCTCAGAACTGTAAGCCTATAAGTTGATAGGTCCCCATGGTAAAAGCCAACGCATTGGTAGATTGCCTTGGCAGCCTTTAGCTAACTAAAACAGACCCACAGTGTGGCATATCATCATCAAACTGTTGAATGCTTAAGGTAAAGGGAGCGTTCTGAAAGCCTGAAGAGAGGTTTCCAAGCCACATGTCGTGTACAAGGGAGCCTTAGTAAGATTAAGTGCCAGTTTCTCAGTGGAAACCAAGGAGGCAAGAAGGCTGTAGGGTGAAATAGTTTAAGTCTGAAAACAAAAGTTCGCCAACCATAAATTCTATATCTGGCAAAACTGTCTTTCAAAAATGAGGGAGATTTTAAGACATTCCCAGGTAAACAAAGGCTGAGGGATTGGTCCCCACCAGACTGGCCTTACCAGAGATGCTGAAGAGAGTTTCTCAGACTGAAAGGAAAGGAAAATGGACAGTCAATGAAAATCCCATGAAGAAATAAAGAATTTTGGTGAGGGTGTGATATGGGTAAATATAAATGCTAGTACTGTGTTTTTGGTTTGTAACTCCACTTTTTACTCCTGACAGGATCTAAAAGGCAAATGCATAAAATGTAATGAGGTATCAGTGGACTCAATGTAGAAACATTTAATTTGTGACAAGAACTACATAAAGGTGGGGGGACATAGAGGTATAGGAACACAGTTTGTGTATACTATTGAAATTAAGTTGGTATCAAAGCAGAGAAGAGTTACAGATTTAGAGTGTTAAATTTAAGCCTCATGGTAAATACAAAGAAAATATTGGAGAATGTGCAAACCCAAAAAGACAGAAATTAAAAGTATAGGTTGGGAAGCAGATGTGGCTCAAGCAATTGGGCTCCCATCTACCATATAGGAGATCTAGGGTTTGATACCCAGGGCCTTCCACTGGTGAAGACAAGCTGGCTCACATGGCAAGCTGGCCTGTGTGGCAAGCTGGCTCACACAGAGTGCTTCCCCTTGCAGAGGTGCTGGCCCATGTGGAGAGCTGATGCAGCAAGATGACGCAAAAAAAAAAAGAGACACAGAGGAGAGACAATCAGAGATGCTGCAGACCAGGGAGCTGAGGTGGTGCAAGAGAGCAGTTGCCTTTCTCCTGCTCTGGAAGGTCCTGGGTTCGGTTCCCGGAGCTGCCCTTTGAGAATACAAGCAGACACAGAAGAACACACAGTGAATGGATACAGATAGCAGACAATGGAGGGAGGGGGGAGAAATAAACAAATATTTTAAAAAAAGAGTACAGGTTGCCAGGAACAGAGGACAGGGGGAATGAGGAGCTAATGGAAAGCGAGCGTTTGTTTGGGGAGATGGTAAAATTTTAGTAATGGAAGGTGATAAGGGTATTGACATAGTCAATGTGATTAATCACACTGAATGGTATGGTTGGGAGTGGTTGAGATGGGAAAGTCTATGTGGTATATATGTTCCCACAAAAAGGAAGGAAGAGAGGAAGGAAGGGAGGAAGGGAGGGAGGGAAGGAGAGAATGAGGGAGGAAGGGAGGAAGACTGAATAAACAAAACAATTAAGACAATACATAATCCTGAATGGGATCTAGAAAGGGAGGATAGCAGGTTCAAAAGAACATTACTGGGATATGGAAAATTAGAGTATAGACTGTAAACTTTATATCAAGGTTAAATTTCTTGAACTTGATAACTGCAATTAAGGTGGATACATAGGTGAATATCCTTGCTCTTAGGAAATGCACATGGCAGTATTAAGTGTTCAAGGAGCATGATGCATACAACTTATACCCAAGTGTTCAGAAAATGGGCGGATAGATATACAGATAGATGGATAGATTGATTGATATACTGACAGATAGACTGATACGGCGAAAGTGGAAAAATGTTGAAATTGGTGGATCTGGTTACCTAGGAGAGGAGGGTATGTTAGAGTTCTCTGTATGGGATTTGTATTATTTTTTTAAACTTTATTTTGTACATTTAATAATTGAAAATATAAACAATTAAAAACTAAAACAAAACATAGATGAATAAAAACATACATTTCTCATTTAAATGTACTGGTTACATATAAATTTTTGTTTGAATCATACAATATGTTACACAATATATTTGGTTCATAGTAACACAGTCATACAATATTTGTCCTTGTGTGTCTGGCTTTCTTCGTTCAACGTAATCTACTCCAGGTTCATCCACGTTGTCATATGCTTTATGACTTCATTTCTTCTTACAGCTGCATAATACTCCATCGTGTGACTAGAACACAATTTGTTTATCCACTCGTCTGTTGATGGACACCTGGGTTGTTTCCAACTTTTGGCAATTGTGAATAATATCACTATGAATATCAGTGTGCAGATGTCTGTTTGTGTCACTGCTCTCAGTTCTTCTGGGTATATACCCAGAAATGGTATTGCAGGGTCATGAGGCAACTTTATATTCAACTTCTTTAGAAACTGCCAAACAGTCCTCCACAGTGGCTGTGCCATTCTGCATTCCCACCAGCAGTGAATAAATGCTCCTGTCTCTCCACATCCAACACTTGTAGTTCTCTGTTTTTTTAATAATGGACATTCTGATAAGTGTGAAATGAAAACTCATTGTAGTTTTGATTTGCATTTCCCTAATCATTAGTGATGTTGAGCATTTCTTCATGTGTTTTATTTGCTATTTGTATTTCTTCTGTGATCAAATGTCTATTCAAGTCTTTTGCCCATTTTTTTAATTGGGTTGCTTGTCTTTTTATTGTTGATTTGTAACATCTCTTTATATATCCTGGATATTAAACCTTTATTGAACATGTGATTTCCAAATATTTTCTCCCATTGAGTGGGCTGCCTTTTCACCCTTTTGACAAAGTCCTGGGAGGTGCGAATGTGTTTAGTTTTGAGGAGGTCCCATTTATTTTTTCTTTTGTTGCATGTGCTTTGGGTGTAAGGTCCAAGAAACTACCACCTACTACAAGGTCTTGAAAATGTTTCTCTGCATTTTCTTTTAGTAGTTTTATGGTCCTGGCTTTTTATATTTAAGTATTTGATCCATTTTGAATTGATTCTTGTATAAGGAATGAGATTAGGGGTCCTCTTTCATTCTTTTGGTTATAGATATCCAGTTGTGCCAGCAACATTTGTTGAAATGACTGTTTTGTCCCATTAACCATGGTGTAGCAGTTTAACATTATTGATGAATTCCAAAAGAAATATTGGATTATGCTTGTAATCTGATCTGTACCTGGGCATGATTGAGTTATGATTAGGGTGTTGTTTATCATCCCCCCCTGAAGACTTAAGCTGGAGCCCTGGGAAGTAAGCTCACAGAGGAAAGAGAAGCAAGCCCCAGGAACGTAGGAACCCAGGAAGCCTGAACCCTCGCAGACGTCGGCAGCCATCTTGCTCCAAATAGACCTTGGTGAGGGAAGTAACTTATGCATTATGGCCTGGTGTCTGTAAACTTCTATCCCAAATAAATACCCTTTATAAAAACCAACCAATTTCTGGTATTTTGCATCAGCACCCCTTTGGCTGACTCATATACATGGACTTGGTAGGTTTGTCAAAAACTACTTGACTGTATAGGTGAGGGTTTATTTCTGGGTTCTTAATTATGTTTCATATATTATTTTTGTAACTGTCATGTAAGTTTGGATGTTTTTCCAAATAAAAAGTTTAAATTAAAAAAATCTTTGGTTCCTGTTGGTTTTGGATCTGCCAGACTCCATTAGGGGCCAAATGGTAGTGGGAAACAGTTTTCATTTTTTTTAAAGATTAATTTTATTATTTATTTCTCTCCCCTTCCCTTACCTCCCCACCCCCTCCTTTGTCTGCTCTCTCTGTCCATTCACTGTGTGTTCTTCTGTGTCCGCGTGCATTCTCGGTGGCACCGGGAATCTGTGTCTCTTTTTGTTGTGTCATCTTGCTGCATTAGCTCTCGTGTGTGTGGTGCCACTCGTGGGCAGGCTGCACTTTTTTCCCCTCATGCAGGGCAGCTCAATGCGGGGTGGGGCTCCCCTTCGCGGGGGAAACCCCTGCATGACATGGCACTCCTTGCGCACAGCAGCACTGCACATGGGCCAGCTCCACATGGGTCAAGGAGGCCCGGGGTTTGAACCCTGGACCTCCCATGTGGTAGGTGGACGCTCTCTCAGTTGAGCCACGTCCGTTTCCCAGGAAACAGTTTAATGGAAATGCATACCATCGGTTCTCCCTGTAGCTTGGCTGTGACTGCCAAAGGCACAACACTGTATTACAAGGTGGACATACAATAAGGGGAAGTATGTGTGTGAGCTCAGACATAAACTTCTGTGTGCAGAGAGAGGGATGGGCAGCAGGGGGCACTCAGAGCACACAGGGCTCAGGGCAGGAGCCCTGCTTCAGGGGTAGGAGAAGGTGGAGGCGAGGGAGGGTTTTCCTGTCTCGAGTGGAGTTTTCCCTATTTGTTAACATCTTGAGGCCCTCCTCTATATTTTATTTTAATTTTTTTTTTATTAGCAAATGTCCTCTTCAAGCAAACATTTTTTCATGGTTCTCTAGGGAAACAGAATCAACAAGAGGTATCTGTCAATAGTATGTGATTATATAAGAGTCTCTCACGCAGCTGTGGGGATGCACAAGCCCAGTTTCTGCAGGCAGGCGATGAAAGTCCAGTAAAAGTTCTTGATGACTTCTGGGAGACGCTGGCTCTCCAAAGACGAGCTGGGAAATTCTCAGTGCTGGGATCACTTCTCCTTCTAAGGCATTCAACTGAACGTCACTCACTGCTGATGGCAGTCTCCCAGACTGACGTAATTATAACCAGCTATCTATGATTTGCCACTGCAGTAAAGTCAATGGTGACTAAAGTCCATAAAGCCCTTGTATTACAGTTAGCCCAGTGCTTGCTTGACCAAACAGCTGGGCACAGTTACCTGGCCGAGTTGACACAATAGCCTAACCATCACACATGGGAATTAGAATTAAAATCATATGTATATTTGTTAACATTCAAAACTTATGGGTAGATACTGAGCTGATACTATACATGCAGATGCTTCTGTTGTTTTGATTTTCTGAACCTACATATCTATCCCGAGATGGTTCACTCAGCCTCATCCTGTGGAGGCCGTGGTGGTACGTAAGTCTACATGTTCATCAGGATACCCTTGGAAGAGTCTCACCGTGTTATGATTATTGGTGGAATAAAATTCTGTTCAGATGATTTATGTCTCTCAGTACCTCAACTTCAAGATCCCAATTAAAAGTTTGAGATGATAATTATTTGTATTCATTTCATTTTCAAAAATTATTTTCACATCTGGTGACATTGCTAAAATGTGCATGTACAATATTTCTAATAATTTTCTTTATTTAGGTTTTCACCGTTTATCTGTTAATAAATTGTTTATTATAACTAATTTATATTGAGTTACTATTAAATGATACTTAACCAGAAAAAAAAGAATATAGCAGGTACTTCATGTTTCAAATTTTCCATGTCAAAAAAGGTAATTTGTGATGTTTCTTCCTTAAATATTTGAAATCTGATGGGCAATTGGGGAAGTATATGAGGGGAGAGAGTAGTTGAAGCTAATTAAAGTATAAGGTGATATTGGGCTTTCCTGTTCGGAGGAGTTATATGGAGAAGAAAAAAATAAGTGTTCCAGTGTGGCAATGGTAGCTTGTGTGTGTCACGGAAGTGGTTGGCGAGTGGGAGGGGGACTGAGAGTTTATGAGGGGGAAAGAAACACAAAGTCTTTGTCAAGAGGGGCAGAGCTCATGAGGATATCATGGACCTTTTCAGTCAATCTGTGCCATAAAAGAGGGATTATGTCTACTATGAAAGAGGCAAAAAACAAAGTTTCTCAGAGCTGCCGTGTTTTGTACCAGTTACTGTGAGGCAAAATGAAGAGGAAGGCAGGGGAAGGCATCCTGCAGCCACGAGGTGCCGAGTGCTTTGTGCCTGTTCCAGAATTCTCTGCCTTGCTCAGGGCACAACTGTAAGAGCAGGCTTCCTGCTTGCATTCCCTCAGAGACCATGAGATGGAAAACAGCAGAGGCCATCTCAGCAGGTGGCATCCTCCCAGTAGAGCCCGGGACCTCTGCAGGGTCTCTCCAGAAGGACGGGGCAAGACTTCCCACCTTGGCTCCTGGCTTACTTCCTTAATGGAGCTGTATAAGTCTTACAAAAAATGATCTGCTTCTGGAGATGTGCCACTGGACTTCTTTATGCCCCTGTGCTGGAGCCTCTTGGCAGCTGGTTTGACAGTGTGGGATTCTTGTTCCCCAACTCTGGATGAACCTCATGTGCAAGGAATTTCCACTCTTGTAGGAAACTCTGGGGTTTCCTGGTACTGAGGTATTAGGGCTCTCTAGGGAAACAACTGACGGGATAGACAGGCTATATATGTATGTATGTATATATGTGTAACATATACACCTGTGTATATGTATGTATGTATTTGCTCATTGTATGTATGGCTATACGTATATATATGTATGAATACATATGTGTATAGGTTAATATTATAAGCATTATTATAGGCATTGGATCATGTGACCCTGGGGATCGGCAGGTCTGAATTCTGTCGTGAAGGGTTCAAGTTGGGAACTCCCAGGAAGGCGATGATGAAGTCCCCGGAAGAAGCTGGCTGCTGAAGAAGAGATAAAAATTCTACTTTCAAAATGCTGAAAACATCGGTTCTCCCTTTAAGGCCTTTGAATGATTGGGTGAGGCTTCTCTCATTGCTGAAGCGACTTCCTTAGTTGATTGTAGATGTAATCAGCCTTAGATGCAATCAACTGACTAATGATTTAAATCCATAATTCCCTTATAGTCGTGATCAGTGTTTGCTTGGCCAAGCAGCTGGACAGCATAACCTAACCAAGTGGACACATGAACTTAACCATTAGTTCACCCCTCCTGAAGCTGGCACACATACGCATCTCTTGTAACCCTATAAAACCTTTAAATAACAACAGTGATACCTTTGCCTGTCCTACGTCAACTGTTTCTGCCTACAACTGGAAACACATTAACTCTTCCTTAGAACAGGAAGCAAGTCCTTGGGCAATACTGACTCTTTAAAAAATTTTTTTTATATAGTTGCATTTTTTAAAAAATATTTTTTCTTTTCTTTATTACCTTAAAAAAAAGATAGAGAGATCACAAAAAACCTTACATTAAAAAAATATAAGAGGTTCCCATGTACCCCACTCCCCACACGCTCTACTCCCACATAAACAACCTCTTTCATCACTGTGGCACATCATTTGGTGAATACATTTTGGAGCACTGCTGCCCCACATGGATTATAGTTTACATTGTAGTTTACACTCTCCCCCAGTCCATTCAGTGGGTTATGGCAGGATGTATAATGTCATGGATCACTTGATAGCCTATCACTTAAGAACTCCCCGCAGGGAGAGTCAGCTACAGCAGGCAGTCAGATCCTGGAGCCTACACTGATCAGCAGGTAAATTCTCTTGATTGAAACTACCTCGAGGCCAGACAGCAGGAAAGAAATACCCTGCAGCCACACTGCAATCCCCGAGATGTACCGGTACCATCTTTCCTGCCCCCTACCCCACCTCGTTTCCTTTCTCCTCAGGATGCTTCACTGTCCTGTCATGGCCTTACAGGCAGGAAGCGCACACATCTCTGGGATGCCTGGGAAAGCCTAGAGAAGTTTCTCATGTGTTCCTGCCTCGTCCAATTTGCCTAGTCTGGACTAGACTCACTGGTGCTTACAAAACCTTTCCATGAGTGACCGTCCCACCCAGCCCTTCATGCACTCCCACGTCCTCCAGTCCATCCCACTTGAAAGATCTCAAGTCTGTCTTCCAGCCTTCAAGCAGTGCAGATACAGAGAACACTGAATGATGCTCTCTAATTACAGACTATTAAGTGTAAGAGACAGGGGTCGGTTTAGTTTTCACATAAAGGTAATATAAAGCAGGGAGGAAGAAAATATTAATTAATGTAACCTGGCAGCCTACTGCCTCAGTCTCCCACTGTTAAGACAGCCTACTGCCTTAACTTCCAGGTTAAGTAAGAACAAAATAAACTAGCTTAAGCCAGTCCTATAGCCGGAAAAAAGGATGCATAGGAAAGAGCTGAGTCAATATCACTTCAGCACTAAATTCCATTCCTTATTTGGCAAAAGGAGCAGGTGGAAGCCAAAATGGTTGGAATGTGATGGGGGAAGCTGTTAATCTGAAACTGGGGAACTTGTGTGGGAAAGCCAGATTTCTAGGGTAGGCTGTAACTTCTGAAGTATCCAATCTATGGAGAAACAGAGGAAGGGCTTGCGTGCTAGGCTTAGGGGTATAAGTTGTGTCATTTTCTTTTGTTCAGCACACCTGCCACATGTTCTGGTTGTGCACGCCTTCATGCAAGATGGACAATAAATTCTGTTTTTCTCCATAATCCGGTGAGCCTTATTTTCTTCTAGAAGATTTATTTCTTACATAAGGACTTCATCTTTGATCCCTTGCCCAAGAACTTAAAACTTTGAGGACATTATTATATAATAAACGTTAATTAAAATAAAAAAAAATGTTGGGACTACTTGTAATATACAAAGAATAAAATATACCTAGAAATCTAAGATGCAGCTTTGCAGCCAGAAAGGACAACATTTAACTCTAAGCTTCCTTTATGTCAAGGCAAAAAGGAAAATAGCTCAGATCACATAACTTATCTAATTGAATGAAGAATACAAATTCCATTGGAGAGAAAAACTCTGTACTGAATGAGAGGAGAAAGATGCCTAAAAATGCTTTGAGGAGGTGAGGTAAAAATACAATTAAAGTTGTAGAAACCATAAATACGGCGAATGGTTTTCTGATCCCCAAGTATGAGAATCCCAGTTTCTTTGTGAGCCCTGTGGAATTCCCTCGACCCTTCCATGCTCCCCACATGGCCTCCCTCCCAGGTTCTTCTCTGGGATGGGTGCCCCCTGGGAAGAGCCTGGCCAAGTTGGTGGTCTCCTGACTCCTCCTGGATGCCCACCTGCCCTCTTGGTGGGGGGAGGTCATGTGGGTCTCATCCAGGACACTGTAGGGAAGTCCGTTGCCACCTCCTTGGTGACTGTCCATGACTGGTGTGGTGGTGTAGGGATGGACATAACCCAGAGGAACATGTTCTTAAACTTAGTCCATTACCATCATGTGAACCCATTATAAGTAGGACCTACTGATGAGGTATCTTCAGTTAAAGAGTATCTCAAGGTGTTCTATATCCTATTACTGGAGTCCTCTATTTGCAGAATAAAACTCAGATAAATAGAGTGAAAGCCACAGAGGGAGCAGCCAGAAGCTGAACATCAATGGAAAAAAGAAAAGGAGAGGCCCTGAGAGGCACAGGTGCCTTGCCATGTGACAGAGGATCCATAGCCAGGGATCACCACCAGCCGGCAGTAGAACACCAGTCTATGGGAAGAAAACATGGCTTTGATGATGCCTTGATATGGAGTTTCTCTTAGTATCAAAACCATGAGTAAATAAATTCCCATTGTTAAGCCTATTCATTGCATGGTGTTTGTCTGAGCAGCCAAGGAAATTAAAATAACTGAACAGTCTTCAAGGCCACAATCACCTCCTGGCCCAGCTCTGCCAAAACTGGATAAGGTGGCATGAGGTTGAGGCTGGACCTGGGGCGGCAGAGAGGAGGATTCTAGGTACAAGTGAGTGGAGGGGGCTGCAGACACGTGGGCCTGCAGAGAATCCTGGTCCTGAGTCCCTGTCCCTGTTCCCTGACTCTCCTGATGGAAGAATTTGGGCAAGTCCCTTAGGCTTCCTGAGCCACAGTGTCCCAGCTGTGAAATGAGGATAATGACTGCTTGTGAGGTGCTAAGACCGTGCAGGTGCTCAGGTCTGAGCTGGGTCACAGCGACCAGAGGAGACAGAAGGAGAAGAGGGGTCTCCAGGGTGCCAGAGGGGAATGGAGGGTGACTGCCGAGGGGGTGAGGGCCTCCTGTTTGGGGTGAAGAAATGTTCTGGAGATGTTACTGAAGATGATCACACAGCACTGTAATGTACCTAAAGACACTGACACCGGCATTTGAAAACAGTAACAATAAATTTAATTTAAAGGTAATTTAACAAGAAAAATACACCAAACCATATAAAATGTAAAATATGAAAAAAAAGACAGAAGACAGAAATATAGATGCCCTCACAGGAGAGGGGAGGGAAGGCTCTATTTCTTCCTCCAGGCAAGTCTGGAGCTGAGAAGTTGGAGCAGGTTCTGGTGCCTGCACTGGCTCAAGCTCATCAGCTGCTTCGATCTGGTAAGATGGCTCTGGAGCCAGGGCTGGTGTTACATCCAGGTCTGTATCTGGGTCTGGTGTTGACACTTCATCCAGCTCTGGGGCTGCCCCCAAATCCACACGTGGTGATGGAGCTGGTACCAGTTCAGTTGGTGCTACAGCTGGTGATGAAGTTGGCTGCAGCTCCAGAGTTGACTCAAGAGCTGGAGCTGGAGCTGGAGGAGACTCTAGACCATCAGGAATTGCTCTCCCTGGCACTGGTGCTAGAGCTGGAAATAGAGCTAGCAATGTTGCTGGACCTGGAGCTGACCCTGGAGGTGTAAGAGGCAGATTGTTGAGAAACATGATTGCCTTTCTAGGTGACTTCCCCAAGCCAGAAAATATCCTATTGCTCTGGAGAAGGCCAAACTCAGAATGCACCCCAGGAGGCCTTCACAGAGAGAAGACCCCTCTTTGCTCTTTGCTAACCTGTGTGGTCCCCCCGTTCTTCCCCATGGGCTCTCAGGCACCCACCCTGGTCCTCTTCAGCCTCTGCATCCACTTCATTTGTCTCCAGATCCTCATGCAGGACTTGAAGAGGATGGGTGTGCTGCTGCAGCTCTGTTGCAGATACCTTGGCATTCTCATGAGCCATGAGCCGGTCATTTTCCTGCCAATAGAGGAAATGTGACTATGCAGCTGGCCTTGGCTGGTGATCGGAGGTGGGCAGGGACTGGGGTGGAGTCCCAGATTCCTCTGCAGGTGGGAACTGAGGCCCTCTGGGGAAGCCCAGGGAGAGGCCGGGGGAGCTCCCAGGGTGGGGTCATGGGCCCTGGGTGTGGAGAACGCTCTCCTCCCACTCTCACCTCCAGCCTGCTCTGGCCTTTGCAGACCTCGTGATGCACCCGCCCCCTGATCAGGGGGGTGGTGTCCTCGACTCTGTCATCCATCTCCTCGCTGTCCTCCTGGATAAAGCTCTAGAAGACAAGACCCGACGGCCAGGCTGGGACACATTAAGGCCCTGCCTGGCTGCTGTCAAGGGGCTGCAGCCCACGTGAAGTTCTGCTGCCAGATGAGATACAGACCCCTCTCCCCTCACAGGAGGAAGGAGATGGCAGCTCCAAGGCTCTGGATCTCCATGTGGGCAGGTGTGCTCCACCACCAGGTCTCCACCTCCCACCCTGCCAGCCATGACCTCAGAGTTAAATGACAAGTCCACCAGGCTTCTGTCCCTCACCCACCTGCTCCTGCCCAAGGCCCATCCCTCCTCACTGTCCTCCCCTCTGAACACACACGGGGAGTGGGAGGTGCTGAGGCAGCGCAGGCAGGACCCCAGGGGATGGGCTGCTCTGCATTCCCCTGCCCTGGGCTCCCTGAGGTACCTTTGGGTTCTTCCTCCTAAATGGCCAGAGTCTTCGAGGGCGAAGGCACAAGCAACTCCTGGAGCAGCGTCGAAAAAGTCTCTCCCTCTGGGTTTTCTTAGTGTTAGAGCCTCGGAAAAGAGGTAAACATAGAGAAAGCATCTTGTTCTCTCAAAGGTCTAAGTCCAAGTGAGCTGTTGGGGGCTGTGTCTAGAATCAAGGTGCCTGGTTACCAGGGTTCTGAGTTCTGTTGGGGTCTGTCTCCAAGGAAGTGAGGTCACTTCCTGGGGTCCTCTTCCCCAATAGCCCCTGTGAGCAGCCAATCGCTCACCCTCCTCTCCCATGTCATCTCCCTAACTAGGCTCAGTTTCCCCAACACATCCCTTCACACTGTTTGTGCTAGGCCTGGGAAAGACAGTAATTAATTTTTTAAAAACAAATCAATGTTATTGATATATATTAAGAAAGCATACAGGTCATTCAAAGTGTACAATCAATGATATTTAGTATAAACAGAGTTGTGTGTTCACTCCAATTATTATCAGAGCACTTTCATTATTTCAATAGTAATGATAATACAGAAATAACAGACAAACAAGAAAATTCCTCTATCTCTGTATGCTTCCCCACTGTACCTAGCAGCTCTTTCTGACTATTCTATCCAAAATGTGTAATCAATGACTTTTAGCATAATCAAAATGTTGTCCAATTATCCTCTTAAAAATTTTAGAACATTTTATTACTCTTAAAGGAAAGACTCCACACCACTTAGCAGTCCTTCCTCAAATCTATATAACCTCTAATCTCATTTCATTTTTGTGAATTGATTTATATCAAGTAATTTGAGGAGAAAAAGCTGGACTCCACCTGGCTCTCTTTTTGTACTAGTTCTGGACCCTGAACAAGTCATTGTGCCTCTCAGGGCCATCTAAAGTTCCCTGCTGCACAAACAGATCATTCTAGAATATATTTCTTAGTCATGTCATCAGGTGGATGGGAGATAACACTATAAACTTGTGGGTTAGTGTCCCATGTTGATAATGATCCAACTTGCAGAAGGACAGATTATAACAAGGAGATGGAAGCAGCATGGAATCTAGTGAATTCCCCACCCCGATATCCAGTGTTTCTGTGCTTCCTTCTGGGGATGCTAAAAAGAAAAATGTGGTTTCAGCCTTATTCTAGCTATTTTTCTGGAGGAGAAGAGAGTCCCATGTCCTTCTAGTCTGCCATCTTGCTGGAAGTCTAATAAACACTTTCTTCTGGCCTTACTAAACTGCCATGTTCTCAAATTCTTCAAGGCGACGTAGCCAAGAACCTAGAGGAATCCAGCCCTTCCCTGGCTTCAGAAGGAGCTGAGCCCAGCCAGAACATGGGACAAGAATCACAGTCTGAGCCGCCCCTGGTCCCTGTGCTGACTCTCAGTGGCCTAGTCCTGTGCTGAGGGCCACGTGGCCAGTCAGCCCACCTAGGTCTGGGCAGTGAGGGTCTCACCTGCCTCCACACTCTCATGGGGCCAGAATCACTCACTCACTTTGCAGTGGAGGGAACTGAGGCTTTCAGAAGTCAGTATATTAACTTGCCTCTCACAGGGCTGGTACTAGGCCCAGCGGGGTTTGAACCCATGTCAGGCAGACCACAATGGCCGTGCTTGGTACCAGAGACCCCAGTAGGTGGACTCTGAGTGCAGCCTTGAAGGTGAGAACAACATGGATTTTGAGTTGTATATGTGTGTAGTCTGTGTGTGTGTAAGCTGCGGGGAGGATCGCTGTGGCTGGTGGGAGTGTTTGTCTAAGGTGGGCATGTGCTCTGGGTCTCTTGTGGTTAAGTCAACTCTAGTGGGTCTGGACCACTGGATAGTTGAGCAGACTGGATTGTGTCTGTACCAGATCCCATAGGGCCCTGATGCCAAGTGAAGGAGTCAGAGTCATGGTGCTTTGGGGTGAGAAAGGTAACACAGTCCAGCAGGCTCCTAAGAGCACAGTTTCCCAGACACTGGGGTCTCACCCCCACCTGGTCTTCGGCCCCTGATCATCAGCCAGGAATGAAGGGCTATTTCCATGGGGTCATGGCAGCTCCTTGTTTTCTACTAGGGGTAGGCATGCTGGGTAGAGGCCCAGATCTGTGTACAGGTCAATGATGATATTTCAGTTCCCAGAAAGGACACACTGAGGGACCAAGGCGATGCCTCTGCCTTCACTCACCTACATGCACCTTTATCTGTTACTCTGGTCAAGTGTAGGCAGAGGAGGTGGGTGCTGAAGTCACCCTCTGCCTTTTGTAAAGAGTTAGCGAGCCTCTTCCTTGTAGACCCTTGAAATAGAGAGTACATGTACTTGCCAGCCACCTTGTGATGGAGACAGAGAAACAGGAGTGCTGCTGGAGGCTGAGGTGAGCCTGAGTTTCCAATACGACATGGATGTCAACTCCCTGAATTGTAGTTAGAAATAACCCTGTGTCCAGAGTCCCACTGTTTATTCTAGGTAGGTGATCAAATCCAGGGACTTCCAGAATCTTGTTTCTGGAGGTGAACGTCTCAGCTCCTTTTGTGGGTGCAGAGTTGTGTACACTGGGACTGGGAAGGAGGGAAAGCAGAATGTTGTCAGGGAGAAGGTGGGAGCAGTCACCTCCTTTCCTCTCCTTCAGGGGACTTGGGGTCAAGGCTTCTGTCCTTCTCAACAATCCTGATTCTCCTTACCCTCATACCTTGGTAATCATTATTTTACTTCTGACTCTGTGAAGTTGCCTATTCTAGGTATCTCATAGAAGTAGGATCATTCGCTGCTACTCTTTTGTGTGTGGCTTTATTTCACTCAACATTTTCAAGGTTCATCCATGTTGTAGCATGTATAAGATCTTCATTCCATTTTATGCCCTTACTGCATATTGTTCGGCCATTCGTCTGTTGATGGACACTCGGGTTGCTTCCATCTTTTGGTTCTTGTGTATAGGCTGCTATAAACATTGGTGTGCAAGTGTCTGAGTCTCTGTTTTCTTTACTTTGGGAACTATATCTAAAAGTGTAGTTGTTCAGTCATATGGCAATTCTCTGATGCATCTTTGAAGAATATCTGACTCTTTTCCGTGCCTGCTGCACCATTTTACATTCCCACCATCTATGTGCAAGGGTTCTAATTTCTACGCATCTTCACAAATACATTATTTTTCTGCTTTTTAATTTTTTTTTGAAAAAACTAAGGCCATATTCATATTTGTGAAGGGATATCTCACTTTGGTTTTGATTTTCATTTTCCTCTTGGCTAATAATGATGAGCATCTTTTCTAAATGTGCTTATTGGCCATTTGTATATCTTCTTTGAGAAATGTCCATTCAATCATCACCCTTTTTTAAAAAGTTTAATTTTATTTTTAAAAGATACTTAGGTTATACAAATGTCACAGAAAAAAATACAGGAGATTCCCATATGCCCTGCTTCCCACACCTCCCACATTTTCCCACATTAACAACATCGTTCATTAGTGAGGTATATTCATTGCAATTGATGAAAACACCTTCAAGAATTGCCACTAAGCATGGATTAAAATTTACATTGCAGTTTGCACTCTCTCCCACCCAATTCTGTAAGTTATGGCAAGATTTATAATGGCCTCTATCTATGTTTGCAGTGTCATTCAGGACAATTCCCAAGTCCCAAAAATGCCCCCGTATTACAACTGTTTTTCCCTCTCCCTGCCCTCAGTGCCTCCAGTAGTTCCTACCTCCAGATCAATGATATAATTTCTTCCATTGCTAGAATAACAGGAAGTCTATAGTAGAATACCAGGAAGTCTCCTTTAGTCCATAGTTCATTCTCCAATCCTGAGGATTCTGGGATGTTGATGTCCATTCCACCTCTAATTGAGAGGGAGTTGTGATCCCATAGGGCTGGTGGATGGGACTTTCTTTCTTGCAGACTCTCTTGGTTCCTTGGTATGGTAGTTGTCCATCATCATCTCTCTTTTAGTTATCCAGGGTGAGACCAATGAACTGGAGGGTAGGTGTTGCAACTCCTTTGAGATTTAGGGCTCAGTTGGCACGTGGACAGCCCAAAGATTTAAGTCTCTATGATGTACACCTATGAACTCTTGTACTAATTATAGGTTGAAATAGAAGGACAGAAGAACCATGTGTAGGGAAACCACAACTGAATCAACTCTGTCACTCTGGGGAGCATAAATTCCATAGTAGGGCCCACTGTCAGGGCACCAAACCATTATTTGGGGTAGTTTCTACTTTTGCAGTGGTGAGATCCTGCTCATACATGCCTAAGTGTAACCTCTGGAATGACGTCCTGACTCACTTTGAAGTGTCTTAGCCATATAAACTCATTTGTCTTTACCTTTTCTCCTTTTTGGTCAAAGTCTTTGTATTACTAGTTGGTTCTTGGTAGTAATCCCTCTGTGCCAGGGAGGTTGATGCCCAGAAGTCATGTCCCACACTGGGAAAAAGGTAGTATATTTATATGCTGAGTTCAACTTAGAGAGAGGCTACATTTGAGCAACAAGGAGGCTCCCAGGAGGCAACTCTTAGGCACCCTATAATACTAGGCTAAGTTTCAATTTGAAGAGTAAAGGTTCATATGCCCGGTGATCAATATCAAGGGTCCGTCAATGGACCATCTTCCTTCAGTAATCATTGCCTCTATACTTGGGGGATTCTTGCTGATCCATTAGAGAATGTGGCAGAGCTCCCCAGGATGGGAATTCAATATTCCTTTGGTTATTGTGTGAATCTTCACCCACTGTGATGATGCCCCATGAACATTTGAACAAATTCATTGCATTATATATGCCCTGGTGAACTTCCTCCCATATGTCCCCCATCACTGGTACCTGGCACCAGTGATCCTCCCCTGCCATGGTTGTAACCCTTCTGTGATCCAAAACTTCAAAAATGAAGCCAATAAAATAGCCAAATATAATTAATAATAAAATGAAATAACAATGATCATTTTAAAAATAAGATTGAAGTTCAAAAATTAAAAAAATAATAATAAAATTTGAGATAGTAAACATAATGAAATATTAAAACATTTTTTGAAATTTTGCTCTTCATCATTGTCAGATCTGTTGTCCTATATGTAAAGTGACATTTTCTTCCATTTATTCCCCCAGGGTCTTATTTTTTTCATTTTGTCCTCAGAGAAGTTTTAGGTTACAGAAAAGTCATGTGCCGAATTCAGGGGACTCCTGTAAACCAAACATCCTCCCCCCTTTCTCTCTTTACCTATTAATAACATATTATATGTGGATGGTATGTTTGTTACAACTGATATACAAATATTGAAACATAGCTACTACCCATGTTCAATGTTTACATTATGGTTTACATTTTGTACCACAGACTTTTATAAACTTTGATGCAATTCAACATGGCCTATATCCATCATAACAAGATCATATAGAACACTTCCATCTCTCCCAAAATGCCCCTTGTTCCATCTATTCTATTTCTCCCTCACCCTTCCCTCAGGACCCCGGGAACCACCAGACTTCACTCCTTGAAGAACAAGATTGATAGTTACTTGCAACAACACTGAGGGCTTAACACACTGGTCTGTGCTCCCCTATTAGGCACCACCCATGTTCTCAAGATACTTCTTCCCCTTCTCTTTGAGAAGCAGTCCTCCCAAGGATGGGAGTCCACCACCTTGCTGCTCTATGTGGATCCCCACCCAGTGATATAACACACTATGGCAAGATGAACGCTCACAAACTCCCTAGAATCCTATCCCAGGTGTGCCCTGTCCTGAATGCCTCCAACATCTAACATCCCAAACCAGCAGCCGTCACTTGCCATATTGCCAAAAGAACATTCTCAACATTATAGTTTCAACCATGTATCTGCCAATCCCCAGTGTTCACCTATTCCCTCCCCCAAATCTCCACACAGTTCCATGGACAGTCCAATCCACCCTCTCCCCCCTCCGACAAATCAGCACTGCCCAACCCAAAGGTATCATTACAACACCAACATGCCCCTCACTACACAACTACACGGTTCCACTTTGTCATAGATTTTACCCATTTGGCATTGGCTCACAACCTTCTTGTCCTTTTCTGTTTCCTCTAAACCTATCTTCCAGATTCTAGTTCTGTGGGTCTGCTCAGTGTGCTTAATTCGTATCATTGATGTCATGTAATATTTGCCCTTCAGCGCTTGGCTTGCTTTACTCAACATAAGGTCCTCAAGATTCATCCATGTTAATACTATATTCCTTCTTACAGCTGAGTAATATTCCATTGTATTTATATACTATTTGTTTATCCACTCAGTGTTGAAAGACATTTGGGTTGATTCTAGCTTTTAGCAATGGTGAATAATGCTGCTATGAACATTGGTGTGGCTATAGATGTTCATGTCCTTCATTAGCCCATTTTCAATAGGATTTTTCATCCATTTTTTGTTGAGTTGTAGCAATTTTTAAAGACAGATTCTACAATATTAAACATTAAGAGATATATAATTTGCAACAATTATGCCCCATTCTATACATTGTCTTTTTGCTTTCTTGATAATGTCCTTTCATGAAAACTTTTTTTCATTTTTTCATGAAGTCCATTTTGTCTGTTTTTTATTTTTTTCTTCTGTTTTTGATGTTATGTATAAAAATCATCAAACATCCAAGGTCATAAAGTTTTCCTCTGTTTCCGTCTACATGACTTTTAACTTTTAGCTCTTATATTAGGTTTTTATTGCATTTTGAGTTAGTTTTTTTACATTACTTGAAGTAGGGTTTTACCTCAACTTTTTTTTTGCATTTAAACATCCTCTTTTCCCATTACCTTTTCTTGATGAATCTGTTTCTTGCCTATTCAAGGAGAGATATATATTCCAAAAGTGTTCTTATCCAAGAAATTTGGTCAACAATTAAGTGTCTTCTTCAACAGAAAGCTTCTGAGTCTTAGCAGCTCTCCTGAAAAGTGGGCAGAGGAGAGCACCAGCCTCCAGGCCCCTGTGAGGTTTGGATACATTAATAGAAGCGACACTGACTTAGAGTGGGAAGTGGCTACACCACAGCAGTTCTGATGGTTTAGGGCAGGGGTGAGGAAACTGCCTTCCAGTTCTTTCCTGGTAGGTCCCACTAGACTGGGAGCACTTTGCTCTCAGTTCACTGATTGCATGTTCAGCCAGTTCAGCCCCATGGGAGATAGAAAATTCTGCTCCTTAGGAAGTTCATGGATTGCTGCAAAGCAAACATTCAGTCCATTCATACAGTGCCCCCTGCAGGGAGCTCCACAAGCTTCCCACCTGATACCAACAGAGCCAAGATATAGATGCTGGCATTGCCTGTGTTAAAGATGAGGAAACTGAGGCTCATGTCACAGCTACATGGTGGTGAATAATGCTGCTATGAACCCAAACCTCCACTCTCCTTTCCTATCCCTACCAAAAGTTTCATTAAAGAGAACAGTGGTTGAATGGGCTTTTCAGAGTTTCAATGAGCAGGACCCAGGGAGGGCAGGGACAGGAAGCACTTCCTTAATCTTTGTGGGCAAGCTGCAGGGGTCCATGCCTTATCTTAAAAGCACATTCACACTATGCCCCTCACCCATCTCAACACCTTCCCCTTGTCCCTTGGTAACTTCTGTGGATTCCTAGGCCCATCTTGTGGTGACCCCTTCCAATTCAGGCAGTCAGATCAGAGTGCTGCCTGATCCTATATCTCCCCCACAGGTTGATGCCGTGAAGAGGCAAGGAGGTTTCATGGCGACATCATAAAAAACTCAGCATTTTCAGGGTCTATGTAATCACCTTTGACTCCCTAAGATCCTGAAAAATCCCTAGAGATCCCTTGACTGGCAAGATGCAAACTGGTTGTGCCGAGCAGGTCTCTGCGGAAAGAAATTTGCCCACATGACTGTTTTCAGGGTGTCTCTCTAAAGGAAATGTATCCCTTTGCCTAAGGGAAGCTCAAGCTCAAGAATCCATCAGGGGGCCAACCCACACAGAGGTCTACCAGATGATCAATGTGAGATTCATCTTTATTCCTGGAGCAATATCACTGTCTTCCCCACATGCACCTGCCCCAGCCTCCCAGGACCCACCCCCAGTTCACCTCATCCTCTGGCTCTGTCTCAATTTGATCCATGTACTCTACTGGGCAAGTATATGTGTGCACAGGGCTCCAGCTCTGCCCTAGTCATGGTGAGCTACATGTAACCCTGTACCAGTTTGAATCTGGGGTTGTCTGTGGACTGACAGATGTCCTCCAAGTAGCAGTTCTACCAGATAACCAGGATGGAGAGGGTGATGCGGGGCTCGGAAAAATTGGAAGCTGAATTCTAGGGCTGGTCTTACCTCTCTCTCTGCCCATTAATGGCCTCTTGAGTGACTGAGCTCCTGTGCAGAACAGTGACCATCCAGACTCTAGCCCCACCCGAGTGCTCTGCCTCAGTGTGCTCTGGATGCTCTGGCTGGGAAAGAGAAGGTAGGCACAACCCTCAATCAGAGCTGGGAAGGTTGAGGTGCATATAGGTCTGAGTGATTCTCTCAGGGCTGTCCCTTCGTCCCCAGCCACCCTCTGCTCCTAAGGGGCACTGATCCCATCCACTGCTTTCCTCTTGAGGAGAAAGACCTCAGAGAGGATTCTGTACAGCCCCTCCCACCTTCAGCCCCTCACATTCCCCCCACAGTTCTGTAAAAGAATTGTCCCTTCTTTTGGATCAAATGCCCACTTATTTTACAAATTGTTCCTGGAGGTTGTCTGCACTTTCAAAATATGGGAGGACACATCCATATGTCTAGTGGGCCCATGAGGGGGTCATATCGAAGGAGCTGTGTACCCTCCCTGTATTTGATGTCTAGTGTCTCTGTCTGATTCTTCCTGTAGAACGGGAGCCCATGCAGTAGGGGTTTTTGTTTGATTTGGTCTCATTAATATGCTCAGTACTTGCATAGACTAGATGCTCAATATATACTTAATGTTTGAATGGTCCTCAATCATGACGTCCCCTGTCATCTGTGTGCGCTTGGGCCTTCTGCCGGCCTGCTCCCTTGTGTTATTTCCCTGGTCCTGGTAGTTTCCTTACAGACATGAGCTGGTTGGTACTCAGCAAAAGATACAGAGGGTCTCAGTTAAATTCTCACTTTCCAAAGGATGCCTCTACTGACCTTGAGATTCCTCACAAGACTTCATCCAACCATGAGAGGTCTTGGGGGGGAATCATGTGTACATGTTGGTTATTCTGTTTTTTGTTTTTTGTTTAACTTTCATTTTGAAATAAATGTAAAGTTACGGACAGTTGCAAAAATAAAAGAAAAGCAATACAAAGAATCCCAACGTAGTCTGTACTCATGTACCAAGATTTACTAACTCATTATTTTGCCTTTGTGTGATTTTATCTATCCATTAGATAATTATCTAAATATCTTCCTATTTCCTAAAACTTGATAGTAAGTTACTTACATCATGATCTTTGAGCATGTAATACCTCTGTGCATTTTTCCCAAGAACAAGGATATTCAGTTTTCTCACCACATTTAATTATATGTATTCAGTTGTTGAAATTTAACATTGATATAAAGCACACATTTTAATTCAAAAAATTTTCAGCCCACAAAATTTCCTTTTGGGAATTTCCCCTAAATTTTAGGTCCAGTCCAGGGATCCTGCTTTGCAGGAAATTGTCATCTTCTCTTTAGTCTCTATTTCTAAAATAAATGTAGCAACATACACAACTTAAATTTTCCACTCAATTGCATGTAAGCCTACAATTAAGTGGGACTAATCACATTCACAATATTGTGCTACCCTCACCAAACATTTTCTGTCACTACAGACAAAAATCTTGCACATATTATGCATTGATTCCCAGTTCCCGCTGCCACCCCTACCCATGGAAATCTGTATTCTATGTCAATGTGAATTTGCATATTCTAATTATTTCATAAAAAGGAATTATACTATGTTTTTCTGTTTATATCTGGCATATGTCATTCAACCTGTTTTCTTTCTTTTTGAAATAATTTTAAAGTTAAGGGCACTTGGAAAAAATATACAAGGATGCAAGGAACTCCTATATATACTGTACTCATATACCCAGTTTACCCACTCTTATTATTTTGCCACATTACTTGTGTAATTTTTAAAAATTTATTAACTTTTTTTAAAGATACATAGATCATGAAAAATGTTACATTAAAAAATATAAGAGGTTCCTATATTCGCCAATCCCTGTACCCCCCACTCCTCTCACATTGACAACTTCTTTCATTATTGTGGTGCATTCATTGCATTTGATGAGTACATTATGGAGCATAGCTGCTAAACATGGATTATAGTTTATGTTGTAGTTTACACTCTCCCCAGGTCCATTCTGTGAGTTATGGCAGGATATATAATGTCCTGTACCTGTCCCTGCAATATGACTGAGAACAGC
Organism: Dasypus novemcinctus; assembly: GCF_030445035.2. NCBI lineage: Eukaryota > Metazoa > Chordata > Mammalia > Cingulata > Dasypodidae > Dasypus > Dasypus novemcinctus. The sequence goes on from NC_080674.1 coordinate 189,046,161, forward strand.
TCCAAGTGCCCCCAAAATCACACCTTTTATTCCCTTTCCCTGCCCTCAGCAACTGCTGTGGCCACTGTCTCCGTATCAATGATATAATCTCTTCCATTGCTAGAGTCACAATAGTTCTATAGTAGAATACCAGTAAGTCCATTCAAATCCATATTTTCTTCCTCCATCCTGAAGACCCTGGGATGGCGATGTCCACTCCATCTCTAAATTGAGAGGGGGCTTAGATCCCACATGGCTGATGGATGGGATTCTCCTGCTTGCAGTATTAGACTCTCTCGGTTCCCTGTTGTTGTGGTTGACCATCCTCAGTTCCCTGTTAGCTGACCTGGTAAGTCAAACGAACCGGAGTGAAGGTGTTGCAACTCTGCTGAGGCTGAGAGCCCAACTGGCACATAAGAAGTCCAGAGATTCAAGTCTCCTGAGCGTACACCAACCCCAGTGCCAACCACAGTTTCAGTAAAAGTGACAGAAGAGGCATGTGTAGAGAGGTGACATCTGAGTCCAACTCCATCACTCAGGACCACAACTTCCAAGTAGGGCCCACTGGCAAGGCACTGAACTCCAGAACCATCTGTCATGACCATAAGACCTGGGTGTCTCCATAGCCCTCAGGAGCACCACGACCTGGGGTTTATCTACTTTGGCTGTCTCTGAGATCCTGCTGAGATGTGTGTAAGTGTGACCCCTCTGGTGACCTCCTTACTCATTTTGAAGTCTTTTAGCCATATAAACTCATTTGTCTTTACCATTTCCCCCTTTTATTCAAGGTCTTTTTCTAGTTGCATCACCAGTTGGTGCTTGGTAATAATCCCTTGGTGCCAGTGAGGCTCACCTCTGGGAGTCTTGTCCCACACTGGGGGGGTGGGGTGGGGAGAAGGTAATGCATTTACATGCTGAGTTTGGCTTAAGAGAGTGGCCACATTTGAGCAACATGGAGGCTCTCACGAGGTAACTCTTAGGCACCCTGAAGCTCTAGGCATAGTTGAAATTTCAGACACACAGGCTCATAAGCATAGTCATCAGTATCAAGGGACCATCATTGGACCATCCTTCTTTACCGTTCTTTACACTTGTACTTGGGGGATTTTTGCTGCTCCATTTGGGAGTGTGACAGAGTTCCCCAGAATGGGAACTCAGCACTCCCTCAGTTGTCATGTGAAACTCTACCTCCTATGTCAATGCCCAACGAACATCTGAACATATCTGTATACTCTATATGCATGCCCTGGAGAACTCGCTCCCACCCATGCATCCCCCATCATGACCCCCCACATCAGTGCTCCTCCCCTGCCACATTGGACCCCTTTGTGATCTAAAACTTCTTAAAAAATGAAGTCTAATATATTGCCAAATTCATTTAATAGGAAAATGAAATAGTAATGATATGTTTAAAGTTTTGAAATAGAATACATAATAACTTAGAAAAACTAAAATAAAGTAAAAAATGAATTGGGGTATTAAAAAAATGAAAAAATCGTAAATTTTTTTTTTGACATTTGCCTTTCATCTCTGCTATAGGTGTTGCTGTTATGTACAGTGGCAGAACAATCTCTTCCATTTCCTCAGTGTCTGCATCCTTTTTTTTTTTTAAATGTTTATGTATTCAAAAAAGTTTTAGGTCACAGTAAATCATGTATAGAATAGAAGGAACTCCCATATACCCAACATCAAATCCTTCGCCCCCCCTCCCCAGCAATGATCTTTTCACACGTGGATGTTAAATTTGCCTCAGCGAGGTACACATATCGAAACATAGCTAGTAACCGTGGTTCCATTATGGTTTACATTATGATTTCCATTGTAGACCCTACACCTTTATAAATTTTTGGTGATATTCAGCATGGCCTGTATCCATCATCGCAGGATTTTGCAGAACACTTCCATTGCCCCCCAGTTACCTCCACTTCCAACTATTCTTTTCCTATCTTCCCCTCCCCTTGGGGGCCCACAGTGACAACCAAGCTTCACTGCTTGAAGAACAAGATTCATAGACACTTGCAACAGTGGTGAGGGCTTGACGCACTAGTCCATCCTCCCCTATTGAGAGACACCCTCCCTTCTGTTTCAGAACATCAGGCCTCCTCAGGATGGGGGTACAGCACCTTCTCGCTCATTGTACGGGTCTCCACCCACTAATATAACTAGGACAAAATGAGCACCCACACACTCCCTAGAAGCCTGCCCCAGGAGCACCCTGTGCCAGATGCCCCCCATCAAACATCTTAAACCAGTAAGCCTTCCTTATTATATTTTCTAACGAGTTTTCTCAACATTATTGTTTCAACCACATACCCAACAATCTTTCCTGTTCACTGGCTCCCTCCCTAACCCTCCCCCCAAATCCTTGGACCATCTGACCCATCCTCCCAACCCTAGCCCTCCTCAAGCTTGCAAAGCTCAACCCTGGTGCCTTACACTTCAGAAAACATTCTCTAGTAACAAAATATAGAAATGATCACTGAAAGTGTAGTCTTTGTAATTGTTTTTTTATCATGTCTATTTGTCCATCCATTGTCTATCAGTATATCTAACCATCTACCTGTTTTCTAAAACTTGATAGTAAGTTGCATATATCGCTATCCTTGAGCATATAATACCTCCATGCACTTTTCTAATAACTTTTGTCAACACATCAAATATATTCATTCAGTTCTAGATTTTAATATTGATAGAAAGCCCACATTATGATTCCATTTTTAAAAATTTCCCTATAAGTGACCTTTGGGAATTTCCCCCTCCATTTTGGTCCGGTCCAGGGATCCTGCATTACACTCAGTTGTCCTCTTCTCTTCGGTCTCTTATTTTTAAAATAATATGCAGGAACATGTACACGACTTAAACTTTCCATTTACCATACCAAATCCTAGAATTTAATGGGATTAATCAGGTTCACAACATTGTGCTACCCTCACCAAAACTTTCCCTTCACTCCAACAAAAAGTGTGCACACATTTTACATTGATTCCCAGTTTCCCCTGGAACCTCTACCTGTGGAAACCTGTACTGTATGCCTCTGTGAATTTGCTTATTTTAATTATTTAATGAAAAATGAATCATACTATATTTTTCTGCTTATGTCTGGCATATTTCATTCACATTGTTGTCTGTTAGTTTAATCCATGTTGTGGCATGTCAAATAACCTTATTATTTTTTATGGCTAAATAGTATCCCATTGGATGTACGAATCACATTTTGTTCATCTTTATCTGGTGTTGGATATTGGGTTGCTTTCACCTTTAACTGTAGTTAATGAGGCTGATTGAACAGTTACACACATGTGTATCTTTGAGTCTCTGCTTTCAGTTATTTTGGAGTACAAGTCTAGAATGGGATTGCTGGGTCATATGCTAGTTGTATGTTTAACTTACTGAGCAATTGTGATAATCTTTTCCACAGTTGCTGCACCTCTTACACTCCTAACCAGAATGTACCAGGATTCCCACTGCCTTCAAGTCCTCACCAGCCCATATTAGTTTTCAAATAGCCCTTAGGGTGTGTGGGATGTGGTATCTTGTTGTTCTTTTCATTTGCATATCCCAAATGGCTAATGATCTTGAGCATGCTTTTAGTCATTTTTATAGCCTCTCTTGAGAAATGTCTACTAAAGTCCCTTCCATTTGTTATAAGTAGGTTGTCTGTCTTTCTGTAGGAGTTCTGAATATATTCTGGATATTAAAACCATCTAAGAGACAGGGCTTAAAAACATTTTTCTCCATTAATCTTGGTTGTCTTTTCACCTTCTTGATAATATCCTTAGCCCAAAATTTTTAAATTTTGATGAACTCCAACTTATCTTTCTTTTTTTGTTTTAGCTTGAGTTTTTGGTGTAAACTCTGAGAACAATGTTTTCCTCTAAGATGTTCATAATCTCAGATGGTATATTTAAGTTGTTCATTCATTTTCATTTAATTTTTTAAATAGCATGAGTTAGTTATCCACATTCATTCTTTTGTAAGTGAATGTCGTGTACTTTCACACCATTTGTGGAATAGAATATTCCTTCCCCATTGAGTGGACTTCTCAAAAACAATTGTCATATATTTGAGACTTCTTTCTGAACTCTCAGTTTGATTCCTTTGGTCTATGTGACTGTGCTTATGCCAGTACTGTGCTGGGATTTTTAAAAATTTGTTTGTTTTTCCATTATAGAAGTTTGGGATAATAGCACAATCATGCATAAAATACCACATTCCTATAAACCATCCCATCACCCACATATTGGTGTGGAATATTTATTACAATTCATGATAGTTCATTTAATATTGTCTTACTAAAGTCAGCATGCTGTTTTGTTTCCTGTAGCTTTGAAATAAGTTTTATAGTCACAAAGTGTGAGTCTTCCAATTTTTTTTCTTTTACAAGTTGGCCTGCACCTCATGCCCAAGGAATTACAATGTTCTAGAAATCTCTGGTTTCCTTGTCACTCAAAGAGGTTGTCAGGGTTCTCTATGGAAACAGAACTGACAGTAGACAGGATATATACATTTGTGTATATGTATATATATGCATATATATGTTTACATATGTGTGTATGTGTGAATATTGTGAGAATTAGTCTAGGAATTGACTTAGATGACCTTGGCAATTGGTAAGTTTGATTTCTGTAGGGAAGGTTATAGCTTGGGAACTCAATAAATGTGATGATCTTTTCATTAGAAAAACTGGCTAAACAAGAGATAAATTTTTTTCTTTTTAAATACTAAAAATGTCAATTCCCCTTTTTTAAAATTAAAGTTTTATACATACCATACAATCCATCAAAAGTGTACAATGAAGAGCTCTCAGTATAAACAGAGAATTGCACTTTCATCACCAGTCACTTCGGTTTTGCCTTTTAAGAGCTTAAAAATGATGGGATAAGAAAACTCTCATTGCTGGAGGCAAGCTCCTTCGTAGACTGTAGATAGAAATCATCCTTCCTGCAGTCAAATGACTTATGATTTCTATCTGTGAAATGCCCAAAGGATCCTTGCTTTTTTGGCCAAACTACTGAACTCCATAACCTAAACAAGGGGACACATAAATTTCAGCAGCAGATTTACTGCTTGTCATCCTGGCGTCCATGCACATCTCTTTAAACCATAATTAACCGCTAAATCAAAACTATGATCTTTGTATATTCACTTGACAGAATCCCCCTGCCCTGCATACAGCTGGAAATGCACTAACACGTTCACCAGAAGAGGATGCAAGTCCTTGGCAATATTAAATCTTAAACTTGATATCCTGTATTTTCAAAAGACCCTGCAGGGAGGGGAAGCTTCTGGACCATCTTCACCACTATTCTCAGACACTGCAGATGTACAGCTCTGAGGGACGCACGCCTGTCTCTCCTCCTTTCTTTTAGGATTGAACATCTAATGACTGACTAAGGGAGGAACTGAATCTAAAACCACTATTCCTGGAAGTTCGATGCTTTCTTCTTGTCCACAGTGGATTATCTGGGGAATTAGGGGCTGCCCTTGTGGTGGGGACCAGTGCATCCCCCTCCCTCACACATTCCAGCTTCTTTCCTTCCACCTGCCCGTGGAGAGCTCCTCTCCTAAGACCTTCCCGATCCACCTCACCCTAGCCTCAAGGGCCAACACGTGGTGGACCTGGACGCAGGGTGGTTCCCCGGGGAGACCAAATGGGGACAAGTCACCATCCTGTCATGGCCTCGGTGGCAGGGATATCACAAGAATATGGGATGCCTGGGAAAATCTAGCCACAGGTTCCCTGTGTTCCAGCGTAATCCAATTTGCCTAGGCCAGACCTGACCCACTGGTGCTGACAAAACCTTTCATAATGCCCTGCTCACAATCCAGCCCTGCACAATTTCCACGCTCTTCTTTGCATCCTACAGGAAAAGTTCTGAAATCTATTTTCCAGTCCTCATGCTGTGTCAATATAAAGAACACTGCCTGATTGAAAAGGAAAATAGCTCAGTTCACACACTTTATCTACTGGAATATAGAATACAGATTCCCTCGGAGAGAAAACAAACCTCTTTCTCTGTATTAAGAGACAATGATGTATTAAAATGTTTTTTGGAGGGAGATATACAATTTAAATATACAAACCATAAATATGGCCAATGGCTTTCAGATCCCCAGGTATAAGAATCCCAGTTTCTTTGTGAGCCTTGTGGAATCCCCCCACCCTTCTATGCTCCCCACATGGCCTCCCTCCTACGGTCTTTTCTGAGATGGGTGCCCCCTGTGAAGGGCTTGACAAAGTGGGTGGTCTCCCCATCTGGAGTACTGAGTCCTAAAAGCACCTGTTCCCCCATTCCTCCTGGATGCCCACTTGCACTATTTGGTGGGGGACTATCTTGTGTTTCTCCTCCAGGACACTGTCGGGAAGCCCGTTGCCACCTCCTTGGTGACTGTCCATGAGTGGTGTGGTGGTTTAGAGCTGTGTGTACCCCAGAGGAACACGTTCTTAAACTTAGTCCATTCCTGTTGGTGTTAACCCATTGCAAATAGGAACTATTGATGAGGTATATTCAGGTAAGGAGTAGCTCAAGGTGTTCCAATATCCTATTACTGGAGTCCTCTATGTGCAGAATGAAACTCAGATAGACAGAGTGAAAGCCACAGAGAGAGCAGCCACAAGCTGGACATCAACAGAAAAAAGAAAAGAAGGGAGAGACCCTGAGAGGCCACAGGTGCCTTGCCATGTGACAGAGGATCCATAGCCAAAGATCACCACCAGCCAGCAGTAGAACACCAGTCTTTGGGAAGAAAACATCGCTTTGATGATGCCTTGATATGGAGTTTCTCTTAGTATCAAAACCATGAATATATAAATTTGCATTGTTAAGCCTATTTATTGCATGGTGTTTGTCTGAGCGGCCAAGGAAATTAAAATAACTGAACAGTCTTCAAGGCCACAATCACCTCCTGGCCCAGCTCTGCCAAAACTGGATAAGGTGGCATGAGGTTGAGGCTGGGCCTGGGGTGGCAGAGAGGAGGATTCCAGGTACAAGTGAGTGGAGGGGGCTGCAGACACGTGGGCCTGCAGAGAATCCTGGTCCTGAGTCCCTGTCCCTGTTCCCTGACTCTCCTGATGGAAGAATTTGGGCAAGTCCTTTAGGCTTCCTGAGCCACAGTGTCCCAGCTGTGAAATGAGGATAATGACTGCTTGTGAGGTGCTAAGATCGTGCAGGTGCTCAGGTCTGAGCTGGGCCACAGTGACCAGAGGAGACAGAAGAAGAGAGGTTCCCAGGGTGCCAGAGGGGAATGGAGGGTGACTGCCGCATAGATGATGGCTTCCTGTTTGGAGTGAAGAAATGTTCTGGAAAGTTGCCGGAGATGATTTCACAGCACTGTAATGTACGTAAACACACTGACATGGCCATTTAAAAACAGTAACAATAAATTTAATGTAAAGGTAATTTAACAAGAAAAATGTAAAATACGACAAAAATGACAGAAGACAGGAATATAGATGCCCTCACAGGAGAGGGGAGGGAAGGCTCTATTCCTCCAGGCAAGTCTGGAGCTGAGAAGATGCAGTTGGATCTGGTGCCTGCACTGGCTCAAGCTTGTCAGCCACTTCAATCTGGGAAGGTGACTCTGGAGTCAGAGTTCATGTTATATCCAGCGCTGTATTTGGGCCTGGCATTAACACTTCATCCAGCTCTGGGGCTGCTTCCAAAACCACAAATTTTGATTGAGCTGGTGCCAGTTCAGTTGGTGCTCCAACTGGCAATGAAGTTGTCTGTGGCTCCAGAGCTGGCTCAAGAACTGAAGCTGGAGGGGCTCGAGATCATCAGGAGTTGCTCTCTCTGGCTCTGGTGCTGGAGCTGGAGCTGGAGATAGAGCTGGCAATGCTGCTGTGGCTGGAGCTGACCCTGGAGGTGTAAAAGGCAGATGGTTGAGAAACATGATTGCCTTTCTAGGTAACTTCCCCAAGTCAGAAAATATCCTATTGCTCTGGAGAAGCCCAAACCCAGAATGCACCCCAGGAGGCCTTCACAGTCAGAGGACCTCTTGAAGAGGGGTCTGATGTTCCTCTTTGCTCTTCGCCCAACCTGTGTGCTCCCCCTGTCCCTCCCCATGGGCTCTCAGGCACCCACCCTGGTCCTCATTAGCCTCTGCCTTGGCCTCAGTTGTCTCCGGATCCTCATGATGGGTGAGTAGAGATTGGCATGCTACTGCAGTTGCATTGCAGACACCTTGGCATTTTTAATCTTTCTTCTTAAAATAATTTTAGATTTAAAGATACAAAAATAATACAAAAACATTGCAAAGTACTTCAATACATGCTGTACTTATATACCCAGATTTACCAACTTATTATTTTGCCTCATTATTTCTATAATTGTTTTATCATCTATCTATCCATATCTCTTTATATATCTAATTATCTACCTATATTAAAAAACTTGATAGTAAGTTGAATACATCATGATCCCTGAACATATAAAGCCTCCATGCATATTTGAGGAACTTTTGTCTGCACATCAAATGCTTTCATTCAGTTCTAGATATTTAACATTGATATAAATCACACATTAGAATTCCATTGTTTTTCAGTTGCCCCAAAACTGACCTTTTGGGCATTTCCTTCTCCATTTTGGGACCAGGCCAGGGATCCTGCCTTGCACTGACTTGTCCTCTTCTCTTTAGTCTCTATATTTAAAATACTATGTGGGAACATGTACACAACTTAAACTTTCCATTCCAACATACCCAAGCCTACAATTCAGTGATAGTAATCAGATTCACAATATTGTGCTATCCTCACCAAAAGTTTCCCCTCACTCGAAACAAAAACTGTGCACACATGATACATTGATTCCCAGTTCACCTGCCACCCTTACCCTTGGAAGCCTGTACTGCATGTCTCTATAAATTTGCATATTCTAATTATTTCATGAAAAAGGAATCATACTGTGTTTTTCTGTTTATGTTTGGCATATTTCATCCATATGTTGTTTGTTATTTTAATCCATGTTGTGGCATGTATCAGAACTTCATTACTCTTTATGACTAAATAATATCTTTTTGGATATACATAGCACATTTTCTTCATCCAATTATCTATTTTTGTACACTTGATTTGCTTTCATCTTTAGGCTACAGTTAATAAGGTTGACCTGAACAGTGACATATGCATATATCTTTGAATCCCTGCTTTCACTTATTTTGGGCTACATCTCTAGAATGGAATTACTGGGTCATATAGTAGTTGTACGTTTAAGTTATTGAGCAATAGTGATACTGTTTTGCATAGCAGCTGCACCCTCTTACACTAGCAGCAAGAATGTACCAGGATTCCCATTATCTTCAAGGCCTCACTAGGCCATATTATTTTCCATTTGTTTCAAATCACCCTTGCGGTATGTGGGATGTGGTATCACATGGTACTTTGGTTTGCATTTCCCTAATGGCTAATGATCTTGAACCTGCTTTTGGTCATTTGTATTGCCTCTCTTGAGAAAGGTTTGTTAAAATCCCTTTCACATGTTCTAATTAGGCTGTATTTTTGTAGGAGTATTGAATATATTCTGTATATTATTAAAACTATCTAAGAGAGAGTGCCTAAAAATGTTTTTCCCCATTAATCTTGGATATCTTTTCACTTGCTTATAATATCAATAGCACAAAAAATTTAATTTCCATGAACTGTTATCTTATCTTCTTTTTCTTTGTTTCTTGAGTTTTTGATTTGAATTCTAAGAACTTTTGCCTTATCTTTCTCAATGTTTTCTTTTCAGAGGTTTATAATCTCACTTGTATGTTTACGTTGTTAATTCTTTTTGAGTTAGTTTTTAAAATAGCATGAGATAGTTATCCACATTCATTCTTTTGCAAGCGTATAGCCTGTACTTTCACAGCATTTGTAGAATAGATCATTCTTTCCCCTTTGAGTGGACTTCTCAAAAACATAGATCTGAGGCTTCTTCTGAACTCTCAGTTTGATTCCTTTGATCTATGTGTCTGTGCTTGTGGAGTTTTTTTCTTTATTATTAAAGTTTGGGTTTACAGTACAATCATGCATAAAATACCACCTTATTACCAACACCCTTCTTTGGCATGGATATTTATTATAATTCATGACAGTAGAATTTTATAATTGTCTTATCAATGTCAGCATGCTGTTTTGTTTACTATAGTTTTGTAATAAGGTTTAAAATCAGAAAGTGTGAGTCTTCCTATTTTTCTTCTTCTTCAGGTTGGCCTGCACCTCATGTGCAAGGAATTCTCATGTTCTAAGAATCTGTGGGTTACCAGGCCACTCAATGAATATGTCAGGGTTCTCCATGGAAACAGAGCTTACAGGAAAGGTAGGCTATATGTGTATATGCATATGTATACATAAGTTTATATATGTGTGTATTTGTGAATATTGTGAGAACTATTATAATAATTGACTCATGCGACCTTGGTGACTGGCAAGATTGAATTCCGTAGGGAAAGTTACAGGCTGAGAACCCAATGAAGGGTATGATCCATTCGCCAGAAAAAGATGGCTGAAGTAGAGATGAAAATTTCTCTCCTTGACTACTAAAAATATCAATTCTCCTTTTTTAATATTAAAGTTTTATGTATACCATACGATTCATCGAAGTGTATAATGAACAGTTCTCTGTACAATAAGAGAATTGTGCTTTCATCTCCACAGTCAATTCAGTTTTTCTTTTAAGGGGCTTAGAAATGATTGGATGATTTGTTTTGGCTCTCTCTGCGTAGAGGAGCCCACACCAAATCTTGGAAATCTGCACCAAATTTCTGTCTTTCTTTCCCATTTGTCAGCAAGCTCTGTTTTATTTAATTTATTTTTCCAAATAAATTTTGTTTACTAGCCTAACTAGAAAAAGAAAATGATTAGATGAGATATCTCTCATTTCTGGAGGCTAACTCCTTTGTTGACTGTGGATGTAATCAGTTTAGCTGCAATCAAATGACTTATGATTTCAATCTATGAAATACCCCAAGCATCATTGTTTGTTGGGCCAAACAACTGGACTCCATAACCTAACCAAGTTGACACAGAAATTAAACCAGCATAGAGTCCCCTTATCATCTTGGCATCCATACACAACTCCTTAAACTGTACTTAATCTCTAAATAAAAACTAAGACCTTCATACATTCGTCTGACATAATTCACCTGCCCAGCATAGAACCGGAAATGCACTAACACATTCACCAGAAGAGGATGCAAGTCCTTGGGTAATATAAAATCTTAAACTTGATATTCTAGAATTTCAATAGACCCCACAGGGAGGGGAAGCTTCTGGGCCATCATCACCACTATTCCCAGAACTTGCAGATGTACAGCTCTGAGGGACACACTCCTGTCTCCCCACCTTCCTTTAAAGAGTGAAACTCAAATGCCCGACCAAGGGAGGAACTGGTTCTCAAACCATTATTCCTGGAAGTTTGATGGTTTCTTCTCACCCACGGTGTATTGCCTTGAGAATTTGGGACTGACCCCGTAGAGGGAACTAGTGTATCCCCCTCCATCACACAATCCAGCTGCTTTCTTCCACCGGCCCATGGAGAGCACCTGTCCTAAGTTATCTTCCCGATCCACCTCAATGTAGCTTCAAGGACCAACACCAAGGGGGAACATGGATGCTCAGGTGGTTCCCCTGTGTCTTAGTCAGCCAAAGGGGTGCTGATGCAAAATACCAAAAATCTGTTGGCTTTTGTAAAGTGTATTGTTTGGGGTAGAAGCTTCCAGTTACCAGGTCACAAAGCATAAGTTACTTCCATCACCAGAGTCTCTTGCCACGTGTTGGAGCAAGATGGATGCCAACGTCAGCAAGGGTTCAGGCTTCCTGAGTGGTTCTCTTTCCAGGGCTTGTTTCTCTGTGGGCTCAGTTGCTCAGCTCTCTGCACAAGGCCAACTGCAAACTTTAAGTCAAATGGCTTGTCTCTCTTCCCACAGCCTCTGTCTCTTGATCAAGTGCCTCTTGTTCTTTTACTATGTGTTTACTTCCTGAGGCTCCTGCCAAAAACCTCCCACCTCCCTTCTCTGCAGTGCAGTTTCTCTGTGAGTCCCACCTACTGATGTGGCCCAATCAAAGCCTTGATCATAATTCAATTAAATAAGAGTGAAAACTCTGAATCCAATACAACCTAATGTACCCAAAGGAAAAGACCTATTTACAAACATAATTGACTATCTATTTCTGGAATTTGTAAATACCAATCTGCTACACCCAGGGAGACCAAATGGGCACAATTCACCATCTTGTCAGGTCTCATTGGCAGGGAGCGCACAAGAATATGGGTTGCCTGGGAAAATCTAGCCATAGGTTCCCACGTGTTCCTGCCTAATCCAATTTCCCTAGGCCAGACCTGACACATTGGTATTTACAAAACTCTTCCAAGACACCCTATTCACAATCCAGTCCTGTACAACTTCCACATCTTCCATTTCATCCTACAGGAAAATTCTGCTCTTTTCCAGTCCTCATGCTGTGTGAATGTAGAAAACACTGCATGATGGTTTCTGTTTAATGGCATTTAAAGGCTTCATCTTAGACCCCTTGCCAAATAACTCAAGACCGTGATCCTAATAAAGACTCCATGTAATAGTCTATGAAAATTAAAATGTAAGTTGCGGGGGACAACTGGCAAGATGGCAACGGAGTAAGGAGCTCCTATTGTCAGCTCCTGCTACAGGGCAGTTAGCAAACACACAGAGCTCTCTGGAGCTAGCTGCAGTACCTGTTCGGAGGCTCCAGAAGACCAGAAGAGCATCCTGCAATGTCTTTGAAGGAGTGGAAGGAGGAGGCTGCCCGTCTGCAGAGAAGACTCGTGAGTAGAGCACTCCACACCCCGGAGACCAGTGCCCATCCTCCACTGGAGACACAAGCCACCTTGGGAGCTGTTCCGCAGCTGGAATCAAAAGCTCCACTTCCCCAAAACAGGGAAGGAAGAGATGATTGGGCACCAATTTCAGCTATGATAAGGAAATTCACTGGGCTACAGTATGATCCTGAGAACAGCTAAAGTTTGACCCTGTCCAAGTCAGAAAGAGGCCAGGAGCTTCCATCTTAACTCCGCGCGTGGCACGAGGGGAAGCGGGGCAGGCTGAGTATCCCAGTTCTGGTGGGGACCGGTTTCTTTCCATCCAGATCATATTGTAGGTGTAGCCTAGGCCCCAGTGCCACCTCCAGCAGGGAAGAAGCTGCGGGGACCTGAGCCAGCCTCTCCAGGAAATTACCGGCAAAGCCGTGGAGGCTGGTGATTGTCCTGCTTTGGCGGCACGAGCTGCCCCAGAAGCTGTTCTGTGACGGTAATTGGAAGCCCCATTTCCCAGAAACAGGGGAGGAGGAGATGATTGGCTGTGATTTTGGCTACTGATTGGTAGACTTGCCTGGTTAAGAGAAAACTTGGGAGCAGGGGGATGTGAACCAGCCCGTCAGAAAGAGGCCAGTAGCCACCATTCTGACTCCACCCCCAGCCTGAGGGAAAGCCAGGCTGACTGAAACTCACTGTGTGGGCAGGAACCAGTTTCTTTCTCGCAGAGCAGCCTGCAGCCTGCCTAGGCTTCAGCCCCGCCTCTGGCAGGGAGGAGGCTGAGGAGCCCTGCACCAGCCTATATAGGTAACTGGGTAACTTTGGCTGCCATAGACTGAAAATCAGAAGTCTACCAGGGCAACTGCGGTCATCTTGGACCTGCACTGCATAGATTGCTGCCCACACCTGCAGCTCCATCCCTGCCCCAGGCAGGGGAGAAAGGGATGTGAAGCATCATCACTCTCTCTGGGCAACTACAGTCTAGGCCGGCACTTGGATTATTCCACATAGCTGTGACTCTGTCCCTACCCCTGACAAAGGAGAAAGTTGGAAGAAGCTTCAATGGTCCCTGGTACAATGAAGGCAGCTTGAGCCTCCACAGCTTACAGCACCAACTACATGCTTGGCTCCTACTGTACAAACAACAAGGGAGAAATGATAGGGAGCCCTAAACTAAAGAGAAAAACTGCACCCAGAATAAATACCGTAGTAAGCCAGATGCAAAGACACCAACAAAAAATTACAATCCACACCAAGAAATAGGAAGCTATGGCCCAGTTAAAGGAATAAGAGAAGCCTCCAGATGACACAAAGGAGTTGAGACAACTAATTATAGATGTTCAAACAAATCTCCTTAATAAATTTAATGAGATGGCTAAAGAGATGAAGGATATTAAGAAGACATTGGATGAGCACAAAGAAGAATTTGAAAGCATACATAGAAAAATACCAGATCTTATGGGAATAAAAGGTGCAATCAATGAAATTGAGAAAAATTGAAATCATATAATAGTAGATTTGAGGAGGCAGAAGAAAGGATTGATGAGCTTGAAGAAATGGCCTCTGAAAGTGAGCACACAAAAGAAGAGATGAAGAAAAAAATGGAAAAAATTGAACAAGGTCTCAGGGAACTAAATGACAGTGAAAGACATGCAAACCTATGTGTCAGGGGTGTCCAAGAAGGAGAAAAGAAGGGAAAAGGGGCAGAAAGAATGTTTAAAGAAATAATGTTAGAAAATTTTTGAACCCTATTGAAGGACATATATATCCCTGTCCAAAAAGCACAACATACTCCCATCCAAAAAAATCCAAATAGATCAACACCAAGACACATGCTCATCAGAATGTCAAAGGCCAAAGGTAAAGAGAGAATTCTGAGAACAGCAAGAGAAAAGCAATGCATAACATATAAGGAGTACCCAATAAGATCAAGTGCTGATTTCTCATCAGAAACCATGGAGGCAAGAAGACAGTGGTCTGATATATTTAAGATACTATGAGAGAAAATCTTCCAGCCAAGAATCTTATATCCAGCAAGACTGTCTTTCAAAAATGAGGGCAAAATTAGAATATTCACTGATAAACAGAAATTGAGAGAATTTCTAAGCAAGAGACCAGAATTTCAGGAAATACTAAAGGGTGTGCTAGAGCCTGAAAAGAAAAGACAGAAGAGAGGGGCCTGGAAGAGAGTCTAGAAATGAAAATTATATCAATAAAAGTAAAAGAGTCAAAAGAGTGGAGAAAATAAAATACAACAGATAAAACTCAAATAGTCAGGAATAAACTTAACCAATGATGTAAAGCACTTGTAGTCAGAAAACTGCAACTCAATGTTAAAACAAATAAAAAAAGCCCTAAATAACTGGAAGAACATTCTATGCTCATGGATTGGAAGACTAAATATCATTAAGATATCAATTCTACTCAAATTGATATACAGATTTAATGCAATCCTGATAAAAATACACCAGCATTAAAAAAAAAATTGAAAACATGATCATTAAATTTATTTGGAAGGGTAAGGAGTCCTGAATAGCCAGAAACATCATAAAAAGGAAAAGTGAAACCTCATCTCCAGACTTTAAATCATAATATAGTGGTTAAAAACAACATAGTACTGGCCTAAAGACAGACATAATAGACCAATGAAACCAAATTTATGGTTCAGAAACAGACCCTCACAGGTATGATCAAGTGATTTTTGACCAGTTTGTCAAACTCACACAACTCAGGCAGAACAATCCATTCAACAAATGGTGCTGAAAAAATTGGACATGCATAGCTGAAAGAAGGAAAGAGGACCCCTATCTCACACCTTTTCCAAAAATTAACTCAAAATGGATCAAAAAACTAAAAATAAAAGCAAGAATCATAAAAGTTCTAGAAGAAATTATTGGAAAATATCTTCAAGACCTGGTGGTAGGTGGTAGATTTTTAAAGGAGATAAGAGAAGGATTGAGTGGACTACTGATGTTTAATGTATGAAGAAGTTTTAATTAGTTTTACTGTAAAATTTGAAAATGTATAGAGTGGATGGTAACACACAGTGAGTAACAGCTATTTTAAAAATGGGGATGTGACTGAAAATGATAGTCTAGTTATGTAAGTGCCAATTGACAGAATGCTTGAAAATAATCTAGGAACTGGATAGCACAGTAAACCAAGAGGTGGGTGAGAATTGTGATTGATGGTACAGATGCAAGGGTGTCCTTTGTCAGCTAGAACAAATGTATATCACTACTGCAGGGTCATGGGAATGTGGAGAAGCATGGGAAAAATACAGCTGGAGTGACCTATGGACTGTGGTTAGTAATAATAATATAATATTCTTGCATCTATGCAAAAGATGTATTGTGTTGATACTGAGGCAGTATGGAAAATGTGAGCCAAATGTACACTATGGACTGGTAATAATCAGATGATATTATTTTATCTGTAGCAAATGACACACCACACTGTGGTGTGTTGATGGAGGGATGTTGTTTGGGAATTCTGCACATGGGCATGATTGTTTTGTAAGTTTATAACTTCTGTCATAAAAAATATACATTTAAAAAATAATAATAGAGTGGGTTGGGGAAAAAACACACCAAATGTAAGATAAGGACTATGTTTAGTAGTAAGATTTTGACAGTGTTCTTTCATGTAACAAACATCTCATGACAATGCGAGGTGTTGGTGGAGGTTTGATGTATGGGACCCCTGTATGATGTTATGCATGTTTGCTTTGTAAGTTCACAACTTTTACTATACACTTAATTGTTTATGTATGTTAATGTATAAATGATATAAAGATATTAGCAATCGGATTTGTTAGGGGAAAACCACTTTGTTTAGTAATAATATTTTGACAATGCTCTTTAATCGTTAGTTAAAAAAGTTTAAAAACAATGCAAGTTATTGGTGGTAGGGTGAGATGTTTTATATGTTTGTTTGATGTTATACATATTTGGTTTGTAAGTTCACAACTATTATACACTTATTGTTTATGCATGTTTGTGTATGAGTGATACATTTCAATAAATTAAAAATATGTAAGTTGCGAATACTTAAAATAGGAGAAGAATAAAATATGCCTGGAAATCTAGGATGTAGCTTTGCATTGAATAAAGGAGAACATTGAACTCTGAGCTTCCTGTAAGTGAAGGCAAAAAGGAAAATAATTTCAATCAATGACACCCCACACTAGTTGCTCCTCCCCTGCCATAGTTGAACCCCTCTGAGATCCAAAACTTCTTCAAAAATGAAGCCTAATCTATAGCCAAATTCAATTAGTAGAAAAATGAGATAGCATCGACAGATTTAAAGATTAGAAATAGAATACATAATTTAGAAAAACTAAAATAAAGTAAAAAATAAATTGGAGTATTAAAAAATGAAAAATATAATAAATATTTGTGTTTGACAGTTTGCCTTTCATCACAATAATAGGTGTTGCCCTGCATGTACAGTGGCAAGGCAGTCTCTTCCATTCCTTCCTCAATGTCTGTATCCCTTTTTTTTAATTTTTAATTTTGTCTTCTAAAATGTTTTAGATCACAGTAAAGTCATATATACAGTATAGGGGACTCCCATATAGCCAACATCAAACCCTTTTCCCCCTTCCTCAACAATGAATTTTTTACATGTGGATGTTATATTTGCTGCTTATTGAAACATAGCTATCGATATTGAAACATAGCTACTAACCATGGCTCCATCATCGCTTACATCAGGGTTTATATTTTAGACTGCACACTTTTCTTAATTTTTGGTTACATTATGGTTTACATTTTAGACTACACACTTTTATAAAGTTTTTGTGAAATTTAGCATGGCTTATATCCATCATTGCACAATCTTGTGGTATACTTCCATTGCCCCCAGTTACCCCCTCTTCCATCTATTCTATTCCTCTCTCCCTCTCCCCTCAAGGCCCACAGTGACAACCAAGCTTCACTGCTTGACGGACAAGATTCATAGATACGTACAACAATGTTGAGGGCTTGACACTCTAGTCTGTCCTCCCCCATTGGGAACCACCCATGCTCTCAAGAGACACCCTCTCCTCTGCTTGAGAATATTAGGCCTCCCCAGGATGAGGTACAACACTTTCCTGCCCATTGAGGAAGAGGTGTGATATAGGCATTTTCGGGACTTGGAGTTGTCCTGAATGATATTGCAGGGACATATGCCAGGACATTGTATATCCTGCCATAACCCACTGGATGGAGTGGGGGTGAGCATGAACTACAGTGTAAACTATGATCCATGCAGTGTGGCAGTGCTCCAGGGTACATTCACCAAATGCAATGAAAGTGCTTTACTGATGAGAGGGAATGTTGATGTAGGAGGAGTAGGGGTGGGGTGGGGAGTGGGGTATATGGGAACCTCTTATGTTTTTTAATGTAATGTTTTATGTGATCTAATTATCTTAAAAAAGAACAATAAAAAAGCATTAAAAAATAAAGAGAACATATCTAAGAAGAATATATATAAAAAACAACAAAAAAGGAAAATAGCTCAGTACACAAACCTTATCTAATGGAATGAAGAATACTAATTCCCCTTAGAGAGAAAAATCTCTTTCTTTGCACTGAATGAAAAGAGAAGGGACCTCAAAATGTTTTGTGGCGGTGATGTATAAATACAATTAAAATTGTAGGAACCATAAATATTGCCAACAGCTATTTGATCCCCAGGTGTAAGAATCCTCATTTATTTGTGAGGCTTGTGGAATGCCCCAAACTCTTCCATGCTCCCCACATGGTCTCCTTTCCAGGTCCCTCCCTGGGATAAGTGCCCCCTGGTAGGACATGGCCAAAGTTGGTGGTCTCCTCTCTCATAGTCTAGAGGACTGAGAGCTACAAGTTCCTTTCCTCGACTCCTCCTGGATTCCCATTTCCTGGCTTGGTGGAGGGAGGTCATGTGGCCCTCATCCAGGATGCTGTAGGGAAGCCCATTGCCACCTCCAAAGTTACTGTCCATGACTGGTGTGGTGCTTTAGACATGTACGTACCCCAGAGAAACATGCTCTTAAACTTAATTCATTCCTGTCATGTGAACCCATTATAAGTAGAACCTACTGATGAGGTATCTTCAGTTAAGGAGTAGCTCAGGGTGTTCTGATATCCTATTACTGGAGTCCTCTATATGCAGAATGAACTTCGGATAGGCAGAGTGAAAGCCACAGAGGGAGCAGCCAGAAGCTGAACATCAATGGAACAGAGAAAAGAAAGAAGAGGCCCAGAGAGGCTGTACGTGCATTGACGTGTGACAGAAGAACCTGGGACCATTGATTGCCGGCAGCCAGCTGCAGAACAGAAGTCTCTTAGAAGAAAACGTCACCTTGATGATGCCTTGATTTGGTGTTTCTCTTTGCATCAAACCATGATTAAATAAATTCCTATTGTTAAGGCTATTCATTGCATGGTAAATGACTGGAGTGTCTCCAAGGTCACATTCACCTCCTGGACCAAGTCTGCCAAAACTGGATAAGTTGACTTGGTGTAGAGCCCTGGGCCCGGGGCGGCAGAGAGGAAGGTCCCAGCCACAAGTGAGTGGAGGGGGTGGCAGACACGTGGGCCTGCTGAGAACACTGGTCCTGGATTCCAGCCAGTTCCCTGACTTTCCTGATGGAAGAATTTGGGCGAGACCCTTAGGCTTCCTGTGTCCCAGCTCTGAAATGAATCATCCTTTCCAGGTGGTAAGATCATGCATGTGCTCAGGCCTGAGCTGGGCCACAGCAACCAGAAGAGACACAGGCAGATGAATGGTTCCTGGGTCTGAAAGAGGGGAATGGAGAGTGACTGTCGAGGGCCTGAAGGCTTCCTGTTGGGGGTGAAGAAATGTTCTAGAAAAGATATTGACAATGATTGCACAGCACTGTAATGTACCTAAAGACATTGATATGGACACTTGAAAACAGTGGTAACAAATTTAATTTAAGGGTAATTTAACAAGAAAAATAAACCAAACTATATAAAATGTATAATAGGACAAAGAAGACAGAAGACAAAATTATAGATGTCCACACAGAAGAGGGGAAGGAAGCCTCCACTTCTTCCTCCAGCAAGATCTGGAGCTAAAATGTTGGAGCAGGGTCTGATGCTTGTACTGGCTCAAGCTCATCAGCTGAGTCATTCTGGGTAGGAGATGCTAGAGCCAGAGCTGGTGTTACATCCAGAATTGTAGCTTGCCCTGATGTTGACACTTCTTCCAGCTCTGGGGAAGCCTCCAAGTCCACAGGTGGTGATTGAGCTGGCGCCAGTTCAGTTGGTGCTAGAGCTGGCAATGAAGCTGGCTGTGGCTCCAGAGTTGGCTCAAGAGCTGAGGTGGAGGGGGCTCTAGATCATTAGGAGTTGCTCTCTCTGGCACTGGTGTTGGAGGTGGAAATAGAGCTGGCAACGCTGCTGGCACTGGATCTGGCCCTGGAGCTCTAATAGGTAGATTGTTGAGCAACATGGTTACCTTTCTAGTTGGCTTCCTCAAGTCAGAAAATATCCCTTTGCTCTGGAGAAGCACACACTCAGAATGCGCCCCAGGAAGCCTTTGCGAACATAGCACCCCTGGAAGAGAATTCTGAAGTTCTTTTTGCTTCCGGGCCAGTCTGTGTGATCCCCCATGGTTTTCTCCACTCTCAGGCACCCTCCCCAGTCCTCCTTAGCCTCTAGCTCGGCCTCAGTTGGCTCCAGATCCTCATGCTGGGCCAGTAGAGGACAGACATGCTGCTGCAGCTCAGTTGCAGACACCTACAACTTCTTGTGGGCCACCAGCTGATATTCCTGTCAACAGAAGAAATGTTACTTTGCAGCTGGCCCTGGCTGGAGATCGGAAATGGGAAGAGACTGGGATGGAGTCCTGGAATCCTCTGCAAGTGGAACTGTGCCTCTCTTTGAAAGCCCTGGGATGGAGTTTCCAGAGTGGGGTCTTGACCCTTGGGTGTGGAGAATACTTTCCTCCCACTCTCACCTCCAGACTGTTCTGGTCTTTGTGGACAGTATGATGCACCTGCACCCTGATCAGGGGGGTGGTGTCCTAGACTCTGTCATCCATGTCCTCACAGTTCTCCTGGGTGAAGTCCTACAGTTAGGACCTGATAGCCAGGCTGGGACACAGTTCTGCTCCCAGATGAGTCACAGACCCCTCACAGAGGCAAGAGATGACAGCTCCATGGCTCTGGATATGCATGTGGGCAGATGGGCTCCACCACCAGATCCTACCTCCTGCTCTTCCAGCCATGATCTGGGCATGAAATAACTAGGCCACCGGGCTCCCATTCCTCACCAACCTGCTCCTGCCCAGGGCCAATTCCTGCTCATTGCCCTCACCTCTGTACACTCATACTGGGAGTGTGAGGTGCTGAGGCAACCCAGGAAGGAACCCATTTGATGGCCTGGTATGCATTTCCCTGTCTGGGCCCCAGAAGTACCTTTGGATTCTTCCTGGTAAATGGCCAGTGTCTTCAAGGGTGAAGGCTCAGCCAATGCCTGGAGCATTGAAAAAGGCTCTTGCTCTGGGTTTCCTTAGTGTCAGAACCTCGGAAAAGAGGTAAACATAGAGAAAATATCTTGTTTTCTTGTAAGTCGTTGTCCAAGTGAGCTGTTAGGAGCTGTCTCTAGAATCAAGTTGCCTGGTTCCCAGGGTACACTGGGACCAGAAAGAGAGAGGATGTGGAATGTTTTCAAGGAGAAGGATATGGGCAGTGACCTTCTTATCTCTCCTTCGGGGGCTCCAGTCTTCTGTCCATCTCTATAATCCTATTTCCTCTTGGCCTCATACCTTGGTCACCACTATCTACTTCAGTCTTTATGAAGTTGCTTATTCTAGATATCTCATATGAAAGGAATCATTCAATACTATTCTTTTCTGTCTGGCTTTATTTCACTAATATAACATTTTCAAGGTTCATCCGTGTTGTAGCATGTATAGGAACTTCATACCTATTTATAGCTGAGTAACATTCCATTTTGTGCACATACCCCATTTTGTTGGCCCATTCATCTGTTGATGGGCACTAGGGGTGCTTCCATCTTTTGGCTATGTTGAATAATGCTGCTATGAACATTGGGTAAGTGTCTGTTTGAGTCACTCTTCCCTTTCTATGGTGTATATACCTAAAAGTGTAATTGTTTGATCATACGGGAATTCTCCAATGCGGTTTTGATGAACAACTGACTGTATTCCATGCTGCCTGCACCATTTTACATTACCATGGTCTATGTACGAGGGTTCTTCTTTCTGCACATCCTCAGCAACTATTATTATTCTGCTTTTTAATATTTAAAAAAAATTATAGCCATATCTGTGTTTGTGAAAGGGTATCTCGTAGTTTTGATTGGCATTTCCCTCTTGGCTAATGATGTCAAACATATTTTCTTGTGCTTCTTGGCCATTTGTATATCTTCTTTAGATAAATGTCCATTCAATCCTTAGCCCGTTTTTATTTTTATTTTCATTTCTTTTTCTCTCTTTTGTAAAATGTTACGTTAAAAAAATGAGGTCCCCATATACCCCCCACCCCTGTCACCCCACTCCTCCCACATCAACATCTTCTATCATCACCATGGGACATTCATTGCATTTGGTGAATACATTTTTGAGCACTGCTACACTGCATGGATAGTGATTTACATTGTAGTTTACACTTTCCCCCAGTCCACCCAGTGGGCCATGGCAGGACATACAATGTCCAGCATCTGTCCTTGCAGTACCACCCAGGACAGCTCCAAGTCCTGAAAATGCCCACATCATATCTCTTCTTTCCTCTCCCTACCCTCAGCAGCTACCGTGACCACCTTCTCCACATCAATGTTACAATCTCTTCCATTACTAATCACAATAATTCCATAGTAGAATATTAGTAAATCCACTCTAATCCATACTCTATTCCTCCATCCTGTGGATCCTGGAATGGTTATGTCCACTCCCCCTCTATATCAAGAGGGGGCTTAGATTCCACACAGATGATGGATGCAATTTTCCTCCTTGCAGTTGTAGGCACTCTTGGCTCCCTAGTGTGGTGGTTGACCTTCTTCAACTCCCTTTTGGCCGGCCAGGGTACGTCCAATAAACCGGAGGGTAGGAGCTGCAAGTCTGCTGAGGCTCAGGGCCTGGCTGTCACTTGGACAGTCCAGAGATTCAGGTCTCCTGAGTATACACCAATTCCAGCACCAACCACAGGTCCGGTAAAAGTAACAGAAGAGGCATGTGTAGAAATGTCACATCCGAGTCTAATTCCATCACACTCAGGAACACAAACTCCAAAGTAGGGCCAACTGACATGGCACTGAACTCCAGAGCCATCTGCCATGACCATAGAACCTATGGGTCTCTGTAGCCCTCAGGAGAACCAGTACCTGGCTTAGCCCATTTTTAATACAATTTTTTATCCATGTTTTGTTGCATTGTAACAGTTTTTTATAATGTATTCTGAATGGGTTCAACACTAGCAGGTATTTAATGTGTAACTATTATCTCCCATTCTGTAGGTTGTCTTTTTGCTTTCTTGATAATATCCTTTGATGCAAAAAAAAAATATTATTAGTTTTTTCATGAAGTTCGTTTTATCTATTTTTAATTTTTTGCTTTTCATGTCATATATAAATAATTGCCAAACTAAGGTGATGAAGTATTCCTCTATTTTCTTTCACCTGAAGATTTTACTTTTAGCTAATATAAAAAGTTATTCCATTTTTAGTTAATTTTTGTACATAGCTTGAGGTGCAGTTTCTCCTCAGTTTTTGTATTGGCATATATGCATCCACTTTTCCCACAACCATTTCTTGAAAACACTATTACTTGTCTATTCAAAGAGAAATATAGATTTGGAATGGGTCCTTATCTAAGAAATTGAGTCTGCAATTAAGAATCTTCCTCTACAGAAAGACTTTGAGTCTCACAGGCCAACTGGAAAATGGGCAGTAGAGAGCACCAGCCTCCAGGGCCCCTGTGTGTTTGGATGCATTATTAGAAGTGGCACCAGCTCAGAGCGGGAAGTGAATATACCACAGCATTTGCGATGGTTCAGATGCAGGGGCAGGGAGCCTGACTACCAGATCTTTCCTGGAAGGTCCAATGGGAGTTGTCCACTTGGGTCTCAGGTCACACTGACTTAGTGTCCAGCCGGCTCAGCCCCATGGGAGATAGAACATGCTGGTTAGGAAGGTCATGGCTGGCTGCAAAGCAAATATTCAATCCATTCAGCCTGTGCCTCTGCAGGGAGTGCTACAAACCTCTCATTTGGTGAGAAACTGAGCCAAGATGATGATGCTGGCATTGCCCGCCTTATGGATGAGGAAACTGAGGCTCAATCACAGCCACTTGGTCAGGGTGGGAACCCAAACATTCACTGATTTCTCTTGGACTTCCCAGTAGTTTCATTAATGAGAACAGTGGTTGAATGGGCTTTTTTTTTATGAGGTTCATTGAGCAGGATCAATGCAGGGCAGGGACAGGAAGTAGCACCCTTAATCAGTGTGGGCAAAATGCAGTGTTCAAACCTTATCTTTTTTTTTTTCCCAAATTCTACTCAATTTATTCATTTTTTAAAAAGATATTACATAAAAAAAAATATGAGGTCCCATTCGCTCCCACCACCCCCACCCCACCACTCCCCCCACAGTAACATTCTCCCCCATCATCATGTCACATCCATTGCGTGTGGTGAGTACATCTCCGGGCACCCTGCCCCTCCCAATCCCAGAAGCTTCCCGTTGTCTTTTGGGAGCCTCTGGGCATCCCTAGGACGGTCCTGGTGACCCCTCCCTATTCGGGCAGTCAGCCCAGAGCCCTAAGTATTCTTGCCCATGTCTCCCTCATAGACGGATGCAGTGAAGAGAGATTGAGGCTTCATGGAGGGATCATAAAGAAGCTCAGCATTCTGGGGGTCTGTGTCATCCCTTTTGTCCCCTCTCAAAATCTGAAGAAACCCTAGAGACCCCCAATTAGCAAGATGCAAACTGGTGGTTCTGAGCAGTCTCTGTGGATAGAATTTTGCCCCCATGACTGACTTTCCAGATGTCTTTCCAAGGGAAAAGTGTCTCTTTGCCTAAGGGATGTCCAAGCCCAAGAAACCCACTAAGGGCCCTTCCCATAAGAGGTTTACCAGGTGATTGATGTGGGATTCATCTCTGTTCCTGGCCCAATATCAGCATGTTCCCTCCATGCCCCTGCTTTACCCCCAGTCCACCTCACCCTTGGCTCTCTCTCAATTTGGTCCATGTTCTCTACTGGGCAATGAGATGTGTGCAAAGAGCTCCAGCTCTGCTCCAGTCATGGTGAGCTACACATAACTCTGTACCACTTTGAATGAGGATTGTCTGGGGACTGTGAAATGTCCTCCAAGTAGCAGTCCTACCAGGTAAGCAGGATGGAAGAGCTGACGCTGGACTTGGCTAAAAGGAAGCGAGTCCTAGGCCTGGACTTGCCTTCCTCTCTGCCCACTGATGGTCTCTTGCAGGGACTGAGCTCCTGTGACCTGACATTGACCAACTTGACTCTAGCCTGACCCATGTGCTCTGCCTTAGTTCCAGGTGCTGTAGCTGGAGAAAGAGAAGGTAGCCACGACTGTCCATTTCAGAGCTGGACAGGTTGAGGTACATACAGGATGGATTCAGGGACTGTCCATTGGTGCCCAGCCACCCTTTGCTCGTTAAGAGTCACTGACCCCAACCACTGCTTTCTTTGAGGGGGAATCCCCCCGAAAGTTTTCTGCCCAGCCACTCCCAACTTCAGCATCTCAAATTCCCCCAAAACCTTTAAAGCATTGGTCCTTCTTTTCGAACGAAAGACTATTTATCTTACAGGATGTTTCTGGAGGTTGCCTGTGCTCTTCAAAATATGGGGGGACACATCCATTACTTGGGGGCTATGAGGCGGGTCATAACAAAGGTGCTGTGTACCCTCCCTGCGTTTCATGTCCAGTGTCACTGTCTGAATCCTCCTCTAGAATGGGAGTCCATGAGACAGGGATTTTTGTCTGATTGTCATTGTTATGCTCAGTACCTGCATAGACTAGGTTCTCAATATATTTTTATTGATTGAATGATCCCCAATCAGAACCTGCCCTGGTATCTGAGTGCATCTGGGCCTTCTGGCAGCCTGTCCCCTTGTGGTTCTTTCCATGGTGCTGGCAGTTTCCTTACACACATGGGCTGGTGGGTTTTCAGCCAAGGTATGAGGGGTCTCAGTTAAAATTCTTCCTTCTCAAGGAACCCTTTTTTGACCTTGATTCTCCTCACAAGTCCTCTTCCGTTCCAGGACAGGACTTTTGTGTGAATCATGGGTACGTGCTGGTTCTTCTTCTTTTTTTAACATTCTTTTTGAAATAATTTAAAAGTTAAGGATATTTGCAAAATTAATACAAAAACAATACAAAGAACTTCACCATAGCCTGCACTCATACACCAAGATTTACCAAGTCTTATTATTTTGCCATTGTTGTGTAATTTTATCTATCCATCTGTCTACCCATCCATTATCTCTCTCTGTATCTAATTATCATCCTATTTTAAAAAACATGATAGTAAGTTCTGTACATCATGATCCTTGAGTATGTAATGCCTTCTTTCATATTTCCTTAGAACAGCTATATTCACTTTTCTCACCACATTAAATATCTATATTCAGTTCTAGAAATTTAACATTGATATAAAGCTTATATTATAATTCCAATTTTTCTCAAATGCCGCCCCCCAAATTTCCTTTTGGGAATTTCCCCTCCATTTTAAGTCCAGTCCAGGGATCCTGCATTGCATGAAATTGTCATTTTCTCTTTAATTTCTATTTTAAAATAATATGTGGCAATATACACACAACTTAAACTTTCCATTCAATTGCACCTAAGCCTACAATTCAGTGGGATTAATCACATTCACAGTACTGTGCAACACTCACCAAAACTATTCCCTCGCTACAAACAAAAACCGTGTATACATTATGCATTGATTCCCAGTTCCCCCTGCCACCCCTTCCCATGGAAATCTGTATTCTATGCCAATGTGAATTTACATATTCTAATTATTTTTTTTAAAAAGAATGGTACTATGTTTTTCTGTTTATGTCTGGCATATTTCATTCCACGTGTTGTCTGTTCGTTTAATTCATGTTGTAGCATGTGTCAGAACTTTACTACTTTTTATGGCTATGTAATATCACTTTGGATATACATACCACATTTTGTTCATTCAATTATCCATTTTTGGACACTTGGGTTCTTTCACCTTAGGCTATTATTATTAATAAGACTAATTTGAAGAGTGATTTGCACATCTATTTGAGCCTCTGCTTTCAAGTGTTTTTGGGGTACATCTCGAGAATGGGATTGCTGGGTCATATGATAGTTGTATGCTTAATTTATTGAGTCATTGTGATAGTGTTTTCCACAGCTCTGAGGGACATACTCCTTTCTCTCCACCTTCCTTTTAGGAGTGAACATCTAATGACTGACCAAGGGAGAAACTATCTAAAGTCATTATTCCTGGATGTTTGATGGTTTCTTCTCACCCCAGTGGATTGTCTTAAGCATATGAGCCTGTGGTGAGGACCTGTGCATCCCCCTATGTCACACATCCAGCTGCTTTCTTCCCCTTTTTCATGGAGAACACCCCCCTAAGTTATCTCCCCGATGTCCTCTCCCTAGCTTTAAAGGCCAACACCAAGGGTGGACCTGGATACAAGGGTGGTTCCCCGGACAGACCAAATAGGGACAATTCACCATCCCTTCGTGACCTCAGAGACAGGGAGCTCACAAGAGTCTGGGATGCCTGGGAAAGTTTAGCCATGTGTTCGCATGTGTTCTTGCCTAATCCAATAGCCTACCTAGGCCAGACCTGATGCATTTGTGCTTACAAAACACATGCATTACTTCCTGTTCACAATCCAGCCCTGCATGATTTCCACATCCTCCATTTCATCCTACAGGAAAGCTCTGAAATCTAGTTTCCAGCCCTCATGCTGTGTGAATGTAGAGAACACTGCATTATGGTCTCTGTTTAATGGCATTTAAGGTCTTCATCTTTGATCCCTTGCCAAAGAAAACAAGATGGTTATAACAATAAAGACTCCAAATAATAGTCCATTAAAATTAAAATAGAAATTTTAAAATGCTTAAAATACAGGAAGAATAAAATATACCTAGAAATCTAGGATGTGGCTTTGTAGCAAGTAAGGAGAACATTTAACTCTGAGCTTCCTTTAAGTCAAGGTGAAAAGGAAAATAGCTCAGTTCACATACCTTATCTAATTGAATGAAGAACATAAATTCCCTTGGAGTGAAAAAACTCTCATTGTACTGACTGAGAGGGGAAAGATGCCTGAAAATGTTTTGTGGAGGTGAGGTATAGAAACAAGTAAAATTGTAGAAACCATAAATATGACCAACGGCTTTCTGATCTCCAGTTATAAATATCCCAGTTTCTTTATGCGTCTTGTGGAATTCCCCTGAACCTTCCATGCAACCCACATGGCCTCCCTTCTAGTTCTTTCTCTGGGGTGGGTGTTCCCTCTGAAGGGCCTGGCATGGTGGGTGGTCTTCTCTCTCCTCAACTGGAGTACTGAGTCTTAAAAGCACCTCTTCCCCCACTCCTCCTGGGTGCACTACTTCATGTGGGAAGATCATGTGACCACATCCAGGTCATAGAAAGCCCATTGCCACCTCCTTGGTGGCTGTCCATTTCTTTTCTTTTCTTTTTCTATTTTTTTAAAGATTTATTTATTATTTATTTCTCTCCCCTCCCCCCACCCCCCGGATTGTCTGTTCTGTGTGTCTATTTGCTGCATCTTCTTTGTCCACTTCTGTTGTTGTCAGCGGCACGGGAATCTGTGTTTCTTTTTGCTGCGTCATCTTGTTGTGTCATTTCTCCGTGTGGGCGGCACCATTCTTAGGCAGGCTGCACTTTCTTTCGCGCTGGGGAGCTCCCCTTATGGGACGCACTCCTTGCGTGTGGGGCTCCCCTATGCGGGAACACCCCTGCATGGCAGGGCACTCCTTGCGCGCATCAGCACTACGCATGGGCCAGCTCCACATGGGTCAAGGAAGCCCGGGGTTTGAACCGTGGACCTCCCATGTGGTAGGCGGATGCCCTAACTACTGGGCCAAGTCTGCTGCTTGTCCATTTATTTTAGAAGACAGCTTCGCCTTAGTGATGCCTTGATTTGGAGTTTCTCTTAGCCTCAGAACCATGAGTAAATAAATTTCCTTTGTTAAACCTACTCATTACATGGTATCTGTCTGAGCAGCCAAGGAAATTAAAATAACTGGAGTGTCTCCAAGGCCATAATCACCTCCTGGACTAACCTGCCAAAGTATGATAAGGTGGTGTGGTGTTGAGTGCTGAGCGGTAAAGATGGGGTCCCAGCCAAAGGTGAGTAGAGGGGGCTACAGACACGTGGTCCTCCTGACAACTCTGGTTCCAGGTTCCTGTTCCAGTTCCCTGACTTTCCTGATGGAGGAATTTGAGCAAAGTCTCTTAGGCTTTCTGAGTCACAGTGTTCCCAGCTGGGAAATGAGATGCTAAGACCGTGCAGGTGCTCAGGCCTGAGCTGGGCCACAGCAACCAGAGGAGACAGAAGGAGAAGAGGGGCTCCCAGGGTGACAGAGGGGATGGAGAGGGACTGCCAAGGGGGTGAGGGCTTCCTGTTTAGGGTGAAGAAATGTTCTGGAGAAGTTACCAAAGATGATTGCACAGCACTGTAATGTACCTAAAGACATTGACGTGGACCTTGACAAACAGTAACAATAAATTTTATTTAAAAGTAATATAACAAGAAAAATAAACAAAACCATATAAAATGTGAAATATGAAAAAAAAGACAGAGGAGAAGAATATACATGCCCCCACAGGAGAGGGGAAGGAAGGCTCTATTTCTTCCTCCAGGCAAGTCTGGAGCTGAGAAGTTGGAGCAGTTTGTGGTGCCTGCACTGGCTCAAGCTCATCAGGTGCTTCAAAATGAGAAGGTGACTCTGGAGCCAGGGCTGGTGTTACATCCAGCTCTGTATCTGGGCCTGGTGTTGACACTTCATCCAGCTCTGGGGCTGCCCCCAAGACCACAGGTGGTGATTGAGCTGGTGCCAGTTCATTTGGTGCTACAGCTGGTGATGAAGTTGGCAGCAGCTCCAGAGTTGACTCAAGAGCTGGAGTTGGAGCTGGAGGAAACACTAGACCATCAGGAGTTGCTCTCCCTAGCACTGGTGCTAGAGCTGGAAATACAGCTGGCAATGTTACTGGGCCTGGAGCTGACCTTGGAGGAGTAAGAGGCAGATTGTTGAGAAATATGATTGCCTTTCTAGGTGACTTCCCCAAGTCAGAAAATATCCCATTGCTCTGGAGAAAACCAAACTCAGAGTGCACCCCAGGAGGTTTTACAGAGAGAGGACCCCTTGAAGAAGGGTCTGACGTTCCTCTTTGCTCTTTGCTAACCTGTGTGCTCCCCCCCGTTCTTCCCCATGGGCTCTCAGGCACCCACCCTGGTCCTCTTCAGCCTCTGCATCCACTTCATTTGTCTCCAGATCCTCATGCAGGACTTGAACCGGATGCGCGTGCTGTTGCAGCTCCATTGCATATACCTTGGCATTCTCATGAGCCATGAGCTGGTCATTTTCCTGCCAATAGAGGAAATGTGACTATGCAGCTGGCCTTGGCTGGTGATCGGAGGTGGGAAGGGACTGGGGTGGAGTCCCAGATTCCTCTGCAAGTGGGAACTGAGGCCCTCTGGGGAAGCCCAGGGAGAGGCGGGGGGAGCTCCCAGGGTAGGGTCATGGGCCCTGGGTGTGGTGTGGTGAACGCTCTCCTCCCACTCTCACCTCCAGCCTGCTCTGGCCTTTGCAGACCTCGTGATGCACCCTCCCCCTGATCAAGGGGGTGGTGTCCTCGACTCTGTCATCCATCTCCTCGCTGTCCTCCTGGATGAAGCTCTAGAAGACAAGACCCGACAGCTGGGCAGAGACACATTAGGTCCCTCCCTGACCATCATGAAAGGGCTCCAGCCCACATGAAGTTCTGTCCCCAGAAGCAGCACAGACCCCTCACAGGAGGAAAGAGATGGCAGCTCCACAGCTCTGGATCTCCATGTGGGCTGATGGACTCCATGACCAGGTCCCCACCTCCTGCCCTATCGGCCATGGATTAGGAGTTAGGTGATGAGTCCACCAGGCTCCTGTCCCTCTCCCACCTGCTCCTGTCCAAGGCCTGTCCCTCCTCACTGCCCTCCCCTCTGAACACACACGGGGAGTGGGAAGTGCTGAGGAACCCCAGGCAGGACCCCAGGGGATGGGCTGCTCTGCATTCCCCTGCCCTGGGCTCCCTGAGGTACCTTTGGGTTCTTCCTACTAAATGGCCAGTCTTCGAGGGCGAAGGCACAAGCAACTCCTGGAGCATCGAAAAAGTCTCTCCCTCTGGGTTTTCTTAGTGTTAGAGCCTCGGAAAAGAGGTAAACATAGAAAAAACATCTTGTTCTCTCAAAGGTCTAAGTCCAAGTAAGCTGATAGGGGGCTGTGTCTAGAATCAAGGTGCCTGGTTACCAGGGTTCTGAGTTCTGTTGGGGTCTGTCTCCAAGGAAGTGAGGTCACTTCCTGGGGTCCTCTTCCCATATAGCCCCTCAGAGCAGCCAATCGCTCACCCTTCTCTCCCATGTCATCTCCCTAACTGTGCACAGGTTCACCAACACACCGCTCCACACTGTCCATGCAAGGCCTGGCAAAGTCTGGAATTAATTTTAAGAAAAAAAAAAATCAATTTTATTGATACATATTAAGAAAACATACAATTTATTCGAAGTGTATAATCAATGCTATTTTGAATAACAGAGTTGTGTGTTCATCACCTCAATCATTATCAGGGCATTTTCATTATCTCAGTAATTATGATAACAAAGAAATAACAGACAGACAAACAAGAAAATTCCTCACCGCTCAATCTCTCTATGCTTCCCCACTGTACCTAGCAGCTCAATGACTATTCTATCCAAAGTGTGTAATCAATGACTTTTACCATAATCAAAATGTTGTCCTTTCTTTTTTCACAAATTTTAGAACCTTCAATATTCTTAAAAGAAAGACTCCACACCATTTAGCATTCCTTCCTCAGACCTACATAACCACTAATCTCATTTAATTTTTATTAATTGATTTATATCAAGTAATTTGAGGAGAAAAACGCTGGGCTCCACCTGGCTCTCTTTTTCTATAAGTTCTGGACAAGTTGTAGTGTCTCTCAGGGCCATCTAAGTTTCCCTGCTGCACAAACAGATCATTCTAGAAGGTATTTCTTAGTCATGTTGTCAGGTAGATGTGAGATAACACTGTAAACTTGTGGGATGCTGTCCCATATTGATAATGCTCCAATTTACAGAGGACAGATTATAACAAGGAGATGGAAGCAGCATGGAATCTAGTGAACCCCCCACCCTGATATCCAGTGTTTCTGTGCTTTCTCCTGGGGCTGCCAAAAAGACACAAGCTATTTCAGCCTCACTCTAGCTATTTTGCTGGAGGATAAAAGAGTCTCATGTCTTTCTAGTCTGCCATCTTCCTGGAAGTCTAATAAATCCTTTCTTCTGGCCTGACTACACTGGCATGTTCTTAAATTCTTTCAAGTGACATTGCCACAAAGTGGATTGTGAGGGGTGTGTGTGGGTGTGTGTGGGTGTGTGTTTAAGCTGCAGGGAGGATAGCTGCTGACATGTGAAGGACTGTCTAAGATGATCAAGAGTTCTTGGTTCCCCAAGGTAAAGCTGGCTCTAGTGAGACTGGACCCTGTGTGGTAGAGTAGGCACGGTGTAGGTCTGGTCCAGATTCCATGGACCCCTGATGCCAGGTGGACTCAGAGCCATGGTGGTTTGGGGTGAAAAAGGGGCATGACCCAGGAAGCTATCCTAAGAGCACTGCTTCCCAGAACTGGAAGAGGCTGAGTGGGGACCTTGTGCCCCCAGCCCCACCATGTCTTCAGCCCCTGATCATCAGCCAGGGATGCTCTTTGGGCCATGGCAGCCCCCTGCCTTCTACCAGGGGTGGACGTGCTAGGTAGAGGCCAGAACTGTCTACTGGTCAAAGATGACATTGTGGTACCCTGAGAGAACACACTGAGCAACCAAGTGCATGTGAGGGCCCTGGCTCACCTGGGTGCATCTTTATCTGTTGCTCTGGTCCAACTGTAGGATGAAAAGGTGGGCGCTGAAGTCACCCTCTGCTGTTTGTAGAATCAACGAGCCTTTTCCTTGTAGACCCCTGAGGCAGAGAGCTCATGTATGTGCGGGCCACTTGTGATGGAGACAGAGAAACAGGAGTGCTACTGGAGGCTGAGGTGAGCCTGAGTTTGCAGGATGAAAGGGATGTCCACTCCCAGAACTGTGGTTTGAAATAATCAGATGTGCAGAACCCTACTGTGTACCCTAGGTGGTTGATGAGATCCAGGGACTTCTAGAATCTCATTTCTGGTGGTGAGTCTCCCAGCCCCTCCTGTGTGTGCAGAGTTGTATACACTGGGACCAGGAAGGGAGGGAATGGGGAATGTCATCAGGGAGAAGGATCAGGGCAGTCACCTTCTTTTATCTCCTTCAATGGCTTTGGGACAAGTTTCCTGTCCACCTCAACTATCCAAATTCCACATTCCCTCTTAACTTGGTAGCCACTATTCCACTTCTATCTGTATGAAGTTGCCTCTAGATATCTCATAAGTGGAATCATTCAATACTGCTCTTTTGTGTCTGGCTTTATTTCACTCAACATAACATTTTCAAGGTTCATCCATATCACACCATGTATAAGTACTTCATTCTATTTCATGCACATCCTATGTATTGTTGAGCCTTTCATCTCAAGATGGACACTTGGATTGCTTCCATCTTTTGGCTCTTGTGAATAATGCTGTCATGAACATTGGTGTGGAAGTGTCTGTTTGAGTCTGTTTTCCTTTCTTTGGGGAAAATACCTTGAGGTGTAGTTGCTTGGTGATATGGTTATCCTCTGATGTTTTTTTTTGAAGAATATATACCTGTTTTCCATGCCCTCTGCATCATTTTACATTCTTACCATAAATGTACAAGGGTTCTAATTTCTATGCATCCTCACGAAAACATCATTTTTCTGATTTTTAATTTTTATTACAAATATAAAGACCATATTCGCATTTGTTAAGTGATATCTCACTTTGGTTTTGATTTTAATTTCCCTCTGGGCTAATGATGTTGAGCAACTTTTCTTGTGCTTATTGGTTATTTGTATGTTTTCTTTAAAAAATGTCCATTCAATTGCTAGCCCATTTTTTTTCTTTTTAAAAAAATTTTTGTTTTGAAGATACACAGATTACAAAAAATTTTACATTAAAAATATAAAAGGTTCCCATATACCCCATCCCCACCCCCCCACTCCTCCCACATCAACAACTTCTTTCATCATTTCATTCATTACATTTGGTGAATACATTTTGAAGCTGTACTGAATGGATTATAGTTTACATTGTTGTATATACTCTTCCCCGGTACTTTCAGAAGTTTTTGGCAGGCTATATAATGTCCAGCATCTGTCCCTACAATATCATTTAGGACAACTCCAAGTCCTGAAAATGCTCCCACATCACATCTCTTCTTCCCTCTGCCTGCCCTCAGCCACTACCATGGCCACTTTCTCCACATCAGCGCTATAGTTCCTTTCAGTACTAGTTACAATAGTTCTATAGTAGAATACCAGTAAGTCCACTCTAATCCATATTTTATTTCTCTGTCCTGGGGACCCTGGGATGGTGATGTCCACTCCACCTCTATATCAAGAGGGGGCTTAGATCCCTCATAGTTGATGGATGTAATTCTCCTGCTTGGGGTTGTAGGCACTCTCGGCTCCCTGGTGTGGTGGTTAACCAACTTCACCTCCTTGATAACTGACCTGGGTAAGTCTAATAACTGCAGAGTAGGAGTTGCAACTCTGTGGAGGCTCAGGAGCCAGCTGGCACATGGATGGTCCAGAGATTCAAGTTTCCTGAGTATACACCAACCCCAGCACCAAGCACAGGTTCAGTAAAGTGGCAGAAGGGGCATGTGTAGAAAAGTCACATCTGAGTCCAACTCCATCACACTCAGGAATATGAATTACAAAGTAGGGCCCATTGACAAGGTACTGAACTCCAGAGCCATCTGCCATGACTGCGTGTTTTTCTGTAGGTACTGATGCACCTGGGGTTACATCTACTTTTGCTGTCTGTGGGATCCTTCTGTGGTATGCATAGACGCAATCCCTCTAGTGATCTCCCGACTCTTTTTTGAAGACTCTTAGCCATATAAACTCATTTGTCTTTACCATTTCCCCCTTTTATTCAAGGTCTTTTTCAGTTTGATCACCAGTTAGTGATTGGTAATAATCCCTCGGTGCCAGGGAGGCTCATCCCTGGGAGTCATGTCCCACACTGGGGTAAAAATAATGCATTTACATGCTGAGTATTGCTTAGAGAGTGTTAGCTCATTTTTAATAGGAATTTTTATCCATTTTTTTTGTTGAAATACAGCAGTTTAAAAAATATATTCTAAAAAATTAAACATATGAGATATATATAATTCACAATAATTATCTCTGAATCTATAGGTTATCCTTTTGCTTTCTTGATAATGTCCCTTCATGCAAAATCTTTTGATTTTTTCATGAAGTCCATTTTTTCTGCTTTTCATTTTTTCTGCTTCTGCTCATGATGTCATGTATAAAAATCATTGGAAACCTAAGGCCATAAAGATTTCCTCTGTTTCTGTCTACATGATTTTTAAGTTTTAGCTCCTACATTGGGTGCTTATTCCATTTTTAGTTAATTTTTTGTATATTTCTTATAGTAGGATTTCACCTTAATTTTATTTTTTTGCTTGTAAGTATCCACTTTCCCATTACTATTCTTGAAGACACTGTTCCTTGACTATTCAAGGAGAAATATATATTCCAAATGGCCCTCATCCTAGGAATTGAGCCAACAATTATTTATCTTCCTCAACAGAAAGCCTCTGTGTCTCAGCAGCTCCCCTGGAAAATGGGCAGAGGAGAGCACCAGTCTCTAGGCCCCCATGTGAGGTTTGGATGCATTAATAGAAGCAGCACCAGCTCAGAGTGGGAAGTGGATACACCACAGCAGTTCTGATGGTTTAGGGCAGGGGTGGGGATCCTGCCTTCCAGATCTTTCATGGTAGGTCCCAATAGGACTGGGAGCACTTGGGTCTCAGGTCACCCAGTCTGCGTCCAGCCAGCTCTGCCCCATGGGAGACAGAAGATTCTGCTCCTAGGAAGCTCATGGTTGGCTGCAAAGCAAACATTGATTCCATTCATCCAGCACCCTCCAGGGAGTTCCATAAGCCTCCCACCTGAAGGCAACAGAGCCAAGATGTAGATGCCTGCTATCCCTGTCTTACAGATGAGGAAACTGGGGCTCCAGTCATAGCCACACACCTGGGTGGGAACCCAAATCTCTCCCCACCTCTCCTGTCCCTCCTATCACTTTCATTAATGAGAAGAGTAGTTGAATGGCTCTTTTTTTATGAGGTTCAGTGAGTAGGACCCATGGAAGCAAGGACAGGACTCGATTCCTTAATCAGTGCAGTCAAGCAGCAGGAGTTCGTGCCTTTTCTTAAATTCACTTCCACACCATCCCTCCTCCCCCAAACCAGCACCTTCCTGTTGTCCCTTGGGAGCCTCTGGGTATTCCTAGTCTGGTGCTGCTGACCTCTTCAGATTCAGGCCATCAGCTCAGAGCCCTGCCTGATTCTGCTTATGTCTTCCTCACAGGTTGATGTGGTGAAAAGGGATGGAGGTTTCATGGAGCCATCATAAGGAAGCTCAGCATTTTGGGGGTCTATGTCATCTCCATTGTCCCCCTTAAAATTCTGAAAAATCCCTAGAGACCCTCTGACCGGCAAGGTGCAAACTGGTGGTTACTGAGCAGGTCTCTGTGGGAAGAAATTTGCCCACATGATTGCCTGCAGAGTATCTCTCCAAAGAGAAAAGTATCCCTTTGCCATAGGGTAGCCCAAGGCCCGGAATCCCACCAAGGGGCCTTCACATAGAGAGGTCTACCAGATGATTGATGTGAGATTCATCTTTGTTCCTGGCCCAATATCAGTGTCTTCCCCCCCATGTCCATGCGCCAGAGTCACAGGAACCCACCCCAGTCCACCTCATCCTCTGGCTCTGTGTCAATTTGGTCCATATACTTGAGTGGCAAGGAGATGTGGGCACAGGGCTCCAGCTCTGCCCCAGTCATGGTGAGCTACACATAATCCTCTATGAATTTGCATCTGGGATTGTCTGGGGACTGACAGATGCCCTCCAAGTAGCAGACCTACCAGATAACCAGGATGGAGGAGCTGGTGCTGGGCTTGGCTAAATAGGAAGCTGAGGCCTAGGCCTGGACTTGCCTCCCTGTCTGCCCATTGATGGCCTCTTGCAGGGGCTGAGCTCCTGTGCCTGACAAGGACCATTCTGACTCTTGTCCAACCCATGTGCTCTGCCTTAGTCAGCTCCAGGCGCTGCAGCTGGGAAAGAGAAGGTAGCCACGACTCTCCATTTCAGACCTGGGCAGATTGAGGTGCATACAGGAGGCATTCTCTCATGGGCTGTCCCTGGGTCCCTGCCACCCTGTGCTCCTGAGGTGCATGAATCCCAACCCGTGCTTTTTTCTTCAGGGGAAAGCCCCCAGAATGGTTTCTGCCCAGCCCCTCCCACCTTTGGCCCCTCACATTCCCCCACAGTTCTTCAAAGCATTGGACCTTCTTTTGGACTCACATCCCACTTATTTTACAAGATCCCCTGGAGGTTGCCTGTATTTTCAGAATATGGGAGGACACATCCATATCTTTGGGGGCCATGAGGGAGTCATAACGAAGGTGGTATGTACCCTCCCTGCATTTCACATCCAGTGTCGCTGTCTGACGCCTCCTGTAGAATGGGAGCCCACGAGGCAGGGATTTTTGTCTGATTTAGTGCCATTATTATGCTCAGTACCTGTGCAGACTAGATGTTCAATATATACTTATTTATTGAATGATCCCCAATCAGAACCAGCTGTGGTATTCTGAGTGAGGCTGGGCCCTTTTGCAGCCTGCTCCCTTGTGGTTCTTTTCCTGGTCCTGGCAGTTTCCTTACGCACAGGAGCTGATGGTTACTCAGTCAAAGATCAAGGAGTCTCACTTAAATCCTCCCTTCTGAATGGATGCCTTTATTGACCTTAAGTCTCCTCACAGGTCTTACTTCTGTAAGGGGAGGAGTTCAGGATGCATCTAGTATACATACTTGTTCATTTTTTATTTTTTATCTTTCTTTTTGAAATAATTTTAAAGTGAATGATACTTGCAAAAACAATACAAAAACAATGTGAAGAACTCCAATATGTGCTGTACTTATATACCCAGATTTTTCAACTGTTAGTATTTTGTCACACTGGTTATATAATTGTATTTATCATCTATTCATCCATCATCTACCTATATATCTAATTATGTACCTATTTTTAAAAACTTGATAGTAAGTTGCATACATCATGATCCCTGAACATATAAAACCTCCATGCATATTTGAGGAACTTTCGTCTGCACATCAAATGCTTTCATTCAGTTCTAGATATTTAACATTGATATAAATCACACATTAGAATTCCATTGTTTTTCAGTTGTCCCAAAAATGACCTTTTGGGCATTTCCTTCTCCATTTTGGGACCAGGCCAGGGATCCTGCCTTGCACTGACTTGTCCTCTTCTCTTTAGTCTCTATATTTAAAATACTATGTGGGAACATGTACACAACTTAAACTTTCCATTCCAACATACCCAAGCCTACAATTCAGTGATAGTAATCAGATTCACAATATTGTGCTATCCTCACCAAAAGTTTCCCCTCACTCGAAAC
The DNA here is from genome assembly GCF_030445035.2 of Dasypus novemcinctus. Lineage (NCBI taxonomy): Eukaryota > Metazoa > Chordata > Mammalia > Cingulata > Dasypodidae > Dasypus > Dasypus novemcinctus. Next base: position 189,084,749 of record NC_080674.1, read on the forward strand.
AAAAACTGTGCACACATGATACATTGATTCCCAGTTCACCTGCCACCCTTACCCTTGGAAACCTGTACTGTATGTCTCTATAAATTTGCATATTCTAATTATTTCATGAAAAAGGAATCATACTGTGTTTTTCTGTTTATGTTTGGCATATTTCATCCATATGTTGTTCGTTATTTTAATCCATGTTGTGGCATGTATCAGAACTTCATTACTCTTTATGACTAAATAGTATTTTTTTGGATATACCTACTACATTTTCTTCATCCAATTATCTATTTTTGTATACTTGGTTTGCTTTCACCTTTAGGCTGTAGTTAATAAGGCTGATCTGAAGAGTGATACATGCACATATCTTTGAATCCCTGCTTTCAGTTATTTTGGGGTACATGTCTAGAATAGAATTGCTGGGTCATATGGTAGTTGTATGTTTAACTTATTGAACAATCGTGATACTGTTTTCCACAGCTGCTGCACCCTCTTACACTGCTGGCAAAAATGTACCAGGATTCCCATTGCCTTCAAGTCCTCACTAGCCCATATATTTTCCCATGGTTTTCAAATTGCCCTTGTGGTGCTTGGGATGTGATACCTCACTGTACTTTTCATTTGCATTTCCCTAATGGCTAATGATCTTGAGCATGCTCTTAGTCATTTGTATAGCCTCTGTTGAGAAATGTCTATTAAAATCTCTTCCACATGTTATAATTATGTTGTCTGTCTTTCTGTAGGAGTATTGAATATATTCTGGATATTAGAACCATCTAAGAGACAGAGTTAAAAATGTTTTTCTACGTTAATTTTGGTTGCCTTTTCACTTGCTTGGTAATATCCTTAGCACAAAAGATTTTAATTTTGATGAACTCCAACTTATCTTCTTTTTCTTTGTTGCTTGAATTTTTGGTTTGAATTCTAAGAACTTTTGCATTATCTTTCTCAATGTTTTCTTCTAAGAGGTTTATAATCTTAGCTGGTATGTTTAAGTTGTTCATTCTTTTTGAGTTAGTGCTTAAAACAGCATGAGATAGTTATGCACATTCATTCTTTTGCAAGCATACATCCTGTACTTTTACATCATTTGTAGAATAGATTATTCTTTCCCCTTTGAGTAGACTTCTCAAAAATGATCTGAGGCTTCTTTCTGATCTCTTAGATTGATTCCTTTGATCTATGTGTCTGTGCCTGTGCAGGTTTTTTCCTTTATTCTTAAGGTTTGTCATTATGGTACAATCATGCATAAAATACCATCCTACCACCAACACCTTGCATTGGTGTGGAACATTTATTATAAATCATGAGAGTATATATATTTTTAGATTTAAAGAAAGTTTTTTTTAAAAGATACATAGATCATACAAAATGTTACATTAAAAAATATGAGGATCCTATATACCCTCACTGCCCCCCCTCTTCCACTCCTCTCACATCACCGAACTCTTTCATCATCGTGGCATATTCATTGCATTTGGTGACTACATTTTGGAGCACTGCTACACAGTATAGCTTATAGTTTACCTTGTAGTTTACACTCTCTTCAGTCCATCCAGTGGGTCATGGCAGGATATATAATGTCCTGCATCTGTCCCTGTAATATCTCATTCAGGACAAGTCCAAGTCCCGAAAATGCCCCCATAGCAAACTTCTTCTTCCCTCTCCCTGCCCTCAGCAATTCCCATGGCCACTGTCTCCACATCATTGATATAATTTCTTTCATTGCTAGAGGCAGAATAATTCTGTAGTAGAATACCAGTAAGTCCTCTCTAATCCATATTTTATTCCTCTTTCTGGAGGAGCCTGGGATGGCAATGCCCACTCTACCACTAAATTGAGAGGGGGCTTAGGTCCCACATGGCTGATAGATGGAATTCTCCTGATTGCAGTTGTAGACATTCTCTTTTCCCTGGTGTGGTGGTTGACTATCCCCTCATCCCTGTTAGCTGTCCTGGGTAAGTCCAACGAACCGTAGTGTAGGTTTTGTAACTCTGCTGAGGCTCAGGGTCCAGCACACACACAGTCAGTCCAGAGAGTCAAGTCTCTTGAGCATACACCAACCCCAGCACCCACCACAGTTTCAGTAAAAGTGACAGAAGAGGCATGTGTAGAGACGTCAAATCTGAGTCCAACTCCATCACACTCAGGAGCTCAAATTCGAACGTAGGCCCCATTGGCAAGGCATAGGAATTAATTTCTCTTTATAAAAATCAATTTTACTGATACACATTAAGAGAGCATACAATTCATCCAAAGTGTACAATCAACGGTATTTGGTATAAACAGAATTGTGTATTCATCATTTCAATCATTATCAAGCATTTTCATTATTTTGATAAAAATGATATTAAAGAAATAACAGACAAATAAACAAATAAGAAAATTCCTCACCTCTCAATCTGTGTTTCCCCCACTATACCTAGATGCTGTTTCTGGTTATTTTATCCAAAGTGTATGATCAATGGCTTTTAGTATAATCAAAATGCACATTCATCATCTCAAAAATTTTAGATCAATTTCATTACTCCAGAAAGAAAGACTCCACACCCCTTAGGATTCCTTCCTCAGACCACATGACCACTAATCTCATTCAATCTTTATAAATTGATTTATATTATTTTGAGGAGAAAGTGCTGGGCTCACCTGGCTCTATATTTCTACTAGTTCTGGGCCCTGAACAAGTCATTGTGCCTCTCGGGGCCATCCTAGGTTCCCTGGTGCACAGAGGGATCATTCTGGAATGTGTTTCCTAGGATGTGATCACGTGGACGTGAGATTATAGTATAAAACTCATGGGTGGGTGACCCATGTCACTAACGCACGAACTTAGAGAGCGACAGGTTGTAACAAGGAGCGGGAAGCACCGTGGACTCTAACTGAAACCCCTCCCCGCTATCCAGTGCTTCCTGCTTCCTTCCGGGGATGCCAAACACAACAACAACAACAACAACAACAACAACAAAACCTTCATAGGGGCAGGAGCCGGGCTGGGTCTCCCAGGAGGTAGGGGCTCTCATTTCCAAAGCAACATCCAGGGAGGGGCTGAGCCTGGCCTGGGAGGATGAACCTGCAAACAGGCCCTGCCTGTCCCTGTGGGTCTCATTTCCCAAGCGCCCCCTGAGGGGCTGCGTGACCTGCGTGACCTGCCTGACACTGGTGGGAGTGGGAAGGGCCGCGCACAGGGGCGCACAGAGGACCCTCGGGCGCGCACCCCGCGGGAGGCCGCTGGTGCTCAGGCCTGCGCAGCGCCGGGGGCAGCGGGACGCAGGAGGCTGCGCGGGCGCCACCCCGCACGCAGCGAGCATGCGCAGTGCTCCAACTGCCTCTCCTGCGCCTGAGCCTCCCGACCCTCCAAGCCCCAGCCCCATGGACCCCCTGCTCTGTGCCCTCCACCCCCTCTGGGCCCGCCCAATACCCAGCAAAGCCAGGCGGGCCTGGGGGCGCTGGGGGCGGTTCAGCTGGGGGGTCCTGCGAGTGCGCGCCTCAGAGCACGCTCTGCGTCCCCCGCCCCTGCTGCTGCGGGGAGGGGCGTCTCTGCGGACCTGCAGGGGGCCGATGGGTCCAGGCGGGAGCGGGTCAGGGCCCTGTCCCCTTGACGCGGTGCTCGTCCCAGCGTAGCTGGTCTAAGGAGGGGGCAAGACCAGGGAGGAGGGGGTGTGTGTTTGGGGACAGTTCCTGTTGTTAGGGCGCCGCCCTCCTGGTGCAGTGATTTCCCCAATTTTATAGACGAGCCCCAGGCCCTAGCACTCAAGGTCTGTGCTGTGACTGAGGCAGGTTAGCACAGGGAGAGGAAAAGAGGAGCCACGACGGCGGGCACCATGGCGGAGAAACCCTCTGGAGACCTTGACCTTGAGGTCCCAGTTGGGACTCTTTCTGGGGCCTCCCCTTGTCCCCAGATATTCCAAACAGGCTTCACCATTGGCCTCTACCATTGGTGAGGAACCCAATAACAGCCGGGCCCTCCCCTTAGTATAGCAAGGGAAAGTGTAATTAATAGTTAAAGGGGAAGCGGACTTGGCCCAGTGGATAGGGCGTCCGTCTACCACAAGGGAGGTCCACAGTTCAAACCCCAGGCCTCCTTGACCCGTGTGCAGCTGGCCCATGCTCAGTGCTGATGCGTGCAAAGAGTGCCCTGCCACGCAGGGGTGTCCCCTCATAGGGGAGCCCCACGCGCAAGGAGTGCGCCCCGTAAGGAGAGTTGCCCAGTGTGAAAGAAAGTGCAGCCTGCCCAGGAATGGAGCCGCGCACACGGAGAGCTGACACAACAAGATGATGCAACAAAAAGAAACACAGATTCCCGTGCTGCTGATGACATAGATGTGGACAAAGAAGACGCAGCAAATGGACACAGAGAACAGACAACTGGGGGGGAGGGGATAGAAATAAATAAATAAATCTTTAAAATAAAATAGTTTAACAAAGGCACAAGCGAAATTGCAGGCTCTTCCTAGAGGAGGCGGCATTAAATCTCAGTGCGTATTTCTGCCCCTCTCTCCTATTCCTCAGTAAGTTTTGTTCTTTCTTGGCATTTCTCAAATAAATATATGTATATTTTAACTTTATTTTGTGCATTTAATAATTGAAAAATAAAAAATAATTTAAAAAGAAAAAGAAAACAGCATTGAATAAAAACGTACATTTCACAATGAAATGTTCTACATGCATATACACTTTTTTTGAATCATGCAATATGTTGCACAATATATTTGGTTCATAATAACATAATCATATGGTATTTGTCCTTTTGTGTCTGACCTACTTTGCTCAACATAATGTCCTCCAGGTTCATCCATGTTGTCATATGCTTTACGACTTCATTTCTTCTTACAGCTGCATAATAGTGCATCATGTGAATATACCAGAGTGTGTTTATCCATTCACTGCTTGTTTCCAGCTTTTGGTAATTGTGAGTAATGCTGCTATGTCCATCAGTATGCAGATGTCTATTCCTGTCACTGCTCTCAGTTCTTTTGTGTATGTACCCTGTAGTGATATGGCAGGGTCACGTGGTATATTAGTCAGCCAAAGGGGTGCTGACGCAAAATACCAAAAATCTGTTGGCTTTTCTAAGGGTATTTATTAGGAATGGAAGCTTACAGTTGCCAGGCCATAAAGCGTAAATTACTTCCCTCACCAAAGTCTATTGCCATGTGTTGGACCAAGTTGGCTGCTGACAACTGCAAGGGTCCAGCCTTCCTCTTCCTCTTAAGGCTCCGTGGTCCCAGTTTCTTCCAATATCACTTGTAGGCTGGGATAAGTCTTGTCTCTGTCCTGGGGCTCACTCTTCTCCAGGATCATCTGCTCTGTTCTCTCTACAAGGCTAACTATAGACTATCAGGCTGTCTCTCTTTGCAGGATCTCTCTGAGTCAATGGGCCATCTCTACTCCCCTGTGTTCTTCTCCTGTGTCTTTACTTCTGGGGGCTCCAGTGCAAAAACTCCAGCTGTCTCCTCTGCTGTGTTGTTTTCTCTGTAAGTCCCTGTCCACCAAGGGGGCAGTGACTCAACATCCTGCTGCCATGGCTCAATCAAATCTTAATCGTCATTTAATCAAGTAAAAGTGGAACCTCTGAATCCAATACTATCTAATATGCCCAGAGGAACAGACCAGTTTACAAGCAGAATCCAATATTTATTATACTTTTGGAATTCAGAAATAATAACAAACTGCTATACCTAAGTGTATATTCAACTTTTTTAGGAACGGCCAGAAAGTCCTCCCTAGTTGTTCTACCATTCTGCATTCTCACCAACAGTGAATAAGTGTTCCTATCTCTCCACATCTGTCCCAAAACTTGTACTTCTCTTTTTAATAGTAGCCATTCTAATAGGTGTGAAATGATATTTCATTGTAGTTTTCATTTACATTTCCCTAATCATTAGTTTTGCTGAACAATTTTTCACGTTTTTGCCATTTGTGTTTCTTCTTTGGACAAATGTCTATTCAAGTCTGTGCCCTTTTCTAATTGGATTGTTTTTTTCTTGTTGAGTTGTAACATTGCTTCAAATATCCTGCATATTGAATCCTTATCAAATGTGTGACTTCCAAATATTTTCTCCCATTGAGTTGGCTTCCTTTCCACCCTATTGACAAAGTCCTTTGATGTGTAAAAGTGTTTACTTTTGAGGATGTCCATTTATCTAAATCTTTTCTTGCGCATGCTTTGTGGGTAATATCCATGGAACCACCATGTACTACAAGGTTTTGAAGATGTTTCACTACATTTTCTTCTGTTACATGGTCCTGGCTTTTATACTTAGGTCTTTGATCCATTTTGAGTTGATTTTTGTATACAGAGTGTGATAGGGGTGCTCTTTCATTCTTTTGGTTATAGATATCCAGTTCTCCCAGCACCATTTGTTGAAAAGATTGTTTTGTCCCATCAACATGTCCCTTGGTAGCTTTGCCAAAAACAAGCTGGATGTAGAGGTGAGGGCTTATTTCTAAATTCTCAATTCTATTCCACTGAAAGATATGCCTATTTTTATGCCAATACCATGCTGTTGTGAGCATTGTGGCTTTGTAATATGTCTGAAGGTCAGGCAGTGAAATTCCTCCCATGTCTCTATTCTTTTTCAGATTGCTTTTGCCTATTCATGTGCACTTTCCCTTCCAAATGAATTTGTTAATTGTCTTTTCTAATTCTATGAGGAAGGCTGTTGGAATTTTGATTGGTATTGTATTGAATCTATAAGTCAGTTTGGGTAGGATTGATATCTTCACGGTATTTACTCTTCCCATCCATGAACATGGAATTTCTTTCCATTTGTTTAGGTCTTCATTGATTTCTTTTAGTATCATTTTGTAGCTTTCTGCATAGAGTTCCTGTACTTTTTTGGTTGAATTAATGTCTAGGTATTTGAGTTTTTTGTGACTCTTGTAAATGGAACTTTCCCCCTGATTTCCTCCTCAGGTTGTTCAGTACTAGTGTACAAAAACATTACTGATTTTTGCATGTAGATCTTATATCATGCCACTTTGTTGAACTCATTAATTAGCTCAAGTAGCTTTGTCATGAATACTTCAGAATTTTCTAAATACAGGATCATTTTATCTGCAAGTAGAGTTTTACTTCCTCTTTTCCTATTTGGATGCCTTTAATTTTTTTTTCTTGTCTGATTGCACTAGCTAGAACTTCTAAAACAATATTGAATAACAGTGGTGACAGTGTACATCTTGTTTTGTTCTGGATCTTAGAGGGAAAGCATTCAGACTTTTGCCATTGGGTGTGATGTTGGTTGTGCAGTTTTCATATATGCTTTTTATCATATTGAGGAATTTTCCTTCTATTCCAATCATTTGAACTGCTTTTTATAAAAAAAAAATTCCTGGAATTGTCAAATGCCTCTTCTGTGTTGATTGAGATGATCATGTGGTTTTTTTCCCCCTCAATTTGTAATGATGTGTATTATATTGATTGATTTTCTTATGTTGAACCAGCCTTGCATAGCAGGTATAAATCCCACTTGATCATCATGTAAAAGTTTTTGATATATTGCTGGATTTGAATTGCAAGTATTTTTTGAGAATATTTGCATTTATATTCACTAGAGAGGTTGGTCTGTAATTTTCTTTTCTTGTAGTATTTTTATCTGGCTTTGGTGTTCAGGTGACAGTGGCTTTATAATATGTGGCAGTTAATTTTTCATCCTCTTCAATTTTTTGGTAGAATTTAAACAGAATTGGTGTTAAATCTTTTCAAAATGCTTGGTAGAAGTCACCATCTGGTCCTGGACATTTCTTTCATGGGAAATTTTTGATGACAGATTCAATCTCTTGGAATATGACTGGTTTGTTAAGTTTCTGTATTTTTGTAGTGTCAGTATAGGTTGTTCGTGCATTTTTAGGATTTGTGCATTTCAAACTAGGTTGTCTACTTTGTTGGCATACAGTTTCTCATAATATCCTCTGTGATGGTTAGGCTAATGTGTCAACTCGGCCAGGTAATTGTACCAAGATTTTGGTCAAACAAGCATTGGGCTAACTGTAATACAAGGGAATTTTGGATGTTAGTTGCCATTGAATTTACTGCAGTGGTAAACCATAGATAGCTGATTATAATTACATCAATCAGGGAGATTGCCAGTAGCAGTGAGTGACACTTTATCCAATCAGTTGAAGGCTTTAAAAGGGGAAGTGATTGCAGCACTGAGTGAGAATTTCCCAGCTTGTCTTTGGATGGCCAACATCTCCCAGAACTAATTGAGGACTTTCACTGGACTTTCATTGCAGCCCCTGGTTGCAGCCTGCCTGTGGACCTTGGACTTGTGCATCCCCACTGTCATGAGAGAGACTCTGATAAAATCACTTACTTTTGACAGATATCTCTTATTGATTCTGTTTCCCTGGAGAACCTTTGTAGGGAGCCACCCGCTGTGAGACCTATTTACAGCCTCCCACAACATGGCGGATCTCACAACATGGTGGAGTTCACAAATCTGCCCTGTCATTTCCTTATTCTTCCTCCTCCCTGCTTCTTTGTTCTCCCCGTCCCGCTACAACTCAGGTGACCACAGCAATACGCATGCGTGAGGCGCGAAACTCTGCAGGTTTGGCGCGAACACTCAGCCAATACCCTCCTTGGATGCCTGTCACCTGTGAGACTAGCCTATCACCTGTGGACACGTTCCCTTACCTCAGTATATATTCCCATGTTTTGCCCCCAATAAACAAGGCTTGATCAGAATCCTGTCTTGCCTCCATTCTTCATGTCTCTTGTCCCCGTCTCTGTGTCGTTTGCTTTGTTTCTAGATCCCAGAGCTTGGTCAGACGGGAGACGTCCTGTCGTATTGGCCTGGCCCGCAGGCGGGTCCGGGTCAAACCCTGATTAATATAATCCTTTTTATTTCTGTGGGTTAGTTGTAACTTCCCCACTTTCATTTCTGATTGCATTTATCTGCATCTTCTCCCTTCTTTTCTTTGTTAGTACAGCTCGGGGTTTGGCAATTTTATTGATCTCATAGAACTGGCTTTTTTTGTTATTGTTGATTTTTCTCTCAATTTCATGTATTTCTGCTCTAATCTTTATTATATTTTTCCTTCAGCTTGCTTTGAGATTAATTTGCTGTTCTTTTCCCAGTGCCTCTAGTTGTTTCCTTAAATCTTTGATTTTAGTTCTTTCTTCTTTTTAAATATAGGCATTTAGAGTTATAAATTTCCCTCTCAAGATGGCCTTCACTGTATCCCATAAGTTTTGACATATTGTGTTCTCATTTTCATTCAAGTCAATATATTTACTGATTTCACTTGTAATTTCTTCTTGACCCACTGATTATTTAGGAGTGTGTTGTTCAGCCTCCACATATTTGTGACTTTACTTTTTTCCTGTCTATTATTAATTTTGAGTTTCATTCCATTATGGTCTGAGAATGTGCTTTGTATAATTTCAGTCTTTTCATATTTCTTGAGAGCTGCCTTGTGCCCTAACATGTGGTCTATTCTGGTGAAAGTTCCAGGGATACTTGAGAAGAATGAATAACCTGCTGATCTGGGGTGCTGCATTCTGTATATGTCTGTTAGGCCTAACTCATTTATCATATTGTTCAATTTCTTTGTTTTTTTTTTGTTGATTTTCTGTCTAGTTGTTCTATGTAATGATATGAGTGGTGTTGAAGTCTCCAATGGTTATTTTAGAGATGTCTTTTTCTCCTTTCAGTTTTGCCAGAGTTTGACTCATGTATTTTGGGGTACCCTGGTTAGGTGCATAGATATTTATGACTGTTATATCTTCCTGGTGGATTTTTCCTTTTATAATATATAATGGCCTTCTGTATCTCTCATAACTTTTTTGTATTTAAAGTCTGTATTGTCTGACATTACTATAGCTACCACTACTCTCCTTTGGCTACTATTTGCTAGGTGTATCTTTTTCTAACCTTTCACTTTCAGCCAGACTGCATCTCTGTGTCTAAAGTGAGTTTCTTGTAAGGAGCATATGGATGGCTTATGTTTTTTTAATCCATTCTGTCAGTCTGTATCTTTTGATTGGGGAGTTTAATCCATTCACACTCAATGATATTAGAGTAAATGCATTATTTACTTCCACGATTTTATTCTTGGATTTTTATATGTCACATTATATTTTTGTCTTTGTCATCTTTTGAATAACATTTCTCTATTCGTTCTTCCATAATCTCCTCCAGGACTCTCAATCCTGTCTTTTTCTTGTCTAGTTCGAAGGCTTCCTTTAATATTTCCTGCAAAGATGGTTTCTTTTTTGCAAACTCTCTTAGTTTCTGTTTGTTTGTGAATATTTGAAGGACACCTTCATATCTGAAGGACAGTTTTGCTGGATAAAGAATTTTCAGCTGGCAGTTTTTCTCTTTCAGTATCTTAACTGTATCATATGACTGTCTTCTTGCCTCCATGGTTTGTTAAGAGACATCCGTGTTAAGTCTTACTGGGCATTCTTTGTACATGATGGTTTGCTTCTTCCTTCCTGCTGAGAAGTTTCTCTTCATCTTTGACATTTGGCGTTCTGGGTAGTATGTATCTTGGAATAGATCTATTCTGATTTATTCTGATAGGGGTATGCTGCCCTTCTTGGACATGTAAGTTCATTTTTTTCATGAGAGTTGGGAAATTTTCAGCTATTATTTCCTCAAATACTATTTCTGCCCATTTTCCCTGCTCTTCTTCTGGAACTCCCACGACACACATTTTTTGTGTTTCATCTTGTCATTCAACTCTTGAGCCCTGCTCTATTTTTTCCATTCTTTTCTCTCTCTGTTATCAATTTTAGCTGTTCCATCTTCTGTATCATCCATTCTTTCTTCTATCATTTCGAGTCTGCTGTTGTATGCCTTCAATGTGTTTTTTTAAATTATTTTAATTATTTTTTTATTCATTTAAAAAAAATATTACATTAAAAAAATATGAAGTCCCATTCAACCCCACCGCCCCCACCCCCCACTCCCCCCACAGCAACACTCTCTCCCATCATCATGACACATCCATTGCATTTGGTAAGTACATCTCTGGGCATCGCTGCACCTCATGGTCAATGGTCCACATCATAGCCCACACTCTCCCACGTTCCATCCAGTGGGCCCTGGGGGGATCTACAATGTCCCATAATTGTCCGTGAAGCACCACCCAGGACAACTCCAATTCCCAAAAACACCTCCACATCTCATCTCTTCCTCCCATTCCCCGCACCCAGCAGCCACCATGGCTACTTTTCCCACACCAATGCCACATTTTCTCTGTGAACATTGGATTGGTTGTGTCCATTGCACTTCTATGTCAAGAGGGGGCTTAGATTCTACATGGATACTGGATGCAATCCTCCTGCTTTCAGTTGTAGGCACTCTAGGCTCCATGGTGTGGTGGTTGACCTTCTTCAACTCCATGTTAGCTGAGTGGGGTAAGTCCAATAAATCAGAGTGTAGGAGTTGAAGTCTGTTGAGGTTCAGGGTGTGGCTATCATATTGCCAGTCCAGAGATTCAAATCCCCTTGATATATCTTAAACCCCAGCACCAACTACAATTCCAATAAAGTAGCATGAAAGTCCTGTGAAAAGAGATCCCATCTGAATCCTATCATGTCTTTCATTCCCATGAGCTCTGTTAATGTTCTGTTCAGGATTTCACATTCTTCTTTGCACTTGCACAGTGTCTTCTTCATGTCCGTTATCTCTTTAGCCTTATGGTTTTTCCACTCATTATTTTTTTGGGAATTTCTGGGCATTTTGTTAATTAGTTCCGTCATTCCTGCATCGCATCTGGGGCTTTAGCATATTCTTTTTCCTGTGACATGTCTTCCATTTTCTTAGTATGGCCTTGATTTTTTGTAGATATCTAGGCATCTGATTAGGATGTTGTTTACTCAGATGCTCAATTTCTCTCTTTTTTGTAGGATTTAGTGTTGGGAGGCTTGTGTTACCACTGCTTTTTGATTCTTGGCTCAACCTGGGGTATTAGGATTGTCCCTCCTAGTTTCTCCAAACTGGGCTCTGTGCCCAGGAATTGGTTGCAGACCTTCTTCCTTGAGGAGGGAAGCTTTAAAGCCTTGAATAAACCTCTCTCACTTATTTTTAATTTTCTCACTTTCATTTCTTTAGTTTATCAGCAGATGCACTCTTTGGTAGCTCTGAGTTCAGTGCCTAATTGGAGTGTATTTGTTGCAACACAGACCTAATCAATGTGATAGAGCTACCTACCTGGACGCTAAGAGCCTTGTAATTCAAACTTTCTCAGACACCTTTTCCTAACCTTCTCTGGTAGCCCACTCTTTTTTTCCAGGTAGAGAGTATTTCCACTCCCCTCTGCATCCTCAAGAAGCAGTCCAGGTTAGTAGAAAAGGAGATTGGAAGGTAATATGTCTTTAGTCCCTTGCTGGCTTCCAAGGCAAATAATGGCACAGCCCCATGCAACCTGAAAGGGTTCCTGTGACACAGATTGTCAGTCAAAAGCTGATTTAACCTTAGACCTTGTACCTCTCTCTCCCCTTCCCTGAGGAGGTGTGTCATCCACAATCAGTCCCCACTAGAAGAGAGGGAGATTGTGAGGGTTGGATTTCCCCAGACCTGTGCCAGCTCCCAGGGCAAACCACAGGGTTGTTTTACCTGGCTTGGAAGGGCTGGTGGGACACAGCAGCCCAAATTTGTGGACCATAAGCTGGGTCATCCTTAGGCTGTGTCCTTCTCTTTCTCCTTTCCTGGAGTGGTAGATCCCTGGAGCCCCCTCTGTAGCAGCAGGCCCCGAGGCCCGAGAATTGTAACATGTCTTTAGTGTGGGGGATGGTGTTGTTGGCAGCAGTGGCTGGTTTCAACTCACAGTTCCGTCATCGCGGTTCCCTTCCTTTGTCCCTCTCTCCTCTGGGTAGTTTCCAGCCCTCACCTGGTATCCTAAACCCTAGAAGATTTTTTACAGGTGGTTTCAGCCTTACTCTATCTAGTTTTTCTGGAGGAGAAGAAAGTCCCCTGTCTTTCTAGACTGCCATCTTACTGGAAGTCTAATAAAAACTTTTTCTGGCCTAACTAAACTGGCATGTTCTTAAATTTTTTGGCTATATAGCCAAGAAACTATGGAATCCAGCACTTCCACAGCTTCCTAAGGAGCCAAGCACAGCCAGAATTTGGGACTCAGTATCATGGTCTGAGCTGCCTCTTGTCCCTGTGCTGACTCTCAGCGGCCAGTCCTGTGCTGAGGGCCACTTGGCCAATCGGCCCTCTTGAGTTCTGGACTCTGAGGGTCTCACCTGCCTGTCGTTAGTCCTTCCACACCCTCGTGGGTCAGAATCACTCACCCAGTTTGCAATGGAGGGAACTGAGGCTTTGAAAGGTCAGCACATTAACTTGTCTCTTAGAACTATGACTGGGCCCGTCGGGGGTTTGAACCTACATCAGTTGGATCACAATGACTGTGCTTGGCAGCAGAGCCCCCAGGAGGTGGACTCTGAGTACAAATTTGAACGTGAGAACAATGCGTATTGTGAGGTGAAGTTTGTGTATGTGTGTGTAAGCTGCAAGGAGGATTGTTGCAGATGGCAAGGATGTGTGTCTAAGACGGGCAAGTGCTTTTGCTTCCCCACGGTGAAGCCAGCCCTAATGAGGCTGGACAAGGGGTGGTGGAGCATGTAGAGTGTGTGTCTGGTCCAGATACTGAGGGCCCCAGATGCCAGGTGAAGGAGTCAGAGCCATGATGGGCTGGGGTGAGAAAGGCGACTTGGTCCAGCAGGCTGTCCTAAGAGCAGAGCTTCCCAGAGCCGGAGGATGTTGGGTGGGAACCTTATGCCCCCAGCCCCACCTGGACTTTGGTCCCTGATCATCAGCCAGGGATGAGCGGCTGTGCCCATGGTCATGATGGCCCCTGCCTTCTCTCAGGGATGGCTATGGTAGAGGCCCATATCTCTTTACTGGTGAAAGATAACCTTTTGGGACCTGGAGTGAACACACTGAGGGAACAAGGGGATGTCCCAGCTTACCTTTATCTGTTGCTCTGGTCAAAGTGTAGACTGTGGAAGCTGGTGCTCAAGTCGCCCTCCACTGTTTGCAGAGTGTCAGTGAGCCTTTTCCTTGTAGATCCCTGAGATAGAGGTTGCATGCAAGTGCCAGCCACCAGAGCCGTTTGGTGGAGTTAGAGAAACAGTGGTGCTGCTGGAGGCTGAAGTGAGCTTGAGTTTCCAGGACTTCAGGGGTGTCAACTCCCTGAATTGTGGGTTGAAATAATTGGGTGTCCAGGACACTACTGTGTACCTTAGGTTGGTGATCAAAACCAGGGACTTTTCAAATCTTGTTTCTGGAGGTGACCCTCTCAGCTCCTTTTATGGGTGCAGAGTTGTGTACACTGGGACCCGGAAGGGAGGGAATGTGAAAAGTTTCAGGGAGAAGGTGGGGGCCAGTTACCTTTCCTCTCCATTGGTCGACTTGGGGACAAAGTTCTTGTCTCTCTAAACAATCCCGATTCCTCGTTCTCCCATACCTTGGTAACCACTATTCTACTTCATTCTCTATGAAGTTGCCTATTCTAGGTATCTCATGTAAGTGGAATCTTTCAATACTACTCTTTTTTGTATGCCTTATTTCATCCAACATTTTCAAGGTTCATCCATGTTGTAGCATGTATAGGAACTTCATTCCATTTTATGCACTTACTACATATTGTTGGGCCACTCATCTGTTGAAGGACACTTGGGTTGCATTCATCTTTTGGCTCTTGTGAATTATGCTGCTATGAACATTGGTATGCAAGTGTCTATTTGAATCTCTGTTTTCCTTTCTTTCTAAAAGTGTAATTGTTTGTCCATAGGGCAATTCTCCAATGCATTTTTGAAGAATATCTGACTGTTTTCCATGTTGGCTGCACCATTTACATTCCCACCATCTACATACAAGGGTTCTAATTTCTATGCATCTTCACCAACATGTTATTTTTTTCTGCTTTTTATTTTAAAAAAATTAGGTTATGCTCGTGTTTTTGAGGTAGTATCTCAGTTTGGTTTTGATTTTCATTATCCCGAAGGCTAATAACCTTGAGCTTCTTTTCTTGTGGTTATTGGCCATTTTAGTGTCTTCTTTAATGTCTATTGAATCGTTAGTAAAGGTTCATATGTAGAGTCATCAATATCAAGGGCCTGTCAATAGACCTACTGCCTTCACTAGTCATTGCCCCTGTGTTCGGGAGATTCTTCCTGATCCATTAGGAAATGTGGAAGAGCTACCCAGGATGGGAATTTGATATTCCTTCAGTTAATGTGTGAATCTCCATCCACCGTGGCAATGCCCCATGAACATTTGAACATATTTATATGCCTTATGTGTAAACCCATAGGACTTTCTCCTATGTATACTCATCACTGACATCCTGCACCAACGATACTCCCCTGCCCCAGCTGTAACCCTTCTGTGGTCTAAAACTTCTTCAAAAGTGAAGCCAATGAAATAGCCAAATACAATTAATAAGAAAATGAAATAATAATGAGAATTTTAAAAATAAGAAATAAAATACAAAAAAAATTTTTAAAAAGAAAAAGAAAAAAATTTGTATAATAAAAAATAATGAAAAAATCTTAAATTTTTTTGACACATTGCCCTTCATCACTGTATGTTCTGTTGTCCTATAGGTATTGTGACCTTCTGTTTATTCCCCTAGTATATTAATTTTATTATTTTGTCCTCAGAGAAATTTTAGGTTATGGAAAAGTCATATACTGAATATGGGGGAATCCCATATACCAACATCCTCTCCCTTTGCCCTCTTTCCCTATTAATAATGTATCATATGTGGTTGGTATGTTTGTTACCACTGATGTACAAAATTGAAACATAGCTACCAACCCTGTTTACATTTTGGACTATACATTTTATAAACTTTGATGCAATTCAACGTGGCCTGTATCTGTCACAGCAAGATCATGTAGAACACGCCCATCTTCCCCAAATGTCCCCTGTTCCATCTATTCCACTCCTCCCTCCCCATTCCCCCAGGATCGTGGCAACCACCAGGCTTCACTCCTTAAAGAAAAAGATTCATAGTTACTTGTAACAACATTGAGGGCTTGACACATTGGTCTGTCCTTCCCTATTAGGCATCACCCATGCTCTTGTGAGACTCCTGCCCTCTATTTGTGAACATAGTAGGCCTCCCAAGAATGGGAGTCCACCACCCTGCTGTTCACTATGTGGGTCTCCACCCTATGATATAACACACTATGTCAAGGTGAACATAAACACACTCCCTAGAAGCCTGTCCCAGGTGTGCCCTTTCCCAAATGCCCCCCACATCCAACACCCCAAGCCAGCAACCCTCACTTGCCATATTGCCAAAACAGCATCCCCAGTATTGTAGTTTCAATCATGTTCCCACCAATGCCCAGTGTTCACCTGCTCTCTCCCCCAGCCCTCCCTCCATTTCCATGGACAGTCCAACCCACACTCCCCACCCCAGGCCCCTGACAAACCAACACTGCCTTATCTTATCTTAACTGCCTTATCTTTTTTTTTTTTTTTAATTTTTTTATTTTTTATTGACTTTGTAATAATATTACATTAAAAATATATATGTGAGGTCCCATTCAACCCCACCCCCCCACCCCCCCTCTCCCCCCCAATAACACTCGTTCCCATCATCATGACACATCCATTGGATTTGGTAAGTACATCTTTGGGCACCTCTGCACCTCATATACATTGGTTCACATCATGGCCCATACTCTCCTCTATTCCATCAAGTGGGCCCTGTGAGGATTTACAATGTCCGGTGATTACCTCTGAAGCACCATCCAGGGCAGCTCCATGTCCCGAAGACGCCTCCACCTCTCATCTCTTCCTGCCTTTCCCCATACCCTTTGTCCATTATGTCCACTTTTCCCAATCCAATGCCACCTCTTCTATGTGGACATTGGATTGGTTGTGTCCATTGCACCTCTATGTCAAGAGGAGGGTCAGATTCCACCTGGATGCTGGATGCAATCCTCCCATTTTCAGTTGTAATCACTCTAGGCTCCATGGTGTGGTGGTTGTCCTTCTTCAACTCCATCTTAGCTGAGTGTGGTAAGTCCAATAGATCAGATTGTAGGTGCTGGAGTCTGTTGAGGCTCAGGACCTGGCTATCACATTGTCAGTCCAGAGATTCAAATCCCCTAAATATATCTTAAACCCCAACATTAACTGCACCTCCAGCACATTAGCATGAAAGTCTTATGAAGGGAGATCCCATCTGAGTCCAGATTCATCACACATAAACACCATTTCCAAAGAGGGGCCATCTGCCCTGGTAGTTAACCCCATCGGCCATGACCATAACTCCCATGGGTCTCTTTAGCCCTCAAAGGAACCAATATCTGGGGGTTGTATCTGCTTTATCTGTCTCTCTGACTCTGCTCAGTTGTGCATGAGTTAACTGCCTTATCTTAAATGCACATTCACACCATACCGGCTCAAACATCCAAGTACATTTCCTTTGTCTCTTGGGAGCCTCTGGGGATTCCTAGGCTGGTCCTGGTGACCCCTACCGATTCAAGCCTTCAGCTCGGAGCCCTGCCTGATCCTGCCTGTGACTCCCTCACAGGCTGATGCAGTGGAGAGGGAAGGAGACTTCATGGAGGCATCATAAAGAAGCTCACCATTTTGGGAGTATATGGCATCCCTTCTGTCTTGCATAAAATTCTGAAAAATCCCTAGAGAAGCCCTGACTTTAAAAGGCTCAAATTGGTTGTGCTGAGCAGATCTGTGCCGAAAAAAATTTGTCCACATGACTGCTTTCAGGGTGTCTCTCCAAAGGGAAAAGTATCCCTTTGCCATAGGGTAGCCCAAGGCCAAGAATCCCCCCAGGGGGCCTTCCCATACAGAGGTCTACCAGATGACTGATGTGAAATTCATCTTTGATCCTGGCCCAGTATCAGTGTCTTCCCCACATGCGCATGCATGAATCACAGGAACATACCCACAGTCCACCTCATCTTCTAGTTCTGTCTCAATTTGGTCCTTGTAATCAATTAGACAATGAGACATTTCTACAGGGCTCCAGCTCTGCCACAGTCATGGTGAGCTACAGGTAACCCACCACGACTTTGAATCTGGGATTGCTCGGGACTGACAGATCTCCAAATAGCAGTCCTACCAGATACCAGTTGGGAGGAGCTGGTGCTGGGCTTGGCTCAACAGGAACCCGAGTCCTAAGCTTGGCCTTGCCTTCCTCTCTGCCCACTGAAGGCCTTTGGCAGGGGTTGAGCTCCTGTGCCTGGCAATGCCCACCCAGGCCCTGGGGTCACCTCATGTCCCCTCCCTTAGTCAGCTACAGGTACTGTACCCTGGAAAGAAGGTAGCCACACACTCGATTTCTGAGCTGAGTGGGTTGAGGTGCATATAGAATGGATTCTCTCAGGGGTTGTCTCTAGGACCCCAGCCGCCCTTCTCCTCCTAAGGGGTACTGTACCCACCCACTCCTTTCCTCTTGAGGGGAAAGACCCCGAAAGGTTTCTGCCCAGCCCCTCCCACCTTCAGCCTCTCACATTCCCCCACAGTTCTTTAAAGGCTTTGGCCCTTCTTTTTGACTGAGAGCTCACTTATTTTACAAGTTGTTCCTGGAGGTTGCCTGTACTTTCAAAATATGGGAGGACACATCCATATCTTTGGGGCCATGAAGGGGTCGTAACGAAAGTGCTGTGTACCCTCCCTGCTTTTGATGTCCAGTGTCCCTGTCTGACTCCTCCTCTAGAATGGGAGCTCACGAGGCAGGGATTCTTCACCTGATTTGGTCTCATTATTATGTTCGGTATCTGCATAGACTAGATGCTCAGTATATATTTATTGATTGAATGATCCCCAGTCGGAGCCTGCTTTTTTATCTGAGTGTGTCTGGGCCCTCTGCCCGCCTGCTCCCTTGTGGTCCTTTCCCTGGCCCTGACAGTTTCCTTCCATACACGGGCTGGTGGGTACTCAGTGAAAGATACGAGGGGTCTCAGTTAAATTCTCCCTTCCCAACGGATGCCTTTGATGACCTTGAGACTCCTCACAGGTCTTCTTTCCATTGTAGGAGAGGACTGTGGGATGCATGATGTCTAAATGCTGTTTGTTTTTCTTTTTAATTTTCTTTTTGAAATAATTTTAAAGTTAAGGACACTTGCAAAAAAAAAATACAAAAACAATGTAAAGAGCTCCATTATGTGCTGTATTCATATACCGAGATTTACCAACTCTTATTATTTTGCCATTATTTTTTATCTATTCATCTGTCTATCCATCCATTGTCTGTCTATATATCTAATTATCTTCCTATTTTCTAAAACTTGATAGTAAGTTGCATACATTATCATCCTTCAGCATGTCATATCTTGATACATATTTTCTAAGAATAAGGATATTCTTTTTTACCACATTAAATATATGTATTCAGTTCTAGAAATTTAACATTAATATAAAGTCCATATTATAATTCCAATTTCTTCAATTGCCCCCAAAGTTTCCTTTTGGGAATTTCCCCTCCCTTTTAAGTCTTGTCCAGGGATCCTGTATTACACCAAATTGTCATCTTCTCTGTAGTTTCTATTTTTAAAATAAAATGTGGCAGCATATACACAACTTAAACTTTCCATTCCATTGCATTGAAGCCTACAATTCAGTAGTATTAATCACTTCACAATATTGTGGTACCCTTACCAAAACTTTTCCCTCACTAAAATCAAAACCCGTGCATATGTTATGCATTACCTATTCCCCCTGCCACCCTACCCATGGAAATCTATATTCTATGTCCATATAAATTTGCATATTCAATTATTTCATATAAAAGGAATCATACTATGCTTTCTGTTTATGGCTGGCATATTTCATTCAAGATGTTCTGTTAGTTTAATCCATTTTGTGGCATGTATCAGAACTCTATTACTTTTATGGCTCAATAATATCTTTATGGATATACATACAACATTTTGTTCATCCAATTATCTGTTGTTGGACACTTTTACTTTTAGGCTATAATTAATAAGACTGATCTGAACAGTGATACACACATATGTGTTTGAGTCCCTACTTTTGGTTATTTCGGGGTACATCTCTAATGGGATTGCTGGGTCATATAGTAGTTGTATGTTTAATTTATTGAGTTATTGTGACACAGTTTTCCATTGCTTCTGCACCATCTTACACTCTCAGCAAGAATGTACCAGGAATTCCCATCGCCTTCAAGTCCTCAGCAGCCCATATTATTTCCCATGTTTTTCAAATTGCCCTTCTGGTGGGTGGGGCATGGTATCTTACTGTACTTTTGATTTGCATTTCCCTAATGGCTAATAATCTTGAGCATCTTTTCATGTGTTTTAGCTATTTTTATATTCTCTGTTTAGAAATGTCCATTCAAGTACTTTACACATCTTATAGTTTGTCTTTCTGTAGGAGTTCTGAACATACTCTAGATATTAAAACCACCTTGGAAATAGTGCTTAAAAATGCTTTTCTCCATTAATCTTGTTTGTATTTTTACTTTCTTGATAATATCCTTTGCACAAAAAATTTTAAATTTGATAAAGATCAACTTATTCTTTGTTTTCTTTATTGCTTGAGATTTTGGTTTAAATTCCAAGAACTTTTGCCTTATCTTTCCCAATGTTTTCTTCTAAGAGGTTTATAATCTCAGCTAGTATATATAGATTATTGATCCATTTTGAGGTAATTTTTAAGGTAGCATGGGGTAGGTACTCACATTCTTTCTTTGGCATGTGTATGTCCTGTACTTTCACACCATTTATATGATGGATTATTCTTTCTCCACCAAGTAGACTGCTCAAAAACAATTGCCACAGATCTGAGGGTTTCTTTCTGAACTCTGATTTGTATGGTCTATGTGTCCATCCTTGTGGCAGTTCTGTGCTGTTTTCTCTCCCTTTATTAAAGAAGTTTGGGGGAAGCAGATGTGGTTCAAGTGATAGGGCCTTTGCCTACCATATGGGAGGATCTGGTTTTGATCCCTGGGACCTCCCAATGAAAAAGAAGAGAAAGCGTGCCTGAGCTCGAGCCAGTGCCCACATGGTGAGCCGAGTGCCCACGTGGTGATCTGAGTGCCTGCGTGGCAAGCCAAGTGCCCACGTGAGTGCCCATGTGGTAGCCAGTGCCTGCGCAGCAAGCCAAGTGCCCACACGATGAGACAGTGCCCACACAAGTGAGTCATACAGCAAGATGATGATGCAACAAAAGAGAGATGAAGGGGAGAGTCAAGGTGACATGCAGCAGAAGCAGTGCAATTGACAGGGAATCTCTCTCCACATCAGAGGTCCCCAGGATTGAATCCCAATGAATCCTAGAGGAGAAAAACGAGAAGGGAAGACAAAAAGAAACAGATACAGAAAATCACACAGCAATTGGATGAAGACAGCAAAAGCAGCAGGGCAGGGGAGGGGTAGGAGAAGAAAAAAAAGAGCACTAAAAAAAAAGAAGTTTGGGTTTACAGGAACAATCATGCATAAAATGCCAGAGTGGTATATACCACCCCACCACCAACACCATGCACTTGTGTGGAACATTTGTGACAATTCATGACAGCATGTTTTTCTAATTGTCTTATGAACTAATATCAGCATGCTGTTTTGTTTACTGTAGCTTTGTTAATAACTTTTTAAAAAAAAGATTTATATTTATTTCTCCACCCCCCGTTCCCCTCATTGTCCCCTCTCTATGTCCATTTGCTGTGTGTTCTTCTGTGTCTGCTGTTATTCTCATTAGGCAGCTCCTGGAACCGATCCTGGGACCTTCTTGACCTTCTGGAGTGGGAGAGAGGCAATGACTCTCTTGGGGCACCTCAACTCCCTGTTTTGCTACTTCTTAGTTCTCTCCTCTGTGTCTCTTTTTGTGTTATCTTGCTGAACCAGCTCTCAGAGTTGTCAGCCAGCACTCCTTCGTGGGGCGGGTTTCCTGCCACAGACGACATTCCCACGCAGGACAGCACTCCTGTGCAGCGCCACATTCCCGTATGAGCCGGCACTCTGTATAGGCCAGCTTGCCTTCACCAGGAGGCCCTGGGAATCGAACCTGGACCTCCTATATGGTTGATGGGAACCCAATTGGTTAAGCCACATCCATTGCCCCGTAATAAGTTTTGAAATCAGAAAGTGTGAGTCTTATAACTTTTCTTCTTTTTCAAGTTGACCTGCAGGTCATGCACAGGAATTCCCATGCTCTTGGAATATCTGGGTTTCCTGGTCTCTCAATGAATTTGTCAGCATTCTCCATGGACCCAGAACTGACAGGACAGACAGGATATATATGTATGAGGATATGAATATATGGGTGTATATATATGTTTACATATGTGCATATATGTGAATATTATGAAAATTACTATAGGATTTACAATGTCCGGTGATTGCCTCTGAAGCACCTCACATATATATTTTTGATGTAATATTATTACAAAGTCAATAAAAAAAAAAAAAAGAAAAAAAAATCATTCAAACCTGCCCTATAATTCTATAAATATTTTTCTACCAAATAAAAAAAAGAATTACTATAGGAATTGTCTCATGTGACCTTGGGGATTGGCAAGTGTCAATTCTACAGGGAAGGCTACAAGTTAGGATCTCCAGTGAAGGCAATGATGAATTCACCAGAAAAAGCTGGCTGGCTGAAATAGAAATAAGAATTTTTTCTTTCTGACTACTGAAACCATCAGTTCTCCTTTTTTAAAAAAAATAATATTGTTTTATTCACACACCATAGCATTCATCCAAAATGTATAATGTACAGCTCTCAATATAATCTGAGAATTGTACTTTTATCACTACAATCAATTCAGTTTTCCCTTTAAGAGGATGAAAAATGATTGGTTGAGACTTCTCCATTGCTGGAAGCAAGTTGCTTCATTGAATTTAGATGTACTCAACCAAGGTGCAATCAAATGAGTAATGATTTAAATATACGAAATACCCACAGGATCATTGCTTCTTTGGTCCAACAACTGGACTCTGTAACCTTAACCCAGTGGACACATAAAGTTAACCAGCATAGTCCACTCCCTGTCGTCTTGAAATCCATACACATCTTCTTAAACCCTATGGAGTCTCTAAATATAAAATATAACCTTCATACTTTCACCTAACATAATTGAATTGTCCAGTGCGCAATGGACTAAGACTTTCCTCAGAAAAGGATGCAAGACCTTGGCTAATATTCAGTCTTGAACTTGATATCCTGTAATTTCAATTGCCCCACATGTAGGGGAAGCTTTTTGACTGTCTTCACCACTACTCCCAAATATTGCAGATGTACAACTCTGAGGGACACACTCCTATCTCTCCACCTTCCTTTTGTGAGTGAACATCTAATGCCTGAAAAGGGGGGAACTGGATCTAACACGATTATTCCTGGAAAGTTGATGGTTTCTTCTTACCCCCAGTGGATTTTCTTGAGCATTTGGAGCTGACCTCGTGGTGAGGACCAGTGCAGCCCCTACATCACACAATCTAGCTGTTTTCTTCCCCTTCCCATGGAGAGTACCTCTCCTAAGTTATCTCCCTGGCCTACCTCACCTAACCTCAAGGGCCAACACCAAAGAGGACCTGGATGCAGGGTGGTTCCCTGGGGAGACCAAATGGGGACAATTCACCATCCTTTCATGGCCTCAGTGGCATGGAGCTCACAAGCGTCTGGGATGCCTGGGAAAACCCAGCCGTAGGTTGCCATGTGTTCCTCCTAATCGAATTTGCCTTGGGCAGACCTGACTCATTGATGCTTACAAAACCCTTACATGACACCCTGTTCACCATCCTGCCCTGCATGACTTCCACACCCTCCATTTCATCCTGCATGAATGCTCTGTAACCTATTTCCTAGCCCTCATGCTGTGTGATGTAGAGAACACTACATGATGGTCTCTGTTTAATGGCACTTAAGGGATTCATCTTTGATCCTTTGTCAAAGATCTCAAGACTGTGATCCCAATAAAGACTCCATACAGTAGTCCATTAAAATTAAAATAGAAATTGGAAATACTTAAAATAGAGGTGAATAAAATACACCTAGACATCTAGGATGTAGCTTTGCAACAAGTACGGAGAACATTTAACTCTGAGCTTCCTATAAGTCAAGGCAAAACAGAAAATAGCTCATTTCACATACCTTATCTAATTGAATGAAAAATACTAATTCCCTTAGAGAGAAAAAACTCTCTTTGTATTGAATGAGAGAGAAAGATGCCTGAAACTCTTTCGTTGAGCTGAGGTATAAATACAAGTAAAATTGTAGAAACCATAAATACGGCCAATGGCTTTCTGATCCCCAGGTATAAGCATCCCAAATTTTTGTGAGCCTTCTGGAATTTCCCTGGCCCTTCCATGCTCCCCACATACCCCCCTCTCAGGTCCTTCTCTGTGATGGGTGCCCCCTGAATAGAGCCTGGCAAAGTGGGTGGTCTCCTCTCTCCCCATCTGGAATACTGAGTCCTGAAAGTACCTGTTCCCCCACTCCTCCTGGATGCACTACTTCATGTGGGAAGATCATGTGGACCAAATGCAGGACCCTGTAGGGAAGCCTTTGCCAATTCCTTTTTTACTGTACATGAATGGTTTGTGGTTTAGACTTGTATATACTCCAGACAAACCCGTTCTCAAAGTTAGTCCCTGCCTGTCAGTGTGAACCCATTTGTATTAGTCAGGCAAAGGGGTGCTGATGCAAAACACCTGAAATCTGTTGGCTTTTATAAAGAGTATTTATGTGGGATAGGCGCTTCCTATTAACAGTCCATAAAGCATAGTTACTTCCCTCACCAAAGGCTATTGCCACGTGTTGGGGCAAGATGGCTGCCAACATCTGCCAAGAGTTCAAGCTTCTTGGGTTCCTTTCTTCCCAGGGCTTGCTTTCTTCCAGGTTCAAAACCCCAACAGCAAAAATGTCAGTTCTCAGATAAAGTAGATACAACTCTGGGTATTGGTTCTTCTGAGGGCTACAGAGACCCACAGGTCCTATGGTCATGGCAGATGGAGTTCAGTGCCATGTCAGTTGGCCCTACTTTGGAGTTTGTGTTTCTGTGTGATGGAGCTGGACTCAGATGTGATCTTTGTTCACAAGCCTCTCCTGTTACTTTTACCGGAACTGTAGTTGGTGCTAGGGTTTAATATATACCCAGGGGACCTGAATCTCTGGACTGACCATGTGATAACCAGGCCCTGAGCCTCAACAGACTTTAGCTCCTACACTCTGGTTTGTTGGACTTACCCTACTTAGCTAAAATAGAGGTGAAGAAGGTCAACCACCACACTAGGGAGCCAAGAGTGCCTACAGCCGAAAGCAGTAGGATTGCATCCAGCATCCATGTGGAATCTAAGGCCCCTCTTGATATAGATGTGGAGTGGACACAACCATCCCAAGGCCCACAGGATGGAGGAATGGAGTATGGATTAGAATGGACTTACTGATATTCTATTCATGAACTATTGTGATTAGTAATTGAAGAAAATGTGGCATTGGTGTGGAGAAAGTGGCCATGGTGGCTGCTGAGGGTAGGGAATGGGAGGCAGGGATGGCATGTGGAGGCATTTTCGGGACTTGGAGTTGTCCTGGGTGGTGCTGCAGGGACAGTTACCACACATTGTATGTCCTCCCATGGCCCACTGGGTGGACTGTGGGAGAGTGTGGACTATGATGTGGACCATTGACCATGAGGTGCAGTGGTGCTCAGAGATGTATTCACCAAATGCAATGAATGTCTCATGATGATGGAGGAGGTTGTTGTTATGGGGGGAGGAGTGGGGTGAGGGGGTGGGGGGTATATGGGGACCTCATATTTTTTGAATGTAATATTAAAAAAATAAAGACAAAAAAAAAAAAACCCCACTTACACTTAACCCACCATTATTAGTTTAACAGATCTCAGCTCCAATGAAAAGAATCTGGCCAAATTCCTTCATTTTGGTTTTAAAATTGCCAACAAGCACATTGACCTTATAACAGCTTTAATTTTGCAAGTGAACAATTTCCTTGCTGTAGCTTACTCAGTGTCCTGAATAAAATGCTGTAAACTGCAAAAAAAATAAAAGTCAGCTCTGTCCTTTGCCATTTCTTTTATCTATGAGTCCCCACCCCTTGGTGGGTGGGGCTCAACACCCTACCGACATGACCCAATCAAAGCCCTAATCATTATTTAATTATGCCCAGGTACAGACCAATTTACAAACATAATTCAATATCTATTTCTGGAATTCATAACTCTATCAAACTGCTATACCATTGTAGGTAGGACCTATTGATAAGGTTTCTTCAGTCAAGGAGTCACCCAGGTTGGGCCTTAATCCTATTACTGGAGTCCGCTATGTGCAGAATGAAACTCAGATGGACAGAGGAAAAGCCACTGAGGGAGCAGCCAGAAGCTGAACATCAAAAGAAACAAGAAGGGAGATTCCCTGAGAGGCCACAGGTGCATTGCCATGTGATGGAGGGGCCCAGGACCAAGTATCGCCAGCAGCCAGCAGCAGAACACCAGTCTTTGAGAAGAAAACATTGCCTGAATGATGCCTCTTAGCATTAAAACCATGAGTAAATAAATTCCCATTGTTAAGCCTACCCATTGCATGGTATTTGTCTGAGCAGCCTAGGAAATTAAAATAAATGGAGTGTCTCCAGGGCCTCAATCACCTCCTGGACCTGCTCTGCCAAACTGGATAAGGTGGACGTGGGCCTGGGGGGCAAAGAGGAGGGTCCAAGCCACAGATGAGAGGAGGGGGCTGCAGACATGTGGGCCTGCTGAGAACCCTGGTCCTGGGTTCCTGTCCCTCTTCCCTGACTTTCCTGAGGGAGGAATTTGAGCAACGTCCCTTAGGCTTCTTGAGCCAGAATGTCCCCAGTCTGAAATGAGGATAATGACTCTTTGCCAGGTGCTAAGATCTTGCACGTGCTCAGGCCTGAGCTGGGTCACAGCGACCAAAGCAGAAAAAGCAGATGAGCAGTTCCGAGGTCTGACAGAGGGGAATGGAGAGTGCCTGTCGAGTGCGTGAGGACTTCCAGTTTGGGGTGAAGAAATGTTCTGGAAGAAGATCATGAGGATGATTGCACAGCACTGTAATGTACCTAAAGACACTGATATGGATACTTGAAAGCAGTAATAACAAATTTAACTTAAGGGCAATTTAACAAGAACAATAAACTAAACCATATACAATGTGAAATATGAAAAAAAAAA
This sequence comes from Dasypus novemcinctus, assembly GCF_030445035.2. Classification (NCBI taxonomy): domain Eukaryota; kingdom Metazoa; phylum Chordata; class Mammalia; order Cingulata; family Dasypodidae; genus Dasypus; species Dasypus novemcinctus. The sequence continues at coordinate 189,111,842 of NC_080674.1, forward strand.
TATATAGAAGACAAGAATAAAGATGCCCTCAGAGGAGTGGGGAGGAAGGCTTCATTTCTTCCTCTGACCAGGTTGGGAGCTGAGAAGCTGGAGCAGGATCTGATGCCTGCACTGGCTCAAGCTCGTCAGTTGGGTCAACCTGGGAAGGTCATGCTGGAGCTGGGGCTGATGTTACTTCCAGATCTGTATCTGGCTCTGGTGTTGACACTTCCTCCAGCCCTGGAGCTGCCTCCAAATCCACAGGCGGTGATTGAGCTGGTGCCAATTCAGTTGGTGCTACAACTGGTGATGAAGCCTGCTGTGGCTCTAGAGTTGGCTCAAGAGTTGGAGTTGAAGGGGGCTCTAGATCATCAGGAGTCGCTCTCTCTGGCACTGGTGCTGGAGCTGAAGATAGAGCTGGCAATGCTGCTGGCGCTGGAGCTTACACTGGAGCTGTAAGAGGCAAATTGTTGAGCAAAATGAATTAACTTTTGAATTGTCTTCCCCAAGTCAGAAAATATCCCAATGCTCTGGAGAAGCCCAAACTCAGAATGCACCTCAGGAAGCTTTCACAGTGGATCCCTGGAAGAGAAGTCTTAGTTTCATTGTTCTTCTTGTCCTACCTGTTTGCTCCCCTCATGTTCTTCCCCATGGGCTCTCAGGCACTCACCGTGGTTTTCCTTAGCCTCTTGCTCGGCCTCACTTGGCTCCAGATCCTCATGCTGGGCCCGTAGAAGACAATTGAATTGCTGCAGCTCCGTTGTAGTCACCTTGGTGTTCTCGTGGGCCACCAGCAGCTGATATTCTTGACAATAGAGGAAATGTGAATTTGGAGCTGACCACGACTGGGGATTGGAAGCAGGAAGGGCTTGGGGTGGAGACTCAGATTCTTCTGCAAGCGGGTACTGAACCCCTCTGGGAAAGCCATGGGATGGAACCCGGGGGAGATACCAGGGTGGGGTCTTGGGCTCTGGATGTGGAAAATGGTCTACTTCCACACTTACCTTCAGCCTTCTCTGGCCTTTTTTGAAGGCTTGGTATACCTGCACCCTGATCAGGGAGGTGGTGTCCTTGACTCTGTTGTCCAGCTCCTCACTGGTCTCCTGGGTGAAGCTCCAAAAGACATGATGTGATGACCAGGCCATGACACATCAGGGCCCTGCCTGGCCATCATTAAGGGGCTTCAGCCCATGTGACATTCTGCTCCCAGATGAGGCACAGACCCCTCACAGAACAAAGGAGATGGCAGCTCCAAGGCTCTGGATCTACAAGTGGGCACATGGACTCCACCTGTAGGTGGTCACTTCCCACCCTCCTGGCCAAGTCCTGGGAGGGAAATGATGAGTCCACCAGGCTCCCATCCCTCACCCACCTGCTCTTGCCCAGGGCCTGTCCCCGCTCACTGCCCTCCCCTCAGAACCCACATACAGGGAGTGGGAGGTGCTGAGGAAGCCAGGCAAGGCTCCATGCGATGGCCTAGTCTGCATTCCCCTGCCCTGTGTCCCCTGATGTACATTTGGATTCTTCCTGATGAATGACCAGAGTCTCTGAGGATGAGGTCTCAGCCAATGCCTGGAGCATAGAAATAGACTCTCTCTCTGGGAGTTCTTAGTGTTAGAGTCTTGGAACAGAGGAGAACATAGAGAAAACATCCTGTTCTCTCAAAGGTCTCTGTCTAAGTGAGCTGTTAGGGGGCTGTCTCTAGAATCAAGTTGTCTGGTTGCCAGAGTTCTGAGTTCTGTTGGGGTCTCTCTCCAAGGAAGTGAGGTCACTTCCTAGGGTCCTCTTCCTCAATAGCCCCTGTGAGCAGCTAATTGTTCACCCTTCTCCATGTCATCTCTCTAACTTTGCACAGTTTCACCAGCACATCCATCCACGCTGCCCCAGCAAGACCTTATGAAGTCAGGAATTAATTTCTTTTTAATCAAACCGATTTTATTGATACATATTAAGAAAACGTACAATTCATCCAAAGTGTTCAATCAATTCTATTTGGTATAAACAAAGTTTTTTTAATGTTTATGTTTCAGTCATTATCTGAGCATTTTCATTATTTCCATAATGATAATAAAGAAATAACAGACAAGAGAATTCCTCACTTCTCAATCTCTCAAAGCTTCCCCCGCTGTACATAGATGCTGTTTCTGGGTATTCTATCCGAAATATAAAGTCAATGACTTTTAGTATAAGCAAATGTTGTGCACTCATCATCTCAAAAATTTTAGAAAAATTTCATTACATCGAAAAGAAAGATTCCACACCCATTAGTATTCCTTTCTCAGAGCAACATAATAACTAATCCATTTCATCCATAATAATTGACTTATATCAAATAAATTGAGGAGAAAGATATGGGTCCACTGGGCTCTACTTTTCTACCAGTTCTGTGACCCTGGACAAGTCATTGTGGCCCTCAGGGCCATCCAAGACTCCCTATTGCACAACGGGGTCATCCTAGAGTGTATTTACTGGGGAGGTCATCAGGTTGATGTGCAATAACACCTGTTAAACTTGTGGGTTGGTGTCTCATGTCGCTAAAGCAGGAACTTAAAGAAGGATGGATTATAACAAGGAGTGGGAAGCAGCATGGAATCCAATTCAAAACCTCCCACCCGTATAGTCAGCGTTTCTGTGCTTCCTTCTGGGAATGCCAAAAAGAAAATAGCTTCACAAGGGCAGTAGTAGGGAAGAAACTCCCAGTATTTAAGGGCTCTCATTTCCAAAGCAAAGTCCAGGGAGGGGGTTGAACCTTGCTTGGCCTGGGAGGATGGAACCTCTAGGGCAGGCCTTGCCTGTCTCTCTGGGCCTCATTTTCCCAATTGCACACAGGGATTGCATGAAAAATTGCTTGAGGACACTGCCGCTCAGAGGTGACAGGGTATGGGCTGCCTGACACGGGGCAGGGAGTGGGAAGGACCTCTTACCAGAGTCGCACAGGAATTACGCAGTTTACCAAATGAGGGAACGTGGTGGGCCTCCTGGGAGGCCAGCTTGTGCCCATATCTGCTCATGCACCCATGCATCCGAGGCCAGCATGGGACAGAGGGTGCTGCATGGGCTCAATCCTGCACTGCGTCGAGCATGCTTAATACCCCAATTGCTTCACGTGGGGCATGAGCCCCCAGAACCCCCACTCTCCTATCCCCATCCTAACCCCCGCTGGTCTGTGTCCTCCATTTCCGTTCTGTCCCCACTCACATACCCAACATATCCGACAAAACCAGGCAGATCTAGGGGCCCTGGGGGTGATTCAGATGGAGAATCTGGAGACTGAGGCACCTCAGAACACACTCTGCATCCCCATGCGTCCTGCTTCTGCTGGTGGGGGTGTCTGCGCACCTGCAGGTGGTCAATGGGTCTAGGGCGACGAGAGCAGATCATGTTGCCCTTTTCCCCTTGCCTCTCATGCTACTACTCAACGTAGCGGATCTAAGGAGGGGTGTCAGTTAGCCAGGAAGGAGGTGTGCTATGTGTTTGGGGCAGTTCCTGTTAGTTGGAGTGCCCCTCTCTTAGTGCAGTGATTTCCCCAATTTTTTAGAAGAGCCCCAGGTCCTAGCACTCAAGGTCTGTGCTGTTACTGAGGCAGGTTAGTCCTGGGAAGGGAGGAAAAGACAAGCCGTGACCATGGTTTTATCTCTTTATATATCCTAGATATTAAACTCTTATTGGATGTGTGATTGCCAAATACTTCCTTCCACTGAGTCAGCTGCCTTTTTACCCTTTTCATAAAGTCCTGGGAGGTACAAAAGTGTTTAATTTTGAGGACGTCACATTTATCTATTTTTCCTTTCGTTGCTCATGCTTTGGGTATAAAGTCCAGGAAACCACCACCTACTATAAGGTTTTGAAGATGTTTTCCTACATTTTCTTCTAGTAGTTTCATGGTCCTGGTTTTTAAAGCTGAGCTGCTTTTTACCCTTACATGTGGTCTATCCTAGAGAAAGATCTGTGGGCACTTGAGAAGAATATATAACTCACTAACACCTTATTTTTCAACTTTCAAATTTTTGTTAAAATAATTAAAGCCATATTCATGTTTGTGAAGTGGTATCTCAGTTTAGGTTTGATTTTTATTTCCTTCTTGGCTAATGATGTTGAGCAGGTTTTCTTGTGCTTATTTTCCATTGGTATGCCTGTTTTTGAAAAATGTCCCTTTAATTGTTAGCCCACGTGTAATAAGATTTTTTATCCATTTTTTTGGTTCAGATACAGCAGTTTTAAAAAATATATTCTAAAATATTAAATATATGAGTTATATAATTCACAATTATTTCTGAATCTATAAATTTTTTTTCTTGATGGTGTTCTTTCATTCAAAATCTTTTCATTTTCTCATAAAGTCCATTTTATCTATAAAAAAATTTTTTTTTGCTTCTGCTTGTGATGTCATATTTAAAAAACCCTGGAAATCTAAGGTTGTATAGTTTTCTTCCATTCCCATCTACATGTTTTTTAAGCTTTAGTTCTTACATTAGGTTTTTATTCCATTTTGTGTTAATTTTTGTATATTACTTGAAGTAGGGTTTCACCCAATTTTTTTTGCATGTAAGCATCCACTTTTCCCACTACCTTTTCATGAAGACATTGTTCTTTGACTATTCAAGGAGAACTATATATTCCAAATGGGCCCTCATCCAAGAAATTGAGCCAACAATTACATATCTTCCTCAACAGAAAGCCTATGTTTCTCAGCAGCTCCACTGGAAAATGGGCAGAAGACAGCACCAGCCTCTAGGCCCCTGTGAGGTTTGGATACATTAACAGAAGCTACACCAGCTCAGAGTAGGAAGTGGATACACCAGAGCAGTTAGGGTAAGGGTGGGGATCCTGCATTCCAGACTGGTAGGTGTCAATGGGATTGGGAGTCCGTGGCTTTCAGGTCAGTAACTCTGTGTCCAGCCAGCTCAGTCCCGTGGGAGATAGAAGATTCTCCTCTTTAGGAAGCTCATGGTTGGCTGCAAAGCAAACATTCAGTCCATTCACCTAGTGCCCCTACAGGGAGCTCCACAAGCCTCCCACCTGATGGCAACAGAGCAAAGACGTAGATGCTGGCTTTGTCTGTCTTACAGATGGGGAAACTGAGGCTTCAGTAACAACTACATGGCTGGTGCAGGAACCCAAACCTCCACTCGCCTCTCTTGGCCCTCCTAAAACTTTCATTAATGAGGACAGTAATTGAATGGCAAGGACAGGAAGCAACTTCCTTTATCCGTGTGGGCAAGCAGCAGGAGTCCGTGCCTTTCTTAAATACATGTTCACACCTTGCCCCCTTTGTCCATCCAGCACCTACCTGTTGTCCCTTGGGAGCCTCTGGGTATTCCTAGGCTAGTCCTGGTGACCTCTTCCAATTCAGGTAATTGGTCAGAGTCCTGCTTGATCCTGCCTGTCTCCCTCACACCTTCACCCAGTGGAGAGGGATATAGGCTTCGTGGATGCCTCATAAAGAAGTTCATAATTCTGTGGGTATTTGTCATTCCCTTTGACCCCTAAAACCCTGAATGACAAGGTACAAACTGATGGTGCTGTGCAGGTCTCTGCAGAAAGAAATTTGCCCACCTGTCTGCTTTCAGGGTGTCTCTCCAAAGGGAAAAGTATCCCTTAGCCTTAGGGAAGCCCAAGCTCCAGAATCCCACCAGGAGGCCGTCCCATACAGAGGTTTACCAGATGATTTATGTGAGATTCATCTTTGTTCCTGGCCCAGTATAGTGTCTTTCCCCCATGCCCCTACCCAAGCCTCAAAGGTACCCACCTCCAGTCCACCTCATCCTCTGGGTCTGTCTCAATTTGGTCCATGTACTCAAGTGGGCAAGGAGATATTTATACAGGGCTCCAGCTCTGCCCCATTCATGGCAAGCTACATGTAACCCACCACCACTTTGAATCCAGGATTTCTTGGGATTGACAGATGTCCCAATAGCAGTCCTACCAGATAACCAGGAGGGAGGAGCTGGTGCTGGGCTTGGCTAAATAGGAAGCCGAGTCCTAGGCCTGGCCTTGCCTCCCTCTCTGCCCACTGATGGCCTCTTGTAGGAGCTGAGCTCCTGTGCCTGACAGTGCCCATCCCGGCGCTGTGTTCAACTTAGTCAGCTCCAGATGCTGTAGCCTGGAAAGAAGGTAGCCATTCGATTTCAGAGCTGGACAGTTTGAGGTGCATAAAGGATAGATTCTCTCAGGGGCTGTCTCAAGGTCCCCAGCCATCCTCTGCTCCTAACGGACACAAATCCTACCCAACTCTTTCCTCTTGAGGGGAAAGACCCCAGAAAGATTTCTACACAGTTCCTCCCAACTTTAGCCCCTAACATTCCCCCGCAGTTCTGTAAAAGTATTGATCCTTCTTTTTGACTGAAAGCCCGCTTATTTTTCAAGTTGTTCCTAGAGGTTGCCTGTACTTTCAAAATATGGGAGAAGGAAGTGGATGTGGATCAAGTGATAGAGCTTCTGCCTAACATATAGGAGGACCTGGGACTAATCCCTGGGGTCTCCTGGTGAAAAAAGAAGAGAAAGCATAGTTGTGTGGCAAGCCAGTGCCTGTGCGAGTGCCCACATGGTGAGCCAGTGCCCGCACGAGTTCCTGCGTGGTGAGTCAGTGCCCTGCACAAGTGAGTCATGCAGCAACATGATGGCGCATCAAAAGAGAGACAAGGGGAGAGTCAAGGTGAAGCGCAGCAGAGACCAGGAACCGAGGTGGAGCAATTGACAGGGACCCTCTCTCCACATCAGGAATCTCCAGTATTGAATCCTGGTGAATCGTAGAGGAGAGAAAATGAGAAAAGAGGCCAACATGGACAGCAAAAACAGCAGGATGGGAGGAGGGGAAGAGGGGAAAAAGATATGGGAGGAGACAGCCATATTTTGGGGCCACGTTGGGGTCATATTGAAGGAGCTGTGTACCCTCCCTGCATTTGATGTCTAGTGTCACTGTCTGACTCCTCCTCTTAAATTGGAACCCATGAGGAAGGGATTTTTATCTGATTTAATGTCATTATTACGCTCAGTACCTGCATAGACTAGATGCTCAATATCTGCTTATTGATTGAATGACCCCCCATTAGAACCTGCCCTGGTGTCTGAGTGTGCCTGGGCCCTCTGGCAGCCTCTCCCTTGAGGTTCTTTCCCTGGGCCTGGCACTGTCCTTACACACATGGGCTGTCTGGTACTCAGCCAAAGATACAGGGGGTCTTAGTTAAATTCTCACTTCCCAGTGGATGCCTTTTTTGACCTTGAGACTCCTCATAAGTCTTTTTCCATTCTTGAGAGGACTTAGGGATGAATCATGTGTACATGGTGTCTTTTCTTCTTTTTTTTTTTTTAACTTTCTTTTTGAAATAATTTTAAAGTTATGGGCAGTTGCAAAAATAATACAAAAAAACACACAACAAAAACATACAAAGAGTTCTAGCATACCCAGACTCATATACTGAGATTTACCAACTATTATTATTTTGCTATCGATGTATAATTTTATCTTTCCATCTGTCTATCTAACCATCCATCATCTCTCTATTTATCTAATTAGCTTCCTATTTTCCAAAACTGGATAGAATGTAAATCTAAATCCTTGAGAATGTAATCCCTCCATTCATATTTCCTAAAAACATGGATATTTACTTTTCTTACCACAATTAAATAAATGTATTCAGTGATAGAAATTTAATATTGATATAAAGAATACATTATAATTCCAATTTTTTCAAAGGCTCCCTGAATTTCCTTTTGGAAATTTCCCCTCCAATTTAGGTCCAGTCCAGGGATTCTGCATTGCATGAAATTGTCATCTTCTCTTTAGTCTCTATTTCTAAAATAAAATGTGGCAACATACATACAACTTAAACTTTACATTCACTTGCACCCAAGCCTACAATTAATGGGATTAATCATATTCACAATATTGTGCTATCCTCACCAAAACTTTTCCCCCACTACAAACAAAAGCCCTGCACACATTATGCATTGATTCCCAGTTCCCTGTCACCCCTACCAAGGGAAATCTATTCTATGTCAAAGTGAATTTACATATTCTATTTATTTCATAAAAAAGGAATCATACTATGTTTTTCTGTTTATGTCTGGCATATTGCATTACACATGTTTTCTGTTTGTTTACGTCACGTTTTGGCATGTATCAGGACTTTATTACTACTTATGGGCTAAATAATATCTCTTTGGATATACACACCACATTTTCTTCATCCAGTTATCTATTGTTGGACACTTGGGTTTCTTTCACCTTTAGGCAATTATTAATAAACCTAATATGCATAGTGATGCACGTATCTGTTTGAATCCCTGCTTTCAATTATTTTGGGGTACATCTCTAGAATGGGATTGCTGGGTCATATGTTAGTTGTATGTTTAATCTATTGAGCCATTGTGACACTGTTTTCCATCACTTCTGCATCATCTTATACTCCCAGCATGAATGTACCAGGATTCCCATTGCCTTCAAGTCCTCACCAGCTCATATTATATCCCATGTCTTTGAAATAATCCTTCTGGTGTGCAGGACATGATATCTTACTGTACTTTTGTCAGCATTCTCCATGGAAACAGAACTGAAAGGGTAGACAGGGTATATATGTATGAGGTTATAAATATATGTGAGTATATATATGTTTACACACGTGCATATATGTGAATATTATGAGAATTATTATAGGAATTGATTCATGTGACATTGGGGATTGGCAAGGGTCAGTTCTGTAGGGAAGGCTGCAAGTTGGGCACTCTGATGAAGGCAATGACGAACTCACCAGAAAAAGCTGGCTGACTGAAATAGAGATAGGAATTTTTCTCTCTGACTACTGAAAATATTAGTTCTCTTTTTCTAAAAAAATAATAAAGTATTATTCACAAACCATACAATCCATCCAAAATGTACAACGTATACCTCTTAATATAATCAGACAATTGTGCTTTCATTGCCACAGTCAATTCAGTTCTCCCTTTAAGGGCCTTCACAATGATGAGTTGAGACATCTAAAATTGTTGGAGGCAAGGTGCTTCATTGACTTTAGATGTACTCAGCCATAGCTGCAATCATATGATTAATGATTTAAATGTATGAAATACCCACAGGATCATTGCTTGTTTGGCCAAACAATGGACTCCATAACCTAACCAGTGACACATAAACTTCACCAGCATAGTCCACCCCTGTCATCTTGGAATCCACACACATCTCCTTAAACCCTATGTAATCACTGAATAAAAAATATACCTTCAAACTTTCGCATAACATAATTGAAATGTCCAGCCCAAAATGCACTAAGACTTTCCCCAGAAGAAGATGAAAGGCCTTGGGGTAATATTCAATCTTAAACTTGATATCCTGTCATTTAAATTGTTCCACAGGGAAGGGAAGCCTCTGAACCATCTTCACCACTATTCCCAGACATTGCAGGTGTACAGCTCTGAGGGACGCACTCCTGTCTCTCCACCTTCCCTTTAGGAGTGAACGTCTAGTGTCTGACCAAGGGAGGAACTGGGTCTAAGATCATTATTCCTGGAAGTTTGATGTTTTTTTCTCACCCCCAGTGGATTATCTTGAGTATTTGGGGCAACCCCATGGTGGGGACCAGTGCACCCCTTACATCACACAAGTTGCTTTTGTCCCCTTTCCCATGGAGAGCACTTCTTCTAAGTTGTCTGCCACATCCACCTCACCCTACCTTCAAGGGCCAACACCAAGGGAGGACCTGGATGCAGGGGTGGTTCCCCAGGGACACCAAATGGGAACAATTCACATCCTTTCATGGCCTCATAGACAGGGAGCTCACAAGAGTCTGGGATGCCTGGGAAAATCTAGCCATAGTTTCCCACGTGTTCTTACCTAGTCCAATTTGCCTAGGCTAGATCTGTAAGCATCAGTGCTTACTAAACACATACCTGACCCATTGTTCACAATCCAGCCCTGCACGACTTCCACATCCTCCATTTGATCCTACAGAAAAGTTCTGAAATCTAGTTTCCAGCTGTCATGCTGTGTGAATATAGAGAGCACTGCATGATGGTCTCTTCCATCGCATTGAAGGGTTTCTTCTTTGATCCCTTGCCAAAGAACTCAAGACAGTGATTTAATAAAGACTCCATGTAAAGTTCCATTAAAATTAAAATTGGGAATAATTAAAGTAGATGAAGAATAAAATATACCTAGATATCTAACATGTAACTTTGCAGCAAGTAAGGAGAACATTTAACTCTGAGCTTTCTGTAAGTCAAGGCAAAAAGGAAAATAGCTCATTTCACATACCTTATGTAATTGGATGAAGAATACAAATTCACCTGGATAGAAAACACTCTTTGTACTGAATTAGAAGAGAAAGATGCCTGAAAATGTTTTGTGGAAGTGAGGTATAGGAACAATTAAAATTGTAGAAAAAATAAATTTTGCCAACAGCTTTCTGATCCACAGGTATAAGAATCCCAGTTTCTTTGTGAGTCTTGTGGAATTCATCTGACCCTTCCATGCTCCCCCCATGGCTCTCCTTCCTGGCCTTTCTCTGGAATGGGTGCTCCCTGCAAAGGGCCTGGCAAAGTGGGTAGTTTCTTCTCTCGTCACCTGGAATACTGAGTCCTAAAAGTACCTGTTCCCACACTTCTTCTGGATGCACTAGTTCATGTGGGAAAATCATGTAGAGCACATCTAGGATGCTGTAGGGAAGCCCACTGCCACCTCCTTGGTTACTGTGCATGACTCGTGTGGTGGTTTAGAGCTGCATGTACCCCAGATTAACTTGTTCTCAAAGTTAATTCATGCCTGTGGTTTTGAACCCCATTATAAGTAGGATCTATTGATGAGGTATCTTCAGTTAAAAAGTAGCCCATGTTGGACCATAATCCTATTACTGGAGTCCTCTATATGCAGAAAGAAATACAGGTGGACAGGGCAAAACTCACTGAGGGAGCAGCCAGAAGTTAATCAATGAAACCCAGAAAAAAAGGAGAGGTCCTGAGAGGCCACATGTACACTGTCATGTGACAGAGGAGCCCAGGACCAAGTATCTCTGGAAGCCAGCTGCCAAACACCAGCCTCTTAGAAGAAAGCATTGCCTTAATGATGCCTTGATTTGGAGTTTCTCTTATATCTGAAATCAAACAGATAGTAAAACTGATAGATAAAAAGATAGAAAAAAATCCAACAGGGACTTAGGGATTTGAATGACAACCCAAAACGCACAAACATATGCATTATAGCATCCTAGAAGGAGAAGTTAAGGGAAAGGGGATAGAAGGGCTGTTGGAGGAAATAATGGCTGAAAACTTCCCAAACCTACTGAAGGAGATGGATGTCCCTGTCCAGGAAGCACAGCATACCCCAAACAGCATAAATCCTAACAGGCCTACTACAAGACATATACTTGTCAAATTATCCAATGCCCAAGACAAAGAGAAAATACTAAAAGCAGCAAGAGAAAAGAGGACCATCACATGCAAGGGAAACTCAATAAGATTAAGTGCTGATTTCTCATCTGAAACCATGGAGGCAAGAAGGCAGTGGTGTGACATAGTCAAGGCACTAAAAGAATAAAACTTCCAGCCAGGAATACTCTATTTAGCAAAGCTGGCATTCAGTAATGATGGAGAGTTCAAAATATTCACAGATAAACAGAAACAAAAAGAGTATGTCAATAAGAAACCACACCTTCAAGAAATACAAAAGGGAGTTTGGCAGGATGAAAGAAAAAAGCAGAGAGACAGATTTGGAGGAGAGTGTAAGAACAACTAAAATGAAAAAGAGAAATAAAAACAACTTATGACATGCACAAATCCAAAGAAAATATGGCTGTGTAAGTAAATCCTTGAGATTATTAACACTGAATGTTAATGGACTAAACTCATCTGTCAAGAAACATAGATTGGCAGAATGATAAGGAAATATGACCATCTATATGCTGCTTCAAGAAATCCACTTTAGACCCAGGGATTCAAGGAGGTTGAGAGTGAATGGCTGGAAAACAATCTTACAAGCAAACAATAACCAAAAAACTCAGAAGTAGCTATATTAATATCAGACAAAATAGACTTTAAAGGTAAAACTGTTGTGAGAGACAAAGATGGACACTACATATTAGTAAAAAGGGTAATCTTTCCAGAAGAAAGAATAATCGTAAATATTTATGCACCTAAAAGGGAACCTCAAAATATGTGAGACAAACACAGGAAAACTAAGTGGAGGAATACATGCCTCTACAATTATACTGGGGGACTTAAATACACCATTACCACCATTGGACAGAACATCTCAACAGAGAATAAATAAAGAAACAAAGACTTTGAGTAATATATTAGAGGATCTGGACCTAATAGACAAATACAGAACACTACACCCAAATAAAGCAGGATATACATTCTTCTCAAGTGCACACAGATCATTCTCCAAGATAGACCACATGTTAGGCCACAGAGAAAATCTGAATGAAGTCAAAAATATTGAAAGCATACAAAATAATTTCTCTGACCACAGTGGAATGAAGCTGGAAATCTTCAAGGGACAGTTAACCAGATTAGGTACAAAGATATGGAAGTTAAGCAACACACTCTTAGACAAACAATGAATCAAGGAGGAAATCTCAAAAGAAATCAGTAATTACCTTGAAACTAATGAAAATGACAACACAACATATCAAAACTTATGGGGTGCTGCGGGGACAGCTATCCAACATTGTATGTCCTTCCATGGCCCACTGGGTGGACTGTGGGACAGTGTGGGCTATGGTGTGGACCATTGACCATGAGGTGCAGCAGTGCTCAGAGATGTATTCACCAAGTGCAATGAATGTCTCATGATGATGGAGGAGGTTGTTGTTACGGGGGGAGGAGTGAGGAGGGGGGATGAGGGTATATGGGGACCTCATATTTTTTTAATATAACATTAAAAAAATAAATAAAGACAACCCCCCCCAACCCAAAACAAAATAAAACAAAAAAACCTTATGGGATGCAGCAAAAGCTCTACTGAGAGGGAAATTCATAGACATAAATTCATATATCAAAAAAGAAGAGCTAAAATTGAAGACCTAACTGCACACTTAGAAGAATTAGTAAAAAAAACAACAAACTAACCCCAAAGGAAGAAGAAAGAAAGAAATAACAAAGATTAGAGCTAAACTAAATGAAATAGGAAATAAGAAGCACTAGAAAAAATAAACAAAACAAAGATGTGGTTCTTTGAGAAGATCAATGAAACTGACAAACCCTTAGCTAGACTAACAAAGGAAAAAAGAGAGAAGATGCAGATACACAAAATAAGAAATGAGAAAGGGATATCACTATTGAGCCCACAGAAATAAAGACTATCATAAGAGGATGCTTTGAAAAACTGTATGCCAATGAGAAGGACAATTCAGAGGAAATGGACAAATTCTTAAAAACACATAAGCAGCCTACATTGATGAAAGAAGAAATTGATGATCTCAACAAACCAATCATAAGTAAAGAGATCGAATCAGTCATTATAAACCTCTCAACTAATAAGATCCCTGGGCCAGATGGCTTCACAGGTGAATTCTATCAAACTTCTGGAGAAAAGTAACACCAATCATGTTTAAACTTTCCAAAAAATCAAAATAGAAGGAACGTTGCCTAACTCATTCTATGATGCCAACATTACCAAATACCAAAGCCAAACAAAGACACCACAAGAAAGAAAAATTACAGACCAATCACTCTAATGAAGCTAGATGCTAAAATTTTCAACAAAATACTTCCTAATCATATTCAACAGCACATCAAATGAGTCATACACCATGACCAAGTGGGTTTCATCCCTGGTATGCAAGGATGATTCAACATAAGAAAAGCAATCAATGTAATACACCACTTAAACAGATCAAAAGAAAAATATCACATGATCATATCTCTATGATACGCAAAAAAGCATTTGACAAAATACAGCACCCGTTCCTGATAAAAACACTGCAAATGACAGGAATAGGAGGAAATTTTCTGAACCTGATAAAGGGTATATATGAAAAACCCACAGCTAACATCATCTACAATGGTGAAATGCTAAAATCTTCCCCTCTAAGTTCAGGAACAAGACAATCATGCCTACTAACACCACTCCTATTTAACATTGTGTTAGAAGTACTTGCTCGAGCACTGAGGCAAGAACCAGATATAAAAGGCATCCAAATTGGAAAGGAAGAAGTCAAAATTTCACTATTTGCAGACAATTTGATCCCATACATAGAAAGTCCTAAGAAATCTGCAACAAAGCTTCTAGAACTTATGAATGAGTTCATTAAATTCACAGGTTTATAGGATCAAAGTGCAAAAATCAGTAGCACTTCTGTACACCAATAATGAGCAATCTGAGGAGGAAATCAAGAAAAAATACTATTTACAGTAGTAAATAAAAAAATCAAATACCTGGAAGTAAATTTAATTGAAGATGTAAAAGACTTATACACAGAAAACTACACAACATTGTTAAAGGAACTCAAAAAAGACTTAAATGAAGAATATTCCCTGCTCATAGATAGGAAGACTAAACATCATTAAGATGACTATCCTACCCAAACTGATCTACAAATTTACTGTAACCCCCCAAAAATCAACACTTCATTTTTTAATGAACTGGAAAAACTAACTATGAAATTTTGGAGGAAGGGAAAGAGGCCCCGAATAGTCAAAGGCATATTGAAAAACAAAAATGAAATCAGGAATCACACTACCTGTCTTTAAAACATACCACAAAGCTATAGTAGTCAAAACAGCATGGTATTGGCACAAGGATAGACACACTGACCAATGGAACTGAATTGAGAGTTCTGATATAGATCCTCACATATGCAGTCATCTGATAATCACCAAGGCCACCAAGCCCACTCAACTGGGAGAGAATGACCTCTTTAACAAATGGTGCTTAGAGAACTGGATATCCATATGCAAAAGAATGAGAGAGGAATACCATCTCACACCTTATACAAAAATTAACTCATATGGATCAAAGATCTAAATGTAAGAGCCAAGACCATAAAGACCTTGGAAGACAATGTGGGAAAGCATCTACGGGACCTTGCAATAGGAAATGGTTTCATGAACTTCAGACCCAAAGCACAAACAGTGAAATAAAAAATAGATAAATGCGACTTCCTCAAAATTAGAGCCTTTTGTTCCTCAAAGGAGTCTATCAAGAAAGTGAAGAGACAGCTTACCCAATGGGAGAAAATATTTGTTAACCATATATCTGATAGAAGCCTAATGTACAGCATATATAAAGAAATCCTGTATCTTGAAGATAAAAAGACAAATAATCCATTTTAAAAATGGGCAAGAGATTTGAATGGATGTTTCTCCAATGTAGAAATACAAATGACTAAAAAGCACACCAAAAGATGCTCAATATTAGCTATTAGGGAAATGCAAATCAAAACTACAATGAGATACCATCTTACACCCATTAGACTGGTGGCTACTTAAAAAAACAGGGGACTACAAGTGTTGGAGAGGATGTGGAGGAATAGGAACCCTCATCCACTGCTTCTGGGAATGAAGAAGGATCCAGCCATTGTGTTTGGGACAGTTTGGAGGTAAACTAGCTGTAGATTTGCCATATGTCCCAACAATTCCACTGCTGGGTATATAACGAGAAGATCTGAAAACAAGGACATGAACCAATATATGCACACCAGTGTTCATAGCAGAATTATTGACTATTGCCAAAAGTTGGAATCAATCGAAATGCCAATTGAAAGATAAATGGATAAACAAAATGTTGTATATACATACAATGGAATACTATTCAGGTGTATGAATGAATACAGAACTAACAAATGGAATAACATGGATGAATCTTGAGGACTTTATGTTAAGTGAAGCAAGCCAGGCTTCTGAAGGACAAATATTTCATGAACTCTCTGTAATGAATTTGGCAAATCAAGCTGTCTCATAGAGCTAGAGACTGGTAGATAAGCTTACCAGCTTAAGGTTGTGAGCCAATGCCCACACAGGCAAAATCTATAATAAAGTGGAGGAAGGACTTGTGCAGTGAAGGGATAAGATGGAGGCATAGGGATACTATTGGGTTGGCTGTCGCAGGCTTGCATGGGGCTAGGGTCAGGAGGATGGGTCAGATGATCCAAAGAATTGGGGAGAGAATTGGGGGGGCAGGAGCAGGTGAACATGGTAGATTGTCAGATATGTGGTTCAAACTAGAATGTTGAAAAAACTTTAGAAAATATAAGGAAGGGTTACTGGTTTAAGTGTTTGATGGGGCACATCTGGCACAGAGTTCACCTGGGACAGGCTTCAAAGGAGTGTGTGAGTGCTCATCTTGTCATAATGTGTTATATCAGTGGGTGGAGATCCATACAATGATTGGGAAGGTATTATGCCCCCATCCTGGGGAGGCCTGATGTTCTCAAACAGACTGGAGGGTATCTCTCGAGAGCATGGGTGGCTCCCAAAGAGGGAGGACAGACTAGTGTGTCAAGCCCTCAGCATTGTTGCAAGTATCTATGAATCTTGTCCTTCAAGCAGTGAAGTTTGTTTGTCACTGTAGGCCCCTAGGGGAGGGGGAGAGAGAAATAGGATAGATGGAAGAGGAGGTAATTGGGGGGTAATGGAAGTGTTCAGCATGATCCTGTAATGATGGATACAGGCCATGTTAAATTTCACCAAAAATTTATAAAGGGGTAAACCATAATGTAAACCATAGTGGAACCATGGTTAGTAGCTATGTTTCAATGTCTATACATCAGTGGCAACAAATGTAACATCCACATGTAAAAAGATTGTTGCTGGGAATGGGGCAAAAGTGTTTGATGTTGGGTATATGGGTGTCCCCTATATTCAATATGTGACTTTACTGTGACCTAAAACTTTTTGGAAGACATTAAACAAACAAACAAACATGTAGACACTGAGGAAAAAATGGAAAAGATTGCCTTGCCACTCAAAAAATTTTATTTTTATGGTATTTTTCATTTTTTTACTCCAATTTATTTTTTACTGTATTTTAGTTTTTCTAAATTATGTATTCTATTTCTAATTTTTAAACATATCATTAATATTTCATTTTCCTATTAAATGAATTTGATAATATATTAGACTTCATTTTTTAAGAAGTTTTGGATGACAGAGGGGTTCAACTATGACAGGGGAGGAGCACTGATGTGGGGTGTCATTGATGGGAAATGTATAGGTGGGAGCGAGTTCTCCAGGGCATGCCTTTAAGATATATAGATATGTTTGGATGTTTGTTGGGTATTAACATAGGGGTTAGAGCTTCACACAACAACGGAGGGAGTGGTGAGTCCCTTTCCAGGGAACTCTGTTGCACCCCTCCATGGAGCAACAACAATCCCCCAAGTGCAAGAGCAAAGACTAGTGAAGAAGGATGGTCCAATGATGGGCTCTTGATACTGATGACTATGCTTATGAACCTGTGTGCTTGAAATTACAATGAGGCCTAGAGCTGCAACATGCCTAAGAGTTACCTCCCGAGAGCCTCCATGTTGCTCTAATGTGGCCAATCTCTAAGCCAAACTCAGCATGTAAATGTGTTACCTTACTCCCAGCTTGGGACATGACTCCCAGGGATGAGCCTCTCTGGCACTGAGGGATTACTACCAACCACCACTGGTGGTGCAACTATAAAAAGACCTTGAATAAAAGGGGGCAATGGTAAAGACAAATGAGTTTATATGGCTAAGAGACTTCAAAAAGTGTTGGGAGGTCAAGAGAGGTGTCATGCTTATGCATGTTTCAGCAGGATCTCAGAGACAGCCAAAGTAGATACCACCCCAAGTAGGGGTGCTCTGGAGCACTATAGAGACACCCAAGTCCTATGGTCATGACAGATGGCTGTGGAGTTCAGTGCCTTGCCAGTGGGCCCTACTTTGGAACATGTGCTCCTCAGTGTGATGGAGTTGGACTCAGACATGACCTCTCTACACATGCCTCTTCTGTCACTTTTACTGAACTTGTGGTTGGCTCTGGGGTTGGTTTTAGCTCAGGAGACTTGAATTTGGACTGTCCATGTGCCAGCTGGGCCCTGAGCCTCAGCAACAAACACATGCTTTCTGGTTCATTGGACTTACCCAAGTCAGCTATCAGGGAGGTGAGTATGGTCAACCATCACACCAGGGAACCGAGAGAGTCTACAAATGCTAGAAGGAGAATCCCATCCATCAGCCATGTGGGGTCTAAGCCCCATCTCAATTTAGAGGTGGAGTGGGCATCACCATCCCAGGGTCCTCATGATGGAGGAATAAAATATGAATTAGGGTGGACTTACTGGTATTCACTCAGAATTATTTTGATTCTAACAATGGAAGGTACTATTATTGATGTGGAAACAGTGGCCATGGGAGTTGCTGAGGGCATGGAGAGGAAAGAACAGGTGTGATACGGGGGCATTTTCAGGACTTGGAGTTGTCCTGAATGATATTGCAGGGAAGATGCAGGACGTTATATATCCTGCCATAACCCACTGAATGGGCGGGGAGAGTGTGTAAACTACAATGTAAACTACAATCCATGCTGTGTAGCAGTGTTCCAAAATGTTCAGCAAATGCAATGAATGTGCCACACTGATGAAAGAGGTTGTTGATGTGGGAAGAGTAGGGGTGAGGTGTCGGGAGTGGGGGTATATGGGAACCTAGTAAATTTTTTTATGTAACATTTTGTGTCATCTATGTATCCTTAAAAAAAAGATAATAAAAAATTTTTAAAAAACCCACAAAAGATTCCTATTTTAAATCTACTCATTGCATGGTATTTGTCTAAACATTCAAGGAAATTAAAATAACTGGAGTGTCTCCAAGGCCACAGTCATCTCCTGGACCAACTCTGCCAAAACTGGATGAGGTGGCATGGTGCTGAGCACTGAGCCTGGAGTGGTAGAGAGGAGGGTTCAAGCTTGGTGTGAGTGCTGGTGCCAGTTCAGTTGGTGCTACAGCTGATGATGAAGCCGGCTGCGGCTCCAGATTTTGCTCAAGACCTGGAGGTGGAGAGAGCTCTAAATCATAAGGAGTTGCTCTCTCTGGCACTGGTGCTGGAGCTGGAGATAGAGCCAGCACTGGAGCTGTATGAGGCAGATTGTTGAACAAAACCTTTTGAGGTGACTTCGCCAAGCCAGAAAATATCCCTTTGCGCTGGAGAAGCACACACTCAGAATGCGCCCCAGGAAGCCTTGGTAGACACAGGACCCCTGGAAGAGAATCTGAGGTTCCTTTTTTCTCTTGGCCCAACCTGTGTGCTCCCCCATGTTCTTCCCCATGAGCTCTCAGGCACCTACCCCAGTCCCCCTTAACTTCTGGCTTAGGCTGAGTTGGCTCGAGATCCTCATTCTGGATCGGTAGTGGACTGGCATGTTGCTGTAGCTCTGAGGCAGACAGGTTGATCTTCTCATGGGCCACCAGTTGCTGATATTCCTGCCAATACAGGAAATGTGACTTTGCAGCTGGCCCCCGCTGGGGACTGGAAGTGGGAGGAATTGGGTTGGAGCCCCAGATTCCTCTGTGAGTGGGAACTGACACCCCTCTGGGAAAGCCCAGGGAGGCAACACAGGGGAGCTTACAGGGAGGGGTCTTGGGCTCTGGGTGTGGAGAACACTCTCCTCTCACTTTCACCTCCAGCCTGCTGTGGCCTTTGTAGATGGCATCATGCACCTGCACCCTGATCAGGTAGGTGGTGTCCTTGACTCTCGTCCAGCTTGTCACTGGCATCCTGGGTGAAATTCTAAAAGACAGGACCTGACATCCAGGCCAGGACATATCAGGGCCCTGCCTGGCCATCATCAAGGGGCTCCAGCTCATGTGAAGTTCTGATCCCAGATGAGGCACAGACCCCTCACAAGAGGAAAGAGATGACAGCTCCAAGACTCTGGATTTATAAGTGGAAACATGGGCTCCACCAGCAGGTGCCCACCTCCCGCCCTTCTGGCCATGACCTTAGCATGAAATGATGAGTCCACAAGACTCCCGTCCCTCACCCACCTGCTCCTGCCTGGGGCCTATCCCCGCTCACTGCCCTCCCTCTGAACACACAGTGGGAGGTGCTGAGGCAGCACAGGCAGGACCCCAGGTGATGGGCTGGTCTGCATTCCACTGCCCTAGGCCCCCTGAGGTACCTTTGGGTTCTTGCTTGTAAATGGCCAGAGACCAAGGGTGAAGTCTCCACCGATGCCTGGAGCTTCAAAAAACGCTCTCTGTCAGGGACTTCTTAGAATTAGGACCTTGGAAAAGAGGTAAACACAGAGGAAACATCTTGTTCTCTTGAAGGTATGTGTCCAAGTGAGCTGTTAGGGGGCTGTTGCTAGAATCAGGTGCCTGGTTACCAGGGTTCTGAGGTCTGTTGGGCTCTATCTCCAAGGAAGTGAGGTCACTTCCTGGGGTCCTCTTCCCCAATAGCCCTTGTGAGCAGCCAATCACTCACCCTCCTCTCCCACGTCATCTCCCTAACTGCACAGTTTCACCAACCCATCCCTCAATGCTTCCTGCAAGACCTGACAAAGTCAGGAATTAATTTCTTTTTAATCAATCCATTTTTATTGATACATATTAAGAAAGCATATAGTTCATTCAAAGTGGACAATCAATGGTATTTGTTATAAAGAGAGTTGTATGTTCATCACTTCAATCACCCGATCATTTTTGTTATTTCAATAATAATGATAATGAAGAAATAACATACAAACAAAAAAGAGAATTCCTCACCTCTCAATCTCTCTATGTTTCCCCCACTGTACCTAGATGCTGTTTCTGGCTCTTCAATCCAAAGTGTATAATCAATGGCTTTTAATATAATCAAACTGTTGTACATTCATCAACTCAAAAATTTTAGAACATTTCCTTACTTCAAAAAGAAAGACTTATCTTCCTTAGCCCTCCATAACCACAAATCTCATTTCATCTTTATTAATTGACTTATATCAATTAATTTGAAGAGAAAGCTGGGCTCCATTTGGCTCTATTTTCTATCATCTGTGACCCTTGACAAGTCATGGTGCCTCTCAAGGCCATCCAAAGTTCCCTGCTGCACAAATAGATCATTCTACAATGTATTTCTTAGGTATGTCATCAGGTGGATATGAGATAACCCTACAAACTTGTGGGTTGGTTTCACATGTTGCTAATGTTCCAACTTAGAGAAGGACAGATTATAACAAGGAGTGGGAAGCAGCATGGGAACCAACTGAAACCCCCATCCCGATATCCAGTATTTCTCTGCTTCCTTCTGGGGATGCCAAAAAGAAAAATGCTATTTCAGCCTCACTCTAGCTATTTTTCTGGAGGAAAAGAGAGTCTCATGTCTTTCTAGTCTGCGATCTTCCTGGAAGTCTAATAAATACTTTTTTCTGGCCTTACTAAACTGGCATGTTCTTAAATTCTTCAAGGCGACGTAGCCAAGAACCTAGAGGAATCCAGCCCTTCCCCGGCTTCATGAGGAGCTGAGCCCAGCCGGAATGTGGGACAAGAATCCTGGTTTGAGCTGTCCCCGATCTCCGTGCTACTTCTCAGTGGCCTAGTCCTGTGCTGAGGGTCCCTTGGCCAGTTCACCCTCCTGGGATCTGGGCACTGAGGGCCTCTCCTGCCTGTCTTTAACCCCTCCACACTTACAGAGTCAGAATCATTCATCCACTTTCAGTGGAGGGAACTGAGGCTTTGAGAAGTCAGCATATTAACTTGTCTCTAACAGGGCTGGGACTAGGGCCAGCGGGGTTTTGAACCTGTCAGGCAGACCACAAAATTAACTGAAAATGGAATAAGCTTTCCATTTTGGCACCAGAGCCCCCAGTAGGTGGACTGTGATCTCAATCTTGAAAGTGAGAACATCATGGTTTTTGAGCTGTGTGTGTGTGTGTGCAAGCTGGAGGGAGGATCGCTGCAGAAGGCATGTGGGGGTATGTGTCTAAGATGGGCAAGTGCTCTTGGTTCCCCAAGGTGAAGCTAGTTCTAGTGGGACTGGACCCCTGGGTTTGTGTCTGGACCAAATCCCATGGGGACCTGATGCCAGGTGAAGGAGTTAGAGCCATGGGGGGTTGGAGTGAGAAAGGTGACATAGTCCAATTGTTCCCCTATGAGCACAGCTTCCCAGAACTGGAGGTGGCTGAGTGGGGACCTTGTGCCTCTGCCCCCACCCATCTTTGGACCATGATCATCAGCCAGGGATGAGGGGCTATGTCCATGGGGCCATGGTGTCCCCCTTCCTTTTATCCGAGGTGGGCATGCTGGCTAGAGGACCAGAGCTTTCTACAGGTGAAAGATGATATTTCAGTGTCCAGGGAGGACACACTTAGTGACCAAAGGATGCCCCTGCCCTTGCTCACCTGGATGTACCTTTATCTGTTTCTATGGTCCAAGTTTAGGCTGAGGAGGTTGGTGCTGAAGTTGCCCTCTGCCTTCTGTAGAGATTCAGTGAGCCTTTTCCTGGTAAACCCTTGAAATAATAAGTGCATGCACATGCCATCTTGTGATGGAGACAGAGAAACAGTGGTGCTGCTGGAGGTTGAGATGAGTTTGAATTTCCAGGCAATGCCCTGAATTATGGGTTGAAATAATCAGATGTCTAGGACCCTACTGTGTACCCTAGGTAGGTGATCAGATCCAGGGACTTCTAGAATCTCGTTTCTAGAGGTGAGCCGCTCAGCTGCTTTTGTGGGTGCAGAGTCATGTACACTGGGACCAGGAAGGGAGGGAATGGGGAACGTTGTCAGGGAGAAAGTGGGGGTAGTCACCTTTCTTCTCCTTCAGCTGACTTGTAGATGAGACTCTTGTCCATCTCAACAATCCCAACTCCCCTTTCTATATGGCATATCTATTCTAGATATGCCATATAAATGGAATCATTCAATATTACTCTTGTGTCTGGCTTTATGTCACTCAGCATAACATTTTCAAGGTTCATCCATGTTGTTGCATGTGTAAGAACTTCATTCCATTTTATGTGTGTACTGCATATTGTTGGGACATTCATCTCTTGACGGACATTTGGGTTGCTTCTGTCTTTTGGCTCTTGTGAATAATGCTGCTGTGAACATTGGTGTTCAAGTGTCTGTTTGAGTCTCCATTTTCCATTCTTTGGGGAATATACCTAAAGGTGTAATTGTTCAGTCATATCATATTTCGCTGATGTAATTTTGAAGAATATCTGACTGTTTACCATGCCCTTTGCACGATTTTGCATTCCCACCATCTGTGTACAAGGATTTTTTTAAAAAAGATATTTTGAATACCATAGGGCTTTTTTTTTTTTTTTAAGATTTATTTATTTTTTATTTCTCTTCCCCCACCCCCACCCTGGTTGTCCGTTCTCTGTGTCAGTTTGCTGCGTCTTCTTCTTTGTCTGCTTCTGCTGTTGTCAGAGTCACGGGAATCTGTGTTTCTTTTTGTTGCATCATCTTGTTGTGTCAGCTCTCCGTGTGTGCGGCGCCATTCCTGGGCAGGCTGCACTTTCTTTCCCACTGGGCGGCTCTCCTTACGGGGTGTACTCCTTGCGTGTGGGGCTCCCCTATGTGGGGGACACCCCTGTGTGGCAGGGTACTCCTTGCGCGCATCAGCACTCCCCATGGGCCAGCTCCACACGGGTCAAGGAGGCCCGGGGTTTGAACCGCAGACCTCCCATGTGGTAGGCGGACGCCCTAACCACTGGGCCAAGTCCACTGCCACAAGGATTTTAATTCTATGCATCCTCATCAACATGTTCTTTTTTTGCTTTTTAAATTTAAAATAAAATTAATGCCATATTCGTGTTGTGAAGTGGTCTTTCACTTTGGCTTTGATTTTTATTTCCCTCTTGGCTGATGATAGTGGGCATTTTTTCTTTTCCTTACTGGCTATTTGTATGCCTTCCTCAGAGAAATATTCATTCAGTCATTGGCCTATTTTCAATAGGATTTTTAAATCTACTTTTTGTGAAATGTAGCAGTTTTTAAAAATAGATTCTAAAAAATTAAGCACTATGAGATATGTAATTCACAAGTATCTCCCATTCTATAGGTTGTCTTTTTGCTTTCTTGATAATGTCTTTTCGTAAAAATCTTTTTTCATTTTTTCTTGAAGTCCATTTTGTCTATTTATTTTTTTGCTTCTGCTTTTGAAGTATATATAAAAAACACTTGAAATCTAAGGTCATGAAATTTTCCTCTGTTTCCATCTACATGATTTTTAAGTTTTAGCTCTTACCTTAGGTTATTCCATTTTGAGTTAATTTTTGTACATTACTTGAAGTAGGGTTTCACCGCAATTATTTTTTTTCCATGTAAACATCTACTTTTCCCACTATCTTATATTGAAGACACTGTCCCTTGCCTATTCAAGGAGAAATATATATTCCAAAAGGGCCCTCATCTAAGACATTGAGTCACCAATTAAATCTTCTTCAACAGAAAGTCTCAGCAGCTCCCCTGGAAAATGGGCAGAAGAGAGCACCAGCCTCCAGGCCCCTGTGAGGTTTGGATGCATCAGCAGAAGCAGCACCAGGTCAGAGTGGGAAGTGGGTATACCATACCAGTTCTGATGGTGTAGGGCAGAGTGGGGAACCTGCCTTCCAGATCTTTCCTGGTAGGTGTCAAAGGGACTGGGAGCACCTGCATCTCTGGTCACCTACTCCGTGACCAGCCAGTTCAGCCCCTTTGAGGGATAGAAGATTCTGCTCCTCGGATTGCTGGAGAGCAACATTCAGTCCATTCATCCAGTTCTCCCTGCAGGGAGCTCCACAAGCCTCCCACCTGATGGCAACAGAGCCAAGATGTAGATGCTGGCATTGTCTGTCTTACAGATGAGGAAAGTGAGGCTCCAGTCACAGCCACACAACCGGGGCAAGAACCGAAACTTCCACTCATGTCCCCTGGCCCTCTTAAACTTTTGTTAATGAGAAGAGTAGTTGAATGAGGTTCAGTTGCAGCACCCATGGAAGGCAGGGATAGGAGGCAACTTCCTTAATCAGTGTGGGCAAGTGGAAGTAGTCGTGCCTTTTCTTAAATTCACATTCACATATTGCCCCCCTCACCTATCCCAGCGCCTTCCCTTGGGAGCCTCTGGGGATTCCTAGGCCAGTCTGTTGACCTCTTCCAATTTGGGCAGTTAGCTCAGACCTCTGCCTGATCCTGCCTTTGTCTCCCTCACTGGTAGATGCAGTGGAGAGGGATGGAGGCTTCAAGGATGCATCATAAAGAAGCTCAGCATTTTGGGGGTCTGTGTCATCCCCTTTGGCCCCCTAATATCTTGAAAAATCCCTAGAGACTCCCTGCCCCACAAGTTTCAAACTGGTGGTTCTGAGCAGGTCTCTGTGGAAAGAAATTTGCCCATATGACTGCTTTCAGGGTGTCTCTCAAAAGGGAAAAATATCCCTTTGCCATAGGGAAGCCCAAGCTCTAGAAACTTACCACGGTCCTTCCCATAAAGAGGTTTACCAGATGATTGATGTGAGATTCATCTTTATTCCTGGCCCAATATCAGTGTCTTTCCCACATACCCATGCTGCAGCCTCTTAGGAACCCCCAGGCCACCTCATCCTCTGGCTCTGTCTCAATTTGGTCCATATACTCAACTAGGCAATGATATGTGTGCACAGGGCTCCAGCTCTTCCTACCATCATGGTGAGCTACACATAACCCTCTACCACTTTGAATGAGGATTGTATGGAGACTGACAGTTGTCCTCCAAGTAGCAGTCCTACAAGATAACCAGGATGGAGGAGTTGGTGCTAGACTTGGCTAAATAGGAAGCCGAGTCTTGGGCCTGGCTTTGAGTCCCTTTCTCCCCAGTGATGGCCTCTTGCAGGGTTTGAGCTCCTGTGTCTGCCAATGACTATCCAGACTCTAGAACCAACCATGTGCTCTGCATTAGTCAACTCTAGGTATTATAGCAGGTGCAAGAGAAGGTAATCGTGACTCTCCATTTCAGAGCTGGGCAAGTTATAGTGCATACAGGGTGCATTCACTTGGGCTGTTCCTAGGTCCCCAGCCACCCTCTGCTCCCAAGGGGCACTGATCCCAACCACTGTTTTTTTCTTGAGGGGAAAGCCCCCATAAAGGTTTCTGCCCAGCCCCACCCATCTTCAATCCCTCATATTCCTCCACAGTTTATTAAAGGTATTGGCCCTTCTAATTGACCGAAAGCCCACTTAGTTTACAGTTATCCTGGAGGTTGCCTGTACTTTAAAATATGCGAGGGAAGTGGACTTGGCCCAGTGGATAGGGCATCCGTCTACCACATGGGAGGTCCGCGGTTCAAACCCCGGGCCTCCTTGACCCGTGTGGAGCTGGCCCACGCGCAGTGCTGATGCATGCAAGAGTGCCCTGCCATGCAGGGGTGTCCCCCACGTACGGGAGCCCCATGCACAAGGAGTGCACCCCGTAAGGAGAGCCACCCAGTGCAAAAGAAAGTGCAGCCTGCCCAAGAATGGCGCCGCCCACATGGAGAGCTGACACAGCAAGATGACACAACAAAAAGAGACACAGCTTCCCGTGCGGCTGACAACAATAGAAGCGGACAAAAAGAAGAACAATGGAAAGGAGAAATGAGTTTATATGGCTACGAGTCTCTAAAAAAGAGTCTGGAGGTTGTCAGAAGGATTGCCCTTATGCACAACTGAGCAGAGTCTAAGAGACAGATAAAGTAGATATAACCCCAGGTATTGGTTCTTTTGAGGGATAAAGAGACCCACAGGTTCTATGGTCATGGCAGATGGGGTTCACTGCCATATCAGATGGCCCTTCTTTGGAGCTGGTGTTTCTGCGTGATGGAACTGGACTCAGATGG
This sequence comes from Dasypus novemcinctus, assembly GCF_030445035.2. NCBI lineage: Eukaryota > Metazoa > Chordata > Mammalia > Cingulata > Dasypodidae > Dasypus > Dasypus novemcinctus. The sequence continues at coordinate 189,138,532 of NC_080674.1, forward strand.
GATCTCTTTTCACAAGACTTTCATGCTACTTTACTGGAATTGTAGTTGGTGCTGGGGTTTAAGATATATTTAGGGGATTTGAATCTCTGGACTGACAATATGATAGCCAGGCCCTGAGCCTCAACAGACTTCAGCTCCTACACTCTGATTTATTGGACTTACCCCACTCAGCTAACATGGAGTTGAAGAATGTCAACCACCACACCATGGAGGCTAGAGTGCCTACAACTGAAAGCAGGAGGAGTGCATCCAGTATCCATGTGGAATCTAAGCCCCCACTTGACATAGATGTGAAATGGACACAACCAATCCAATGTCCACAGAGAAAATGTGGCATTGGTGTGAGAAGGGTGGCCATGGTGGCTGCTGGGTGCGGGGAATGGGAGGAAGAGATGAGATGGGGAGGCGTTTTCGGGACGTGGAGTTGTCCTGGCTGGCACTTCACGGACAACTACGGGACATTGTAGATCCCCCCAAGGCCCACTGGATGGAAGGTGGGAGAGTGTGGGCTATGATGTGGACCATTGACTATGGGGTACAGCAATGCCCAGAGATGTACTTACCAGGTGCAATGGATGTGTCATGATGATGGGACAGAGTGTTGCTGTGGGGGGAGTGGGGGGTGGGGCGGTTGGGTTGAATGGGACCTCATTTTTTGAATGTAATATTTTTTAAAAAAATGAATTAAAAAAAAGAAGAACATGTAGGAAATGGACACAGAGGGCAGACAATGAGGGGGTTTGGGGGGAAGGGGAGAGAAATAAAAATAAAAAAATAAATAAAATAAAATATGCAAGGACACATTCATATCTTTGGAGCCATGAGTGGTTCATAATGAAGGGGCTATGTACCCTCCCTCCATTTGATGTCTAGTGTCATTGTCTGACTCCTCCTCTAGAATGGGAGACCATGAGGCAGGGATTTTTGTCTGATTTGGTCTCATGATTATGCTCAGTACCTGTATAGACTTTATGCTTAATATGTACTTATTGATTAAATGATCTCCAATCAGAACCTGCCCTGTTTTCTGAGTGTATCTAGGCCCTCTGGCAGGCTGCTCTCTTGTGATTCTTTCCCTGGTTGTGGCAGTTTCTTTACACACTTGGGCTGGTGGGTACTCAACCAAAGACATGAGGAGTCTCACTTAAATTCTCCCTGCCCAATGGATGCCTTTATTGACATTAAGAGTCCTCACAAGTCTTCCTTCTGTTCCATGACAGGAGTTTGGGATGCATCATGTGTACAGGCCGGTTCCTCTTTTTTTTTTTTAACTTTCTTTTTGAAATAATTTTTAAGTTAAGGACACTTGCAAAAATAATGCAAGAACTCCAACATATGCTGTACTCATTTACCCAGATTTACAAACTTGTTATTTTGCCACATTAGTTGTGTAATTGTATTATCGTCTCTCTATTCATCCATTGTCTATCTATATATCTAATTATGTAACTATTTTCTGAAACTTGATAGTAAGTTGCATACATCATGATCCCTGAACATACAATACCTCCATGCATATTCTTAAGAACTTTTGTCAACACATCAAATAGTCATTCAGTTCTAGAAATAAACATTGATATAAAGCAAACATTAGAATTCCTCTATCCTGAAGACACTCTTTTAAGAATTTTTATTTGTTAATTTGATATTACCATCCTGAGGTATAAAGATACACACTGAACAGAGAGACATAGAGAGTTATAGTTACTTATACTTTGCATACTTTTACAAAATAAGTTTAACTGTAAAATAATATTTAAAAGATCTCTTTGAAGGGTATTGTCATTAGTCTAATTTGCCCTGTGACCATGCAGTTTTGCACAAAATTTCATTCCTTTTAATTATTGGCTTATAAACAAATTGTTCCCAACACTTTAAAAGACAGTTTATAACATCATACTTTACTTCGAGCTTTGTTTATTTCCCATTTTGACACATCTTGGATGGAAAACACTAATTCCAGTAAATACTCACTGAGGTCACTGAAGCCTCAGGGAAGCTAGTTTCTCTCATTAATTGCTGCTTTTAGGAAACTCAATACTCCCCAGGTCCTGATAACAGGACTCCTGCAAGGCTGGACTAGAAGAGTGGACCTTCAACCTCGAGGGTGGAGAACTTCACCAGGCAACAATCCAGTCCACACCTGGAGTCACAGGAGAAAGCAGGGTCACTGATACCAGTGCAAGGACAGGAGACAGGGGTGTCTTAAATTTGCCTTCCCTGAGCCGCGGGGGCAGATGTGGGCACAGGCCTGCCTCCCACCATGTTCCCTCATCAGGGACCTTGTGTGCTCCTGTGGGACCCTGATACATGGTCCTTCCCACTCCCTTCTCAGTGTCAGGCAGCCCAGGACACTCATTGCTGAGCGACAGTGCCTTCAAGCAGTTCCTCATGCAACTGCTCAGTGTGCAATTGGGAAAACGAGACCCAGAGAGAGAGGCACCGCCTGTCCTGGATTTTGGTTTGGAAATGAGGGCCCTTATATCCTGGGAGACCCTCTGCACTACTGCCCATGTGAAGCTGGTTTCTTTTTAGCATCCCCAGAAGGAAGTACAAAAACACTGACTACCCAAGTTGGGGGGATTTCAGTTGGATTCCATGCTGCTTCCCACTTCTTGTTATGATCTGTCCTTCTCTGTATTTGCGCATTAGCATCATGGGACAAGAAGCCATGAGTTTTATAGTGTTATCTCATATCCACCTGATAACATCTCTAGGAAATACATTCTACAATGATCCCTTTGTGCAGGAGGGAAACTAAGATGGCCATGAAAACCACAATGACTTGTTGAGGGTCACAGAACCAGTAGAAAAATAGTGCCAAGTATGAGCCTAGTTCTTTCTCCTCAAATTAATTCCACTTCCCCAGGTCTTCCTGGGGCAGCAAGGACGGATGTATTGATGAAACTTTACACAATTAGGGAGACGATAAGGGAGAGGAGGGTGAGCGATTGGCCAGTCAGAGAGGCTATTGGGGTAGAGGACCCCAGAAAGTGACATCACTTCCTTGGAGATAAAGCCCAACAGAACTCAGAACCCCAGTAACCAGGCACCTTAATTCTAGAGACAGGCCCCTAGCAGCTCACCTGGACATAGACTTTCAAGAGAAAAAGATGTTTCCTCTATGTTTACCCTTTTTCCAAGGCTTTGACACTAAGAAAACCCAGAGCAAGAGCCTTTTTTGACACTCCAGGTGTTGGCTGAGCCTTCACCCTCTAAGACTCAGGCCATTTATCCGAAAGAACCCAAAGGTACCTCAGGGGGCCCAGGGCAGGGGAATACAGAGCAGCCCATCCCCTGGGGTCCTGCCTGGGCTGCCTCAGCACCTCCCACTCCCAGTATGTGTGATCAGAGGGGAGGGCAGTGAGCGGGGACAGGCCCTGGGCAGGAGCATGTGGGTGAGGAATGGGAGCCTGGTGGCCTCTTCATTTGGTGCCCAGATCATGGCTGGAAGGGCAGGAGGTGGAGACCTGGTGGTGGAGCCATGTGCCCACATGTAGATCCAGAGCCATGCAGCTGTCATCTCTTTCCTCCTGTGAGGGGTCTGTGCCTCATCTAGGAGCAGAACTTCACATCATCTGGAGCCAGGCAGGGCCCTCATGTGTACCGGCCAAGCTGTCTGGTCCTATCTTTGTAGAGCTTCATCCAGGAGGACAGCGAGGAGCTGGACGACAGAGTCAAGGACACCACCTCCCTGATCAGGGCACAGATGCATCATGACAACCACAAAGACCAGAGAAGTATGGAGGTGAGAGTGGGAGGAGAGTATTCTCTTCACCAAGGGCCAAGACCCCACCCTGGAAGCTCCTCTGGGCTCCTTCCTTGGGTTTTCCTGGAGAAGCAGAGTTCCCACTTGCAGAGGAATCCAGGACTCCACCCCAGTCCCTCTCTGCCACGAGAATTAAAGACTCGCATACCAAAATATATGCAGAGAGTCCCTGTTTGCTTTATTTCTCTTGCTTATATATCATGATATTTTTGGATTTGGCCAAGGGAGGTGGTTAAAGTTAAATTTCTTAAGGATGTTTTGTTGTGGAACAAGAAACTTTATTCATATGCTCAGATCCTGTCTAGCAGCAGATAATGCAAGAGAAATTTGTTTTCTAACTTCGAGAAAAGAGACAGCTTATGCAGAGATAAGCAAGGACAGAGCTATTTTTGCTCTGAAGCAAGAACAGATGAGCTTTTGGAAATCATTTAAGTGTGCCCTTGCCGAGGTGGTACAACTAATCCCCACACCTTCCCACTTCCGATCTCCAGCTGGGGCCAGGGACAAATTCACATTTCCTCTATTGGCAGGAATGTCAGCCGTTGGTGGCCCACAAGGTGAAGTTGTCTGCAACTGAGCTGCAGCAGCACACCTGTTCTCTATTGGCCCAGCATGAGGATCTGGAGCCAACTGAGTCAAAGTCAAATGCTAAGAAGGACCCGGGTAGCTGCCTGAGAGCCCATGGGGAAGAACACGGGGGGAATACACAGACTAGGCCAAGAGCAGAGAGGAACCTCAGACTTCTCTTCCTGGGGTCCTCTGTCGGCAAAGTCTTCATGGGGTGCATTCTGAGTGTGTGCTTCTCCAGAGGAAAGGGATATTTTCTGACTTTGGGAAGTCAACTAGAAAGGTAATCATGCTGCTCAACAATCTGCCTCTTACAGCTCTAGGACCATATCCAGTGCCAGCAGCATTGCCAGCTTTATCTGAAGCTCCAGCACCAGTGCCAGAGAGAGCAACTTCTGATGATCTAGAGCCCCCTCCGATTTCAGCTCTTGAGCCAACTTTGGAGCTACAACCAGCTACATCACCAGCTGTAGCAACAACTGAACTGGCATCAGCTCAATCACCACCTGTGGACTTGGAGGCTTACCCAGAGCTGGAGGAAGGGGCAACATCAGGGCGAGATACAGACCTGATGTAACACCAACTCTGGCTCCAGCATCTCCTACTCAGAATGACTCAGCTGATGAGCTTGAGCCAGTGCAGGCATCAGACCCTGCTCCAAATTTTCAGGTCCAGACATTGCTGGAGGAAGAAATGGAGGCTTCCTTCCCCTCTTCTGTGAGGGGAACTATATTCTTGTCTTCTGTCTTCTTTTTCTTATTTTACATTTTATATGGTTTGGTTTACTTTTCTTGTTAAATTACCCTTGAATTAAATTTGCTATTACTGTTTTCAATTGTTCATATCAGTGTCTTTGGGTATATTAGGTGCTGTGCAATCATCCTCAATATCTTCTTCCAGAACAGTACTTTTTCCCAAACAGGAGTCCTTCACGCCCTCGGCAGTCACTCTCCATTCCCCTCTTTCAGACCTGGGAACCACTCATCTGCTTCTGTCTCCTTTGGTCGCTGTGGCCCAGCTCGGACCTGAGCACCTGCAAGATCTTAGCACCTGGCAAGAAGTCATTATCCTCATTTCACAACTGGGACTCAGGCAGCCTAAGGGACTCACCCAAATTCCTTCCTCAGGAAAGTCAGGGAACAGGGACGGGAACCCAGGACCAGGGTTCTCAGCAGGTCCACGAGTCTGCAGCCCCCTCCACTCACTTGTGTCTGGGACCTTCCTCTCTGCCGTCCCAGGCCAGCACTCTACACCACATCACCCTATCCGGTCTTGGTAGACTTGGTCTAGGAGGTGACTGCAACCTTAGGGACACTCCAGTAATTTTAATTTCCTTGCCTGTTCAGATAAATACCATGTAATGAATAGGCTTATCAATGGGAATTTATTTAACCATGATTTTGATACAAAGAGAAAGGCCAAATCAAGGCATCATGATGGTGATGCTTTCTTCTAAAAGACGTCTGTCTACAGCTGGCTGCCGGTGATCAGTGGTCCCAGGATCCTCTGTCACATGGCAATGCATGTCCGGCCTCTCAGGGCCTCTCTCTCCCTTTCTCTTTTATGTTGATGTTCACTTCTAGCTTCTCCCTCTGTGACTTTCACTCTGTCTATCCGAGGTTCATTCTACATATAGAGGACTCCAGTAATAGGCTACAGGAATACCGTGAGATACTCCTTACCTGAAGATACCTCATCAGGAGGTCCTACTTATAATGGGTTCACATGACAGGAATGGATTGTTTAAGAACATGTTTCTCTGGGGTACGTACATCTCCACACCACCACATAAGTCATGGACAGTAGCTTTGGAGGTGGCAAAGGGCTTCCCGACAGCATCCTGGATAAGGTACACATGACCTCCTTCCACCAAGTCAGGAAAATGGGAATCCAGGAGGAGTTGGGGAACAGGTATTTGTAGTGCTCAGTACCCCAGATTATGAGAGAGGAGACCACTAACTTTGGTCGGGTCTTACCAGGGAGCACCCATCCCTGGGAAGGACCTGGGGAGGAGACCATGTAGGGAGCATGGCAGGATTGGTGGCATTCCACAAGCCTGGGGGATCAGCAAGATGTTGGTCATATTTATTGTTTCAACAATTTTAATTACCTCCACAAAACATTTTCAGGGGTCTTCCTCTTCTCATTCAGTAAAAAACGATTTTTTCTCTCTAAGGGAATTTGTATTCTTCATTCATTTAGAAAAGGTATGTGAACTGAGCTATTTTCCTTTTTGCCTTCATTTACAGGAAGCTCAGTGTTCAATGTTCTCCTTTACTCCACTGCAAAGCTACATCTTAGATTTCCAGGCATTTTTTATTCTTCCCATATTTTAAATATTTCCACCTTACATTTTAATTTTCATAGATTATTATATGGAGTCTTTATTGGGACCACAGTCTTGAGTTCTTTGGCAAGGGATCAAAGAAGAAACCCTTCAATGCAATGGAACAGAGACCATCATGAAGTGTTCTCTATATTCACAATGGGTAACATGGAAGGGTTTTGTAAGTACCAATGAGTCAGGCCTGGCCTAGACAAATTGTATTGGGCAGAAACACATGGGAACCTGTGGCTAAATTATCTTAGGTAATAATAGTCTTGTGAGCTCCCTGCCAATGAGGCATGACAAGATGGTGAATTGTGCCCATTTGGTCTCTGGGTGTAGCAGATCAGTATTATTTATGAATTCCAGAAATAGATAATGGATTATGCTTATAAATAGGTCTTTTCCTCTGAGTACATTAGATTGTAATGGGTTCAGAGGTTTCACTCTTATTTGATTAAATTATGATTAAGGCTTTGATTGGGCCATGTCAGGAGGTGAGACTCACAGAGAAACTGCACTGCAGAGAAGGGAGGTGGGAGTTTTGGGCAGGAGCCCCAGGAAGTAAATACACAGGAGAATACCAAGAGGAGCTTGATCATGATGCAGAGGCCTTGGGAAGAGAGATGAGCCATTTGTCTGATAGTCTACAGCTGGCCTTGTGGAGAGAGGAGAGCAGCTGAGCCCACAGAGAAATGAATCCCAGAAAGAGAGGCACTCAGGAAGCCTGAACCCTTGCAGATATTGGCAAGTCATTTTGCTCCAAAATGTGGCAACAGACTTTGGTGAGGGAAGTAACTTATGCTTTGTGGCCTGGTAACTGTAAGCTTCTACCCCAAATAAATACCCTTTATAAAAGCCAACAGATTTCTGGTATTTTCCATCAGCACCCTTTTGGCTAAGACACCAGGGAACCACCCCTGTGTCCACATCTTCCCTTGGTGTTGACCCTTGAGGCTAGGTTGAGGTGGAAGTAGGAGATAACTTAGGAGAGGTGCTCTCCATGGGCAGTTGGAAGAAAAACAGCTGGAATATGTGATGGAGGGGGATGCACTGGTCCCCACCACAGAGTTAGCTCCAAATTCTCAAGACAATCCACTGTGGGTGAAAAGAATCCATCAAACTTCCAACAATAATGGTTTGAGAACCAGTTTCTCCCTTGGTCAGGCATTAGATGTTCACCCTTAAAGGAAGGTGGAGAGACAGGAGTGTGTCCCTCAGAGCTGTACATCTGCAAGTTCTGGGAATAGTGGTGATGATGGTCCAGAAGCTTCCCCTCCCTGTGGGGTCTAATGAAATTCCAGAATATTAAGTTCAAGATTTTATATTACCCAAGGACTTGCATCCTCTTCTGGTGAATGTTTTAGTGCGTTTCCGGTTCTATGCTGGGCAGGTGAATTATGTCAGATGAATGTACGAAGGTCTTAGTTTTTATTTAGAGATTAAGTACAGTTTAAGGAGATGTGTATGGATGCCAAGATGATAAGGGGACTCTATGCTGGTTTAATTTATGTGTCAAATTGGTCAGGATATGGGGTCTAGTTGTTTGGCCAAACAAACAATAATGCTTTTGGTATTTCATAGATTGAAACCGTAAGTCATTTGATTGCAGCTAAGCTGATTACATATATAGTCAACCAAAGAGTTAGCCTCCAGAAATGAGAGATGTCTCATCCAATCATTTTCTTTTTCTAGATAGGCCAGTAAACAGAATTTATTTGAGAAATGGGGGAACGAAGAGAGCTTGTTGAGAAATGGGAGAGAGAGATGGAAATACACACCAAGATTTGGTACATGCTCCTCTAGGGAGACAGAACCATAACAAATCAGCCAATCATTTTTAAGCCCCTTAAAGGCAAAACTGAATTAACTGTGGTGATGAAAGCACAATTCTCTGATTATACAGAGAATTGTTAACTATAAACTTTATATGGACTGTATGGCATGTTACCAGTTTGATATTGATGAATTCCAAAAGGAAATATTGGATTATGTTTGTAAACTGATCTTTTCCTCTCAGCTTATTAGATTATATTGGATTCAGAGGTTTACCTGATTATGTAATCAGGTAAACCTCTTGTTCCAGTAGGGCATTGAGCCCCCACCCTTGGTGGGTGGGGACTCACAGGTAAAAGGCATGGCAAAGGACGGAGGTGGAGGGTTTTTGATGTTGGATTTGATGCTGAAGCCTAAGCTGGAGTACCAGGAAGTAAACTCACAGAGGAAAGTGAAGCAAGACCCTGGAATAGAGGGACCAAGGAAGCCTGAACCCTCACAGATGTCAGCAGCCACCTTGCTCCAACATGTGAAAATAGACTTTGGTGAGGGAAGTAACTTATCCTTTATGACTTGGTATCTGTAAGCTTCTTCCCAAAATAAATACCCTTTATAAAAACCAACCAATTTCTGGTATTTTGCATCAGCACCCCTTTGGCTTACTAATACAGAATTTGGTACCAGGACTGAGTGGGGTACTACTTTTGCAATTACTGAAATGCTGGAATGGTTTTATAAAAGGGTAAAGGGTATTTTTTGGAGGAATTGTGAGATACTTGATGGAAAAGGCCTAGATTGCTTTGAGGAGACTGTTGGTAGCAATTTGGATGCTAAAGAGACTTTTTCTGATGCTGCAGAAGTAAATGATGAAACTATTATTGAAAACTGGAAGAAAGGCGATCCATGTTTTAAAGTTACAGAGAACTTAGCAAGATTAACTCCTGGTGTTTTATGGAAGGTAGAATTTGAAAATGGTGAGCCTGGGAATTTAGCTTAAGAAATTTCCAAAGTAAACCTGGAGAATGCAGCTTGGCTTCTGCTTTCAGCCTATAGCAAAATGCTACATGAGAGAGATATGCTGAGGACTGAACTGTTGGACACAAAGAAAACAGAAACTGATTGTGGAAACCAAGCCTCTGAAAATCAAGCTCACAGATGAAAGTTCCCCATTGGAGGACTTAACTAAACTTGGAACTGGTAAATCAAGATTGAAGATTCAGTTATCTAGGAGAGACATTTGGAAATTCTTACTGTCTAATGGCTTGGACCCCAGCTTCCTGCATGCTAAACCAACAAGGTTTTTGAGAGAGCAAAACCACTGTCAGCCTGGAATAAAATGGACATGGAAAAGAGACACTGAAACAGAAACAGTTTTAAGAGGAAAACCGTGGAAGCTGAGATCTGGAATTAGGACATCACCTTGGGCCTGGAGAGGAACCCCACCCATGTGTGAGTTTGCTCCAGGAGTCAAAGAGAGTGGATGTTCCTTCCCGAAGTTCTGGGAGAATTTTGCTACCCCAGGGTACAGAGAGGGTGGAGCACATTCCACAGGATTAGGGTGGTTAAGGTCAGCACCCACAGGTCTGAAAGGCATGGACCTGTCCCCCAAAGGTTAGGGAAGGCCAGGTGGTCAATTCATTGCTCTGAGAGGGTTGAGCCTGTATGCCAAAGGTTAGGGGGAATGTTGTCTTCACGTCACTGTACTAGGGGGTTAAGAATTTAAACCAAATATTGGGTAAGGTGTGGCAATCACCCCAACACTCTTGGAGGGAGTGGTCTGGAGCTTGGTTGACACCCAGATGCTTGATGAGGGTGGAAACAGGAAAATGGCCATTGGGCAAGCATATGGAAAGAGTGGGTTCCCATAAGACACCAAGGAGAAGAAACTATCTTCTTAAGAATCACTCTCAGACTTTGAAATTGAAGAGTATTCCTGCAGGTTTACTAACTGTAGAGAAACCGTGACTCATGTTCCCTCCCAGTTTTTCCTTATTCTAATGAAAATGTTTATCCTTGGCCTATCCATTTGTGTATTGGAAGCAGATGAATTGTTTTGTAGGTGTCAGAGGTCTATAGCAGATGTTGCTTTGTCCCAAGACAAACTGTATTTCTTTAAATTGATCGTGATATGATTTAGTACTTGCATTGTAACCGATTTAAGTTTTTTTTGAATATTGTAATGTCTTTTTGGAATTCAGAGGGTGGGGTGTAGCAGTTTGATATTGTCGATAAAGTCCAACAAGAAATATTGGATTATGTTTGTAAACTGATCTTTTCCTCTGGGCATATTAGATTATGAATATTGGTGTGCATATATCAGTTTGTGTCCTTCTTTTCAGTTCTTCTGGGTATATACCCAGCAGTGGAATTGCTGGGCCCTATGATAAATCTATAGCTAGTTTTTTTAGGAACTGCCAAACTGTCCTCCACAATGGCTGGATCCTTCTACATTCGCAAAAGCAGTGGATGAGGGTTCCCATTCCTACACATGCTCTCCAACACTTGTGGTCTTCTATTTTCTTAACAGCCGCCAGTCTAGTGGGTATAAGATGGTATTTGATTGTAGTTTTGATTTGCATTTCACTAATAGCTAGTGATGTTGACCATCTTTTCATATGCTTTTTAGCCATTTGTATTTCTTCTTTGGAGATCCATCTGTTAAAAATCTCTTGCCCATTTTTTGAATGGACTGTTTGTCTTTTTATTTTTGAGATATAGGATTTCTTTATATATTTTGGATATTAGGCTCCTGTATTAGTCAGCTAAAATACCAGAAATTAGTTGGTTTTTATAAAGGGTATTTATTTAGGGTAAGAGCTTACAGATACCAGGCTATAAAGCATAAGTTACTTCCCTCACCAAAGTCTATTTGGAGCAAGATGGCTGCCGACGTCTGCGAGGGTTCAGGCTTCCTGGGTTCCTACGTTCCTGGGGCTTGCTTTTTTCTGGGTTCAAGGTTCCTTTCTTCCTGGGGCTGGCTTCTCTTTCTTCTGTGAGCTTACTTCCTGGGGCTCTAGTTTAAGTCTTCAGCATCAAATTCCAGCATTAAAACTCCAACATCAGAAACCCTCAACTCTGTTCTTGGCCATGCCTTTTATCTGTGAGTCCCCACCCACCAAGGTGTGGGGACTCAACACCCTAATCATAACTCAATCATGCTGAGGTACAGATCAGATGGCAAGCATAATCCAATATCTATTTTTGGAATTCGTATCCATTTCAAACTGCTACAGCTCCTATCAGATATATGGTTTCCAAATATTTCTCCCATTGGGTAGGCTGTCTTTTCACTTTCTTGACAATCTCCTTTGAGGTGCAAAAGGCTTTAGTTTTGAGGAGGTCCCATTTATCTATTTTTTTAACTTGCTGCTCGTGTTTTGGGTGTAAAGTTCATGAAGCCATTTCCTATTACAAGGTCCTATAGATACTTTCCTACATTGTCTTTCAAGGTCTTTATGGTCTTGATTCTTATATTTAGATTTTTGATCCATCTTGAGATGATTTTTGTATAAAGTGTGAGATGGTAATCCTCTCTTTCTTTTGCTATGGATATCAAGTTGTCCAAGCATTATTTGTTGAAGAGGCCATTCTCTCCCAGTTGAGTGGGCTTTGTGGCCTTGTCAAATATCAGTTGACTGTATATGCGAGGATCTATATCCAAATTCTTAATTCTATTCCCTTGGTCAATGTGTCTATCCTTGTGCTAATACCATGCAGTTTGACCACTATAGCTTTATAGTATGTTTTAAAGTCAGATAGTGTGATTCTTCCAATTTCATTTTTGTTTTTCAATGTGTCTTTGGCTATTCAGGGCCTCTTTCCCTTTCAAATAAATTTCATAGTTTTTCCAGTTCAGTAAATGGAATACTACTCAGCTATAAGAACAAATACAGTACAAACACATGTGATAACATGGATGAATCTTGAGAATCTTATGTTGAGTGAAGCAGCCCAGGCATTGAAGAACAAATACTACATGACCTCTCTGATATGCAATAAGTAAACTAAGCTGTCTCCGAGAGCTAGAGACTGGATGATAGCCTTAAAGGAAGTTGGGGGGTAGAGAAAGGTTGCAAGCTGACACCTACATGGGTGAAAGTGATGATAAGCTGGAGGTAAGTACAGGGAAGGGATAAAATGGGGGCATAGGGATACCTTTGGGTGGGGCTTTGTGGGGTTGAGGGAAGCTAGGGATGGGAGGATGGGTCAGATGGCCCAAGAATTTGGGGGGAGGGTGGGGAATCATTTGAACGTAGGAGATAGTCAGGTATGTGGTTGAAACTATAATGTCGAGAAAACTCTTTAGAAGATATAATAAGGAAGGTTAGCTGTTTAAGATGCTTAAGGCGGGGCATCTGACACAAGGCAAGCTTCTAGGGAGTGCATGAGTGGTCATTTTGTCAGTGGGTTATATCATTGGATGGAGACCCATACAATGAGAGTGAAGGTATACCTACATCCTGGGGAGGACTGATGTTTTCAAACAGAGGGAATTGTATCTCTCGAGAGAATTTGTCACTCCCAATGGGTTTAGGCAGTCGAGTATGTCAAGCCCTCAACATTGTTGCAAGTATCTCTGAATACGGTCCTTCAAGTAATGAAGATTGACTGTCACTGTGGGCCCTGAGCGGAAGGGGAAAGAGGTACTGAATAGATGGAATCAGTGTAACTGTGGGGCAATGGAAGTGTGCCACAAGATCATGCAATGATGGACATAGGATATGTTATATTCCACCAAAAATCTATAGAAGTCTATAGGATAAAATGTAAACCGTAATGTAAAACATAAGATAACTAAAAATTTAGAAAATTATATAATCTAAAATGTAAACCATAATGAAAACTCAAGTGGAACCATGTTTGAAAGCTATTGTTTCATTATTTGTACATCAGCTGCAGCAAATATAATATGAACAGGTAAAAAGATCATTGCTGGGGAAGGGGCAAAGGGTTTTATATTGGATATGTGGAAGTACCACATATTATATATGTGAGTTATTGTGATCTAAAACTTTTGTGAAGACAAACTTAAGAAGTAGGGGAAAAAAAAAAGAAAAGAAAGGATGTAGACACTGAGGAAGAAATGGAAGAAATTGCCTTGCCACTGTACATACAGACAACACCTATAGCAGTGATGAAAGGCAAAATGTCAAAAACAGAGCTTTTTCATTTTTTGATTTCCCAATTTATTTTTACTTTAAATTTTCTAAATTAGTATGTGTTCTACATCTAACTTTTAAACCCATCACTATATTCCATTTTACTATTAATGGAACCTGGCAATATATTAGGCTTCATATTTAAAGAAGTTTCAGACCACAGAGCAGTTCAACTATGGCAGGGAAGGAACACTGGTGTGGGGTGTTATTGCTAGGGGGCACATGGTTGGGAGGGAGTTCTCCAAGGCATGTATAGAGGATACATAAAAATGTTCGGATATTTTCATAGTGGTTTCAGTTAGAAACAACAACTGAGGGAGTGCTGAGTTCCTAGCCAGGGGAGCTCTATCACATTCCCCATTGGAACAGCAACAATCCCCCAAGTGCAATGGCAAAGACCAATAAAGATGGGTGGTCCAACAATGAACCCTCGATACTGATGGCTATGATTATGAGCCTGTGTGCCTGAAATATGAACTAGACCTCGAGCTGCAGGGTGCATAAGAGTTACCTCCTGAGAGCCTCCATGTTGCTCAAATGTGACCACTCTCTAAGCCAAACTCAGCATGTAAATTCATTACCTTCCCTCCAGCATGGGACATGATCCCAGGGATGAGCCTCCCTGGCACCGAGGGATTACTACCAATCACCAGCTGATGATGTAACTACAAAAAGACCTCAAATAAAAGGGTCAACTCAGACTGGTAGAATATCTCAGCCTACATGTAATATCAGGTGTTAAAAACTGCTTTTTTACTTTGGATAAAAGGGGGAAATGGAAAGGACAAGTGATTTTATATGGCTATGAGTTTCCAAAAAAGAGTCAGGAGGTCATCAGAGGGGTAATGTTTATACACACCTCAGCAGGGTACCAGAGACAGCCAAAGTAGATAGAAGCCCAGCTACTGGTTCACTGGAGGGCCACAAAGACCCACCGATTCTACTGTCATGGAAGATGGCTCTGGAGTTCAGTGCCATGTCAGTTGGCCCTACTTTGGAGTTTGTGTTCCTGAGTGTGATGGAGTTGGACTCAGATATAACCTTTTCACACATGCCTCTTCTGCTACTTTTACTAGACCTGTGGTTGGTGCTGGGGTTGGTGTATACTCAGGAGACCTCAATCTTTGGACTGTCCATGTGACAGCCAGGCCTTGAGCCTCAGCAAACTTGCAACTCCTACCATCTGGTTTATTGGACTTACCCTGGCCAGCTAACAAGGAGATGAAGAAGGTCAACCACCACACCAGAGAACCAATAGTGCCTACAACCTCAAGCAGGAGAATTCCATCCATCATCCATGTGGAATCTAAACCCTCTCTTAATATAGGGGGGTGTGGACATAACCATCCCAGGGTCCACAGGCTGGAGGAATAGAGTATGGAATAGAGTGGACTTACTGATATTCTACTAAGCAACTATGGTGAATAGTAATGGAAGAAATTGTAGCATTGATGTGGAGAAAGTGGCCATGGTAGCTGCTGCAGGTAGGGAGAGGGAAGAAGAGATATGATGTAGGCACATTTTCAGGACTTGGAGTTGTCCTGGGTGGTACTGCAGGGACAGATGCTGGACATTGTATGTCTGCCATGGCCCACTGGGTGGACTGGGGGAGAGTGTAAACTACAATGGAAACCACTATCCATGTGGTGCAGCAGTGCTCCAAAATGTATTCACCAAATGCAATGAATGTGCCACAATTATGAAAGAGGTTGTTGATGTGGGAAGAGTGGGGTGAGGGGGTGGGGGATATATGGGGACCTCATAGTTTTTTAATGTAACATTAAAAAAAAAATAAAGATGGAAAAAAAAAAAGAAACTTCCCCTCCATCCCTCTATGTGAGGCTATTTAAATGACAGGATATCAACTTTAAGACTGAATATTACCCAAGATCTTACATCCTTTTCTGGGGACATCTTAGTGCATTTTGCACAGGACAGTTCAGTTATGTTAGGTGAAAGTATGAAGGTTATATTTTTTATTTAGAGATTACACAGGATTTAAGGAGATGTGTATGGATGCCAAGATGACAGGGAGTGGAATATGCTGGTTAAGTTTATGTGTCTACTTAGGTTATGATGTCCAGTTGTTGGTCCAAACAAGCAATGATCCTGTGGGTTTTATACATTTAAATCATTCATCATTTGACTGCAGGTATGCCTGAGTACATCTAAAGTCAATGAAATAGTTTTCCTCCAGCAATGAGAGAAGTCTCACCCAATCATTTTTAAGCCCCTTAAAGAGAGAACTGAATTGATTGTGGTGATTAAAGTACAAGTCTCTGATTGTATTGAGAACTGTACATTGTACATTTCAGATGGATTGTATGGCGTATGAATAAAACTTTATTATTAAAAAAAAGAGAACTGATGTTTTCTGTAGTCAGAAAGAAAAATTCTTATCTCTATTACAGCCAGGCACCTTTTTCTGGTGAATTCGTCTTTGCCTTCATTGGAGTTCCCAACTTGTACCCTTCCCTACAGAATTGACACTTGCCAATCCCCAAGGTCATATGCATTAATTCCTATAATAATTCTCATAATATTCACATATATAAACATATATATGCACACATATATTCACACATATGTATCCTTTCTATTCTGTCTGTTCTGTGTCCATGCAGAACTCTGACAAATTCATTGAGAGACCAGGAATTCCAAAGATTCCAAGAGAATGGAAATTCCTGGGCATGACCTGCAGGCCAACTTGAAAAAGAAGAAAAGTTGGAAGACTCACAGTTTCTGATTTCAAAACTTATTATGAAGCTATAGTAAACAAAACAGCATGCTGATCTCAATTCATATGACAACTGGAAAAAGGTGCTATCATGAATTGTCACGAATGTTCCACACAAGTGCATGGTGTTCTTGGTGGGGTGGTATATAGCAGTCTGGTATTTTATGCATGATTATGTTATAAACCCAAACTTCTTCTTTTTTTCAATGTTTATTTTACTTTTTATCCCCTCCCCTCCCCCACCCTGCTGTTTTTGCTGTCTTTGTCCGTTTGCTGTGTGATCTTCTGTATCTGACTCCTTTTGTCTTCTCTTTTCATCTTTCTCCTCTAGGATTCACCAGGATTTGAACCTGGGGACCTCTGATGTGGAGCGAGGTTCCCTATCAATTGTGCCACCTTAGTTCCTGGTCTCTGCTGTGCTTCACCTTGACTCTGCCCTTCCTTTCTCTTTTGTTGCATCATCATCTTGCTGTGTGACTCAATTGTGTGGACTGGGCTTGCTGTGTGGGCACTCAGCTCACCACTCCGGCACTAGCTCATCACGTGGCCACTGGCTCACCATGTGGGCACTTAACTCACCACGTGGGCACTTGGCTCACTGAAGGGACTTGGCTTGCTGCCCAGGCACACTTTCTTTTCTTCTTTTTCACCAATTGGCACCAGGGATTGAATCCAAGGCCGCTTTCCTCAAACTTCTTTAATAAAGGGGGAAAAAGCAGCATAGTTCTGGCATAAAGACAGAAACATACACCGAACAAATCAAACTGAGAGTTCAGAAAGAAACCCTCAGATCAAAGGCAATTATTTTGAGCAGTCCACTCAATGGGGAAAGAATGATGAATTCTACAAATGGTGTGAAAGTGTAGTACATACACATGCCAATGAATGTGGTAATCTACCTCATGCTATATAAAAAATTACCTTAAAATGGATCAATAACCTAAATATACCAGCTGAGATTATAAACCTCTTAGAAGAAAACATTGGGAAAGATAAGGCAAAAGTTCTTGGAATTTAAACCAAAATCTCAAGCAAATAAAGAAAAAAAGGATAAGTTGGTCTTCATCAAATTAAAAAATTTTTGTGCTAAGGACATTATCAAGAAAGTGAAAAAACCAACAAGATTAATGGGGAAAAGCATTTTTAAACACTGCCTCCAAGGTAGTTGTAATATCACAAATATTTTCAGAACTCCTATAGAAAGAAAAACTAATTATAAGATGTGAATGGGGAAATGGACTTTGGCCCAGTGGTTAGGGCGTCCGTCTACCACATGGGAGGTCCACGGTTCAAGCCCCGGGCCTCCTTGATCCGTGTGGAGCTGGCCCATGCGCAGTGCTGATGCGCGCAAGGAGTGCCCTGCTACACAGGGGTGTCCCCCGCGTAGGGGAGCCCCACGCGCAAGGAGTGCACCCATAAGGAGAGCCGCCCAGCGCGAAGGAGGGAGCAGCCTGCCGAGGAATGGCGCTGCCCACACTTCCCGTGCCGCTGACGACAACAGAAGCAGACAAAGAAACAAGACGCAGCAAAAAGACACAGAAAACAGACAACTGGGGGAGGGGAGGGGAATTAAATAAATAAAAATAAATCTTAAAAAAAAAAAGATGTGAATGGACATTTCTTAAGAGAGGATATACAAATGACTAAAAGCACATGAAATGATGCTCAAGATCATTAGCCATTAGGGAAATGCAAATCAAAAGTATAGTAAGATACCATGTTCCAACCATCAGCAGGACTATTTGAAAAACATGGGAAATAATATGGGCTGGTAAGAACTTGAAGGCAATGGGAATCCTGGTACATTCATGCTGAGAGTATTAGATGGTGCAGAAGCAATGGAAAACAGCTTCACGATGGTCAATAAATACATACAACTGCCATATGACCCAGCAATCCCATTCTAGAGATGTACTCCAAAATAACTGAAAGCAGGAACTCAAACACATATGTGTGTATCACTATTCAGATCAGTCTTATTAATTATAGGCTAAACGTGAAAGAAACCCAAGTGTGCAACAATAGATAATTGGATGAACAAAATGTGGTATGTATATCCAAAGACATTATTTAGCCATAAGAAGTAGTAAAGTTTTGATACATGCCATAACATGGATTAAACTAACAGAGAATATGTTGAATGAAATATGCCAAACATAAACAGAAAAACATAGTATGATTCCTTTTTTATGAAAAATTAGAATATGCAAATTTATATGGACATAGAATACAGATTTCCACGGGTGGGGTGGCAGGGGGACCTGGTAATGCTTAACACGTGCACAGGTTTTTTTTTTTGTTTGTTTTTTAGAGATTTGTTTATTTATTTTCCTCCCCTTCCCCCCGCCCCGGTTGTCTGTTCTCTGTGTGTGTTTGCTGTGTCTTCTTCTTTGTTCACTTCTGGTGTTAGTGGCATGGGAATTTGTGTTTCTTTTTGTTGCGTCATCTTGTTGTGTCAGCTCTCCGTGTGGACGGCGCCATTCTTAGGCAGGCTGCACTATCTTTCACGCTGGGCAGCTCTCCTTATGGGGCGCACTCCTTGTGTGTGGGGCTTCCCTACACAGGAACACCCCTGTGTGGCAGGGCACTCCTTGCGCGCATCAGCACTTCGCATGGGCCAGCTCCACATGGGTCAAGGAGGCCAGGGTTTGAACCGCGGACCTCCCATGTGGTAGATGGACGCCCTAACCACTGGGCCAAGTCCGCTTCCCTACATGCACAGGTTTTGATATTAGTGAGGGAAAAGTGCTGGTAAGGGTAGCACAACATTGTGAAGCGATGAATTCTACTGAATCGTAGGCTTTGGTGCAATGGAATGGAAAGTTTAAGTAGTGTATATGTTGTCAAATATTATTTTAAAAAATAGAGACTAATGAGAAGATGACAATTTAGTGCAATGCAGGATCCCTGGACTGGACTTACAAGGGAGGGGAAATTCCAAAAGGAAATTTTGGGGCAACTGAAAAAAATTGGAAATATAATATGGGCTTTATATCAATGTTAAATTTCTAGAACTGAATACATATATTTAATGTGGTGAGAAAAGTGAATATCCTTGTCCATATGAAATATGCATGGAGACATTACATGCTTAAGGATCATGATGTATGCACTTACAATCAAGTTTTAGAAAACAGAATGATAATTAGATATATAGAAAGACAGTGGATGGATAGATAGATGGATAGATAAAATTACACAATGGCAAAATAATAAGAGTTGGTAGATCTTGGTATATGAATACAGCATATACTGGAGTTATTTGCATTGTTTTAGTATTACTTTTGCAAGTGCCCTTAACTTTTAAATTATTTCAAAAAGAAAGTTAAAAAAACCCCAGCATTTAGACATCATGCATCCCAAAGTACTTTTTGGAACTGAAGGAAGACCTGTGAGGATTCTCAAGGTCATCAAAGGCATTCATTGGTAAGGGAGAATTTAACTGAGGCCCCTCGTATCTTTTGATGAGCACCCACCAGCCCATGTGTGTTAGGAACCTGCCAGGACCAGGAAAAGAACCGCAAGGGAACACACTGGCAGAGGGTCTAGGTACCCTCAGATAACAGGGCAGGTTCTGATTGGGGATCATTCAATCAATAAGTATATATTGAGCATCTGGTCTATGCAGGTACTGAGCATAATAAGGAGACCAAATCAGATGAATAATCCCTGCCTCATGAGCTCCTAATGTCTAGACATTGGACATAAAATGCAGGTAGGGTACATAGCACCTTCATTATGATGTCTTAATGGCCCCAAAGATATGGATGTGTCCTCCCATATTTTGAAAGTACAGGCAACCTCTTGGAACAACTTGTAAAACAAGTGGGCTCTGGGTCAAAAAGAAGAGCTAATGTCATTAAAGAACTGTGGGGGAATGTGAGAGGCTAAAGGTGGGAGGGGCTGGGCAGAAACCTTTTGGGGGCTTTCCCCTCAAGAGGAAAGGAGTGGGTGGGTACAGTACCCCTTAGGAGGAGAGGAGCAGCTGGGGTCCTATGGACAACCCCTGAGAGAATCTGTCCTATATGCACCTCAACCTGCTCATCTCTGAAATTGAGAGTGTGGCTACCTTCTTTCCAGGCTACAGTACCTGGAGCTGACAAAGGGAGAGCAACTGGGGTGAGACCAGTGCCTGGCTGGTCCTTGTCAGGCACAGGAGCTCAGCCACTACAGGGGGCCATCAGTGGGCAGAGAGGGAGGCAAGGCCAGGCCTAGGACTCGGCTTCCTATTTAGCCAAGCCCAGCACCAGCTCCTCCCTCCTGGTTATCTAGTAGGGCTCCTATTTGGAGGACATCTGTCAGTCCCCAGACAATTCCGGATTCAAGGTGGTGGGTTACATAGAGCTCACCATGGCTGGGGCAGTGCTGGGGCCCTGTGTAGACATCTCATTGTCCAGTAGAGTACCTGGACCAAATTCAGACAGAGACAGAAGATGAAGTGGACTGGGGTGGGTTCCTGTGAAGCTGGGGCAGGTGCATGGGTGGGAGGCACTGATACTGGGCCAAGAACAAAGATGAATCTCACATCAATCATCTGGTAGACCTCTGTATGGGAAGGTCCCCTGGTGAGATTCTTGGCCTTGGGCTAACCTATGGCAAAGGAATACATTTCCCTTTGGAGAGACACCCTGAAAGTAGTCATGTGGGCAAATTTCTTTCTTTCTTACTTTTAAAAAAAGATTTATTTATTTATTTATTTCTCTCCCCTTCTCCCCCACCCCCCCCCACCCCCGGCCCGGTTGTCTGTTCTCTGTGTCTATTTGCTGCATTTTCTTCTTTGTCCACTTCTGTTGTTGTCAGCAGTACGGGAATCTATGTTTCTTTTTGTTGCAACATCTTGCTGCGTCAGCTCCCCGTGTGGGCGGCACCATTCCTGGGCAGGCTGCACTTTCTTTTGCACTGGGCAGCTCTCCTTACAGGGCTCACTCCTTGCGCGTGGGGCTCTCCTACGCGGGGGACACCCCGCGTGGCACTGCATTCCTTGCGCACATCAGCACTGCACATGGGCCAGCTCCACGTGGGTCAAGGAGGCCTGGGGTTTGGATCTCCCATGTGGTAGACGGACGCCCTAACCACTGGGCCAAGTCCGCTTCTCTGGGCAAATTTCTTTCTGCAGAGATCTGCTCAGCACCACCAGTTTAAGCCTTGTCAGTCAGGGCTTCTCTAGGAATTTTTCAGAATTTTGTGTGGGATAGAAGGGATGATGCATGCTCCCAAAATGCTGAGCTCCTTTATGATGCCTCCATGAAGCCTCCTTCCCTGTCTAGTGCATCGACCTGTGAGGGAGAAATAGAGAGGGTCAAGCAGGGTTCTGAGCTAACTGCCCAAATAGGAAGGGTCAACACTACCAGCCTAGGAGTCACCAGAGGCTCCCAAGAGACAAAGGGAAGGTGCTGGGATGGGTGAGGGGGAATGGTGTGAATGTGTGTTTAAGATAAGACACGGACCCCTACTATTTCCCCACACTGATTAAGGAAGTTACTTCCTGTCCCTGCCCTCCATGGATCCTGTGCACTGAAACTCATAAAAAAGCCCATTCGACCATGGTTCTTATTAATGAAACTTCTGGGAGGGTCAGGAGAGGTGAATGGAAGTTTGGGTTCCTGCCATGGCCAAATAGCTGTGACCTGAGCCTCAGTTTCCTTATCTATAATATGGGCAAAGCCAACATCTACATCTTGGCTCTGTTGTCATTAAGTGGGAGGCTTGTGGAGCTCTCTCAGGGGGCACTGGATGAATGGACTGAATGTTTGCTTTGAAGCAAACCATGAGTTTCCTAAGGAGCAGAATCTTCTATCTCCCATGGGCTGAACTGGCTGGACATGGAACCAGTTAACTCAGAACCAAGTGCTCCCAGTCTCAGCTGTTAAGAAGGAGTACAGTATTAACACATGGGATAACATGGATGAATCTGGAGGACCTTATGTTGAGTGAAGCAAGTCAGGCACTGAAGGATAAATACACATGACCTCACTGATATGAATTAAGCAAATTGAGCAGACTCACAGAGCTAGAGACTGGAATATAGGTTCACAGGAAACAGAAATGGAGAAGAAGTTTGTGAGGCAATGTTCATATGGGCAAAATCTATGATAAGGTGGAAGTGTGTAGTTGTGTAGTGGAGGTGCATGACAGTGGTATAAGGAGACTGTTGGGTTGGGCAGGGCTGGTTTGTCAGGGAGGGGTGGGGAGTATAGGTTGCGCTGTCCATGGAAATGTAGGGAGGGTTGGGGGAGGGAGCAGATGAGCACTGGGGATTGGCGAGTGCATGGTTGAAACTACAATGTTGAAAATGCTCTTTTGATCATAAGGCCAGTGAGGGTTGTTCGCTTGGGGTGTTGGATGTGGGGTGCATTTGGGACAGGACGCACTTGGGGCAGGCTTCTAGGGAGTGTGTGAATGTTCATATTGCCATATTGTGTTATATCAGTGGGTGGAGACCCATATAATGAGCAGGAAGGTGTTGGACTCCTTTCCTGGGGAAGCCTGCTACGTTCTCAGATAGAGGGGCTGGTGTCTCTCGAGAGACACCAGGGTGGTGCCTAATAGGGGAGGACAAACTAGTTTGTCAAGCCCTCAATGTTTTTGCAAGTAACTATGAATCTTGTTCTTCAAGGAGTGAAGCCTGGTGGTTGCCATGGGTCCTGAGAGGAGGATGAGGGAGATATAGAATAGATGGAACATGGGGCAATTTGGGGGTGATGGAAGTGTTCTATGCAATCTTCCTATGATGGATACAGGCCATGGTGAATTGCATAAAAGTTTATAAAAGTGTATGGCTCAAAATGTAAACCATAATGTAAAACATTGACTGTGGTTGATAACTTTGTTTCTATATTTGTACATCAGTTGTAACAGATATACCATTCACATATGATATATTATTAATAGGGGAAGGGAGAAAGGGGGAGGATGTTGGGTAAATGGGAGTCCCCTGTTTTCAGTATGTGACTTGTCTGTAACCTAAAACTTCTCTGAGGACAAAATAATAAAGGTAATGCACTAGGGGAATAAACAGAAGAAAATGTTACTGTACATATAGGACAACAGATCTTACAGTGATGAAGGGCAAAATGTCAAAAAATTTAATATTTTTTCATTAATTTTTTATTATCCCCAATTTTCATTTTTTTTAAATTTTTGCATTTTATTTCTTATTTTTAAAATTCTCATTATTTCATTTTCTTATTAACTATTTATTGGCTTCATTTTTGAAGATGTTTTTGATCACAGAAGGGTTAAAACTGTGGCAGGGGAGGATCATTGGTGTAGGGTGTCAGTGATGGGGGATCTATGGGAGGAAGCTCATATGGGCATACATAAAAGCCATAGAAATGTGTTCACATGTTCATGGGTCATTGTCGCAATGGGTGGAGATTCACACAATAAGGAATATCAAATTTCAACCCTAGAAAGCTCTGTGACATTCCCTAATGAATCAGCAAGAATCTCCCAAGTACAGGGGCAATGACTAGTGAAGGAGGATGGTCCATTAATGGGCCCTTGATATTGATGACTGTACATGTGAACCTTTACTCTTGAAATTGAAACTTTGCCTAATATTATAGAGTGTCTAAACATTGCTTCCTGGGACCCTCCCTGTCACTCAAATGTGGCCTCTCTCTAAACCAAAATCAACATATAAATACATTACCTTTCCCTTAGCAAGGGACATGACTCCTGGGGAGGAGCCTCCCTGGAACTGAGGGATTACTACTAAGCACAACCTAGCAATGCAATTGGAAAAAGACCTTGACCAAAAGGGGGACAAGGTAAAGATAAATGAGTTTATATGACTAAGAGACTTCAAAGTGAGTTGGGAGGTTATTCCAGAGGTTATGCTTTTGCATAGCTCAGCAAGATCTCATTAACTGCCAACATAGATACTACCCCAAATAATGGAGCTCCTGAAGTCTCTGGAGACCCATACTTAGTCAGGGCAGATAGCTGAGGAGTTTGGTGCCTTGTCTGTGGGCCCTACTTAGAAATTTATGGTCCGCAGAGTGACAGAATTGGACTCATTTGTGGTTTCCCTACACAAGGGTCTTCTGTCTTTCTATTTGAACCTATAATTAGTATTAGAGTTCATAGGAGTATGTCCAAGAGACTTAAATCTTTGGGCCATCTATGTGCCAGCTGGGCCCTGAATCTCAATGGAGTTGCAATACCTAATTCCAGTTCAGTGGTCTCGTCCAGGACAACTAACGTGGAGGTGATGATGGACAACTATCATACCAAGGAACTGAGAGCATCTACAACTGCAAGCAAGAGAGTCCCATCATCGGTCCATCAGCCCCCATCTCAATTGGAGGTGGAGTGGGCAACACTATCCCAGAATTCTCAGGATTGGGAGTGAACTATGGAATAAAGTATTCTTATTGGTATTCTACTATAGACTTTTTGCTATTCTAGCAATGGAAGAAATTATATAATTGAAGTGTAGGCAGTGGCCACTGGAAGTTCTGAGGGCAGGGAGAGGGAAAAACAAGTGTAATATGGTGGCATTTTTGGGACTTGGAAATGCCTGAATGACATTATAATGTCAGATACAGGCCATTTAAAATCTTGCCATAACCTACAGAATTGCGTGGGAGAGAGTGTAAACTGCAATGTCAACTTTAATCCATGCTTAGTGTCAATTCTCCAAAATGTGTTCATCAATTGCAGTGAATTTACCTCACTAATGAAGGATGTTGTTAATGTGGGAAAATGGAGGAGGTGTGGGGAGCGGGGCATATGGGAATCACCTATATATTTTATGTGACATTTGTATGGTTGAATTATTTTTTTTGTTTAAAAATGTGCTAACGATTGAATGGACATTTCTCCAAAGAAGATATACAAATGGCAAATAATCACAAGAAAAGATGCTCAATGTCATTGGCCAAGAGGGAAATGAATGTCAAAAGCAATGTGAGATACCACTTTCCAAAACACTTCCAAACCCTCCTAGGGTTGGAAGGATGGGTCAGATGGTCCAAGGAATTGGGGGAGGGTTGGAGAAGAGCACGTGAAATGGGAGGTTGTTGGGTATGTGGTTTAAACTATAAAGTTGAGAAAACTCTTTAGAAAATATAATAAGGAAGGGTTACTGGTATAATGTGTTTGCCAGGGTCATCTGAAACAGGATTCATCTGGGGTAGTCCGTTAGGAAGTATGTGAGTGTTCAAGTCACAGTGTGTTATATCAGTGAGTGGAGACAAATACAATGAGCAGGAAGGTGTTATGTCCCCTTCCTGGGGAGGCCTAATATTCTCAAACAGAGGGGAGGGTGTCCCTTGAGAGCATGGATGGCTCCCAATGGGGGAAGACAAACTTGTGTGTCAAGCCCTCAGCACTGTTGCAAGTATATGAGAATCTTGTCCTTCGAGCAGTGAAGCTCAGTTGCCACTGTGGGCCCCTAGGGGAGGGGGAGAGAGGAATAGAATAGTCGGAAGAGGGGGTAACTGAGTGTAATGGAAGTGTTCTGCATGATCCTGCAATGATGGATACAGGCCAGGCTGAATATCACCAAAAAGTTATAAAGGTGTAGAGTCTAAAATGTAAACCATAATGAAAACCATAATGGAACTATAGTTAATAGCTATGTTTCAATATCTTTATATCAGTGGCAGCAAATGTAACATCCACATGTAAAAAGATAATTGCTGAGGAAGGGGTAAAAGATTTTGATGTTGGGTATATTGGAGTTTCCTATAGGCAATATATGACTTTACTGTGACCTAAAACTTGTTTGAAGACACACACACACACATATAAAGGATGTAGATACTGAGGAAGAAATGGAAGAGATTGCCTTGCCACTGTACATACAAGACAACACCTATTCCAGCAATGAAAGGCAAAAGGTAAAAAAAAATTTTTAATGATATTTTTCACTTTTTTAATACCCCAATTTATTTATAACTTTAGTTTTCTAAATTATTATGCATTCTATTTCTAATCTTTAAACCTATCATTACTATTTAATTTTCCTATTAATTGAATTTGGTAATATATTGGACTTTATTTTGAAGAATTTTGGATCACAGAGTAGTTCATCTATGGCAGGGGAGGAGAATGGATGAGGGGTATCAGATGGGGAATGCATGGGTGGGAGGGATTCCTCAGGACATGCACATAAGGTATATAGATATGTTCGTATGTTCATTGGGTGTTGACATGGGGGTAGAGTTTCACACAACAACTGAGGGAGTGCTGAGTTCCTATTCTGGGAAACTGTTGCATTCCCCTATGGAGCAACAACAATCCCCCAAAGTACAAGGGCAAAGATCAATGAAGAAGGATGGTCCAATGATGGGCCTGTGATACTGATGATTATGCTTATGAGCTGTGTGCTTGAAATTTCGATTAGGCCTAGAGCTGCAGGGTACCTAGGAGTTACCTCCTGAGAACCTCCATGTTGCTCACATATGCCACTCTCTAAGCCAAACTCAGCATGTAAATGCCTTGCCTTCTCCCCAGCCTGGGATATGACTCCTGGGGATGAGCCTCCCTGGCACCAAGGGATTACTACCAATCAATAGCTGGTGATGCAACTAGAAAAAGACCTTGAATAAAAGGAGGAAATGATAAAGACAAACGAGTTCATATGGCTAAGAGACTTCAAAATATGTTGGGAGGTCATCAGAGGGTCATGCTTATGCACATCTTAGCAGGATCTCAGAGATAGCCAAAGTATATACAACCCCAGGAAGGGCAACTCCTGAGGGCTATGGAGACACACAGACCCTACAGTCATGACAAATGGCTCTGGAGTTTAGTGCCTTATTAGTGCGCCCTACTATGGAATTTGTGCTGCTGAGTGTGATGGTGTTTGACTCAATGTGATCTCTCTATTCATGGCTCTTCTGTCACATTTACTGAACCTGTGGTTGGTGCGGGGGTTGGTGTATGGTCTGGGGACTTAAATCTCAGGAATGTCTATGTGCCAGCTGGGACCTGAGCCTCAGCAGAGTTGCAACACCTACTCTCCAGTTCATTGGAAGTACCCAAATCAGCTAACAGGGAGGTGAGGATGGTCAACCACCACACCAGGGAACTGAGAGAGTCCACAGCGGTAAGCAGGAGAACTCCATCCATAAGCCATGTGGGATCTAAGCCCCCTCTCAATTTAGTGGGGAGTGGACATCACCATCCCAGGATCCTCAGGATGGAGGAATAAAATATGGATTAGAGTGGACTTACTGGTATTCTACAATAGAAATTATTGTGACTCTAGCAATGGAAAAAATTATATCACTGATGTGGAGACAGAGACCATGGGAGTTGCTGAAGGCAGGGAGAGGGAAAAGAGATGTGATATTGAGGCATTTTTGGGACTTGGAATTGTCCTCTAGGAGATTGCAGGGATAGATGTAGGACACTATATATCCTGCCATATCCCACTGAATGAAATGAGAGGGAATGTAAATGACAACATAAACTATAATCCATGCTGTGTAGCAATGCTCCAAAATGTACTCATCAAATGTACCACACTAATGAAAGAAGTTGTCGATGTGGGAGGAGTGGAGGTGTGGGTAGTGGGGTATATGAGAACCTCTTATATTTTTTAATATAACATTTGTGTGACCCATGTATCTTTTTTAAAAAAGATAATAAAATGTTTAAAAAGACATATTAGAATTCCCAGGCCTCTTGGCCTGAGGCTACAGACAAAGGGGACTCCAGGGATCCACCACTCAAGGAAAGGGGATAGAGAGGGACCCAGCCTAAGGCTGACCCAGCTTCTGGCCCAGAAATTTTGTCTGCTGTGTTCCACCAGTTCTTCCAGGCCAGGTACCCTGTGGTTTGCCCTGGGAGGCAGCACAGGTCTGGTAAATCCAACCATCACAATCTCCCTCTTTTCTATCAGGGACTGTTTGTGGAGGACACTCCTCCCCAGGAAAGGGGAGGGAGAGGGACATAGCCTAAGGCTGACTCAGCTTTACCTCACAAATTTGGTCTGCTATGTCACAGGAACTCTATCAGGCCATGTGGAGCTGTGTCATTGTTTGCCTAGGAAACCAGCAGGGGACTAAGGACATACGACTTTTCAGTCTCCATCTCTATTATTTGGGACTGCTTGTTGAGGATACAGGGGGTAATGAAATTACTTTCTACTCAGGAAAGAGAGGGGGCTGCCAGAGAAGGCCAGATAAATGTCTCTGAGAAATTTGAATTACAATGATCTTAGTCTCCAGGCAGGAAGCTCTATCACAATGATTAGGTCTGCCTTGCAACAAACACTCCAACCAGGCATTGAACTCCAAGCTACCAAAGAGTGTCATCAGCTGGCCAACCAAGGAAATGAAAGTGAGAAAATTAAAAATAAATAAGAGAGATTTAATTAAGGCTTTATAGCTTCCCTCTCCAAGGCCCTAGGAAGTGGGTCTGCAACCAATTACTGGTCCCAGAGCCCAGTTTTGAACAACTAGGAGGGGCAATCCTAACAATCCAGATTGAGTCAAGAGTCAAAGAGCAGTGGTAACACAGGCCTCCCGCCACTAAATCCCTACAAAAGAGAAAGAAATTGAGCATCTGAGTAAAATATATCCTAATCAGATGTCTAGACAACAGCAAAAAATCACAAGCCATACTAAGAAAATAGAAGATATGTCCCAGGAAAAAGAATAGACAAAAGCCCCAGAAGTGACACAGGAATGAGGGAATGAATTAATGAGATGCCCAGAAATTTCCAAACAAATTAGTGACTTGAAAGACAACATGGCTAAAGAGATAAATGACACAAAGATGAAATTGGATGGGTGCAAAGAAGTATTTGAAATCCTGAATGGAAAAGTAACAGAGCTTAAGGGAATGAAAGACAAGGTAGGTGAGGTAAAAATCACATTTGAGGCATACAAGAGCAGACTCAAAGTGATAGAAGAAAGAATGAGTGATACAGAAGAAAGGACAGCTGAAACTGAAGAGAGAAAAGAATGGAAAAAATAGAGCATGGGCTCAGAGAGTTGAATGACAACACAAAATGCAGCAACATTCATGTCATGGGAGTTCCAGAAGGAGAAGAGAAGGGAAAAGGGGCAGAAAGGGTATCTGAGGAAATACTAGCTGAAAAATTTCCAACACTCATGAAAGAAATGAACTTACATGTCCAAGAAGGGCACCGTACCCCAATCAAAATAAATGAGAATAGACCTATTCCAAGATACACACTGCCCAAATATCAAACATCAAAGATGAAGAAAAAATTCTCAGAGCAGCAAAGAGGAAGCTAACTATTACAAGCAAGGGATGCCCATTAAGACTTAGCATGAATGTCTCTTCACAAACCGTGGATGCAAAAAGACAGTTATATGACACAATTAAGATACTGAAAGAGAAAAACTGCCAGCTGAGAATTTATTACCCAGAAAAATTTTCTTTCAAATATGAAGGTGAGTATGAAATAGTCACAAACAAACAGAAACTAAGACAGTTTGCAAAAAAGAATCCAACTTTGCAGGAAATAGTAAAGGAAGACTTACAACCTGAAAGAAAAAGACAGGAGAGAGAGGCCTGGAGGAGAGTAGAGAAGAAAGAATAGAGAAAGGATATCCAAAAGATGAAAAAGACAGCAAAAATATGATATGACATATAAAGAACAAAGAATAAAATGGTGGAAGTAAATAATGCATTTACAATAATATCATTGAATGTGAATGGATTAAACCACCAATCAAAAGATACAGACTGACAGAATGGATAAAAAAACATGAAACCATCCTTATGCTGTTTAGAAGAATCTCTATTAGGCCCAAGGATGCAAACCGGCTGACAGTGAAAGGTTGGAAAATGATACTTCATGCAAATAGCAAACAAAAGTGAGTGGGACATGACTCCTGGGGATGAGCCTCCCTGGTGCCAAGGGATTACTACCAAGCACCAGCTGATGATGTAACTAGAAAATGACCTTGAATAAAAGGGTCAACTCGGACCAGCAGAATATCTCAGTCTACATATAATACTGGAGTTAAAAATGCTTTTTGACCTGAAAAAAAGGGGGAAATGGAAAGGACAAATGAGTTTATATGGATATGAGTCTCCAAAAAGAGCCAGGAGGTTATCAGAGGGGTTGCCCTTATGCACACCTGAGCAGAGTCCCAGAGACAGACAAAGTAGATACAACCCCAGGTATTGGTTCTTCTGAGGGCTACAGAGACCCACAGGTTCTATGGTCATGGCAGATGGAGTTCAGTGCCATGTCAGTTGGCCCTAGTTTGGAGTTCGTGTTTCCATGTGATGGAGCTGGACTCAGATGTGATCTTTGTCCACAAGCCTCTCCTGATACTTTTAACGGATCTTTAGTTGGTGCTGGGGTTTAGTGTATACCCAAGGGACCTGAATCTGTGGACTGACCATATGATAGCCAGGCCCTGAGCCTCAACAGACTTCAGCTCCTACACTCTGGTTTATTGGACTTACCCCACTCAGCTAACATGGAGGTGAAGAAGGTCAACCACCACACCAGGGAGCCAAGAGTGCCTACAACTGAAAGCAGGAGAATTGCATCCAGCATCCATGTGGAATCTAAACCCCCTCTTGACATAGATGTAGAGTGGACACAACCATTCTAAGGTCCACAGGATGGAGGAATAGAGTATGGATTAGAGTGGACTTACTGATATTCTATACATGAACTATTGTGATTAGTAATTGAAGAAAATGTGGCATTGGTGTGGAGAAAGTGGCCATAGTGGCTGCTGAGGGTAGGGAGTGGGAGGAAGAGATGTGATGTAGGGACATTTTCGGGACTTGGAGTTGTCCTGGGTGGTGCTGCAGGGACAGTTACCAGACATTGTATGTCCTGCCATGGCCCACTGGGTGGACTGTGGGAGAGTGTGGGCTATGGTGTGGACCATTGACCATGAGGTGCAATGGTGCTCAGAGATGTATTCACCAAGTGCAACGAACATCTCATGATGATGGAGGAGGTTGTTGTTATAGGGGGAGGAGTGGGACAAGGTGGGTGGGGGGTATATGGGGGCCTCATATTTTTTGAATGTAACATTAAAAAAAAGACAAAAAAATAAAAGAAATAGAAACAACATGACTTTAGGAAAAAAAAAACACACACCCAAAAAAGTGAGTAGGGATAGCTAGAGTAATATTGGACAATATAGACCTTAATAAAAAAATTGAGATACAGAAATCCATTATATATTAATATATGGATTAGAGTGGACTTACTGGTATTCTACTATAGAATTATTGTGACTCCAGCAAAGGTAGAAATTATATTATTGATATGGAGACCATGGTCATGGGGTTGCTCAAGGCAGAGAGAGGGAAAAAGAGGTGTGATATTAGGGCATTTTTGGGACTTGGAGTTGTCCTCAATGATATTGCAGGGACAGATGCAGGACATTATATATCCTGACATCCCACTGAATAGACTGGGACAGAGTGTAAACTACAACATAAACTATAATCCATGCTGTGTAGCAATGCTCCAAAATGCACTCATCAAATGCAATGAATTTACCACACTAATGAAAGATGTTGTTGATGTGCAAGGAGTGGGGGTGTGGAAAGTGGGGTATATGGGAATCTCATATTTTTTCATGTAACATTTTGTGTGATCTATGTATCTTTAAAACAGAAGTAAATAAAAAAAAATTTAAACACAAAGGAAAAACAGACATCTCTACAATAATTAGAGCGATCAACACTCCACTCACATTGCTAGATAGAAAAATTAGAAGGTCAACAAGGAAATAGAGAAATTGAATAATATGATAAACAAGTTAGACCTAACAGACATACACAGAATGCAGCTTCCAAAATCAGCAGAGTATACATTCTTCTCAAGTGCCCATGGATGTTTCTCCAGGATAGATGACAAGTTAGGGCACAAGGCAGCTCCCAATAAATATAAAAAGACTGAAATTATCAAAGCACTTTCTTAGACCATAAAGGAATGAAACTGGAAATCAATAATAGACAGGGAAAGAGTAAATTTGCAAATGTGTGGAGGCTGAACAATTCATTCCTAAATAATCAGTGGGTACTCAGCTAAGATGGAGTTGAAGAAGGACAACCACCACACCATGGAGCCTAGAGTGATTACAACTGAAAATGGGAGGATTGCATCCAGCATCCAGGTGGAATCTGAGCCTCCTCTTGACATAGAGGTGCAATGGACACAACCAATCCAATGTCCACATAGAAGAGGTGGCATTGGATTGGGAAAAGTGGACATAATGGACAAAGGGTATGGGGAAAGGCAGGAAGAGATGAGAGGTGGAGGCATCTTCGGGACATGGAGCTGCCCTGGATGGTGCTTCAGAGGTAATCACCGGACATTGTAAATCCTCACAGGGCCCACTTGATGGAATAGAGGAGAGTATGGGCCATGAGGTGAACCAATGTATATGAGGTGCAGAGGTGCCCAAAGATGTACTTACCAAATCCAATGGATGTGTCATGATGATGGGAACGAGTGTTGTTGGGGGGGGGGAGAGGGGGGGGTGGGGGGGTGGGGTTGAATGGGACCTCACATATATATTTTTTGTGTAATATTATTACAAAGTCAATAAAAAATAAAAAAATTAAAAAAAAAAATCAGTGGGTCAAGAAGAAATTGCAAGTGAAATCAGTAAATATATTGAAACAAATGAAAATTAGAACACAACATATCAAAACTTATGGGATACAGCAAAGACCATCTTGAGAGGGAAGTTTATAGCCCTGAACACCTATATTAAAAAAGAAGAAAGAGCTAAAATCAAAGATGTACCTAAACAACTAGAGGCACTGGAAAAAGAACAACAAACCAACCTCAAAGCAAGCAGAAGGAAGAAAATAATAAAGATTAGAGCAGAAATAAATGAAATTAAAAAAAAAAAAGAGAAAATCACAACAAAAAGCCAGTTCTATGAGATCAATATAATCAGCAAACCAGATGATGGCTGCCCAAAGATGAGCTGGGAAATTCTCACTCAATGCTGCAATCACGTCCCCTTTTAAGGCCTTCAACTAATTGGATAAAGCATCACTCCATGCTAATGGCAATCTCCCTGATGGATGTAATTATCATTAGCTATCTATGATTTCCCACTGCAGTAAAGTCAATGGTGACTAACGTCCATAAATGCCCTTGTATTACAGTTAGCCCAGTGCTTGCTTGACCAAACAACTGGGTAAAATTATCTGGCCGAGTTGACACATTAGCCTAACCACCACAGTGGATATTATGAGAAACTGTATGCCAACAAACTAGACAAACTAGATGAAATGGACAAATTCCTAAAAATGCACAAAAAACCTACACTGATGCTACAAAAATACAAGAACTTAACAAATCAATCACATTCCAAGAGATTGCATCCATCATCAAAAATCTCCCAGCAAAGAAATGTCCAGGACCAGATGGCATCACAGGTGACTTCGAAAAGAATTAACACCAATCCTGTTTACACTCTTCCAAAAAATTGAAGAGGAGGGAAAATTAACCACACATTTTATGAGCCCAACATTACCCAAATACCAAAGCCAGATAAAAATACTACAAGAAAAGATTATTACAGATCAATCTCTCTAGTAAACATAACTGCAAAAATTCTCAACAAAATCCTTGCAAATCAAATCCAGCAGCATATCAGAAACTTATACATCATGATCAAGTGGAATTTATACCTGCTATGCAAGGCTGGTTCAAAATAAGAATGTCAATCAATGTAATACACCTCATTAACAAATTGAAGGAAAAAAACACATGACCATTTCAACATATGACTTTTTCAGGGTCCAGAACTAGTAGAGATACAGAGCCAGGTGGAGCCCAGCACTTTCAAATTTATTGATATAAATCAATTTTAAAGATGAAATGAGATTAGTGATTATGTAGGTCTGAGGAAGGAATGCTAAGAGGTGTGGAGTCTTTCTTTCTGGAGTATGGAAATTGTTCTAAAATTTTTCAGGTGATGGATGTACATTTTGATTATACTAAAAGCCGCTGATAACACACTTTGGATAGAATAGCCAGAAACTGCATCTAGGAACAGTGGGGGAAGCACAGATTGAGAGTTGAGGAATTTTCTTGTTTGTTTGTCTGTTATTTATTATCATTATTATTGAAATAATGAAAATGCTCATAATGATTGAAGTGATGAACACAGTACACTGTTTATAGCAAATACCATTGATTGTATACTTTGAATGAACTGTGTACTTTCTTAATATAGATCAGTAAAATTGATTTGTTTAAAAAAAGTAATTCCTGACTTTGCCAGGACTTGCATGGGCACTGAGGAGGGAGGTATTGGTGAAACTGAGCACAGTTAGGGAAATGACATGGGAGAGGAGGGTGAGTGATTGGCTGCTCACAGGAGCTATTGGAAGAACCCCAGTAAGTGACCTCACTTCCTTGGAGATAGAACCCAACAGAACTCAAAACCCTGGTAACCAGGCTCCTTGATTCTAGAGCCAACCCCCTAACAGCTCACTTGGACATAGATTTTTGAGAGAACAAGATGTTTTCTCTATGTTTATCTCTTTTCCGAGGCTCTAACACTAAGAAAACCCGGAGGGAGAGACTTTTTCGATGCTCCAGGAGTTGCTTGTGCCTTCGCCCTTGAAGACTCTGGCCATTTACCAGGAAGAACCCAAAGGTACCTCAGGGTCAGAGCAGCGGAATGCAGACCAGCCCATCACCTGGGGTCCTGCCTGGGCTGCCTCAGCATCTCCCACTCCCCTTGTGTGCTCAGAGGGGAGGGCAGTGAGTGGGGACAGGTCCCGGGCAAGAACAGGTAGGTGAGGGATGGGAGCCTGGTGGACTTGTCATTTCATTACTAGGTCATGGCTGGCAGGGCTGGAGGTAGAGACCTGGCAGTGGTGCCCCTCTGCCCACAAATAAGTCCAGAGCTGTGGAACTATCATTTCTTTCCTGCTGTGAGGGGTCTGTGCCTCATCAGGGAGCAGAAAATTTCATGTGAGCTAGAGACCCTTGATGATGGCCAGGCAGGGACCTAATATGTCCCAGCCCAGCTGTTGGGTCCTGTCTTTTAAAGCTTTACCCAGGAGGACAGCAAGGAGCTGTATGACAGAGTTGGGGACACCACCCCCTGATCATGGTGCAGGTGCATCACGACATCCACAAAGGCCAGAGCTGGCTGGAAGTGAGAGTGGGTGAAGTGCTCTCTCCACACCCAGGGCACAAGACCCCACCCTGGAAGATCCCTCAGGCTCCCTCTCAGGGCTTCTCTGGAATAGTTCAGTTTCCACTTGCAGAAGAATCTGGGACTCTACCTTAATCCCTTCCTACTTCCAATTCCCATCCATGGCCAGCTGCATACACACATTTCCTCTATTGGCAGGAAAATGAGCTGCTGATGGCCCACAAGAATGCCAAGTTGTCTGCAATGGAGCTGCAGCAGCATGCCCATCCTCTTCATGTCTGGCATGAGGACCTGGAGAAAACTGAGGCTGAGGCAGAGGCTAAGAAGGACAGTGGTGGGTGCCTGAGAGCCCATAAGGAAGAACATGGGGGGGCACACAGCTTAGGCCAAGAGCAAAGAGGAACCTCAGACTCTCGTCAAGGGGTCCTCTGTCTATGAAGGCTTCCTGGGGTGCATTTTGAGTTTGGTCTTCTTCAGACTGACTTGGGGAAGTCACCTAGAAAGGCAATCATGTTTCTCAACAATCTGCCTTTTACACCTCCAGGGTCAGATCCAGCACCAGCAGCATTGCCGGCTCTATCTCCAGCTCCATCACCAGTGCCAGAGAGAGGAACTCCTGATGATCTAGTGTCCTCTTCCTTTCCAGCTCTTGAGCCAACTCTGGAACTGCAGCCAACTCCATCATCATCTGTAGCACCAACTGAACTCGCACCAGCTCAGTCACCACCTGTGGTTTTGGAGGCAGCCCCAGAGCTGGATGAAGTGTCAATGCCAGGGCCAGATACACAGCTGGATGTAATACCAGGTCTGGCTACAGAGTCACATTCCCGAGTTCACCCAACTGATGAGCGTGAGCCAGTGCAGGCACCAGAATCTGCACCAACCATAAGTCTTTCCTCAGGGATGAGGAGGACATTTATAAGGGCTTGTATATTAGCCACATTTTGTGTGGCAAAAATGGTAACAAACAGGGTTGTTGCTTTCTCAGGATCTGCACGATAAGCTGGAGTCTTATTTTCCCAGTTAAATAAATCAGAGGTGGTGAAAGGAGTGTGGATGAAAGAAAGCCTCGGGGTTGACCTTGATCATCAATTCCATTTGGAACTTGCCAGAGCGGGAACTGACCTCCAGTCTCCTTTCAGATGGGGGCGGGGGGGTGGCTACCCTGGCCGAAAACAACTCCACCCCGAGTATGGGAGGGGGATTGGAGGAA
The DNA here is from genome assembly GCF_030445035.2 of Dasypus novemcinctus. NCBI lineage: Eukaryota > Metazoa > Chordata > Mammalia > Cingulata > Dasypodidae > Dasypus > Dasypus novemcinctus. The sequence goes on from NC_080674.1 coordinate 189,175,179, forward strand.
AGGCCTTGTGGGAGGGAAAGGGGGCCTGATACCTCTAAGGGAAGAGTGGGTTTTGGCGGTGGCCCTGGTGGGGGAGGAGGCAGAGGTGGTCTAGAATAATGAGCGGGAGAGTACTTAAGTCGAGGAGTTCATCAATGGGTTCTAAGAGAGGGGATCCCAGCACCTCAACTGTTTTTGTAACCAGGGCTGAAGGGGGCCACACAACATTAACCCACAACTCCTTCTGGTTTCCTTATCTTTCCACAACTCCAAGAAAACTTGAACATATGGAATTTCTGCCCATTTCTCTTGCTGTTTACAAAACAAATCCAATTGCAGTTAGTATTAAAATTCAAAGACCCATTTTCTGGCCAAATTTCTCTGTCATCTAATCTATATCTAGGCCAAGCTTCATTACAAAAAGTAATTGATTTTTTGTATCCCAGATCCCCAAAATTTAGACCAATTTTTCAGAATGCATCCTAGTGGAGAGCACTCAGGTACTGATGCCTCGTTCCCCATGGTGGCAGAGAGAGAGAGAGAACGGCCAAAAGTAAAGGCACAAAAGGCAGCAGGCTTCCCCTTAAAGGGAGTGAGGGAGTGGGACTCAAACCCATGAAACCTCTCCCACTACGACCAAAACTTCGCTACCTTAGCGAAGGTAAACCAAATGCTAACTCACAGTTAGCCAAAGCCAAACAGCAGGTTTCCCCTTAAAGGGAGTGAAGGAGTGGTACTCAAACCCACCAAGACCTCTCCCACTGTAACCAAACCTCCACTACCTGAGTGAAGGTAAACCAAATGCTAACTTGCAGTTAGCTAAAAGAAAAAGAGTAATGAATTAAGGAACGAACTCACCCGCCAGGGGAAGGAGACAACACAGTCCTCCATCCTAACCTCGTGAGACTTGGTTCCTTTGGCAGCTGGAAAGGGGGTCTGCCCCGGGGAAACCCTGAGTCCTCGGGAAGATCCCGAGTGGCTGCTGGAGTCAGGGATGCCTCAGTGCAGACAACCACCTCCACAGCTCACCTTGGAAGCATTCTCCGGTTACTATTTTTATTTATTTATTTAGTCCCTTCATGGTCACCAATTTGTTAGGCCTTAAAGGCGGGCCTTTATGGATAACCAGAGATGGCATGAAGAAAACTTTAACACAAGAGTTAGGCAAACTCACATTTGTTATGTCTGCAGAGGTAAGGAGCAAGGTCAGTCTAAAGTGACTCAGACCTGACTCCCTGTGCTGCAGTTTCACTCTTGTTTAATACCCAAGTTACTTAGCATTTGCTTTGATTATGCATTAGCTTTTATGCATATGGATGAGCACACATCGCTGGTTACATAATTGTATGATTAGTATGTTCAGGAAATCATGCTTGCACATACATTGCATGATCAAGAAAGGGGTGGATAACTCCACCCCTGGGTGGGAATTTTAGTATGTTAATTAAGCAAGTTGAAGTGAGGACAGCAAGGGGCTGCTTCTGCACAGGCCTGGCCAACTGGTTGAAGCTGGTTTTCATACTTCATTGTTTCAACAGGATATTCTTGACCACCAAAAGTGGAATTTGGTCCAAAGAGGGGGTTGCATTTCATTACCTTCTGATTTACATACAATTCTTTTCTTCGTATCCTAGCAACAGGGAGAGAAACAAGTTACTTTCAGGTATTCGGTCATCCTGCATCCATCAACAGGGCGACCTGACCTGCTTTCATCGCCCTAGACCCATTGACCGTGTGCAGGTCTGCAGAGACAGCTCCACCACTAGCCGCAGGGAGTGTGGGAATGCAGAGTGTATTCTGAGAAGCCCATGTCTCCAGATTCTCCGTGTGAACCACCCACGACACCACCTAGGTCCTCCTGGCTTTCTTGGGTATGTTGGGTATGTGAGCAGGCACATAATGGAAGTGGAAGACACAGAGCAGTGGGGGTTGGGGTGTGGGGCTGGGGGAGTGGGGGATGGGTGGCTCAAGCTCCATTGAGAAGCAGTTCCAGCATTGCGCATGCTCGGGGCGGAGCAGGTTCCCAGTCCATGCAGCATCTTCTGCCCTGGGTGTGTTAGCAGGTGTGGGCACGGCTGTGTGGGCACTCAGTGTGGTGGCCACCATGTTTCCTCATTCAGAGACCTGTGTGCGCCTGTGCGCCCCATCCCACTCCCTGCCAACTGTCAGGCAGCCCAGCATCCTGCATCCCTGAGCAGCGCGCGCTCAAGGAGTTCCTCATGCAACTCCTCAGTGGGCAATTGGGGAAATGAGCCCCAGAGAGAGAGACAGGCACAGCCTGTCCTGGAGGTCCATCCCCTCACACCAAGGCTCAACCCCTTCCCCAGGGGGTTGCTTTGGAAAGGAGAACCATTACATCCTGGGTGTCTCTTCCCTGCTACTGCCCATGTGAAGGTGTTTTCTTTTTGGCGTCCCCAGAAGGAAGCACAGAAACACTGACTATTGGGAGTGGGGGGCTTTGAGTTGGATTTCATGCTGCTTCTCATTCCTTGTTCTAATCTGTCCTTCTAAGTTCCTGCTTTAGCAACACGGGAACATGAGTTTTACAGGTGTTGTCTCACATCCACCTGATGACCTCCCTAGGAAATACATTCTAGAATGAGCCCTTTGTGGAGCAGGGAAACTTGGATGGCTCTGGGAGGCACAATGACTTGTCCAGGGTCACAGAACTGGTAAAAAAATAGAGCCAGGTGGAGCACAGCTCTCTCTCCTCAAATTTATTGATATGTCAATTATTATGGATGAAATGGATTAGTGGTTATGTAGGTCTGAGGAAGGAATGCTAAGGGGTGTGGAGTCTTTGAAGTAATGAAATTGATCCAAGATTTTTGAGATGGACAACATTTTGATTATACTAAAAGTCACTGGTTATACACTTTGGATAGAATAGCCAGGAACAGCATGTAGGTACAGTGGGGGAAGCATAGATTGAGAGGCGAGGCATTCTTTTTTTGCCAGTTATTTCTTTATTTTTGTTATTATTGAAAGAATGAAAATGCTCAGATAATGATTGAAGTGATGAATACACACCTCTGTTTATACCAAATTACATTGATTGTACACTTTGGATGAATTGTGTAATTGTGTATCAATAAAATTGATTTGGGGAAGAGGACTTGGCCCAGTGGATAGGGCATCCGCCTACCACATGGGAGGTCCGCGGTTCAAACCCCGGGCCTCCTTGACCCGTGTGGAACTGGCCCATGCGCAGTGCTGATGCACGCAAGGAGTGCCCTGCCACGCAGGTGTGCCCTCGCATAGGGGAGCCCCACGTACAAGGAGTGCGCCCTGTAAGGAGAGCTGCCCAGCGCGAAAGAAAGTTCAGCCTGCCCAGGAATGGTGCTGCACACATGGAGAGCTGACACAACAAGACGACGTAACAAAAACAGATTCCTGTGCCACTGACAACAACAGAAGCGGACAAAAAGAACAATACCCAGCAAATGGACACAGAGAATAGACAGCTGGGGGCAGGGGGGGAGGGAAAAATAAATAAAATAAGTCTTTTAAAAAATTGATTTGATTAAAAAAATAATTCCTGACTTTAGCAGGTCTTGCAGGGAAGCATGAAGGAATGTGTTGGTGAAACTGAGCACAGTTAGGGAGATGACATGGGAGAAGAGGGTGAGTGATTGGCTGCTCACAGGAGCTATTGGAAGGACCCCAGTAAGTGGCCTCACTTCCTTGGAGATAGACCCCAACAGAACTCAGAACCCTGGTAACCAGGCACCTTGATTCTAGCGACAGCCCCCTAACAGCTCACTTGGACAGAGACTTTAGAGAGAACAAGATATTTTCTCTCTGTTTATCTTTTCCGAGGCTCTAATAGTAAGAAAACTCAGAGGGAGAGACTTTCTCAATGATCCAAGCATTGGCTGAACCTTTGCCCTCGATGACTCTGGCCATTTACCAGGAAGAACTCAAAGGTACCTCAGGGAGCCCAGGGCAGGGGAATGCAGACCAGCCCATCCCCTGGGGTCCTGCCTGGGCAGCCTCAGCACCTCCCACTCCCCATGTGTTTTCAGAGGGGAGGGCAGTGAGTGGGACAGATCCTGGGCAGGATCAGGTAGGTGATGGTGGGAGTCTGGTGGACTCGTCATTCATGCCCAGGTCATGGCTGGAAGGGCGGGACATGGGCACCTGCTGTTGGAGCCCATGTGCCCACTTGTAGATCCAGAGCCTTGAAACTGTCATCCCTTTCTTCCTTTGGGGGTCTGTGCCTTACTTGGGAGCTGAACTTCACATGGGCTGGATCCCCTTGACAATGGCCAGGCAGGGCCCTGATGTGTCCTTGCCCAGGTGTTGGGTCCTGTCTTTTAGAACTTCACCCAGGAGGCCAGTGAGGAGATGGATGACAGAGTTGAGGACAGGTACAAATCAGGGTGCAGGTACATCACGACATCCACAAAGGCCAGAGCAGCCTGGAGGTGAGAGTGGGAAGAGAGCGTTCTCCACATCCAGGGCCTAAGACCCCTCCCTGTAAGTTCTCCTGTTTTCACTCCCTAGGCTTTGCTAGAGGGACTCAGTTCCCACTTGCAGAGGACTCTGGGCTCTATCCCAATCCCTTCCCACTTCTGATCCCCAGCCCAGGCCAGCTGCAAATTCACATTTCTTGTATTGGCAGGAATATCAGCTGGTGGTGGCCCACGAGAAGGTCAGGGTGTCTGTAACAGGGCTGTAGCAGCAGGCCTGTTCTCTACCAGTACAGCAGGTGGATCTGGAGCCAACTCAGGCCAAGCCAGAGACTAAGGAGGACCAGGGTGGATACCTGAGAGCCCGTGGGGAAGAACATGGGGGGAGCACACAGGTTGGGCCAAGAGCAAAGAGGAACCTTGGACCTCTCTTCCAGGGGTCCTCTGTCTACAAATGTTTCCTGGGGTTCTGAATGTGGGCTTCTCCAAAGCAAAGGGAAATTTTCTGACTTGGGGAGGCCACCTTGAAAGGTAATGATGTTTCTCAACAATCTGCCTCTTAAAGCTCCAGAGTCAGATCCAGCACCAGCAGCGTTGCTGGCTCTATCTCCAGCCCCAGCAACAGTGCCAGAGAGAGCGACTCCTGATTATCTAGAGCCCCCTCATACTCCAGCTCTTGAGCCAACTATAGAACCACAGCCAGCTTCATCACAAGCTGTACCACCAACTGAACTGGCACAAGTTCAATCACCACCTGTGGATTTGGACACAGCCCTAGAGCTGGAGAGTTTCAATGCCAGGGCCAGATACAGAGCTGCATGTAACATCAGCTCTGGCTCCAGAGTCACATTCCCAAGTTGACCCAGCTGGAAAGCTTGAGCCAGTGAAGGTATCAGATCCTGTTTCATCTTCTCAGCTCCAGAAATGGCTGGAGGAAGAAAATGGAGCTTTCCCTCCCCTCGCCTGTAAGGGCATCTATATTCCTGTATTCTGTCTTTTTTTTTTTTTTTTTTTTTTCATATTTTGTGTTTTCTATGTTTTGGTGGAGCCCTGTATCTGTCCCTGCAATATCATTCAGAACAACACCAAATCCCAAAAATGCCGCAAATATCACACCTTTTTTCCCCTCTCCCTGCCTTCAGCAACTCCCGTGGCCACTGTCTTTACACCAATGATATAATTTCTTCCATTGCTAGAGTCACAATATTTCTAGAGTAGAATACCAGTAAGTTCACTCTAATCCATAATTTATTCCTCCATCCTGAGGACCCTGGGATGGCTATGCCACTCCACCTCTAAATCAAGAGGTGGCTTAGATCCCACATGAGGTATGGATGGAATTCTGCTTTCAGCTGTAGACTCTCTCGGTCCCCTAGTTGGTGGTTGGCCATCCTCACCACCCAGTTAGCTGGTTGGGTAAGTCCAATAAACCAGAGAATAGGTGTTGCAACTGTTGATGCTCAGGGCCCAGCTAGTACATAGGCAGTGCAGAGATTCAAGTCTCCTGAGCATAAACGAACCCAAGTGCCAAACCCAGGTTCACTAAAAATGGCAGAAGAGACATGCATAGAAAGGTCATATCTGAGTCCAGCTCCATCACACTCAGGAGCACAAGTTCCAAAGTAGGGCCCACTGGCAAAACACTGAACTCCAGACCCATCTGTCATGACTGTAGGACCTGTGTGTCTCCGTAGCCCTCAGGAGACCCACTACCTGGGGTTGTTTCTACATGGCTGTCTCTGAGATCCTGCTGAGATGTGTGTAAGCGTGATCTCTCTGATGAACTTGTGACTCATTTTGAAGTCTCTTAGCCATATAAACTCATTTGTCTTTAGCTTTCTCCCTTTTATTCAAAGTCATTTTCTAGTTTCATCACCAGCTGATGCTCGGCAGTAGTCTCGTGGCACCAGGGAAGCTCATCCCTGGTAGTCATGTCCCACACTGGGGGGAAGGTAATGCATTTACATGCTGAGTTTGACTTAGGGACTGGCCACATTTGAGCAACATGGGGGTTCTCAGGAGGTAACTTTTAGGCACCCTGCAGCTCTAGGCCTAGTTGAATTTCAAGCATACATGCTGATAAGCATAGTCATCAATATCAAGAGCCCAACATTGGAACTTCCTTCTTCACTGATCTTTGTCCTTGTACTTGGGGATTGTTACTGCTCTACTGGGGAGAGCACCAGAATTTCCTCAAGTGGGGAACTCAGCACTCCCTCAGTTGTCTTGTGAAACTCTACCCCCATGCCAATACCCAATGAACATCTGAAGATATCTACATAACATTTATGCATGCCCTGGAGAACTCCCTCCTACCCATCAGTGACACCCCACATCAGTGCTTATTCCTTGCCATAATTGAACAGCTCTGTGATCTAAACTTCTTCAAAATTGAAGTCTAATATTTTGCCAAATTCAATTAATAAGAAAATGAAATAGTAATGATAGGTTTAAAGATTAGAAATAGATTATGTAATTATTTAGAAAAATTAAAGTAAAAAATAAATGGGGGATTAAAAAATGAAAAAATCAAATATTTTTTGACATTTTGTCTTTCATCACTGTAATAGGTATTGTCCCATGTGTACAATGGCAAAGCAATCTCTTCCATTTCTTTCTCAGTGTCTAAATTTTTAAAAAATTATGTCTTCAAAAAAGTTTTAGGTCACAGTAAAGGCACATATAGAATATAGGGAACTCCCTTCTACCCAACATCAAACACTTTTCCCCCTTCCCCAGCAATCATCTTTTTATATGAGGATGTTATATTTGCTGCAACTAATGTACAGATAGTGAAACATATGTATCAACCATAGTTCCATCATTATTTACATTAGGGTTTACATTTTAGACTGTACATTTTTATAAATTTTTGGTTACATTATAATTTACATAAATGTTTATATTTAGACTATACACCTTTATAAATTTTGGTGGTTTAAAATGTCCTGTATCCATCACTGCAGGATCATGCAAAACCCTTCCATTGCCCCCCAGTCACACCCTTGCTGAGGGCTTGACCCACTAGTCTGTTATCCCCCATTGGGAACCACCTTGTTTTTGAGAGAAGCCCACCACTCTGTTTGAAAACATCAGGCCTCCCCAGTATGGGGGCATAACACCTTCCTGCTCATTGTATGGGTCTGCACCCACAGACATAACACACTGTGACATGATGAGCACTTACACACTTCCTAGAAGCCTGCTCCAGGTGCACTCTGTGCCAGATGCCCCCATTAAACACCTTAAAGCAGTAACCTTTCCTTATTATATTTTCTAAAGAGTTTTCTCAACATTGTGACTTCAGCCATGTACCTGACAATCTCCCGAGTTCACTTGCTCCACCCACCTTCACCCCCATTCCTTGGACCATCTGAACCATCCTCCCAACCTCAGCCCCCCTCAAGCCTGCAAAGTCCAACCCAATATAGTATCTCAATGCCCCTCTCTTATCTATTCACTGCACAACTAAATACCTCCAATTTATCATAGATTTCACCCATTTGGGCATTGTCTCACAACCTCTCTCTCCTCCCCCCCACCCCCATTTCATGTAAGCCTATCTTCCAGTCTCTCCCTCTCTGAGATTGCTTGATTTGCTTAATTCATATCGGAGAGATAGTGTAGTATTTGTCCTTCAATGCCTGGCTTGCTTCATTCAATATAAGGTCCTCAAGATTCATCCATGTTATCTCATGTGTCAGTACTGTATTCCTTCTTATAGCTGAGTAGTATTCCATTGTATGTACATACCACATTTTGTTTATCCATTCTTCTGTTGTTGGGCCTTTGGGTTGATTCCAACTTTTAGCAATAGTGGATAATGCCGCTATGAACATTGCTGTGCATGTATCGGTTTGTGTCCTTGTTTTCAGTTCTTCTGGTTATATACCCAGCAGTGGAATTGCTGGGCCATATGGCAAATCTATAGCTAGTTTTTTGAGGAACCACCAAACTGTCCTCCAGAATGGCTGGATCCTTCTACATTCCCACCAGCAGGGGATGAGGGTTCCCATTTCTCCACATCCTTTCCAACACTCTGTTTTTTCAATAGCCGCCAGTCTAATTGGTTTAAGATGGTATCTCATTGTAATTTTGATTTGCATTTTCCTAATAACTGGTGATGTTGAGTATCTTTTCTTGTGCTTTTTAGCCATTTGTATCTCTTCTTTGGAGAAGTGTCTATTCAAATCTCTTGCCCATTTTTAAAATGGATTGTTTGTCTTCTTATTTTTGAGATATAGGATTTCTTTATATATGATGGATATTAGTCTCCTATCAGATACATATTTACCAAATATTTTCTCTCATTGGGTAGGCTGTCTTTCACTTGCTTGATAAACTCCTTTGAGGTGGAAAAGACTTTAATTTTAAGAAGGTCCCATTTATCTGTTTTTTCTTTCACTGCTCGTGATTTGGGTGTGAAATTCATGAAGCTATTTCCTATTACTGGTTCCTGTAGATGCTTCCCTATATTCTCTTCCAAGGTATTTATTGTCTTAGCTCTTATATTTATATCTTTAATCCATTTTGAGTTGATTTTTGTATGAAGTTTAGGATGGTAATCATCTGTCATTCTTTTGCATATGGATATCCAATTTTCCAAGCACCATTTGTTGAGGAGGTATTCTCTACCAGTTGTGTGGGCTTGGTGGCCTTGTCGAATATCAGATAACTGTATGTGAGAGGACCTATATCAGAATTCTCAATTCAGGTCCATTGGTAAGTATGTTAATCCTTGTGCCAAAACCATACCTTTTTAACCACTATAGCTTTGTAGTATGATTTAAAGTCAGGTAGTGTGAGTCCTTCAATTTCATTTTTCTTTTTCAATATGTGTTTGGCTATCTGGGGCCTCTTTCCCTTCCAAAAAATTTTCATAGTTAGTTTTTCCAGTTTATTAAAAAACGCTGTGTTGATTTTTCTTGGGGTTGCATTAAATCTGCAGATCAGATTGGGTAGGATAGACATCTTGATGATATTTAGTCTTCCTATCCATGAACAGGGAATATTCTTCCATTTATTTAAGTCTTCTTTGAGTTCCTTTGACAATGTTGTGTAGTTTTTTGTGTATAAGTCTTTGACATCTTTAGTTAAATTTATTCATAGATATTTAATTTTTAAATTTACTATTGTCAGTGGTATTTTTTTCTTGATTTCCTTTTTAGATTGCTTATTATTGGTGTACAGAAATGCTACTGATTTTTGCACATTGATCTTATAACCTGCGACCTAACTGAACTCATTTATAAGTTCTCGAATCTTTGTTATATATTTCTCAAGACTTTCTATTATAGGATCATGTCATCAGCAAGTAATGAAATTTTGACTTCTTCCTTTCCAATTTGGACACCTTCTATATCTGGCTCTTGCCTCAGTGCTCAAGCAAGTATTTCTAACACAATGTTAAATAGGAGGGTCATCCTTGTCTTGTTCCTAATCTTAAAGGGAAAGATTTTAGGATTTCACCATTGTATATGATGTTAGCTGAGGCTTTTTCATATTTACCCTTTATTATGTTCAGAAAATTTCCTTCTATACCTATCATTTGCAGGGTTTTTATGAGGAAAGAGTGTTGAATTTTGTCAAATGCTTTTTCTGCAGCTATAGGTATGATCATGTGATTTTTTCCCCCTCAGTCTGTTTATGTGGTGTATTACACATTGATTTTCTTATGTTGAACCATCCTTGCATACCAGGGATGAAACCCCCTTGGTCATGGTGTATAATTCATTTGATGTGTTGTTGAATAGATTAGCAAGTATTTTGTTGAGGATTTTAGCATCTAGATTCATTAGAGAGATTGGTCTGTAATTTTCCTATCTTGTGTTATCTTTGTTTGGCTTTGGTATTATGGTAATGTTGGCATCATAGATTGAATTAGGCAATATTTTTTATATTTCTATTATTTGGAAGAGTTAAGCAAGAATGGAGGTCGTTCTTCCTGGAATGTTTGGTAGAATTCAGCTGTGAAGCCGTTTGGCTGGGGGCTCTTCTTAGTTGAGAGGTTTTTAATGACTGATTCTCTTTATTTGTGATTGGTTTGTTGAGATCATCAATTTCTTCTTTTGTCAATGAAGCCTGCTTTTGTGTTTCTAGGATTTTGTCCATTTTCTCTAAATTGTCCTTTTTGTTGGCATGTAGTTCTTCAAAGTATCCTTTTATGATAGTCTTTATTTCTGTGGAGTCAGTGGTGACATCTCCTTTCTCATTTCTTACTTTGTGTATTTGCATGCTCTCTCTCTTTTTCTTTGTTTAGTCTAGCTAAGGGTTTGTCAATGTTATTGATCTTCTCAAAGAACCAGCTGTTTGTTTTATTTGTTCTAGTGCTTTCTTATTTTCTAGTTCTTTTAGTTCTGCTCTCATCTTTGTTATTTCTTTCTTTCTTCTTCCTTTGCAGTTTGTTATTTTAGTATTAATTCCTCCAAGTGTGCAGTTAGGTCTTAGATTTTAGCTCTTTCTTCTTTTTTGATGTATGAATTTATGGATATGGGTTTCCCTCTCAGTACAGCTTTTGCTGAATCCTGTAAGTTTTGATATGTTTTGTTGTCATTTTCATTAGTTTCAAGGTAGTTATTTGCTCTGGCCGGCGGGGGCAAATCCAGGGACCTATGGAAAGAAGCAGGGTGGGGCAGGAGTCGAGAGAAGAATGGAGACAAGACAGGGTTCTGACCAAGTCTCGTTTATTGGGGGTAAAACACGGGAATTTATAGGGAGGGAAGGGAACGTGTACATAGGTGATAGGCTGGTATTGTGGGTGGCAGACGTCCAAGGAGGGGATTGGCCGACAGTTCTCGTCGGGTCTGCGGAGTCTCGCGCCTTGCGCATGCGTATTGCTGTGGTCGCCAGCGTTGCGGTGGGAAGGGGAGAACAAAGAAACAAAGAGAGTTGTGGTGGGAAGGGGAGAACAAAGAAACAGAGGAAGAAGAACAAGGAAATGACAGGGCAGATTTGTGAACTCCGCCATGTTGTGAGATCTGCCATGTTGTGGCAGGCTGTAAATAGGTCTCACAGCGGGTGGCTCCCCACAGGTCCCCCTTTTCTGTTTAATGCATAATGAATTGAAGAAAGGAACAGCCGGTGACGGCTCACGTTAGAGCAGGGCTTATATTCAGTAGTGGCATGCGGCTGCAAGGTGCTCCCGTGCTGAAAGGGGGGCTGTGCCTGTCTTAGGTCGGGGCTGCACCCAGTAAGCAATTCGCCTTACCCGGTATGCGATCAGTCTTACCCATCATTGGGAATCATGGCAGCAAAAGGCCATGTCCCTGTCTTAGGTTGACTGATGGGTCAGCCCAGTTGCCCGTCATTGGCTAACCAGTCCAGCGCCTCAGCGACAAGTAAGCTATAGCGGGGAGTTCTACACCGCGCATGACATGCATGATGTACTGAGATTAGTGGGTGTGGCCACACCCGCCCTGGTCTTGTCAGGCCAGGGTGCCCGTTGCTCGTTTGAGCTGCTGGATCTTTGCCAAAGCCGTTCAGTGATCTCAATTAAACAGAGAAGGTTAAGCCGTGATAAGGGAAGTGGTGACTGTAAGGGGAAAACAGGCAAAGAAATGCTATTAGGGTACAGGATAGCAAATGAAACAACATAAGAAATTTGCATTTTCAAAGGTCGGTTGTTTGTTCTTTGGTCCGGATGGGTTGGTACTGATGAACAGCGGCAAGATACATCACATGGGCCGAGATTTGCTTCATCCTTACGAAGAAGAGAATTAGCAGAACTTTCTCTTGCGTGGTCCAGTTGTTAGGTGCTCCGGCGTAGAGCAGGAGGGCTTCTATGATGATGCCTCCATAAATGAGGAGAATTCCAGGAACGGCGCACGCCTGCATGAAGGTTGACGATTACCTGTGGATGGAAAGAAAACTGATCTCAGGGAGACTCCTCTACCCTGGATAGGTTGTTATTATCCACTTGTTTGACTAATTGCTCTGGCAGCCATCTGGCTGCATCTAGTTCTTTAGAGTAGATGCAGACTGATCCTCTGCCCCATATTAGGACAGGGTCTGGTCCATGCCAGGTGTTATCCACTGGGTCCTTCCATAGGACTGTGGCATGCTTTGTGCTAGTGTTAGGATGCCAGAAGCGGTCAGCCGCAAAATGTCCTTTTTGGTCTAAGCTTAGAAAATTTAAAATAAAGAGAGAGTGGAATAATAGGTTTTTGGGAGATCCTTTGATGGGGTACCATTCCCCTTTCTTTATTTTTTCAATGGTATGTTTTAAAGGTAAGTGAGCCCTTTCGACAATGCCTTGTCCTTGGGGGTTGTATGGAATACCCGTGATGTGTTTTATGTTTAAGTGTTTGCAAAATGTGGTGAATACACGGCTAGTATATCCTGGTCCATTGTCTGTTTTTATTTGTTGTGGGGCTCCTAGTACGGACATGGCAGTCAACATGTGTGTAATGACGTTTTTTCCAGCTTCCCCTGTTTGTGGGGTGGCGAAAGTAAAACCACTAAAAGTATCAACAGTAACATGTACATATTTTAGATCGCCAAACTCAGGAACATGAGTTACATCCATTTGCCAGAGGGCATTGGGTATTAGACCACGGGAATTGACTCCTATATGAGGCGTAGGCAAAAGGGTTATGCAAGAAGGGCATTCTTTAACAATCTGACGAGCTTGTTCCCTAGTAAGTTTGAACATAAGCCTAAAAGGTATGTGCATTAATATGATGTAGTTGGTGGGCTTTAACAGCTTTGTCAAGGTTATCCAAATCGTGACGAGTGCCCTGAGTAACACAGCACAGTAGCCGAGTGGCTTGGTCAGCTAACTGATTACCTAGGGCTAGGGGACCTGGGAGATTGGAGTGGGCTCTGAGGTGGCCATTAAAGAAGGGGTGAGCCCTTTTACGAATAAGGGATTGTAGTTGAGTAAACAAAATGGTTGCCTCTGAGACATTTTTTACTTGAGCAGCTGTTTCAAGCAAAGGGACTGATTGAGCTATATAGGCGCTATCTGTGAAGAGGTTAAAAGAGGCACTTTGGAAAGCAGAAAACACAGCTATGACAGCCTGTAATTCTCTAAGCTGTGCAGACTTAAAATGAGTTTGAAAACGGACAGTTTTGTCATCATAGACGTAAGCAGCTATACCTGAGGAGGAGCCGTCAGTGAATACTGACAGGGCTCCAGAAATGGGCTGGGAAGAGATAATTAAAGGAAAAATGAAATCGTGTGCTTATAAACTGCAGTAGCTTATCATTAGGGTAGTGATTGTCTATTTGTCCAGCATAAGATGCACAAGCAATAGGCCAGCAATCAGTGGTTTGTAATAGCCAACTGATTTGTGCTTTAGTATATGGTTGAATAATAGTATCAGATTCTTTGCCAAAATAGCGCTTGCTTTGTTCTCTTCCCAGGCAGACGATGTCTGCAATGGCTTGATAGTAGGGATAAATTACCTTAGTGGGCAACGCAGGTAAGTGCACCCACATTCTAGGGGCAGTTTGCCAGAAAACTGCTGTGGGAGTAAGAGAGGTTTTGCATATAACAAAAAGTAAGGGCTGTTTATAATCTATAGTAGTGACAAAATGTGACAGCATGGCTTGTTCAATGGTTTTAAGGGCTTGGCGTCCTTCTTGAGTAAGACTCCTAGGAGAATTGGGATTAGAGTCTCCTTGTAAAATGTTAAATAAGGGTTTTAAATCTCCTGTGTTAGTTTAAGGTAAGGGCGTAACCAGTTTATGTCTCCCAAGAGTTTTTGAAAATCATTTAGGGTTTTTAATGTGTCTAGTCTAAGGTTAACCTTTCTGGTAGTGATTTTGTTGCCGGTTATGTGAAAACCGAGATAAGTATAGGGGTCTTGTAATTGGATTTTATCAGGGGCAATTTGAAGCCCGTGGTTTTGTAAGGCCTTTTGTAAATCTCCATAACAATTAAGGACATCTTGGTGATTGGCACCTGCAATTAAGATATCATCCATATAATGGACAATATACAGGGTTTTCCACATCGTTCTAGTGCCATTTATAGCAGAGGCAACGAATTTTTGACACAATGTGGGGCTGTTAGCCATGCCCTGGGGCAAAACCTTCCACTGGTATCTTTTCATGGGCTCCTTAAAATTTATAGAGGGGAGGCTGAATACGAAACGTTCTTGGTCAGCTGGATGTAGGGGAATAGTGAAGAAACAGTCTTTTAAATCTACAATAATTTTATAATATCCAAGAGGAATGGCAACAGGTGTTGGGAGACCAGGCTGCAAGGCTCCCATGGGCACCATAGTTTCATTTACTGCTCTTAAGTCCTGCAATAAACGCCATTTTCCTGATTTCTTTTTGATGACAAAGATAGGAGTGTTCCAAGGAGAATTACTTTCAGTAATGTGTCCTGCTGCCAGCTGTTCCTGTACTAACTGCTGGGCAGTGCTTAATTTTTCCGAGGACAGGGGCCACTGATCGACCCACACAGGTTCACTGGAGACCCAGGCGATTTTATCTGCGTGGGATACAGGAAGATCAATGGTCCCTAGGAAAAATACCCCAGGCCTGCACGGTCTGTTTGGCTGGCGGCGGGGACGGGTTCAACCCTGCCTGTTTCCAATTTTCCGAGGCCTTTGCCGGGTTTAAAACCCTGGTTTAACATCTGTGCAGTAACTATATTGTTTGGACTTCCAATGATCATTCCCATTTGGGAGAGGAGGTCTCTCCCCCATAGATTAAAGGGAATGTGAGGGAGGACGTAGGGCTGAATAAGGCCTTTATTTCCCTCGTCATCCTCCCAGTGAAGGAGTTGCGAGCTTTGTTCAGGGAGTTGGGAAATTGCCCGATCCCACGCAAACTGGTGACAGCGGGACCAATGGCCACGAGGGAGGCCAATGGGCTCTCTGGAGGATGGTGACGTCAGCTCCAGTATCAACAAGGCCTAGAAAAGCACGGCCATTTAGGCGTAAGGTTAACATAGGTTTGGAAGGGGTAATTGGTTGGGCCCAGAAAACATCCGAGGCTCCAAGGGCCTGGTCCCCCCTATGTGCTCCGGCAGCAGCATGTGAAGTAGGTGTTAATGGTAGTAAGAGAAGCTGCGCAATGCGAGTGCCAGCGGGGAAGGAAAGTACGCTTTTTGGCGCAGAAGCGAGAATTTTTATTTCTCCCGTGAAATCTGAATCGACTACACCGGGTGTAATGTGGAGTCCTGAAAGGGCACTAGACCCACGGCCAATGATTAGGCCAACGGAGTTAGGCGGCAGAGGGCCGAAAACTCCTGTGGGCAGGGGCTGAACGCCCCTGGGGGGCGTTAGTGCTGCGTGGGAGGTGGTACGGAGTACAGGGCGCTGCCTGGGGTGGCGCACTGGCGTTGGAGGAAGGAGGGGGACGGGAAGTGGGAGGAGCCCTCATTGTTTGTGGGGCCTGGGGCAGGCCCCCCTTCCCGTTTCCGACAGTGGAGGGAGTGGCGCCCTGGAGGCAGAGGCGCTAACGTGGCAGTGGCGAGGGAGCCCAGTGATAGCCGCGAAAGCAGCGGGGGCAAAGACCTGGGAGTCTTGGACGAGCGGGGGAGACAGGAGGAACAGCAGGAGGATACAAGAAGCGGGAGGGGCATTCTTTAGAAAAATGCCTTGACTGACCACAGGAAAGGCAGATTCTGCGTGAAGGGGAGATAGCTGAGGGAGGAGGGGCTCGGAAGGCCTTTAGGGCGGCAGCGAGGGCATCAGCGCTTGTAGTTATAGCACAACTTTGTTCTTTTAAGGCTGCGGCAATAACGAGCCCCTGTTGATTAGTGGGGCTAATGTGGGAACAGAGCTTAATATAACCGGAAAGAGACTCCGTGCTCATGGAGGGCCTTCTGGCAGGCATTCGCATTTTCAAAAGCTAATTGTTTTAAAAAATCAGAGTCGGTGGCCTCTCCGAACAGGCATTCGGCTGTGGTGGGTAGGCGCCCCACAAAGTCTGAGAAGGACTCCTCGGGACCCTGATGAATGGAGCTGATAGAGGTGAAGGACTGGCCTTTAGAAGGGAGATGCTTCCATGCCTTAAGGGCAGCTGTATGAATTTGGTCAAAGAGAACAGCAGGAAATTCAATTTGTTTCTTGTTTTTTTCATAAGAACCAACGCCAAGAAGCACATCTTTAGTATCATCAAGGCCGGTACGGCTATTACGGTTGGCGGCCTCTTTGCAAAAGACTTCATATTCAGCACGCCAGAGGAGCGCGTCGCCAGCGGAGAGGGCGGCGCGTGTGAGAGTAAACCAATCATTCGGTGTGAGCCGACCGTCAGCAGGGCTCTCCAGCACCGAGATTGTGTAAGGCGCGGTAGGGCCATAGGGGGCGGCTGCGGTTTTGAGCTCTTTTAGGGCTTTTAAATCCAATGGGGTATGGCGCCGCTCGGAGTTATGGAGAGCGGGGGCCGAAGCACTAGGGAAAGCGTCATCATCGTCTGAGGGCGGTAAATCAATGTCTGCTGGTGATTTAGTAACAGGGAACACGGAGGCGGTGGCACGCCTGGCTAAGACTGAACGGATGGGTTGAGTGCGCCGCGAGACTGGTTGGGGGGGTGTGAGTAAACGGTCTGCGTGGGCGTGGCAGACAAAGGAGAGGCCGGGGGTGTATGGCTAGCTGATGGATAAGGGAGTTACACTGCTCCAAAAGGCGGTTCTTTTCTAGTAACTGGGCAGTTAGAGTGGAAACCTCAGGGCACAATTGAGCATTTGCATCAGGAGGTTCAGAAACAGGAAAGGAAGCAGGAGGAGGTGGCTGAGACATAGGAAGAAGTAAAGGGGGGGGGGGAGGGGGAGGCAGAGCCCAAGGCGCAAGGAGATAGTTTCCCGGGGGTAGGGAGGGTGGAAGGGCGGGATAGAGAGGCGGAGGAACAGGCGTTGGCGCGGTGGGCGGGGGATAATGGCGTGTATGGTTATCCGTAAGATCCGGAGCCTGAGATACAGGGAGGTTACTTTTAGGGGATGTGATACTAGGTTTTGGATGTGTGTCTGAGTGATTTTCATAGTCAGAAGGGGAACTTTCATCCTCACTATGCATAGTGATGGAGACTGAACTCAAGCGACTGGAAGGTCGTGCAACCTGAGGGACAGGAGGTGAAGGCTGAGGAGACTTATTGTCTTGCATAGGAGGGGGTGGGGGGTAGGCTAACAAAGAACTTTTTTGCCCTGTTTAACAACTTCAGCCGCTTGGGGGCAGAGATGGCACGCAGCCAAAAAATCATTAATTACGGTCCAATAATTAAAGGCAGTAACAGGGACCTTACTGGGGCCAAAGTCTTGTAAAAGTCCTGTAGGGCGTTCGCCACCATTGTTCATCGATAGTACCTTCTTGGGGAAACCAGGGACGAATTTCTTCAAGGAAAGCAAAAAATTTAGAAAGTTCTTTAACATGAACCTTTACTCCTCTCGTCTTAAGCGCAGCCTGTAGGCCGGATAGGAAAAGGGAATGATCACTAGAGGAGCCCTGCCCCATTGTAGCCAATCACTTACCGAGACGTCTTCCAGGGAATAGGCAGTTCCCTGAAGGTCTCCTCTGCCCAAGCTGAAAGCTCAGGTCTTCCGCCCAAGCATTCTCAGGTCTTCCTTATTCTCAAAAACCACCTGCACAGGTTTTCCTTTGTGTATTGGCTTGCTTCTCCCCCCGGGTCCCATAAACAATGGTGGGCGGGGTCCCACGACGTTGGGCGCCACTTGGTCCAGCCTGCCGGGGCAAATCCAGGGACCTGTGGAAAGAAGCAGGGTGGGGCAGGAGTCGAGAGAAGAATGGAGACAAGACAGGGTTCTGACCAAGTCTCGTTTATTGGGGGTAAAACACGGGAATTTATAGGGAGGGAAGGGAACGTGTACATAGGTGATAGGCTGGTATTGTGGGTGGCAGACGTCCAAGGAGGGGATTGGCCGACAGTTCTCGTCGGGTCTGCGGAGTCTCGCACCTTGCGCATGCGTATTGCTGTGGTCGCCAGAGTTGCGGCGGGAAGGGGAGAACAAAGAAACAAAGAGAGTTGCGGTGGGAAGGGGAGAACAAAGAAACAGAGGAAGAAGAACAAGGAAACGACAGGGCAGATTTGTGAACTCCGCCATGTTGTGAGATCCGCCATGTTGTGGCAGGCTGTAAATAGGTCTCACCGCGGGTGGCTCCCCACACTTATTAATTTCTTTTGAGATTTCCTCCTTGACCCACTGTTTTTCTAAGAGTGTGTTGCTTAACTTCCATATTTTTGTGCCTAATCTGGATTTCTGGCCTTTGCAGACTTCCAGCTTCATTCCACAGGTGTCAGAGAAATTATTTTGTGTGATTTCAATCTTTCTGAATTCATTGAGACTTTCTCTGGGGCCTAGCATGTGGTCTATCTTGGAGAAGGATCCATGTGCAACTGAGAAGTATGTCTATCCTGCTGTATTTGGGTATAGTGTTCTGTATATGCCTATTAGGTCCAGATCCTCTAATATATTCTTCAAAGTCTTTGTTTCTTTATTGATTCTCTGTTGAGATATTCTGTCTAATGATGATAATGGTATATTAAAGTCCCCCAGTATAATTGTAGAGGCATGTATTTCTCTACTTAGTTTTTCCAGTGTTTGCCTCATGTATTTTTAGGCACCCTGATTAGGTGTATAAATATTTATGATTGTTCTTTCTTCTTGAAAGAGTATGCCTTTTACTAATACGTAGCATCCATCTTTGTCTCTCAAATAGTTTTGCATTTACAGTGTATTTTGTCCAAAATAGTTTTGCATGCAAAGTGTATTTTGTCCAATATTAGTATAGTTACTCTTGCCTTTTTTTTTGTTATTGTTTGCTTGTAAGATTGTTTTCCAACCATTCACTTTCAACATCCTTGAATTCCTGGGTCTAAGGTAGGTTTCTTGTAGACAGCATATAGATGAGTTATATTTCCTTATCCATTCTGTCAATCTGTGTCGCTTGACAGATGAGTTTATTCCATTAACATTCAGCGGTATTACTCTCAAGGAATTACTCACATTAGCCATATTATCTTTGGATTTGTGTATGTCATATGTTGCTTTTAGTTGTCTTTTTTTGTCTTTTTAGTTGTTCTTACACACTCCTTCAATTCTTCCTCTCCTGTATTTTTCTTTCCTTCTGTAGAACTTCCTTTATTATTTCTTGGAGGGGTGTTTTTCTTATTGGCATACTCTCTTAGTTACTGTATATCTGTGAATATTTTGAGATCTCCTTCATTTTTGAATGCCAGCTTTGCTGGATAGAATATTCTTGGCTGGAAATTTTTTTCTTTTAGTACCTTGACTATGTCATATCACTTGCCTCCATGGTTTCCAATGTGAAATCAGCACTTAATCTTATTGCACTTCCTTTGTATGTGATAGTTCTCTATTCTCTTGCTGCCTTCAGTATTTTCTCTATGTTTTGAGCATTGGATAATTTGACAAGTATTTGTCTTTGGGTAGGCCTGTTGGGATTTATACAGTTTGGGGTGTATTGCACTTCCTGGACATGTATTTCCATCTCCCTCAATAAGTTTGGGAAGTTTTCAGCCATTATTTCCTCCAACAGCCCTTCTTCCCCCTTTCTCTTCTCTTCTCCTTCTGGAATGCCCATAATGAGTATATTTGTGCATTCTGAGTTGTCGTTCAAATCCCTAAGTCTCTGCTGGATTTTTTCTACCTTTTTTCTATCAATTCTATGATCTGTTTGATTTCAGATGTACTGTCTTCCACATCATTAATTCTTTCCTTTGCCTCTTTAAATCTGCTGTTATTTGCTGAGTGTATTTTTTATTTCTTGGATTGTGCCATTTAGCAACATCATATCCATTATCTTTTTATGTATGTTTACAATTTCCTCAGTATGCTCTCCATGTGTTTTATTAATATCCTTAATCTCTTCCTTCACTTCATTAAATTGGTCCATGATATTTGTTTGGAGAGCTTTAATTAGTTGCACAATGTTCTGCTCCTCTTCCTGGTTTTTAGTTTGTTCATTGGATTGGGTCATATCTTCCTGATTATTGGCATGGTTTATAGTGTTTTGTTGCTGTCTGGTCATCCCTTTATCTTGATGGGTTAATTCAGTTGATTAGCTTCTCTGTCTAGCCTTGGGTTTTATTTAGGTGCAGTTTTTTTGTGTGTGTTAAGTTGTCTCTTTGACACTTTATTCTTCTTATTCTCTTTCCTTGTTGTTGTCTAAGTCCACTTGAAGGAAGAAGATTAGGGCCATGGAAAGCAAAAGACATAAGAAAAGAAAAATACAATAGTAGTATTGATAGTAAATATTAGCAGAAAAACCATTTAAGACATAGGAAAATGAATATTAAACTCATGTAAGCAGTATAGAGTTATAGGAATAAAAAGTGGAGTACCTACAATGAAATGGGAAACTAAATATGGAGAAGAATATAGTATGAGTTAAAAGGCCAGCATGATCAGGAGAGAGGGAAAGAGAAAAGAACAGCCAACAACATAAAGAGTTAATGAAAGATAGAAAACAGAATAGAAGTGGTAGAAATAAAAAGCCAGAAATATTGGGAGCTAAAGAGAGATCAAATGTAAGAGCAACAATAGAAGGTGGAAGATAGAAAGATGTAGGAATGAAAAGAGATAGGCTTTGTAGCCAAAATCAGTACACACAGAAAAGTGGAAATCAAGGATGAAAAAGCACAGTAAACAAGAAACAAGCCAGCAGGATGTCATAGAAAAAAAGAAAAAAAAGAAAAGAGAAAAGGTGGGGGATAAAGAGGAAGGAAAGACAGGTAAACAAAACAAAATAAAAAAAACTAGACAAGCCCTCAAGCAAGGAGTCAATCAAAATTTAAAATAAACCAGACTTCCCTCTTACACCTCTGTGGAGTTTATCAGGCTGCTGGTGCAATCAATCAGTTACCCTGCAGCTTTTTCCCTGCAGATTTTGAGGTGGGTTTTAGTATGTATACTAATTTAAATTATGTATCAAAATTACTTTTTTTTTCTTTTTAAGAAAAATAAGTGATCCAAGGAAGCTAATACAAGGATAATGCCTATGTTTTCCCTGTCTCAGAGTATTAGCTAGATGTTTAATATCCCAATGAGTCTCTAAGACAAGCTGGGAACTGAACCAGAGACCTCACACATTCAAGACTGAAACTCCTCCATTGAGCCAAACCCTCTTCTGGGTCGACCTGCTCCTCAAAAAGTGTCCTCTTCTCAGGGCAGGATCTAATCTTTGCAACTGAATAAACTGCTTAGGGATGTGTCCTTCCTCCTTTCTCCCTTCCTCACTTTCCTCACTACCAGGGCAGCAGGAAGCCTGTGTGAGAGCTCCCCTCCAAGGTTCAAATGGGACTCTGGTGAACCAGCACACACAGAAAATAATGACTCTCAGTCTCTTTGAGAGAGAGCACCCTTACCTTTCCAGGAACCCTAAACATGGGCTTGGAAGCCTGCCAAGCACTTCCTACTGCCTCCCTCCCTTAGGTATGTTGCACAGGACTAGTTAATTAACTGACTCCACATTCTCCCAGACAAATATTCCCTGTCCCAGGGAGTTTGGGTAAATCAGGCTGCCCCAGCAGATTCTCCTCTCACCTCTTCCTCAATTCTCCACAAGTCACCTGGTTTGAGCCTCAAATCTCAAAAAGGGGGTCCACACACTTGAACCCATACTTGATGGACTCCTCTGCACCCGTCAGGAAAACCATTCCACTCTCAGAATTTGTTCGAGACCGGCGGAGTTTGGGGAATGCCCAAGTTCAGAGTTCATGGAAAGACACATTTGGGGAAGGTGGGCTCGGGGAACATGGGGTTTGGGGAACATGAATACAGGGAATGGGGGTTCAGGATCATGGTACAGGGAACACAAGGTTCAGAGAAAGCCATGGCTACCTGCCCTAAGGGAGTGGCTTAGCCTTCCCAAAGCTTCCGCCACAAGTGCCATAAAGACAGTCCATAAACCTTACAACGTATTGTAGGGAAGCATCTACAGGAACTATTAATAGGAAATGACTTCATGAATTTCACACCCAAATCACGAGCAGTGAAAGAAAAAACAGATAAATGGGACCTTCTTAAAATTAAAGTCTTTTCCACCTCAAAGGAGTTTATCAAGCAAGTGAAAGACAGCCTACCCAATGAGAGAAAATATTTGGTAAATATATATCTGATAGGAGACTAATATCCATCATATATAAAGAAATCCTATATCTCAAAAATAAGAAGACAAACAATCCATTTAAAAAATGGGCAAGAGATTTGAATAGACACTTCTCCAAAGAAGAGATACAAATGGCTAAAAAGCACAAGAAAAGATACTCAACATCACCAGTTATTAGGAAAATGCAAATCAAAATTACAATGAGATATCATCTTAAACCAATTAGACTGGCGGCTATTGAAAAAACAGAGTGTTGGAAAGGATGTGGAGAAATGGGAACCCTCATCCCCTGCTGGTGGGAATGTAGAAGGATGCAGCCATTCTGGAGGACAGTTTGGTGGTTCCTCAAAAAACTAGCTATAGATTTGCCATATGGCCCAGCAATTCCACTGCTGGGTACATACCCAGAAGATCTGAAAACAAGGACACAAACCGATACATGCACAGCAATGTTCATAGTGGCATTATTCACTATTGCCAAAAGTTGGAATCAACCCAAAGGCCCAACAACAGAAGAATGGATAAACAAAATGTGGTATGTACATACAATGGAATACTGCTTAGCTATATGAAGGAATACAGTACTGACACATGAGATAACATGGATGAATCTTGAGGACCTTATATTGAATGAAGCAAGCCAGGCATTGAAGGACAAATACTACACTATCTCTCTGATATGAATTAAGCAAATCAAGCAATCTCAGAGAGCGAGAAACTGGAAGATAGGCTTACATGAAATGGAGGGGGGGAAGGAGAGAAAGGTTGTGAGACAATGTCCAGATGGGTGAAATCTATGATAAATTGGAGGTATTTAGTTGTGCAGTGAATAGATAAGACAGGGGCATTGAGATACTATATTGGGTTGGACTTTGCAGGCTTGAGGGGGGCTGAGGTTGGGAGGATGGTTCAGATGGTCCAAGTAATGGGGGTGAAGGTGGGTGGAGCAAGTGAACATGGGAGATTGTCAGGTACGTGATTGAAGCCAAAATGTTGAGAAAACTTTAGAAAATATAATAAGGAAGGGTTACTGCTCTAAGTGTTTGACAGGGGGCATCTGGCACGGGGTATACCTGGCGCAGGTTTCTAGGGACTGTGTGAGTGCTTATCGTGTCATAGTATGTTTTATCAGTGGGTGTAAACAAATACAATCAGGGGGAAGGTGTTATGCTCCCATCCTGGGGAGGTCTGATGTTCTCACACGGAGCAGAGGGTGTCTCTTGAGAGCATGGGTGACTCACAATAGGGAGGACAGTCTAGTGTGTCAAGCCCTCCGCATTGTTGCAAGTATCTATGAATCTTGCCCTTTAAGCAGTGAAGCTTGGTTGTCACTGTGGGCCCTGAAGGGAGCTGAGAGGAATAGAATAGTTGGAAGAGGGGATAACGGAAGGGTTCTGCATGTTCCTGCAATGATGAATACAGGACTTTTTAAAATCACCAAAAATTTATAAAGGTGTATAATCTAATATTTAAACCATAATGTAAACCATAATGTAACCAAAAATTTATAAAAATATACATTCTAAAATGTAAACTGTAATTTAAATAATAATAGAACCATGGTTGGTAGCTATGTTTCAAAATCTGTACATCAGTTGCAGCAAATGTAATATCCATGTGTAAAATGATCATTGCTGGGGAAGGGGGAAAAGGGTTTGATGTTGGGTATTTGGGAGTTCCCTATATTCTATATGTGATTTTACTGTGACCTAAAACATTTTTTGAAGACATAAAAAAAAAAAAAAAAGGTGTAGACACTTAGTAAGGAATGGAAGACATTACCTTGCCACTGTACGTGCAGGGCAATACCTATTACAGTGATGAAAGACAAAACGCCAAAAAAATTTTTTTTCTGATATTTTTCATTTTTTAATCCCCCAATTAATTTTTTTACTGTGTTTTAGTATTTCTGATTTATAACATATTCTACTTCTAATCTTTAAACCTATCACATCATTTCATTTTCCTATTACTTGAATTTGGCAATATATTAGACTTCATTTTTTAAGAAGTTTTGGAACACAGAGGGGTTCAACTATGGCAGGGGAGGAGCATGAATGTGAGGTGTCATTGATGGGAGATGCATGCGTGGGAAAGAGTTCTCCAGGGCAGGCATATAGGGCATAAAGATATGTTTGGATGTTCATTGGGTATTGACATAGGGGGTAGAATTTCACATGACAAATGAGTAAGTGCTGAATTCCCATTCTGGGAAACTCCTCAATGGAGTAGCAACAATTCCTCAAGTATAAGGGCAAAGATCAGTAAAGAAAAAACGTCCAATGATGGACCCTTGATAATGACGAATATGCTTATGATCCTGAAATTTCAACTAGGCCCAGAGCTGCAGGTGCCTAAGAGTTACCACCTGATGGCCTCCATGTTGCTCAAATGTGGCCATCCTCTAAGCCAAACTCAGTATGTAACTGCACTACCTTCCCCGAGGCGTGGGACATGACTCCAAGGGATGAGTCTCTCTTGCACCAAGGGATTACTAACAAGTACCAGCTGGTGATGCATCTAGAAAAAGACCTTAAATAAATGGAGGAAATGGTAAAGACCAACAAGTTTATATGGCTAAGAGACTTCAACATGAGTCAGGAGGACTTCAGAGGGGTCCGGCTTATGTTCATCACAGCAGGTTCTCAGAGACAGTCAAAGTAGATACAACCCCAAGTAGTGGTGCTCCTGATGGCTATGGAGACACACAGGCCCAACAGAGTTCAGTGCCTTGCCAGTGGGCCCTACTTTTGAATTTGTGCTGCTGAGTGTGATGGAGTGGGACTCAGATGTGACCACTCTATACATGCCTCTTCTGTCATTTTTACTGAACCTGTGGTTGGTGCTGGGGTTGGAGTATGCTCAGGAAATGTGAATCTTTGGACTGTCTATGTGCCAGCTGGGCCCTGAGCCTCCACAAAGTTGCTTCAACTACTCTCTGGTTCATTGAACTTACCCAGGTCAGCTAACAGGGAGGTGAGGATGGTCAACCACCACATCAGGGAACAGATAGAGTCTAAGCTGCAAACAGGAGAATTCCATCCATCAGCCATGTGGGATCTAAATCCCCTCTTAATTTAGAGGTGGAGTGGACATCACCATCCCAGGGTCTTCAGGATGGAGGGATAAAATATGGATTAGAGTGGAATTACTGGTATTCTACTATAGAAATATTGTGACTCTAGCAATGGATGAAATGATACCATTGATGTAGAGACAGTGGTCATGGAACTTGCTGCAGGCAAGGAGAAGGAAAAAAGGTGTGATATTAGGGCATTTTCGGGACTTCAAGTTGTGTTTAATGATATTGCAGGGATAGATGCAGGACGCTATATATCCTGCCATAACCAACTGAATGTATCAGGGAAGACTGTAAACTGCAACATAATCCATGCTGTGTATCAATGCTCCAAAATGTACTCATTAAATGCAATGAATGTACCACACTAATGAAAGAAGTGTTTGATGTGGGAGGAGTGGTGGGTGTGGTAAGCAGGGTATATGGGGACCTCTTATACTTTCTAATGTAACATTTTGTGATATATATATATCTTTAAAAAAGATAATAAAAATGAAAAAACACATTAGAAGTATACAAGAGTAGACTTGAAATGATAGAAGAGAGACTAAGTGATAGAGAAGACAGAACAGTTGAAACTGAAGAAAGAAAGGAACACATAGAAAAAAGAACCGAGAAATTGGAGCAGGGGCTCAGGGTTGAGTGACAACACAAAAACACAACAACATATGAAACATGGGAATTCCAGATGGAGTAGAAAAGGAAAAGGGGCAGAAAGAGTATTTGAGGAAATAATAGATGTAATTTGCCAACTCTCCTGAAAGAAATGAACTTATACGTCCAAGAAGCTAACCATACAACACCAATCAGAATAAATCAGAATAGACCTACTCCAAGACACACACTACTCAGAATGTCAAACGTCAGTGATAAAGAGAAAATTAACAGAGCACAAGGCAGAAGCAAACCATCATGTACCAGAGATGCCCAGTAAAAGTTAGCATGATTTCTGTTCAGAAACCGTGGATGTGAGAAGACAGTCATATGATACAATTAGAATAATGAAAGAGAAAAACTGCCAAACAAAATTTTACCCA
Organism: Dasypus novemcinctus; assembly: GCF_030445035.2. Taxonomy (NCBI): domain Eukaryota; kingdom Metazoa; phylum Chordata; class Mammalia; order Cingulata; family Dasypodidae; genus Dasypus; species Dasypus novemcinctus. The sequence continues at coordinate 189,201,727 of NC_080674.1, forward strand.
GCAAAATTGTCTTTCAAATATGGAGGTGAGTGTAAAATATTTACAAGAAAACAGAAACTAAGAGTGTTTGCAAAAAGAATCCACCTTAGCAGAAATATTAATGGAAGCCTTAGAACCTGAAATAAATTGACAGGAGAGAGAAGCCTGGAGGAGAGTATAGAAGAAAGAATAGAGAAAAGATATTCAAAAGAGTAAAAAGATAGACAAAAATATGATATGACATATGTAAACCAAAGAATAGAATGGTGGAAGTAAATAATGCATTTATAGTAATATCACTGAATGTGAATGGACTAAACTCCCCATTCAAATGATACAAGGTGACAGAATGGATAAAAAACATGATCCATCCTTATGCTGCTTACAAGAAATTCACGTTAAACCCAGGGATACAAACCAGTTGAAGTGAAAGTTTGGAAAAAGATACTCCACACAAATAATAACCAAAAGGGAGCTGGGGTAGTTATACTATATTGGACAAAGAGAATATAATGTAAAAAAAGTTATGAGATACAGAAACCCATTGTATTAATAAAAGATCATATATTAATAAAAGGAACAATCCACCAGGCAGATATAATAGTCATAAATATCTATACCTCTAACCAGAGTGCCCCAAAATACATGAGTCAAACTATGGCAAAACAGAAGTGAGAAACAGAGATTTCTACAATAATCATTGGAGACTTCCACAGCCCACACACATCTTTAGATAGAACAACTAGACAGAAGATCAACAAAGCAACAGAGAACTTGAACAATATGATAAAGGAGTTAGACCTAGCAGACATATACAGAATGTTGCATACAAACTCAGCAGGTTATACATTCTTCTCAAGAGCCCATGGATCTTTCTCCAGGATAGACCACATGTTAGAACACAAGACAGGTCTCAAGAAATATGAAAAGGTTGAAATTATACACAGTACCTTCTGATTATAATGAAATGAAACTGGAAATCAATAGACAGGAGAAAAGTAAATTCACAAATGTATGGAGGCTCAACAACATACTCCTAAATAATCAGTGGGTCAAAGTAGAAATTGCAAGTAAAGTCAGTAAATATATTGAGATGAATTAAAGTGAGAACAGAACTTATCAGAAATTATGGGATACAGTAAAGGCAGTCTTGAGAGTGAAATTTAAAGCAATAAATGCCGATATTAAAAAAGAAGAAAGAGCTAAAATAAAGACTTAACAACTAGAAGAACCAGAAAAGAACAGCAAATCAACCACAAGCAAGCAGAAGGTAAGAAATAATAAAGATTAGAGCAGAAATAAATGAAATTGAGAACAAAAAACAGAAGAGAAAATCAACAAAACCAAAAGGAGGTTCTATGAGATCAGTAAAATGGACCAATGCTGAGTAGATGAATAAAGGGAAAAAGAGAGAAGATGCAAACAAATATAATCAGAAATGAAAGAGTGGAAGTTTCAACTGACTCAAAGAAATAAAAAGGATTATAAGAGAACATTATGAGAAAACTGTATACCAACAAACTAGACAACCTAGATGAAATGGACAAGTTTCTAAAAATGCACAAAAACCTACACCAACACTACAAGAAATACAAGAATTTAACAAACCAATCACGTTCAAAGAGATTTAATCCATCTTTAAAAATTTCCCAGCAAAGGAAAGTCCAGGACCAGATGGTTTCACAAGTGAATTCTACTAAGCATTTGAAAAGGCATTAACACCAATTATTTTTAAACTCTTGCAAAAAATTGAAGAGGGAAATTTACCCAATACATTTTATAAAGCTGACATCACCCTAATACCAAAGCCAGATAAGATACTATAAGAAAAGAAAATTACAGACCAATTATTATAGTGAATGTAGTTGCAGAAATTCTCAACAAAATATTTGCAAATGAAATCCAGCCGCATATCAAAAGACTTATACATCACAACCAAGTGGGATTTATTCCTGCTGTGCAAGGTTGGTTCAGCATAAGAAAATCAATCAATGTAGTATACTACATTAACAAACTGAAGGAAAAAAAGCACAAGATCATCTTAATGGATGCAGAAAAGGCATTCAACAAAATGTAGCATCGTTTTTGATAAAAAAACATTTCAAAAGTTAGGAATAGAAGGAAAAATCCTCAATGTGATAAAAAGCATATATGAAATACCCACAGTTTACATCATACTCAATGGGTAAATGTTGATAGTTCTCCCTCTAAGATCAGGAGCAAGACAAGGATGCCCAAGGTTACTGTCATCATTGTTATTTAATATTGTACTAAATTTCTATTAAGGGCAATTAAACAATAACAAAAAAAATTTAAAGGCACGCAAATAGGGAAAGAGGAAGTAAAACTCTCCCTCTTTGCAGATGACATGATTCTGTATTTAGAAAATTGTGAAGTATCCATGACAAAGCTACTTGAGTTAATTAATGAGTTCAGTAGAGTAAAAGGATACAAGATCAACACGCAAAAATCAGTAGTTTTTAAACAGTAGCCTTGAACAGTGAGGAAAAAATCGGTTGCCAAAAACCATTTACAATAGCACCAAAAAGATTGAAATACCTAGGAATTAATTTAACCAAAGAAGTACAGGACCAATAGGCAGAAAACTACAAAACAATGCTGAAAGAAATCAATGAAGACATAAACAAATGGAAAGAATTCCATGTTTGTGGACAGGGAGACTAAATATTATGAAGATGTCAATCTTACACAAACTGATTTATAGATTCAATGCAATACCAATCAAAATTCCAACAGCCTATAGAAATAGAAAAGGTAAGTACCAAATTCATTTGGAAGGGAAAGTGCATCCAAATAGCCAAAAGCATTCTAAGAAAGAAGTGCGATGTGGGAGAAATTTCACAGCCTGACCTTGAAACATATTACAAAGCTCCAGTGGTCAGAACCGCATTGTACTGGCATAAAGATAGACACAGCTATCAGTGGAATAGAATTGAGAATCCTGAAATAAACCCTCACCGCTATGGTCTATTGGTTTCTGACAAACATACCAACTCCATGTTAACAGGACAAAACAGTCTCTTCAACAAATGGTCCTGGGGCAACTGGATATCTATAACCAAAAGAATGAAAGATCCTCACTCCCTATCCCTATCTCACTCCTTATGGAAGAATCAACTCAGAAGGGACAGTTTTGCCCTGCCTTGGAGGTTCCATCCTCCCAGGCCAGGGCCCAGCCCCCTCCCATTGATTTTGCTTTGGAAATGAGAGCCCATAACATTGTGGGCGATCCTTCCCTGCTAACTTTCCATGTGAAGCTGTTTTCTTTTTGGCATCCCTAGAAGCAGAAAAACACAGACTATCAGGAGTGGGGGATTTTGAGTTGGATTCCATGCTGCTTCCCACTCCTTGTTATAATCCATCCTTCTCTAAGTTCCTGCTTTAGCAACATGGGTTACCAATCCATGAGATTATAGTCTTATCTCACATCCACCTGATGACCTCCCTGGGAAATACATTCTAGAATGATTCCTTTGTGCAAAAAGGACACTTGGATGGCCCTGAGAGGCTCAATGACTTGTCCAGTATCACAGAACTGGTAGAAAAGTAGAGCCAGGTGGAGCCCAGCAATTTCTCCTCAAATTAATTGCTATAAATCAATTTATAACGAAGAAATGGATTATTGGTTATGTAGCACTGAGGAAGGAATACAAAGGGGTGTGGAGTCTTTTTGAAAAATGAAATTCTTCTAAAAGTTTTTTTTTTTAATTTTTTAAAGATTTATTTATTTATTTAATTTCCGCCCCCCCCCCTCCGTTGTCTGTTCTCTGTGTCTATTTGCTGTGTCTTGTTTCTTTGTCCGCTTCTGTTGTCGTCAGCGGCACGGGAAGTGTGGGTGGCGCCATTCCTGGGCAGGCTGCACTTTCTTTCGCGCTGGGCGGCTCTCCTTACGGGCGCACTCCTTGTGCGTGGGGCTCCCCCACGCGGGGGACACCCTTGCGTGGCACGGCACTCCTTGCGCGCATCAGCGCTGTGCATGGGCCAGCTCCACACGGGTCAAGGAGGCCCGGGTTTGAACCGCGGACCTCCCATGTGGTAGACGGACGCCCTAACCACTGGGCCAAGTCCGTTTCCCTCTTCTAAAAGTTTTGAGATGATGAATGCACAACATTTTGATTATACTATAAGCCATGGATTATACACTTTGGATAGAACAGACAGAAACAGCTGCTATGTAGAATGGGGGAAACAGAGAGAGACGGACAGATGAGGAATTTTGTTGTTTGTTTGTCATGTGCTTTTATTATCATTATTACTGAATTAATGAAAATGCTCTGATAATGATTGAAGTGATGAATGCACAACTATGTTTATACCAAATACTAATAATTGTATGCTTTGGATGAATTGTATGCTTTATTGTTAAGTGTCTTTAAAATTGATTCGGTAAAAAAAAAATTAATTCCTGACTTCACCAAGTCTTGCAGGAGCAGTGTGCAGGAATGTTTTGGGGAAACTGTGCACAGTTAGGGAGATTACAAAGGAGAGGAGGGTAAACAATTGACTGCGCAAAGGGGTGATTGGGGAAGAGGACCCCAGGAAGTGACCTCACTTCCTTAGAGATAAACGCCAACAAAATTCAAAACCCTGGTAACCAGGCATCTTGATTCTAGAGACAGCCCCCTAACAGCTCACTTGGACATAGACCTTCGAGAGAGCACGATGTTTTCTCTATGTTTACCTCTTTTCTGAGGCTTTAACACTAAGGAGAGAGAGAGCCTTTTTCAACGTTCCAGATATTGGCTGAGTCATCCCCCTCAAACACTCTGGTCGTTTACCGGGAACAACCCAAAGGTACCTCAGGGGATCCAGGGAAGGGGAATGCAAACCAGCCCATCTCCTGGGGTCTTGCCTGGGCTGCCTCAGCAACAACCTGTGTGTGTTCAGAGGGGAGGGCAGTGAGCGGGACAGACCCTGGGCAGGAGCAGGTGGGTGAGGGATGGGAGCCTGGTGGACTTGTCATTTCACTTCCAGGTCATGATCGGCAGGGTGGGAGGTGGGCACCTGCTGATGGAGCCTATCTGCCAACATGTACATCCAGAACCCTAGAGCTGTCATCTCTTTCCTCCTGTGAGAGGTCTATGCCTCATCTGGGAGCAGAACTTCACGTGGGCTGGAGCCCCTTGATAATGTCCAGGCAGGGCCCTGATGTATCCTGGCCCACCTATCAGGTCCTGTCTTTGTAGAGCTTCACCTAGGAGACCAGCAAGGAGCTGGATGACAGGGTTCATGACACCACCCCCCGATCAGGTTGTGGGTGCACCACCCCTTCCACAAAGACCAGATCAGGCTGGATGTGAGAGTAGGAGAGTGTTGTCTACAACCAGAGCCCAAGAATTCACCCTGGAAGCTCCCACAGACTTCATCCCAGGGCTTTCATGGAGGGGCTCAGTTCTCACTTGCAGAGGAATCTGCGACTCCATCCCAGTTCATTCCCACTTCTGATCACAAGACAGGGCCAGCTGCAAAGTTACATTTCCTCTATTCACAGGAATATCAGATGCTGGTGGCCAAAGAGAATGCCAAGGTACCTACAACAGAGCTTCAGCAGCACACCCATCTTCTATGGGCCTATAATGAGGATCTGGAGCAAACTGAGGCTGAGCCAGAGGCTAAGGAGGACCTGGGTGCGTACCTGAGAGCCCATGGGGAAGAACATGGGGGGACCACACAAGTTGGGCCACAAGCAAATTAAAACCGTAGACCTCTCTTCTAGGGGTCCACTGTCTGTGAAGGCTTTCTGGGGTGCATTATGAGTTTGGGCTTCTCCAGAGTGATGGGATATTTTCTAACTTGGGGAAGTCACCTCCAAAAGTAATTGCATTTCTCAACAATCTGCCTGTTACATCTCCCAGGGTTAGCTACAGCGCCAGCAACGTTGCTGTCTCTATCTCCAGCTCCAGCACCAGGGCCAGAGAGCACAACTCCTGATGATCTAGAACACCTTCTAGCTCCAGCTTTTGAGCCAACTCTGGAGCCACAGCTGGCTTCATTGCCAGCTGTAAAACCAATTGAACTGACACCACCTCATTCACCACCTGTGGTTTTGGAGGCAGTCCCAGAACTGGATGAAGTGTCAATGCCAGGGCCAGATACAGAGCTGGATATAACACCAGCCATGGCTTCAAAGTCACATTCCCAGGTTGACCCAGCTGATGAGCTTGAGCCCATGCAGGCATCAGACCCTGCACCAGTGTCTCTGCTCCAGACAAAGGTGGAGGAAGAAATTGAGCCTTCCCTTCCCTCTCCTGTGAGGGCATCTATATTTCTGTCTTCTGTCCTTTTTATCACATTTACATTTATATGGTTTTGTTTATTTTTCTTGTTAACTTACCCTTAAATTTAATTCGTTATTGTTTTAAAATGTCCATGTCAGTGTCTTTAGGTACATTACATTGCTGTGCAATCCTCCACATGATCTTCCAGAACATTTCTTCACCCCAAACAGGAAGCCCTCACCCCCTGGGCAGTCACTCTCTTCCCCTCTTGCACCTTGGGAATCACTCATCTGCCTGTCTCCTCTGGTCACTGTGGCCCAGCTCAGGCCTGAGCATCAGCATGATCTTAGCACCTGGCAAGGAGTCATTCTCCTCATTTCACAGCCAGGACACTGTGGCTCAGGAAGCCTAAGGGACTTTGCTCAATTTTACCCATCAGGAAAATCAGGGAACAGGGCAAGGAACGCAGGAGCAGTGTTCTCAGCAGGCCCACGTGTCTGAAGCCCCCTCCACTCACTTGTGTCTGGGACCCTCCTCTGTAGCACTCCAGGCTCGGTGTTCAACAGTACGTCACTTTATCCAGTTTTGGCAGAGATGGTCCAGGAGGTGGTTGTGGCCTTGGAGACACTCCAGTTATTTTAATTTCCTTGGCTGCTCAGACAAATACCATGCAATGAGTAGGCTTAGCAATGTGAATATATTTACTCATGGTTTTGAGGCTAAGAGAAACTCCAAATCAAGGCATCATGAAGACTGGTACTCTGCAGCTGACTGCTGGCGATACTTGGTCCTGGGCTCCTCTGTCACATGGCAGGTCACATGTGGCCTCTTAGGGCTTCTCCCTTTTTTTTCTGGGTATTTTGGTGCTCAGCTTCTGACTGTTCCCTCAGTGGCTTTCACACTGTCCATCTGAGTTTCATTCTTTATATAAAGGACTCCAGTAACAGGATTAAGGTCCAACCTAGGCTACTTGATACCTCATCAATAGGTCCTACATATAATGGGGTACAAATCCACATGCATGGATTAACTTTGAGAACATGTTAATCTGGGGTACCTGCAGATCTTAACCACCACACAAGTCAAAGACAGTAATCAAGGAGGTGGCAATGGGCTTCCCTACTGCATCCTGGATGTGATCCACTGTAGCTGAGCGAGAGGGTTTCGTCCTCGCTCAGGCCCAAGAGTCGGGGGGGCTTGCTCCTGCCGAACCACCGGCGGGGGGTGCCCCAAGAGGGAGCACTGGTTCTCCAGGCGTGGGGGATGCGCGGTTGGGGAAAAACCACGGAGACCGCTTGAGCGCAAGAACAGGTCTGCTTTATTACGGAAGTACACTTAGCTATATAGGGGTGGGTAGAGGGAGGGGCGTGATGAAGGGAGGGTTGGCTAAGGGGCGGCTGTGGACAGGCTGAAGCTGATGGATAGACCTGAGGTAAGCAGTTACTGGGGAAGAGGGCGGATTGTAGGTTGGCAATATGGGCGGGACTGGCAGGAAGGACAGCGGGGGCTGAACGGGGAGGAGGGGTGGAGAAAGGCGGCAACAATTGCTCCTTTTGTTTTTAAAAGGAAATAGAGGCAACAAGTTTTGGTGCGCACTGTGGGTGTGAATAACTCGGTGTGCGCAGCAACAAAAGACAAGGATTATGAGGAGGAGGAGGAAAAGGAGGTTATAAGGACGGGTACTGGAATAGGACGAGGGGTGGGGAGAGATCACGAGGACCAGCCGGCCGTGAGCGGACGACATAGCATCTGGCCAGGATGCATGTGCCCGCCATTAGGGTCGGCGCACGCCGGCGCCTGGTGCGCGCCGAGCCTTGCCAGCGAAACGGGCCCGTGATGCCCCTGAATCCCTCGCCCGAGGGGGAGGAATAGTTGGGGAGAAGTGAGGGGAGGAAGACAAGAAGCTATAGGCGTGCGGTCTGGAGTAGGTGGCGCGGGCGGAAGGGGCGTGGTGGACGGCGGGGGGGGGGGACTCAGCGGTGGCGATGCGTTGGTAGTGAACTTGTACAAAGGAGAGGACAGTAATAGTGCGCTGGGTCATGGCATCCTCTGGCGGAGGATGGGCACATGTAGAAACCTGTGGCAGCGGGGTTGTGTCCCCCCCACACATAAGACGGAAGGTTCGTGCGTCCAGTGAGGTTGGCGACATCAGTTGTGAAAGAGGGGGCGGAGGCGGTTACGTTTGAGGCGAGGAGTCTTTTTTGTTGCCAGAGGGAGAGCGTCCAATTGAAGGGCTGGTGACTCGGGTTGGCGGCGGCTGGGAGAACGAGGGAAGCCAGGACGAAGAAGACGGCCGCGAGGCTGTATGGAGGCATCATCTGACGGTGCGGTATCTGGCGGCTTGACACAGAAGCATCAGCGAGGTCATTCCCTTGAGCCAGCGGTCCTGGTAGGCCAGAAAGGCTTCTGATATGAGCAATGAACCAGGGCTGCTGCCTCGCCTCAAGCAGTCGCTGTACGAAGGCGAGCGCCCGATTGATGTTTGAGTCACCTGGTAGGAAAGTAGCAAGCGGGAGGCTGCGACACACCTGAAGAGTGTATAGGCTGTCAGTAAAGATGTTGAGAGGCTGGTCTGGGTGGAGATTGAGGACTGCAGCGACAGCTAGAAGCTCGCCCACTTGAACAGAAGAGTCATTTGCGAACAGCAGTTGCCGTGGCTCAGGATTCTCAGGAGTGTATATGATGGCCGTTTTTGAGGCATCTGTGAAGGCAGTGATAGCAGAAGGGATTGGGTTCCGTGCGGGCAATGGACGGAACGGGTTGGAAAACGCCAATTGAGACATTCCCTGCAGCAATCGGTGATGAGGATAGTGGTTGTCAAAGGAGCCGCGATTCTTTTTGCTAATGACAAAGACCAGTGAATTGTAGGGACTAGTGGATGGCTCTATATGCCCTGCTTGTAGCTGCTCTTCGACGAGGGCAGAGAGCTTGCAGCTTGTGAGCTGGTAAGGGCCACTGCTCGACCCAGATGGGCTCCTCTGTGTCCCATTCCAGAGGGATAGGGTCAGGTTTTGAGATGGGAGCAGTGGCCCCTAGAAGGGGGGGGGGGGGCAGCGCAGCTGAGAAGGCTTCTGTGGTGATTCGGGCCTTTAGCTGGCTGAGAACATCTCTCCCCCATAAGATGGTCTGGACTGACGAAAGGATGAGTGGACGAATTTGGCCTTCGTGGCCTTCTTGGTCGCTCCAATGCAGAGGCTGGGATGTTTTCCAGGAGGCAGCGGCTCCTGTGGCGCCGATGACTTGAGGGCCGGTTTCGAGGGGCCAGTGATTGAATGCGGCGATCTCAAAGGGAACACAGGAGACTTCAGCGCCAGAATCCAGAAGCCCATCAAGCCATTGCCCATTAATCTTAAGCTCTAATGAGGGTTTCTGGCGGCGTGTGATGGGCATTGTCCACATTATGGCTTGGAATTTTTCTGGGGGCCTCTTGGGGGTGGAGCAGAGGCCTGCCCCACTGGAAGTTTAAAGGCTGCTGGGAACCTTGGGCGGAACGGCAGTCGCGGGCCCAGTGATATCCTTTCCCACAACGCGGACACGGCGTAGAAGGGCCCCTTGGCCGTCGCATCGGCGGGTCTGAGCGAGGCGCTGGGCTTGGCTGGGAGCACTCGCGGAGGAAGTGGCCGGGCTGGCCGCACCGAAAGCAAACAGAAGTGGGGGTGGATGAAACAGCCATGGCAGAGGCAAAGGCAGCGGTGAGTGTTTTGACTTGTGGGTCGACGTCACGGCAAGCAAGGACCCATTCGTGCAGAGCTTTGTCGCGTATGGGAAGGACCACGGCCCGGAAAGGCGCAAGGCACCCGTCTATGACAAGTTCTTTGGCCAGCGCAAACTGGGCATCCTCGCTGGAAATCTTCCGCTGACAGGCTTCCAGGACGCGGGCGACAAACGTTGGGAAAGTTTCATTGGAGTCTCATTGGAAGCAGCTGCACGAGTTTGGTGGGCTGCTTGGTGGAAACTAGAGAGAATGACCGCTGGACGAGGACTTTTACCCGGTGCCAAAACCCTGGGTCAATTTGGAGATAAGAACGAGGGTCTGCATAATTGTTAGTGCCCGTGTATGCATCGGAGGGATCGAGGACGCCGGCCTGGGCATTCTCCACGATTTGCCGGTCAACAGCCGCTTGATAATGGGTGCGCCATTCAATAAATTGACCCGGCGTCAGGATGGCACGGGCTAGTGCAATCCAGTCATATGGGAGAATGAGTTGGGTCCCTAACTCCTCAAGTAGTTGCTGTGCATAAGGGCTGCCAATCCCGTCTTCCTTTACAGCTTTGCGGAGGGTTCTGACCTCTTCCGCTGTAAAGGGTAGCCAAGTTTGGGGTCGCTGTGGCGTGGGCTGCGGATTCAGCGGATACAGCTGAGGGGTTTGAGGAGGCGTGGCACCGGGGACCGATGGAGCAGCCAAGGCAGGTGAAGGGCTATTGCCGTACGGCGGTGGCAAGGGATAAGCGGAACACGGGTGAGAAAATGGTGGCTTAGCAGCTTCCGGGCGACAACAAAATGGCGGCGGGGCCCTTCCGGGCGCCGGCCAAGATGGCGGAGCAGCCATATCCGGCAGCGGACAAAATGGCGCGAGGGGTGCTTCCGGTTTAGTGGAAGATGGCGACCACGCAGTTTCCGGGCCCAAACCAGATGCTGACTGGGCAGGAAGAGGCGGGTAAAGGCGGGAGGAGGAGGACAGCGGTGGAGAAGAAGCCGGATGGGCGCCATCTTGGGCAGAAGACAAAGGCGCTGGCGGAGAAGAAGGCAGAAGTCCGCCATCTTGGGGAGCGGCAGGAGTGGTTTCTGTCTGCTGCGGGGAGCTCGGGCGGGGAGTTTCGCGCTCGAGAGCAGCAGCAAGTTGGTCAGACAGAGAGTCAGTGTCGGCGGGCTCATCGGGATCACAGTCTAGAGGCCGTTTGGGAGAAGCTTCATAAACGGCCTCCGTCGGAGCGCCGAGGAGACAAGCGCGAATGGCAACGAGAACAGGTAAGAGGCCCGTTGGGAAGGTGCGTTTCTCGTGCTCCATGGTGGAGGTGACTCGATCTATGAGTCGCGAGTATGTGTCTGGGCTCCAGAGTTGGCAGGTGGCGAGCCACGGATTAAAAGGGAGCAAGAGATCCCAGTACATTTGGAGCTGCCGCAAGGAGACACGGACTCCATTGGCATCGAGCAGGGCAGCGAGGGCTCTGACTTGCGGCGCCTGACGCAATGACAAAGAGGCGCCCATGACGGGATAGGGACGGGACGACGGCGAGGGGTCCCTTGGGGCTCGTCTGGGCGAGGGGTCCCTACCTGGAGAGGAGGACGATCACAGCAGCAGCAGCAGCAGAGAGGGGCCGGGGGAGGAGCTGCCACGTTGGGCGCCAGTTGTAGCTGAGCGTGAGGGTTTTGTCCTCGCTCAGGCCCAAGAGTCGGGGGGGCTTGCTCCTGCCGAACCGCCGGCGGGGGGTGCTCCAAGAGGGAACACCGGTTCTCCAGGCGTGGGGGACGCGCGGTTGAGGAAAAACCACGGAGACCGCTTGAGCGCAAGAACAGGTCTGCTTTATTACGGAAGTACACTTAGCTATATAGGGTTGGGTAGAGGGAGGGGCATGATGAAGGGAGGGTTGGCTAAGGGGCGGCTGTGGATAGGCTGAAGCTGATGGACAGACCTGAGGTAAGCAGTTACTGGGGAAGAGGGCAGATTGTGGGTTGGCAATATGGGCGGGACTGGCGGGAAGGACAGCGGGGGCTGAAAGGGGAGGAGGGGTGGAGAAAGGCGGCAACAATCCACATGATCTTCCCACATGATCTGGTGCATCCACAAGGAGTGTGGGAACCGTTACTTTTAGGACTTGATGATGAGAGAGGAGACCACCCACTTTGACAGGCCCTTCAAGGGCCCACCCATCCCAGAGAAAGATCTGGAAGTGGGGCCACGTGGGGAGTGTGGAAGGGTCAGGGGATTTCCACAAGGCTCATAAGGAAACTAATATTCTTAAACCTGGGGATCAGAGAGCCATTGGTTTTAATTGATTGTACACCACACCTCCACAAAACATTTTCAGGCATTTTTCACTTCTAATTCAGTACAAAGAGTTTTTTCTCTCCAAAGGAATTGGTATTCTTCATTCAATTACATAAGATTTGTGAACTGAGCTATACTCCTTTTGCCTTGACTTAGAGGAAGCTCAGATTTAAATGTTCTCCTTGCTTGCTACAAACCTACATCCTAGATTTCATATTTTATTCTGCCTCTATTTTAAGTATTCTCAATTTCTATTTCAATTTTAATGGACCATTAAATGGAGTCTTTATTGGATTCACGGTCTTGAGTTCTGTGGCAAGGGATCAAGGAAGGAGACCTTAAATGCAATTAAACAGAGACCATAATGCAGTGCTCTCCACATTCACACAGCATGAGGGCTGGAAACCAGATTTCAGAACTTTTCTGTAGGCTAAAATGGAGACCGTGGGAGTTGTGCAGGACTGGATTGTGAACAGGAGGTCATGCATATGTTTTGTAAGCACCAATGAGTCAGGTCTGGTCTAGGCAAATTGGATTATCAGGAACACATGGGAATATATGGCTAGATTTTCCCAGGCATTCCAGACTCTTGTGAACTCCCTGAACCTGAGGCCATGGAAGTATGGTGAATTATCCCCATTTGGTCTCCCTAGGGAACCATCCTGCATCCAGGTCCTTGCTTGGTGTTGGCCCTTGAGACTAGGATGAGGAGGAAGTGGGAGATAATTTAGGAGAGGTGCTCTCCATGGGAAAGGGGATGAAAGCAGTTTGATTGTGTGATGGTGGGGGATGCACTTGTCCTTACCATGGAGTCAGCCCCAAATGCTCAAGACGATCCACTGGGGGTGAGAGGAAACCATCAAACTTCCAGGAATCATGATTATAGATCCAGTTCCTCCCTTGGTCAGTCATCAGATGTCCACTCCTAAAGGGAACACAGAGAGACAGGAGTGTGTCCCTCAGACTGTACACCTGCAAGATCGGGGAATAGTGGTGAAGACAGTTCAGAAGCTTCCCCTTCCTGCAGGGTCTATTGAAATTACAGGATATCAAGTCTAAGATAGAACATTACCCAAGATCTTGCATCCTTTTCTGGGGAAAGTCTTGGTGCATTGTGTGTTGGACAGTTCAATCATGTTAGGTCAAAGTATGAAAGTTACATTTTTCATTTAGTGATTACATAGGGTTTAAGATGTGTATGGATGGCAAGATGACATGGGGTAGACTATGCTGATAAAGTTTATGTGTTCACTTGGTTAGGTTATGGAGTCCAGTTGTTTGGCCAAAAAAGCAATGATCCTTTGGGTATTTCATACATTTAAATCATTAGTCATTTGATTGCTGCTATGACTGATTACATCAAAAGTAAATGCAAATCAAAACTATATCACAACCAACAATATGGCTACAATTTTTTAAAAATTTGAAAGTAGAAAATACACAAGTGTTGATGAGGGTTCACAGAAATTAGAACCCTTGTACATAGTTGATGGGAATGTAAAATGGTGCAGGCAGCATAAAAAGTGGTTGGATGTTCTTCAAAAGTCATCAGAGATGGGAAGCAGATTTGGCCCAACTGATAGAGTGTAGGCCTACCATATAAGAGGGTTCAAACACAGGACCTCCTGATCCATGAGGTGAGCTGGCCCATGCACAGTGCTGATACGCACAAGGAGTGCTGTTCCACATAGGGGTGTCCCCCACGTAGGGTAGCCCTGCCCAAAAGGAGTGTGCCTTGCAAGGAGAGCCTTCCCATACGAAAAAAAGTGCAGCCTGCCTAGGAGTGATGCCACACACACGGAGAGCTGACACAGCAAGATGACACAACAAAAAGAGACACAGAGGAAGCTGACTTGGCCCAATGGATAGGGCCTCCGCCTACCACATGGGAGGTCTGCGGTTCAAACCCCGGGCCTCCTTGACCCATGTGGAGCTGGCCCATGTGCAGTGCTGATGCGCACAAGGAATGCAGTGCCACCCAGGGGTGTCCCCCACATAGGAGAGCCCCATGCACAAGGAGTGTACCCCGTAGAGAGAGCTGTCCAGCGCGAAAGAAAGTGCAGCCTGCCCAGGAATGGTGCCGCACACACAGAGAACTGACCCAACAAGATGATGCAACAAAAAGCAACACAGATTCCTGGTGCCGCTGATAAGAATAGAGGCGGTCACAGAAGAACACACAGCAAATGGACACAGAGAGCAGACAACTGGGGGCGGGGGGAGAGAAATAAATAAATAATAAATCTTAAAAAACAAAACAAAACAAATTAAACACATCAGAGAATTACCACAAGATCAAAAAATTACACTTTTAGGTATACCCCAAAGAAAGGAAAACAGACACTTGCACACCAATGTTCATAGCACGTTACTCACAGAAGTTAAAAAGTAGAAGCAAATCAAGTGTCCAATAAGAGATAAATGAACCAACAAAGTGTGGTACATGCATAAAATGGAATGTTACTTAGCTGTAAGTAGGAATGAAGCTCTTATATGTGCTACAACGTGGATGAACCTTGAAAATGTGAAGCTGAGTGAAATAAGCCAGACACAAAATACTAATATAGAATGATCCACTTATATGAGATATCTAGAATAGACAACTTCTTATAGACAGAAATAGATTAGTGGTTACCAGGATATGGGGGCAGGAGAATTTATTGGGATGTTACTGAGATGGACATGCTTATTGTCCCTGGATCCCCTGAAGGACTGAAAAGGTGACTGGCCCTCTGCTTCTCTCTGACAGCCTTTCCAATTCCCTCCCTTCATTGTCCCAGTGTACCGCATCTGCACCCACAATAGGGGCTGATAAATCCACCTCCAAATGTGAGCTCCAAAAAACCCCTGGACCTTATCGTCCACATGGGTTACCCAGTAAGGTATGGGGCACCTGATAGTTTTGTCCCAAGTTTCAGTGAGTTGACAACTCTGTCAAGGTTACCTCAGCCTAGAGTGGCACCTCCTGCTTCTCTGTCTCCATCACAAAGTGGCTGACACATGCAAGCAAGCACATTCTATCTGAGGGGTCTGCAAAGACAACAGCTTACTCATGCTCTACAATGAGCAGGGGGCAACTGCAGTACCAACCTCCTCAGTTTATGCTGAGACCAGAGCAACAGATAAAGGTGCATCCAGGTGAGCCAGAGTGTGTCCTCTCTGGATACCAATCCCTGCAAAACGATGACTTTGGCCAATAGCTGCATCTGGGGCTTTATGCAGCATGCTCACACCTGGAGGAGGTGGAAGCATGCTGTGGCCCCATGGGCATAGCCCCTCATCCTGGCTGATGCTTGGAAACCAATGATCGGGGGGTGGGGGCATAAGGTGACCCCTCAGCTCCCTCCACCTTTGGAAGGTTGTTCTTTGCTAGGACAGCCTGCAGGTCGTGTTGCCTTTCTCACTCCCAACTCCTTCACCTGGCATCAGGGCACCATGGGATCTGGTCCAGACTCTGGCCCCACATGCTCCCCTGCCCATGGACCCATCCTCACTAGAGCTTCCTTCGCCTTGGGATACCCTAAGGCTATGCCCACCTCAGACTCTCCATAACGGCAGCAATCCTCAACCCTCCACCCCAACACACAAACATCCCTCAAATTCAAACTGTTCTCACCTTCAAGGTTGGGCTCAGAGTCCACTTTTTGGGGGCTTCTTATAGCCATGTCCTTGAGTTCTGGAGCCTGGGGCTCATCTACAATATGGGGGACCTCTTTGCACTAGGAGGGCCTCCCTAACAGCAGGAGCTGTCACCCCAAACCCCATGGGCCTCCTTGCTGGGCTCCCTGCCACTCCTGCTTACAACAGCTGCTCTGAGCTGTTCTCCTGAAACCGCTGGCCACCTGCAGGTCTGCACAGCGATCCAGAAAGTGGCAGGAGGGGACAGGGGCGAGGGTACTCTCATTTGGGCCTCCTGCTTCGGTAGTC
The DNA here is from genome assembly GCF_030445035.2 of Dasypus novemcinctus. Taxonomy (NCBI): domain Eukaryota; kingdom Metazoa; phylum Chordata; class Mammalia; order Cingulata; family Dasypodidae; genus Dasypus; species Dasypus novemcinctus. The sequence goes on from NC_080674.1 coordinate 189,217,862, forward strand.
CCTCTGGGTTCTGTTGAGGATATTGCCAGGTCGCCAGGTGTAGTGGAGGACACAGATCAGGGGCCTCATGGTGATGCGAGAGGTGGCTCAGGCCCCCTCCTGAGCCGTTGGAGCTGTGCGCTTGCACGCGGGGCCGTTGGAGCTGTGCGCGTGCACGCGGAGTCGTTGGAGCTTTGCGCATGGACGTGGAGCCGTTGGAGATTTGCGCGTGCACACGGAGATGAGGAGTTGCGAACAGTCAACGTCCTCTGTCCTTCGCAGATCCCGGGCGCGCAAAGCTGCTGGCACAAGCCCCTCCGCCTAGCGTGGTGTCTATCACGTCCCCTAGTTTGGGGAAACTTGTGCCCGTGAGCAGCCCTAATTCGCCGTCCTTCCCATACCCCACCCAGAGTCAGGCAGCCCAGCACCCTGTCCTCAGCTGAGCGTGCCTTAAGCAGTTCTTCATGCAACCTCTCAATGTGCAATTGGGAAGCTGAGGCCCAGAGAGGCACGTCCCAGGCACACAGGATGTGTAGAGTCCAGAGGACCTGGAAGGTTCTGGCCCCTTAGGCCAGGGGGATTTTTTGTTTTAAATTAGAACCCTTAAAGCCTGGGGAATCCCTGTACATGTGAGGCTGTTTTCTTCTTGGCATCCCCAAGACCCCAAACACAGAAACACATGCAGATAGTAAGTAACAGAGGCTGGACTGGGCTAGTAGGATCTGTCACAATAAGAGGAGGAACAAAGGAAGGGGCTGGAGGCAGCTCTGCCATGGGCAGTGGCATCGAGCCTCTAAGCCACATGCCGACTGTGCACAGCATGGAACCACTGGAACCAGAGAAGAGTCACCTAAGTGTCATTGTGGCCATCCCCTTGCCTCATATGTTCACCTCTTGTCATGAGTATCCATCCCAGAAACTGACCTGAGTATGGGGACCGTATTAGTGTCTCATTTACTTTTTCATTATCTATGACCTGAGGGCTCAAACTGTGTAAGGTGCCAGGTTAGGCCCTTGGTCCTGTGCTCAAAATGACCAACATGCTACCTGCTCTAAGGAGTTCAGAGTCTGGAGGGGAGATGGGCAAAAGCATGAAAATAAGTATTATGAAAGAAAAGAGCAAGTTCTGTAGTGAAAGCAAAGCAGCGTGCTGCAAGGAGGAATGGGGTTCCATACAGTGTGAAGGCCACAAAATCCTCACTGAAGTGACATCCCCAGTTTATGCAAAATGAACAGAGGGAGCCAGCCCTGTGCAAGTCAGGGACGGTGTGCAGAGACTCCGAGGGAATGGGGACTGTGTTCAGAGGGAGGGTGAAAAAGGCAGAAGGTGTGGCTGGAGCAAGCTTGGGAGGGGAGGGGGCAAGAAGGAAGGTGGAGGGCAGGAATGGACCTTCTGCCCTAGTAGACTGATTCATTCAACTGGGGGGGGATCTTGCCAGGTTCAGTGAGTTCCTTCCTGTCTGTGGACCAGGCCACCCTGAGTCTTCGGTCCTTCTGATTTGTATTCCATGCTGCTTGCCTCCCCTTCTTATAATTCATCCTTCTCTAAGTGCCTGCATTAGCTACATGGGACACCAACCCATGAGTTTTATAGATTTATTTCACAGCAACTGATGGTCACCCTAGGAAATACATGCTACAATGATCCTTTTGTGCAGGAGGGGAGAATTGGGGGACAATGAGAAGCACAATGACTTGTCCAGAGTCACAGAACTGATAGATAAAGAAGAGCCAGGAGTTAACCCAGCTCTGTCTTCTCAAATGAGTTCCTGATGTCCACTGACCTTGCTGGGGCAGTGTGGAGGGATGTGTTGATAAAACTACAGTTAGGAAGATGGTGGAGGTTGAGCAGTCAGAAGCCCAGAGGACTGTTTGGTGAAGAGAAGCCTAAGAAGTGACCTAATTTTCTTTGAGAATGAGCCCAATAGAACTTGGAACCCCTATAACCAGGCACCCATATTTTAGAGACAGCCCCCTAACAACTCACTTGGACAGAGACCTTTGAGAGAATAAGATATTTTCTCTATGTCTACCTGTTTTCCAAGGCTCAGACCACAAGACACCCCATCGGAAGAGCTATTTTCAACACTCCAGGCATTGGCTGAGTTCTCACCCTCGAAGGCTCTCACCATTTACCAGGAAGAAGCCAAAGGTAACCCAGAAAGCCCAGGGTAGGGGAATGCAGACCAGCCCATCACCTCGGGTCCTGCCTGGGCTGCCTGAGCACGTTCCACTCCCAGTATGTGGGTTTAGAGGGGAGGGCAGTGAACAGGGACAGGACCTGGGCATTAGCAGGTGGTAGGGGGATGACTCTCAGGCATGAGTGGGGGACCTGGGTGTGTTGCCCATCTGCCCACTGGTAGATCAGAGTCGAGGAACTATCCTCTCTTTCCTTGTGTGAGGGGTCTGTACAGACAAAGTTCTGTGCATTGTCTGGGAGTAGAACTTCACATGGGGTCATGCCCCTCCCCTGTGGGACAGTCAGGCAGGTTCTGCCATGTCCCTGCCTGACTGCTGGGCCCTGTCATTGTAGAGATGCACCTGGAAGACCAGCCCGGAGCTGGACCACAGGGTCAGGGACATCACCACCCTGATCAGGGTGCAGGTGCACCACACCTACCACAAAGGCCAGAGCAGGCTGGAGGTGAGAGTGGGAGGAGAGCATTCTCCACACCTAGGGCCCCACCCAAGGCCTTCATGGAGGGGAACATGGTCCCACTTCCAGAGGAATCCAGGACTCCACTCCACTCCCTTCCCACCACAGATCCCCAGCTGTGGCCAGCTGCAAAGTCACATTTCCTGTACTGGCAGGAATATCAGCTGCTGGTGACCCACAAGAAGGTCAAGGTGACTGCGTCAGAGCAGCAGTGGCAGGTCCATCCTCAATGGGTCCAGGATCAAGATCTGGAGCCAAGTGAGTCTGAGCCAGAAGGTGAGGAGGACCTGGGTGGATGCCTGAGAGCCCAAGGGGAAGAACGTGGGGGAGCTCACAGGGATGAGCCCCAGAGGCTGGTGTGGAGTCAGGAGCAAAGAGCATCCTCAGACTCTCTTCCAGGGGCCCTCTGTCTGCGAAGGCTTCCTGGTATGCTTTCGTGAGCTTGGGCTCTCTTAGGGCTGTGGGATATTTTCTGACTTGGAAAGCCTCCTGGAAAGGAAATCGTGTTACTGAACAATCTGCCTCTTACAGCACCAGTGCCAGTCGCGTTACCAGTTCTATCACCAGCTCTGGCACAAGTGCCAGGCAGGACAGCTCCTGAAGATCTAGCGCCCCCTCCAGCTCCAGTTCTTGAACTAACTCTGGAGCTAGAGACGGCTTCAACATCAGCTCAAACGCCACCTGAACTGACACCAGCTCGATCACCACCTGTGGGTATGGAGGCAGCTCCAGAGCCAGAGGAAGTGTCAAAGCTAGGGCCTGATACAGAGCTGGATGTAACACCAGCCCTGACCCCAGCATCTCCTTCCCAGGTAGATCCAGCTGACAAGCTCGAGCCACTCCAGACACCACCAGATCCTGCTCCAACTTCACAGTTCCCGACAGGACCAGAGGAAGAAATGGATCCTTCTTCCCCTCTCCTGTCAGGGCTTCTTTTTTTCTTTTATCTATGTTCTTATTTTACTTTTTATAAGGTTTGGTTTATTTCTCCTGTTAAATTACCCTTACATTAAATTTGTTATTACCATTTTTAAGTGTCCACATCCATGTCTTTCGGTACAATTGGTGCTGTGCAATCATCTCACTCTTTTGTTAAGGAACTTTTCCTTACCCAAACAGGAAGTCCACAACCACTGGCAGTCACTGTCCATTCCCGTCCTTTAGACCTGGGAATCACTCATCTATCTACCTTGGTAGCTGTGGCCCAGCTTGGACCTGAGCATGTGCAGAATCTTAGCTCCTGGGACAGAGTAGGGCTCAGACAGAGAGCCATTATCCTCATTTCACAGCTAGGGGCTTAACAGGTTTGCCCTAATACTTCCACCTGGAGAGTCAGGGAGCAGGGACGGGAACACTGGACCAGGAATCTCAGCAGAGTCATATGTCTGCAGCCCACTCCACTCACTTGTCTCAAGACCCTATTTCTGCAACCCCAGGCCCAGCACTCCACTCCATGCCACATGTGATGATTAGGCTATTGTGTCAACTCAGCAAGGTAATTCTGCCCAGTTGTTTGGTCAAGCAAGCACTGGGCTAACTAATACAAGGACATTTACAGACTTTAGTCACCACTGACTTTACTGCGGTGGTAAATCATAGATTGTTGGCTATAATTACATCAATCAGGGAGATTGCCATCAGCAATGAGTGACACTTAACCCAATCAGTTGAATGCCTTAGAAAGGGAAGTGATTCCAGCATTGAGAGAGAATTTCCCAGCTCATCTTTGGATAGCCAAAGTCTCCCAGAACTTGTCAAGGACCTTCACTGGACTTTCATTGTAGCCTCTGGTTGCAGCCTGCCTGCAGAACCTGGACTTGTGCATCTCCACAGCTGCATGAGAGACTCTTAGAGAACTGCCTACTATTGACCGGTATCTCTTGTTGATTCTGTTTCCCTAGAGAACCCTGACTAATACACCACCTAATACAGTTTTGGCAATTTGTTCCAGGGGGTGATTATGGCTCTAGAGACAACCAGTTGTTTTAGTTTCCTTTGCTGCTCAAGCAAATATCATGCAATGGGTTTGCTTAATCAAAGGGAATTTATTGCTCATGGTTTTGAGATTAAAAGAAAGTCCACATTAGGACATCATCAAAGTGATGCTTTCGTCTCAAAGACTGGTGATGTGCTGCTGTCTGCAGGCAATCCTTGTCCTGGGTTCTCTGTGACATGGCAATGCACATGGTGGCTTCTCTGGGTCTCTTCTTTCTTTTCTGGGTGATTGTGACCTGGGAGACATTCAGTTATTTTTAGTTTCCTTGGCTGCTAAAGCAAATACCATGCAATGGGTTAACTTAAGCAATGGGAATTAAGTTTACTCGTGGTTTGTGGCTAAGAGAAACTCCAAATCAAGGCATTATCAAGCGAATGCTTTCTTCTGAAAGACTGCTCTTCTGCTGACTGTTGGTAATCCTTCATCCTGGGCTCCTCTTTTGCATGGCAATTCATGGCACCTGCTTAGTCACCACCTGTGAAATTGGAGGCAGGCCCAGAGCTGGAGGAAGTATCAGCACCAGGGCCAGGTACAGAGCTGAATGGAACACCAGTCCAGCTCCAGCATCACCTTCCTAAGTATGGCTAGCTGATGAGCTCGAGCCAGTCCAGGCACTGGATCCTGCTCCAACTTCTTAGTTCCAGGGTGACCAGAGGAAGAAATGGAGCATTCCTTCCACTCTCCTGTCAGGGCATCTCTTTTTATTTTTCCATTTTTTTTTCTTCCTATATTCCTTTTTTACAGTTTGCTTTATTTTTCTTTTGAAATTATCCTTAAATTAAATTTGTGTTATTACTGTTTTTAAGTTTACAGAGTGTCTTTAGGTCCATTACAATGCTGTGCAATCATTCTCACTATCTTGATCCAGAATAGTTCTTCACCCCAAACAGGAAGCTCACACCCACACACTCCATTCCCCTCTGTCAGACCTGGGAGCCACTCATCTACTTCTGTCTCCTTTGGTTGGTTAGCACAGCTTGGCCTCAGTGTTTGCAGGCTCTGAGCTCTTGGGACAAATTAGGGTTCATACAGGGAGCCATTATCCTCATTTAACAGGTGGGGACACTGCAGCTCAGAGAGCTTAAGGGATTTGCCCAAGTTCATCCATCTGGAGAGTCAGAGAACAGGGATGAGAACCCAGTACCAGGGTTCTCATCAGACCTATGTATCTGCAGCCCACTCCACTCACTTGTGGCTGGGACCCTCATTCTGCTGTCCCTGGCCCAGTACTCCACACCAAGCTGTCTTACCCACTTTGGGCAGAGTTGGTCCAGATGGTGATTATGGCCTTGGAGACACTTGAGAAATGAACAGTGACCAAGGCATGGCGAAGGACTTCCCTGTGGTATTCTTGATATGCTCCACATTATCTCCTCAACCAAGCTGAGCAGGTAGTCATCTGAGAAGAGTGGGGCAAGGAAGGACAGGAAGTTTAAAGACTCGGTACTCCTGAATTGGATAAGATTCTGAGCTGCTTCCCTTTATGCCTTGATGGGAAACTCAGAGCTAAATGTTCTCCTTTGTTGCTGCAAAGTTTCATCCTACGTTTCTAGGTATATTTTTATTTCCTATATTGCCAGTATTTCCAACTTACTTTTTCATTTTAGTTGACTATAATGGAGTCTTTAATGAAATCTCAGTCTTGAGTTCTTTTGCAAGGGATCAAAGATAAAGTCCTTAAGAGCCATTAAACAGAGACTATCATGCAATATTCTCTGCATCCACACAGCCTGAGGGCAGAAGAGACTTAATGTTTCAGTGGGATGGATGGAGGATGTGAGTTTGTGGAGGGCTGGGTGAAGCAAGGAGACATGGAATGGTTTTGGGAACACCAATGAGTCTGGCCTGGTCTAGGCAAATTGTATCAGGCAGAAACACCTGAGAACCTTTGCTAGGCTTTCCCAGGTATCACAGTCTTTTTTTGTTAGCATTTTTTTTTTTGTCTTTCTTAAAAAATAAATAGATCACACAAAACATTACATTTAAACATATATGAGGTTCCCATATACTCCACTCCCCACCCCGTTCCCCAGCTCCTCCCACATCTACATCCCCTTTCATCAGTGAGGTACATTCATTGTATTTGGTGAATACACCCTGGAGTACGGTCACACCGCATGGCCCATAGTTGACATTGTAGTTCACACTCTCGCCCAGTCCATCCTGTGGGTTATGGCAGGATAAACAATGTCCCACATCTATCCCTGCAACATCGTTCAGGACAACTCCAAGTCCCCCAAATGCCCCATATCACATCTCTTCCTCCCTCTCCCTGCCCTCAGCAACTACGGGGGCCACTGTCTCCACACCAATGATACAATTTCTTCCATTGCTAGAGTCACAATAGTTCTATAGTAGAATACCAGTAAGTCCACTCTAATCCATATTCTATTCCTCCATCCTATGGACCCTGGGATGGTGATGTCCACTCCACCTCTAAATCCTGAGGGAGCTTAGATCCCACATGGCTGATTGATACAATTCTCCTGCTTGCAGTTGTAGATCTCAGTTCCCTGGTGTGGTGGTTGACCATCCTCACCTCCCTGTTTGCTGAGCTAAGTCCAATGAAATGGAGGGTAGGTGCTGCAACTCTTTTGAGGCTCAGGGCCCAGGTGCCACATGGACAGTCCAGAGATTCAAGTCTCCTGAGCACCAATCCAAAGTCAGCACCAATCACGGGTTTAGTAAAAGTGACAGAAGAGGGATGTGGAGAGGTCACATCTGAGTACAACTCCATCACACTTAGGAGCACAAATTCCAAAGTAGGGCCCACTGGCAAGGCACTGAACTTGGAGCCATCTGCCATGATGGTAGAATCTGTGTGTCTCTGTAGCCCTCAGGAGGACCCCTACCTGAGGTTGTATCTACTTTGGCTGTCTCTGGGATGTGTGTAAGCTTGACCCCTCTGCTGACTGCCCAACTCATTTTGAAGTCTCTTAACCATATAAACTCATTTGTCTTTACCATTTCCCCCTTTTATTCAACTTCTTTTTCTAGTTGCATCACCAGCTGGTGCTTGTTAGAACCCCTTGGTGCCAGGGAGGTTCATCCCCATGAGTTTTGTCCCATGCTGGGGGATAGTAATGCATTTACATGCTGAGTTTGATTTAGAGTGGCCACATTTGAGCAACATGGAGTCTCTCAGGAGGTAAATCTTAGTCACCCTGCACTCTCAGCCTAGTTGAAATTTCAAGCACACAGTCTCATAAGCATAGTCATCAGTATCAAGGGCCAATCAGAGTCTTGTTAGCTGCCTGCCAGTGAGGCCATGACAGGATGGTGGAATGTCCAGTAGGTATCCCCAGGGATTGACCCCTGGCCCAGGTCTTTCCGTGGGGTTGGCTCTTGGGACAAAGACTGGGGAAGGGGGTTGGTAACTTAGGAGAGGTGTTCTCCATGGACAGGTGGAATGAAAGCAGCTGGAATGTGATGGAGGGGGAAGCACTGGTCCAAAAACAGAATCAGTCCAGAATGCTCAAGCCAATCCATTGGAGGTGAGAAGAAATTATCACAACTTCCAAGAAATATGGCTTTAAATTCATTTCTTCCCTTATCAGGCATTAGATAGTTACTTCTGGTACCTAAGGGATGCTGTAGGGATAGGAAAGTATTCCTCAGAGCTGGAATTCTGCAATGTTTGAGAACAGTCTTGAAGGTGATCCAGATCAAGCCCTGCTGAAGGCTTTCCATTTCTGCAGGGAGTATTTCACCTACAGGATATCAGGTTCAAAAGTGAATATTAATTACCCAAGGACCTGCATCTTTTCCAGGGAAAATGTTAGTGTATTTCTGGTTATACGCAGGACAGTTGAATTGTTTGGTGAAAGTATGAAGGATATAATTTTTATTTAGAATTAAGGAGATGTGTATGGGCACCAAGAAGAGAAGGGGTAGACCATGCTCGTTAAGTTTATGTGTCAACTTGGTTAGGTTACCATGATCATTTGTTTGGCCAAGCAAGGTTTGATTGTTTGAGTATTTCATAGACTTAAGTCACTAGTCATTTGACAGCATCTAAGGTTGATTACATCTACAATCAACTAAGCAGATTGCTTTTAGCAATGAGAGGTCTCTTCCAATCATTTGGAGCCCCTTAATAGGAGAATTCAATTGATTGCGGTGATGGAAGCACAATTCTGTGATTATAATGTTTGGACGGATTGTACACTTTGAATGAACTATGTGGTGTTTGACTAAAACTGCTTTAGTTTTTTTAAAAAAGGGGTACTGATTTTTTAGAAGTCAGAAAGAAGAATTTTTATCTCTATGTCAGCCAGCCAGATTTTTCTAAGGAATTCATCATCACGTCCATTTCAGTTTTCAACTTGTAGCCTTCCCTACAGAATTCAGACTTGTTAATTATGAAGGTCATATGAGCCAATTCCTCTAATAATTCTCATTATATTCACATTTACAAACATATGTAAACATACATATGTACACATATATACATATATACACATATTTATTTTAATTTTTAATTTATTCATTCATTCATTTTTTATATCCTTTGTATCCTGTCATTTCTGTTTCCCTGGAGAACCCTAATATGTTAAGTGACCAGGAAACCAGAGTTTCCTAAGTGGGGGAATTCTTTGAGAATGAGATGCAGGACAAACTCACTTTGAAAAAGAAGTTGGAAGACTCACACCTGGATTTTAAAAACTTATTACAAATCCAAAGTAATCAAAATAGAATGCTGAAACTTTATTTAATAGTTCCATTATAAATGGGCTATCATTAATTGTAACAAATATTCCATACCAATGCAAAGTGTTGATTGTGGTATGATTTATGGCAATCCCGTGTTTTTTGCATGATTGTTCTGTAAATCCAAACTTCTTTAATAAAGAAAAACACAGCATAGTACTGGCACAAGGACAGACACATAGACCAATGGAATCAAACTGATAGTTCAAGAGTTAACCCACATCTATGGCCAACTGATTTTGAGAAGTCCACTCAGTAGGGATAGAATAATCTCTTCTATAAATGATGCAGAGAATACTGGGTTTCTACATACTAAAGAAAATATGTGGATGCGTACCTCATGCTATATAAAATATTAACTCAAAATGGATCAACAACTTAAATATATCAGTTAAGAATATAAAACTATTAGAAGAAAACATATGGAAATACCTCAAAAGACAAGGCAAAATTCTTATAATTTATACCAAAAGCAACAAGGAAAAGAAAAATAAGTTTGGACTTCATAAAAATTAAAAATGTTTGTGCTATGCATATTACCAAGAAAATGAAAAGACAACCGTTTATCTTTTTGGAGAAAATATTTAGATGCAAGGTCTTAGATTGTTTTTTTGTTTTTTTGTTTTGCTTTTCTGCATTTTTTGTTTTTTTTTTTAATATTATATTTTGCTTTGTTTTTTTCACATTTCTTTTTTCTTTTTTTTTTTGTTCTGTTTTTTGTATTCTTAGGTGGCTTTAATATCCAGAATATACAAAGAACTCCTACAGTAAGACAGACAATCACATTATAACATATGGAAAGTATGTGAATAGACATTTCTTGAGAGGCTATACAAATGGCTAAAAGCACATGAAAATATGCTCGAAATCATTAGCCATTAGGGAAATGCAAATCAAAACTACAGAGAGATACCCACTCCACCCACCAGAAGGGCTATTTGAAAAAATGGGAAATAATACAGGTTGGTGAGGATGTGAAGGCAATGGGTATACTAGTAGATGAATTATGGGTGTGTAAAATGCTGTAGCAGCTTTGGAAAACAATTTAATAATTGCTCAGTAAGTTAAACATACAACTAACAGAGGACCAAGCATTCCCACTTTTGGATATGGACCCCAAAATAATTGAAAGCACAGACTCAAAACAGATATGTATATATCACTCTTCATATCAGCAGTATTCACAATAACCTAAAAGGGGAAGCAATCCAAGTATCCATCAATAGATACTTGGAGAAACAAAATGTGGTATGTATATCCAGAGATATTACTTAGGCATAAAATGGAATAAAGTTCTAATACATGCTACTACATGCATTAACCTTACAGATATCATATTGAATGAAATAAGCCAGACAGAACAGTACAACATTGGAAGATTCCTCTTACATGAAATTAGAATATGCAAATTCATAAAGACATAGAAAACAGGTGTCCATGGGTAGGGGTGGCAGGGAAAACTGGAATCAATTAATGAAGGGTTTTTGTTTGGAGGGATGTAAAAGTTGTGATGAGCATAGCACAACATTTTGAACTATATTTAATACAACTGAGTGTAGGCTTGGGTGTGATTAACTGGAAATTTTAAATTATATTTAGGTCCCCACAAATTTTTTAAAAATAGAGACTAAAAAGAAGATGACAATTTTGTGCAATGCAGGATCCCTGGACTGCACCTAAAAAATGTAGAAGAAAATTCCCAAAAGGATATTTTTGGGGCAATAGAAAAAGACTGGAATTATAATGTGTGATTTGTACCCATGTTAAATTTCTAGAACTGAATAAATGTATTTAATATGGTGACAAAAGTGAATATCCTTGTTCCTAGGAAATATGCATGGAAATATTACATGCTCAAGGATCATGATATATGCAACTTACTTTCAAGTTTTAGAAAATAGGTAATTATATAGCTGGTGGATGGATAGATAAATACAATTACACAACAAATGTGGTTAAATAATAAGAATTGGTAATACTGGATATATGAGTATAGGACATATTGGAGTTCTTTCATTGTTTTTGTATTATTTTTGAAACTATCCTTAACTTTAAAATTATTTCAAAAAGAAGTTAAAAAAACCCAAAAACAGTATGTGCACAATGATGCATCCTAAAATCCTCTCATGGAATGGAAAGAAGACCGTTGAGGAGTCTCAAGGTCAACAAAGGCATACATTGGGAAGGGAGAGTTTAAGCGACACCCTTTATATCTTTGATGGTGTACTGACCAACCCACGTATGTAAGGAAACTGCCAGGACCAGGGAAAACATCACAAAAGAGCCAGCTGTCAGAGGGCCCAGGCACACTCAGATACCAGGGCAGGCTCTGATTGGGGATCATTCAATCAATAATCAATAAGTATATATTGAACATCTACTGTATGCAGGTACTGAGCATAATAATGAGACAAAATCAAACAAAAAATCCCTGCCTCGTGGGCTCCCATTGTAGATGATGAGTCAGACAATGACAGTAGACATCAAATGCAGGGAGGGTACGTCAAATGACCCCCTCATGGCTCCCACTAGTTATGGAGGAGTCCTCCCATATTGTGACAGGACAGGCAACCTCCAGGACCAACTTTAAAAATAAGTGGGCTTTTGTTCAAAAAGAAAGACCACTGCTATTACAGAACAGTGGGGGAATGTAAGGGGCTGAGACTTGGAGGAGCTGGGCAGAAACCTATCTGGGAACTTTCCACACAAGAGGAAAAGAGTGGGTGGGGCAGAGCCCCTTAAGAGCAGAGGGGAGGCTGGGACCTAGGGAGAGCCCCTGAGGAAATCCATCCTACTTACAGCTCAACATGCCCAGCTCTGAAATGAAGAGTTGTGGCTACCTTCTCTTTCCCCAGTTAGAGCACATGGAACTCACTGAGGCAGAGCACCTGGGGTGAGACCAGCATCTGTGTGGGCAGGGGCAGGCACAGGAGCTCAGCCCCTGCAAGACGACATCAGTGGGTAGAGTGGGAGGCAAGGCCAGGCCTAGTACCGACTTCCTGTTTAGCCAACCCCAGTGCCAGCTCCTCCATCCTGGTTATCTGGCAGGACTGCTACGTGGAGGACATTTGTCAGTCCCCAGACAATCCCAGTTTCAGAGTGGTGGTGGTTCACATGTAGCTCACCACAACTGGTGCAGAGCTGGAGCCCTGGGCACACATCTCCTTGAGCAGCATGAGTACATGGACCAAATTGAGCCAAATAGCCAGAGAGTGAGGTGGACTGGGGGTGGGTTCCTTTGAGTATGGTGCAGGGGAGTGGGGGAAAGACACTGATACTGTGCCAAAAACTATGAGGAAGCTCAGGTCAGTCATCAGGTAGACCTCTGTATGGAAATGCAGTCATGGGTAAGATTCTTGGGGTTGCACTTCTCTTAGGTAAGGGGATACTTTTCCCCTTGGAAAGATGCCTGGAAAGGAAGTCATGTGGGCAAAATTCTTTCCTCTTACAGCTCCACTGTCAACTCTAGAGCTGGAGACAGTGTGATGCTCAGAGCAAGAGTCAGTTCCTTCACTATATATAGTACCTGCTCTGGAACGAGAGGAAGCAACAACACCAAGCCACCATTTACAAACGTGTAGAAACCTCCAGCAACAGCTATCACATCAACCTGTCAGTTACAGCCAACTTGAGAGCTAGAGCCAGCTCAGGTTCTAGCTCCTGTTCCAACTTCTGAGTACCAGCCAGGGCAGCTCGAGCAAAACCGTCTAACTACTCTTGTGAAGGCATATTTTTCTTTTCTGCCAGTTTTTTTTTCTATATTTTATTGGATAGTTTTGTTTATATTTTTCATCCCAAAATATCCATGAAATGAATTTATCACTATAACCCTTTAAAATTGTGAATTGTGCATTTCAGTGGCAATAGATGCCATTCTAATGCTAGCCCTATCAGCAAATCCAGTGGTAGAAACTGCCTTAAATCTTCTAAGCCAACTCTATCACCAGGTGTAGTATCACCTATAGTACAAGCTCAAAAGAAACAGCTACTGCAAAGTTTCCTGTGCTTAAGACAACAAATTGCGAGCTAGTGTCAACACCAAGTTCACAGGTAGATCCAACTACAGCTTTATCACTAGCTCCAGGGTTAGAGCCATTACCAGAACCAGGTAGAACACATGCTCTAGATATAGAGCCTATTGGGGGTCAGCTCCAGAGATGAAGGCAACGTCAGCTCAAGTGATAAAACCAGCTCAGAGGTCAGCTCCCACATCATTTCTAGAGATACAGTCAGAGGAAGCTACACCACCAACTTCACAGTCAGAGCCAACTCCTGTGTACAACACAACACAAATAGTGCCTACTTCAAGACTACAACTATCTCAACCACCATCTCTGGCACAAGCTCCTTATTGAGAACTAATTCAGGACCAGCTCTAGCACTGGCTCTCTCTGAGTCTCAGTATATCTGTCTTTCTACAATTCTTTTCTTTTGTTACACTTACCAAGGGGCACCTGTATCTCATGATTCAACTCCAGCCTCCTGGCTCTGGGAAGAGCATTCTGGGTTATGAGAAATTGTTTGGGGAAGAGGAAACCAGAGGAGCATCACCTAGCTGGATTTAGTCCTGAGCAGACAGAAGTGTGTCCATAAGGCCTTAGGGAGGCACTCCAAGGATCTGACCTAAAACAAACTTGGGAAACACTATGAGAGCCTCCCTTCTGCTCCTCCTCCGTGCTTCTGTGCTGATTTCAGGGAAGTCCAGCCTTGGAACCTACACATACCACCACCAAGGCAGAAAATAAGACTATGGCTGCATATGGAGTTCCTGCAGGGAGCAGGGTGACAGGAAGGGAATGAGGAGGTGAGCATGACTTTGCTTCTTGACCTGGCGGACCCAGATATAGGGTTCCAGGCAGTTCTCAATCCCATATTTTGTCCTTGGCAGTGGAGGTCTGCAGGCATTGCTTACTGAAGTCTTTGATCTTCAATGTCATTGAAGAGCACAGAAGGGCTTGGGGTGAGGCCACCCCACTCCTACCTGCAGAGTCCTACTAAAAACCAACAGCTCACACCTTGCCAGTTGAGGGGTCATTGGAGTTTCTTCAGGGCTTTTGAGGGAGTGACAGTGGGGATAACATAGACCCCAAAAAGCTGAGCTTCTTTCAATGTCTCTATGAAACTTCCTTCGCTCTTCACTGTGCCCACCTGTGAGGGAAACAGGGACAGGATCAGGAAGAGCTCTGGGCTGAGTGCCCAAAGTGGGAGGGTTCACCAGCTCCACCCTTGGAATCCCCAGAGGCTCCCAAGGGACAATAGGAAGGTGCTGGAATGGGGGGTGGGGTGTGAATTTGCATTTAAGACAAGGCACGGGCTGCTACTCCTTGCCCACATTGATTAAGGATTGGTTTACTGCCCCTCTCTTCCATAGGGATCCTGCTCACTGAACCTCATAATAAGGCAAATCAACTGCTGTTTTCATGGTGAAGCTTCTGGGAGGTCCAGGAGAGGTCAGCAGGGATTTGGGTTCCAGCGACGACCAGCTGGCTGTGCCCGGAGCCTCAGGTTCCTCATCTGTAAGATGGGCAATGCCAACATCTACCTTGAGTCCTTATTTTCCATCAGGTGGGGGATTTGTTGACTTCATGCAGTGAGCACTGTCTGAATGGACTGTTTGTTTAGCACCAAACTGTGAGCTTCCTAAGGAGCAGAATCTTCTTTCTCCTCATCTCTCTCCCATAGGACTGAGCTAGCTGGACACACTCAGTGGCATGATACCCAACATCTCCCAGTCCCAGTGTGACCCAGGAAAGATCTGAAAGGCATGTTCGCCCCTTGCCCCTAAACCATCAGAACTGTGATGGTGTATTCACTTCTCAGTCTGAGCTGGTGTCACTTCTGTAAATATATCCAGCCCTCACAAGGGGCCTGGAGGCTGGTGCTCTCTGCTGCCCATTTTCCAATGGTGCTGCTGAGACTCAGAGGCTTTCTGTTGAGGAAGATTCTTACTTACATTCTCAATTTCATGAATAGAAACAGGCCTATTCGAAATACCTATTTCTCCTTGAATAGGCAAGGAACAGATTCTTCAGGAAGAGGTAGTGGGAAAAGTGGATGTCTATGTGCAAAAAAAATTTTTTTAAATGTAAGTGAACCCATAATTCAAGCTATATACAAAAATTAACTCAAAATGCAATAAGAACCTAAATATCAGAGGTAAAGCTTAAAAAATCTCAAAGAAGCAAACAAGGAGAAGTTCATGATTTTGGAGTTGCCAAATATTTTAAAATATGACACAATAAGCAGGAGCAACAAAATAAAAATAGATAAAATGGACTTCATGAAAAAATTAAAACTTTCGTGAATCAAATGACAGTAGCAAGAAAGCAAAAAGACAACTATAGAATGGGAGATCATGGAAGCAAATTACATATACGATACTGATGATCTAGAGTTCACGCACCTGTCGACACACTTATCGTCACAGATATCTCCAGCATGCCTCGGCCTCCAGCAGCAACTCGGTGGCCGACACGTGCACACACGCTCTGTTTCAGGGGTCTAAAATGACAATGGTTGAAGATGCTCTATAATCTGCAGGGGAAGACTGAAGCAGACAACTGCAGCACCATCCTCCTCAGCCTACACTTGGACCAGAGCAACAAATAAAGGTGCATCCAAGTGAGTCAAGGGTAGGGCATCCCCTTGGTTCCCCCCCACCCCACCCCAGTGTGTCCTCTGTGGGTACCGATCCCTCAGAAATGATGACTTTGACCAGCAGTCTGATCTGGGCCTCTACCCAGTATTCTCACCCATGGGAGGAAGCAGAGGGCTGCCATGGCCCATGTGCAGAGCCCCATATCCACGCCTGATGCTTGGGTACCAACGATCACATTGGGGTGGTGGCACTCAACTCCCTGCAGCTCTGGGAGGCAGTGATCTGCAAGGTCAGCCTAAAGCTTGTGTCTCCTTTCTCATCCCAACTCAGCGTGCCTCCAAGTCTTTAATCTGGCATCAGGGCCCCATGTGATCTTGTCCAGACACCCATCTATAGCTCCCCACCTAGTGGTCCAGCCTCATAGAGCTTCCTTCACCCTGGGACACCCTCAGCCCTTCCTTGCCCACTTCAGACCCCTTCTCTAGATGCAATTCCACACCCACAGCTTCCACACACACCCCTCACAATCCGTGTTGTTCTAACCTTCAAGACTGGGCTCAGAATCCACCTGCAGGGGAGGGGGGAGTCGGGCAAATTACAGGTTTTGGGGTCCAATTGACGTAGGTTCAAACCCCTACTAAGCATAGCCACAGCCCATTAAGTGACAAGTTAATAAGCTGGCTTCTCAGAGCCTCGGTTTCCTGGGTTGAAATGTTGGTAAGTGCCTCGACCTCATGAGGGTGTGGAGGGTTAAAGGCCAGCAGGCGAGAGTCTCGGGCCCGACCTCGTGAGGGTCGACTGTCCCAGGAGCACGCAGCACAGGACAAGTGGAGGAGGGTCAGCACGGGCACGGGGGTGGCTCAGACAGTGACTCTGAGTCCCACATTCCGGCTGGACTGCCCCTTACACCAGGACCGTGAGTGCTCATCTACACAATGGGGGCCTCCCCGCACCAGGCGGGGCTCCCTGACAACAGGAGCTGTCCCCCAACACTGTCTGCCTCCTGCCTGCGCTCCCGGCCACCCCTGCTTACGCCAGCTTGAATGAGCTGCTCTCCCGGAACCGCTGGCCGCCTGAAAGGCCGCAGAGCCACCCCCCAAGGTGGCAGGAGGCGACAGGGGCGTGGGTACCCGATTTAGGGGCTCCTGCGTACCAGGCTCCCCGCCTGAACCAGCTCCCCGTAGCCCGGCCTGGCTCTGCTGGGCATGTCGTTGCCGCCCTGGGAGAGTGGAGGACGCAGAGCGGGGACGTGGTGTGGCGGGTGGGAGAGGAGATGGGGTGCGGAGGTATCGCGTACCTCAGACGCCGGGTGGGGCCGTTGGAGCTCGGCGCGTGCACGCGCGCACGGGGAGCTGCGGGGTCGCATCCACGCAGCGTTCTCTGTCCCGCCCGGCCCCGGGTGCGCGCAGCTGTGGCACGAGGCTCACGGGCAGCTTTTCCTGGTGACTGGATCATCACCTTCACTGAGTTCCCCACCTGTAAACTTCCCTTCAGAATCGAGACTTGCCAATCGCCAAGGTCACGTGAGTCAATTCCTGTAATAATTCTCACTATATTCACATGGGTAAACATACTTATACACGTATACACGTGTACGTATACATGTATATCCTGTCCATCCTGTCAGTTCTGCTTCCATGGAGAAACAGGACAAATTCACTGTGTGACCAGGAAACCCAGAGATTCCTAGAGCTTGGGGAATTCCTTGGGCATGAGGTGTAGGCACCTGGAAAAGGAGAAAAGTTGGAAGACTCACACGTTCTCATTTTAAAACTTATTACGAGGCCGCAGCAAATGAAACATCATGCTGACATCAATTCATATGGCAATTATAACAATGTGCTATGAATTGTAATAAATGTTCCACACCAATGCAAGGTGTTGGTGGTGGGGTGGTATTTAGGAATCAGTGTTTTATGCATGATTGTACTGTAATCCCAAACTTCTATGCTAAAGAAAAACAAAACAAAACAAAACAAAAAACATGACATAGTGCTGGCACAAGCACAGACACAGAAGACCAAAGGAATCAAGCTGAGAGCTCAAAAAGAAACCTCCGATTTATGGCAATGGTTTTTGAGAAGTCCACTCATTGGGGAAAGAATAGTCTATTCTACAAATGGTGTGAAAGAACAGGATATACACTTGCAAAAGAATGAATGTGGATAACTACCTCATGCTATTTTAAAAATTAACTCAAAATGAATGAACAACCGATATATACCAGCTGAGATTATAAACCTCTTAGAAGAAAACTTTGGGAAAGATGGGAAAGATAAGGCAAGATTTCTTAGAATTCACGTAAAAAACTCAGGCAACAAAGGATAAAAACATGAGTTGGAGTTCACCAAAACTAAAAATTTTTGTGCTAAAGACATTATCAAGAAGGTGAAAAGACAACCTAGAATAGTGGAGAAAATCATTCTTAAGCCCTGTCTCTTAGATGGTTTTAATATCCAGAATATATTCATAACTCCTACAGAAAGACAGACAACCTAATTATAACATGTGTAAGGGTCTTTCACAGACATTTCTCAAGAGAGGCTATACAAATGACTAAAGGCTGGTTCAAGATCATTAGGCATTAGGGAAGTGCAAGTAAAAAGTATAGTGAGATACCACATCCCACACACCACAGGGCTATTTGAAAAATAATATGGGCTGGTGAGGAGTTGAAGGTCTGGTACGTCGTTGCTAGAAGTGTAAGAGCATACAGCAGCTGCAGAAAACAGTTTTACAAATGCTTAGTGAGTTAAACATGCAACTACCATATGACCTAGTAAGCCCATTTTTGAAATGTACAGCAAAATAACTGGAAGCAGGGACTCAAAGACATATGTGTGTGTGTGTGCGTATATATACATACACACACTGTGTGTATGACTGTTCAATCAGCCTTATTAACTATAGCCTAAAGGGGAAAGCACCCCAATATCCAACAATAGATAAAAGGAGGTACAAAATGTGGTATGTATATCCAAAGAGATACTATTTAGCCATAAAAAGTAATAATGTTCTGATACATGGCACAACATGGATTAAACTAACAGAGAACACATTGAATGAAATATGCCTGACATAAACAGAAAAACATAGCATGATTATTTTTTCATGAAAAGTTAAAACATGCAAATTCATAGAGACATTGAGTACAGGCTTCCATGGGTAGGGGTGGCAGGGAACTGGGAATCAATGTATAGTGCATGCAAAGATTTTGTTTGGAGTGAGAAAAACATTTTGGTGAGGTTAGCACAATATTGTGAATCTGATTAATCCCACTGAATTGTAGGCTTGGGTATGACTGAAAGGAAAGGTTAAATTATGTGCATGTTCCTGCATATTATTTTAAAAATAAAGACTGAAGAAAACAGCTTAGTGCAATGCAAGATCTCTGGACTGGACCCAAAATGGAGGGGGATATTCTGAAAAGTTCACTTTTAGGGGAATTTTTAAAAATTGGAATTATAATGTATGCTTTATATCAATGCTAAATTTCTAGAACTGAATAATGTATTTGATGTGTTGACAAAAGTTTTAGGAAATATGTATGGAGGTATTATAAGCTCAAGGATCATAATGTATGCAACCTATTATCAAGTTTTAGAAAATAGATGATTAGATATGTAGAGAGATGATGGGTAGATAGGTAGACAGATGACAAATACAATTACACAACTAATGTGGCAAAATAATAAGAGTTGGTAGATCTGGGCATAAAAGAACAGCATATATTGGAGGTCTTTGCATTGTTTTGTATTAGTTTTCAAATGTCCTTACCTTTAAATTATATCAAAAATAAAATTAAAAAAAAAAAAAAAGGACCAGGATGTACACATGATGCATCCCAATCTCCTTTCCTAGAACAGAAGGAAGACGTGAGGAATCTCAGGTCAACAAAGGCATCCATTGGGAAGGAAGAGTTTAAGTGAGGCCCCTCATATCTTTGACTGAGTATCAAAGAGCCCATGCATGTAAGGCAACTGCCAGGACCAGGGAAAGAACCACAAGGGAACAGGTTTGCAGAGGGCCCAGGCACACTCAGATAACAGGGCAGGTTCTGATGGGGATCAATCAGTATGTATATATTGAGCATCTAGTCTATGCTGGTACTGAGCATAATAAGACAAAATCAGACAAAAAACTCTGCCTCATTGGCTCGCACTCTAGAGCAGGAGTTAGACAGTGGCACTGGATAGGAAATGCAGGGAGGGTACACAGTACCTTCATTATGATCCCCTCAAGGCCCCAAAGATATGGATGTGTCCTCCCATATTTTGAAAGCACAGGCAAACTCCATGTACAACTTGTAAAATAAGTGGGCTTTGGGGCAAAAAGAAGGGCCAATGCCTTTACAGAACTGTGGGGGAGTGTGAGGGCTGAAGGTGGGAGGGGCTGGACAGAAACCTTTCTGGGCCCTTTCCTCTCAGGAGGAAAGCAGAGTTTGGGGTTAGTGCGCCTAAGGAGCAGTGGGTGGCTGGAGACCCAGAGATAAAGACGGAATGAATCCCTCCTATATCCATGTCTATGTGCCCAGCTCTGAAATGGAGAGTCGTGGGTACTTTCTCTTTCCCCAGCTACAGCACCTGGAGCTAAGGCAGGGCATCTGGGTGGGGCTACAATCTGGATGGTCATTGTCAGGTTACTGGAGCTCAACCTCTGTAAGAGGCCATCAGTGGTCAGATAGAGGGACAAGACTATCTAGGCAAGCCCAGGGCCAGTTCCTCCATCCTGGTTATCAGGTAAGATTGCTACTTGGAGGGCATGTGTAGACCCCGGACAATCCTGGATTCAAAGTGGTGGTTGATTACATGTAGCTCACCATGCCTGGGGCAGAGCTGTAGCCCTATGCACACATCTTCTTGTCCAGTTGAGTACAAGGACCAAATTGAGATAGAGTCAGAGGATGAAGTTGTCTGGGGGTGGGTTCCCACGAGGCTTGTTCATGGTCTTGGGGAGAAGACACTGATATTAGACCAGGATCAAAGATGAATCTCATGTTAATCATCTGGTAGACCTCTGTATGGGAAGGAACCCTGGTGGGATTCTTGGGCTTGGGCTTCCCTTAGGCAAAGGGATACTTTTCCTTTTGGAGAGACACCCTGAAAGCAATCATGTGGACAAATTTCTTTCTGCAGAGACCTGCTCAGCATCAGCAATTTACACCTTGCCAATTAGGGGTCCTCTAGGGTTTTTCAGGTTTTAGGTGGTTCAAAGGGTATGATATAGACTCCTGAAATTCTGAGCTTCTTTGTGATGCCTCCATTCCTCTCTGCCGTGACTCTGATTCCTTCACCTGGCATCAGGGCCAATGGGATCTGGTCGAAACACACACCCTGCCTACTCCACCACCTCGTGTTCCCATCTCACTAGAGCCAGGTTCACCTTGGTGAACCAAGAACACTTAGACCCACCCCCGCTGCCAGCTGCAGCAATCTTCCCTGCAGATTACACATATACACACCTCACATTACACATTCTTCTCACCTTCAAGGTTGTGCTCAGAGTCTACCTACTAGGGTCTCCGGTGCCAAGCACAGTCATTGAGGTCAAAACCCTGCTGGCCTAGTCCCAGCCCTGTTAGAGACAAGTTAATATGCTGACTTCTCAGAGCCTCAGTTCCCTCCATTGCCAAGTGGGTGAGTGATTCTGACCCCATGAGAGTGTGGAGGGATTAAAGACAGGCAGGTGAGGCCCTCCATGCCCAGACCTCAGGGGGGCGACTGGCCAAGTGGTCCTCAGCACAGGACTGGGCCACTGAGAGTCAGCACAGGGACCAGGGGCAGCTCAGACCGGGATTATGAAACCCACATTCCAGCTGGGCTCAGCTCCTTCTGAAGCCTGGGAAGTGCTGGATTCTCTAGGTTCTTGGCTATGAAGCCTAAAAGAATTTACATGCCAGTTTAGTTAGGCCAGAAAAAAAAAATTATTAGACTTCTGGGAAGATGGCAGACTAGAAAGACATGGGACTCTCTTCTCCTCCAGAAAAACAGCTAGAGTAAGGCTGAAACAGCCTGGAAAAAGATCTTCTAGGGTTTAGGACATCAGGCAAAGGCTGGGCCCTGCCCAGAGGAGAGAGGAACCAAGGAGGCAATCATGAAAGCAGAAAGGTGAGACAAAACCAGTGGCTGCTGCTGCAGGCACCTACCCCACACTAAAGACACATTAGAATTCTTGGACCTCTGGGCCTGTGGCTACAGACAAATGGGGCTCCAGGGATCTACCATCCCAGGATAGAGGAGAGAGAGGGACACAGACTCAGGCCGAGTAAGCCTCTGGTCCACAAATTTGATCTGCTCTTCTCAGGAGCCCTTCCATACCAGGTGGGTCACACCGATGTTTGCCTTGAGAGCCAGCAATGGCCTAAAGATATATGATCCTTCCAATCTCCTACTCTACTAAGACTGATCGTTGAGGACATAGAGGTGAGTGGAATTACTTCCTACCCAGAAAAAGGGAGTGAGATAACCAGAGAAGGCTAGAGAAAGGTCTCTGAGAAAGTTTCAATTACAAGGCTCTTAGCCTCCAGGCAGAAAGCTCTATCTCATTGACCTGTGTTGCAACAAATACACTCCAACCAGGCACTGAGCTCAGAACTGACAAAGTGTGACATCTGCTGACAAGCCAAGAAAATGAAAATGAGAAAATTAAAAATAAGTAAGAATTCTAAGACTGTATTAAATATGACCTTTCTACACATGCCTCTTCTGTTACTTTTACCGGACCTGTGGTTGACATTTAGGTTGGTGTATACTCAGAAGACCTGAATCTCTGGACTGTCCATGTGACAGCCAGGCCCTGGGCCTCAGCAGACTTGTGGCTTCTACCCTCTGGTTTGTTGGACTTACTACTTTGTGGTCAACCACCACACCAGGGAGCCAAGAGTGCCTACAGCTGCAAGCAGGACAATTGCATCCATCATCCATGTGGAATCTAAGCCCCCTCGTAATGTAGAGGGGGACTGGACATAACCATCCCAGGGTCCACAGGATGGAGGAATAGAGTATGGATTAGAGTGGACTTACTGGTGTTCTGCTGGGGAGCTACTGTGATTAGTAAGGGAGGAAATTGTAGTAGTGATGTGGAGAGGGTGGCCACAGTGGCTGCTGATGGTAGGGAGATGGTAGAATAGAATATGGTGTGGGGGCCTTTTCAGGATTTGGAGTTGTCCTGGGTGGTGCTGCAGGGATGGATGCTGGATGTTGTGTGTCCTGTTGTGGCCCACTGGGTGGACTGAGGGAGAGTGTGGACTACAATGTGGACCACTGTCGATATGGTGCAGTGGTTCTCCAGAATGTATTCGCCAAGTGCAGTGGATGTGCCACAATGATGGAAGAGTTTGTTAATGTGGGAGGGTGAGGGGTATATGGGGACCTCATATTTTTTTAATGTAACATTTAAAAGTAAAGAAAAAATTTTAAAAATCTGGTATAAGTTGGCATAACATTCAAAGACCTACGGAAATACAGTTATTACTAAAGAAATATGAGATTATCTTAGTTTCCTGTGATCCAATTTTTGTTATCTATATTTTGCTTTCCAAAAATGCTTTATCTGTGATTTCTTTAGCATAGTCAACGTTTTCTTGGGTAGAAATTGATTGTACAACTAATTTTAATAAATGGTCTGGAACCTCTTGCAACATTAAAGTTTCCTCATAAAAAAATAATAGCTGAAAATTTCCCAACTCTCATGAAAGAAGTGGACTTACATGTCCAAGAAGCACACTGTATGTCAATCAGAATAAATTGAAAGAGACCTACTCCAAGACACACATGACTCATAATGTCAAATATCAAAGATAAAGATAAAATTCTCAGAGCAGCAAGGGGGAAGCCAACCATCACATACAGGGGACGTCCAGTAAGACTTAAAGTGATTTTTCTTCAGAAAGACTCCATATAGTCTAAATTAAAATGGAAATTGGGAATACTTAAAATAGAGGAAGAATTAAATATACCCAGAAATCTAAGATACAGCTTTGCAGCAAGTGAAGAGGACATTTAACTCTGAGCTTCCTGTAAGTCAAGCCAAAAAGAAAAATAGCTCAGTTCACATACCATACAGTCAAGCCCAGCCTTGCCCCTCCTGGGATGATGCGTGGTGGACTATCCAGTGTAAGGGATGGACCGTGAATATGGGATGGGTCTCACCAAGTTCGAAGCCATTAAATGGTAAGATAACCTTTTATAAAGGTAATACAATGCCAGACTGCAAAAGTCTTCAGTGCAATCCAGTAATAATAACTATTAAAAAAAACAAACAAATTAGAAACTGGAAGCAGCACCAAAAACCAAGTAGTTGATAGAGTATATGGAATAGGAGAAAATGTCTCAAGTAAAAATCCTCTAAAAAAGTTCCATATTCGAGAACTTCCTCCCCCTGTAGATATAACATCAATAATGCCCTCTCCAGCTAACCTTCAGAAATACCACAGGAAAACCCACCAAAGGCCAGTACCCCAATTCAAAATGATCCCAAAGCAGTTAGGATCCTTAAGGCAGAAGATTTAAAGCAAACTGTAGAAATAAAAACAAAATATAGGGACACAAATGCCTGGGTAAAATAGATCAAATATACAGTCCAGAGTCTAAACAAAAGCAACTGTTAACACTTGTGCAACAGGCTGGCCCACAGTTCATATTGTACCCTTTCCACTCGATATGAAAAAGCATAAAAGAGTTTAAGTGCATGATACTCCTCTTCCAAAATGCTACTCCAAGTGAAAATTGTAGTACATTGTCCTCTCTCTTCCCACCAGTCAAAAACAGAAACATCAAGGCCATACCTGCCTCCCGTCTAGGCCCAGGGAATCACTCTGCTCTTCTCTCTCGACAAGGGGAAGGATTCCAGGACCTTGGAACCATGGCCTCATCCTGTGCACGAGTGTGGAATGTAAGCAGTAATCATACTAACAATTTCTCCCAGTTTGGTCAAACCTCGAGCGGACCTGTGGTGGTGCTATGGAAGGGAAAGGGTGTTCTCCGACCAATACTGCCTGAGAGGTGGGGCAGAACCTGTGCTCTGGTCCAATTGGCTATCCCATTCGCCTTCGCTTTTGAAAAAGAAGTGAAAATAACATCCCAGGGAGGGAGAGAGAAGAGAAGTTTACTTAGTTCTTTTAATGAGCAGGTCTATTTAAACAATATAAGAGTTCCTCAAGAAGTCCTCAGATAAATTTAAAGCTAAAAATCAAGTAGCAGCTGAGTTTAAATCATTCTTGTTCTAGTAGGTCACCATTAATAAAAATATACACTGGATTAATTATATTTATTATAATCAACAGAGATTTATTAATTACACCAGAAATGCAGTTTAAAAAATTGTAGAACAATTAAATGGCATGGGAAAATAGAATGGCCTTAGATATGATGCTAGCTAAAAAAAGGGAGTCTGAATGTCCACAGAGAAAATGTGGAATGGGTGTGGGAACGGTAGCCATGGTGGCTGCTGGGTGTGGGGAACGGGAGGAAGAGATGAGATGTGGAGGCGTTTTCGGGACGTGGAGTTGTCCTGGATAGTGCTTCACGGACAATTACGGGACATTATAGATCCCCCCAGGGCCCACTGGATGGAACGTGAGAGAGTCTGGGCTATGATGTGGACCATTGACTATGGGGTGCAGTGATTCTCAGAGATGAACTTACCAGGTGCAATAGATGTGTCATGATGATGGGAGAGAGTGTTGCTGTGGGGGGAGTGGGGGGCGGGGGCGGTGGGGTTGAATGGTACCTCATATTTTTCATAATGTAATTTAAAAAAATAAATAAATAAATAATTTTTTTAAAAAAAAAGGGAGTCTGTGTTATGATTGGAGGTAGTTGCTGTACATCCATCCCCAATAACACTGCCCCTGATGGAACTATCACTAAAGCTTTACAAGGCCTAAGAGCCCTATCTGAAGAATTAGCAGAGAATTCTGGCATTAGCAATTCACTCACAGGATGGCTTGAAAATTGGTTTGGAAAATGGAAAGGGGTTGCACTGTCCATCTTAACTTGCCTCATTATCTCAGCTGGGGTGCTCACCACAGTCAGATGCTGGATCATTCCATGTGCCCAAGGGCTAGTTCAAAGACTCATTGAAACTGCCCTAACCAAACTAATGCCCATACGGTGTAGGCATAAGTGTACCCCCTTAAAAAAGGAAATCCTTATGATGAAGAGTGTAAAATAGCACTTAAAAAATTTAAAGAATGGAAATGTGAAAACTAAAAATGTTTAAAAGGAAGAAGGGCAATTGGAAGAAACAAATATTAGTTTAATTTTTACATAAAGGAAGAAAATATTAATTAATATAACCTGGCAGCCTACTGCCTCAGTCCCCCACTCCCAGGTTAAGCAGAAACAAAGGAAACCAGCTTAAGCCAGTCCTGTAGGCAGTAAAAAATGATGCCCGAGAAAAACCTATGTCAATACCAATTCAGGACTAAATTCCATTCCTTATTTGGCAAAGGGGAGTAGGTAAAAGCTAAAGTGGTTGGAATGTAATGGGGGAAGCAGTTAATCACAAACTTTTACACAGGAAAGTTAGATCTTCTCCGATAGGCTGTAACCTCTGAAGTATCCAATCTATGGAGAAACAGAAGAAGGGCTTGCGTGCTAGACTTAGGGGTATAAATTGTGTCATTTTTTCTTTATTCGGGGCACCAGCCACGTTTTCTGGTTGTGCGCCCCTTCTTGCAAGATTGAGAATAGTTTTTTTTCTTCTCCACAATCGGGTGAGCCTTATTTTCTTCCAGAAGATTTCTTTCTCATGAAAGGGGAGGGCAGTGAGAGCAAACATGCCTTGGGCAGGAACCCGTGGGTGAGGGATGGGAGTCTGGTGGACTCATCATTTCACTCCCAGGTCAAGGCTGGCAGGTGGGAGGTGGGGATCTGCTCCTGCAGCACATCTGCCCACTTGTAGACCCAGAGCCTTGGAGCTGTCATCTCCTTCCTCCTGGGAGGGGTCTGTGCCTCATCTGGGAGCAGAGCTTAACGTGGGCTGGAACCGCTTGACAACAACCAGGGTCCTGCTTTGCTGGCTGTCAGGTGTTATTTTTGTAGAGCTTCACCCAGGAGATCAGTGAGGAGCCGGACAACAGGGACAAGGACAATACACCATTGATCAGTGTGCAGGTACATCATGCCGTACACAAAGGCCAGACCAGGCTAGACGTGAGAGTGGGAAAAAAGTGTCATTCACACACAGGGACCAAGACCCCACCCTGAAAGCTCTCCTGAAATCCCACCTAGAGCTTTCCTGGAGGGGCTCAGTTCCCACTTGCAGAGGAATACGGGGCTCCACCCCAGTCCCTTCCCACCTCCAATCACCAGACAGGGCCAGCTGCACAGTCACATTTCCTGTGTCGGCAGTAATATCACCTGCTGTGGCACACGAGAACACCAAGGTGTCTACAACGGAGTTCAATAGCACGCCCATCTTCTATGGGACCATAATGAGAACCTGGAGCCAACTAAGGCTGAGCCAGAGGCTAAGGAGGACCAAGGTGTGTGCCTGAGAGCCTGTGGGGAAGAACATGGGGGGAGCACACAGGTTGGGCCAAAAGCAAAGAGAACCCCAGACTTCTCTTCTAGGGGTCCTCTGTCAGTGAAGGCTTTCTGGGGTGCATTCTGAGTTTGGGCTTCTGTAGAGCAATGGGATATTTTCGACTCAGGGAAGCTACCTCCAAATGTAAACATGTTTCTCAACAATCTGCCTCTTAACAGTTCCAGGGTTAACTTCAGTGTCAGCAACATTGCCAGCTCTATCTCTAGCTCCAGCACCAGTGCAAGAAAGCAACTCCTTATGATCTAGAGCCTCTTCCAGCTTCAGCTCTTGAGCCAACTTTGGAGCTGCAGCCAAATTCATCACCAGCTATAACACCAACTGAACTGGCACCAGCTCAATCACCACCTGTGGTTTTGGAGGCAGCCCCAGAGCCAGATGAAATGTAAACATCAGGACCAGATACAGAGATGGATGTAACATGAGCTCTGGCTCAGAAGTCACCTTCCCACGTTGACCAAGCTGATGAGCTTGAGCCAGTGCAGGCACCAGATCCTCCTCCAACTTCTCAGCTCCAGACATGGATAGAGGAAGGAATACAGCCTTCCCTTCCCTCTCCTATGAGGGCATCTATATTCCTGTCTTCTGTCTTTTTTGTATTTTATAGATTATATGGTGGTTTGTTTTTCTTGTGAAATTACCCTTAAATTTGTTATTGTGATTTTTAAATGTCCATGTCAATGTCTTTAGGTATATTACAGTGCTGTGCAATCATCTTCATGATCTTCTTCCAGAACATTTCTTCACTCCAAACAGGAAGCCCTCACCCACTTGGCAGTCACTTTCCATTTCCCTCTCTCAGATCTGGGAGGCACTCATCTGCTTCTGTCTCCTTTGGTTGCTGTGGCCCAGCTCAAGCCTGAGCACCAGCATGTTCTTAGCACCTGGCAAGGAGTCATTCTTCTCTTTTCACAGCCAGGACACTGTGGCTCAGAAAGCCTAAGGGCCTTTGCTCAACTTTATCCATCAGGTTCTCCTGAGGGCTACAGAGACCCACAGGTTCTACTGTCATGGCAGATGGCTCTGGAGTTCAGTGCCATGTCAGCTGGCCTGACTTTGGAATTTGTGTTCCTGAGTGTGATGGAGCTGGACTCAGATATGACCCTTCTACACATGCCCCTTTTGTTACTTTTACCAGACCTGTGGTTGGCGCTGGGATTGGTGTATACTCAGGAGATCTGAATCTCTGAACTGTCCATGTGACAGCCAGGCCCTGAGCCTCAGCAGACTTGGGGCTCCTACCCTCTGGTTTATTGGACTTACCCTGGCCAGCTAACAAGGAGGTGAAGAAGATCAACCACCACACCAGGGAGCCAAGAGTGCCTACAACTACAAGCAGAACTGCATCCATGTGGAATCTAAGCCCCCTCTTGATCTAGAGGTGGAGTGGACATCACCATCCCAGGGTCCACAGGACCTGGGACTGATATTCACAGACCATAGGACTGATATTCTACTATGGAACTATTGTGATAAGTAATGGAAGAAATTGTAGCATTGATATGGAGAAAGTGGCCATGGTAGCTGCTGCAGGTAGGGAGAGGGAAGAAGAGAGATGATGTGGGGGCATTTTCAGGACTTAGAGTTGTCCTGGGTGGTACTGCAAGGGACAGATGCTGGACATTGTATGTCCTACCATGGCCCAATGTGGACTGGGAAGAGTGTAAACTACAATGTAAACCACTATCCATATGGTGCAGCAGTGCTTCAAAATGTATTCACCAAATGCAATGATTGTGCCACGATGATGAAAGAGGTTATTGATGTGGGAGGGGTGGGGTGAGGGGGATGGGGGGGTATATGGGCACCTTATTTTTTTAGAATGTAACATTTAAAAAAAAAATAAAGAAGGAAAAAAAATGCATTGGCCACAAGCAATGCTTTCTGAGATTTGCAATCAATTAAAAAAATGTCTGAAATACCAACCCATTTTTACTTGATATCAAATACATAAAATATAACAGTTTGAAATATTATTTTAAAATAAAATTATTAAAATAAAAAAAATTTTATCCATCAGGAAAGTCAAAGAACAGGGACGTGAACCAAGGACCAGCCTTCTGAGGAGGCCCATGTCTCTGCAGCCCCCTCCACTCACTTGTGCCTGGGACCTTCCTCTCCACCACTCCAGGCTCAGAGCTTGACACCACACCACCTTATCAACTTTTGGCAGGTGATTGTGGTCTTGGAGACACTCCTGTTATTTTAATTTCTTAGGATGCTCAGACGAATACCATGCAATGAGTAGGCTTAACGATGGGAATATATTTAATCATGATTTTGTGGCTAAGAGAAACTCCAAATCAAGGTACCATTAAGGTGATGCTTCCTTTAAAAGACTGGTGTTCTGCAGCTGGCTGCCAGTGGTGCTTGGTCCTGGGCTCCTCTGTCACATGGCAATGCACATATGGCCTCTCAGGGCCTCTCCCTTTTTTCTGGTTTTGTTGATGTTCAGCTCCTGGCTTCTCCCTCAGTGGCTTTCACTCTGTCCATCTAAGTTTCATTATGCATATAGGGGACTCCAGGAATAGGATTAAGGTCCAACATGAGCTACTCCTTAACTGAAGATCCTACTTTTAATGGGTACACACCCACAGTCATGGATTAACTTTGAGAATATGTTTCTCTGGGGTACATACACCTCAAAACTACCACACCAGTCGTGGACAGTAACCAAGGAGGTGGCAGTGAGTTTCCTTACAGTGTCCTAGATGTGGTCACATGATCTTCCCACATGAAGTAGTGCATCCAGGAACAGGTACTTTTAGGATTTAGTACTCCAGATGTTGAGAGAGGAGACCACCCACTTTGCCAGGCCCTTCACAGGGAGCACCCATCCCAGAGAAAGACCTGGAAGGGAGGCCACTGGGGAGCATGGAAGGGTCAGGGGAATTCCTCAAGACTTAGAAGAAACTGGGATTCTTATACCTGGGGATCAGAAAGCCAGTGGCCATTTTAATGGTTTCTACAATATTCATTCATTCTATACCTCACCTCCACAAAACATTTTCAGGCATCTTTCTCCTCTCATTCAGTACAAAGAAAGAGTTTTTTTTCTCTCCAAGGCAATTTGCATTCTTCATTCAATTAGGTAAGGTATATGAACTGAGCTATTTTTCTTTTTGCCTTGACTTACAGGAAGCTCAGAGTTAAATGTCCTCTTTGCATGCTGCAAGCTGTATCTTAGATTTCTGGGTATATTTAATTCTTCCTCTACTTTAAGTATTCCCAATTTCCATTTTAATTTAGACTATATGGAGTCTTTATTGGAATCACTGTCTTGAGTTCTTCGGCAAAGAATCAAAGATGAAGCCCTTAAATGGGATTAAACAGAGCTTATTATGCAGTGTTCTCTACATTCACACAGCATGAGGGCTGGAAACTAGATTTCAGAGCTTTCCTGTAGGATGAAATGGAGGACGTGGAAGTCATGGAGGGGTGGATTGTGAACAGGACCTCATGGGAGGTTGTTTTTTTTCTTTATCTTATTGATCTTTTATTCCTGACTTCCCATTATTGTTCATAGGTTTCTTTATATTCTTCCCTACCACCGCCTTGGCTTACCAATATCATCCTTGTGAAATTCCCTCCTACCCCTCAGTTTCTTTCTTCTCAGTGTAGTCTTCCTCCATTAACCACCCCCCTCTTTTTTTGAACTTCTCAGGGAAGGTTTCTTCTAGCTCACTGTAATAGTTTCTTTTTTTCTGTTTTGCCTCTTTATTATTTTTTTAAACGTTACATTAAAAAATATGAGGTCCCCATATACCCCACCTTCCTCACCACGCTCCTCCCACATCAACAACCTTTTTCATCATCTTGGCACATTCATTGCTTTTGGTGAACACATTTTGGAGCACTGCTGCACCACATGGATAGTGGTTTACATTGTAGTTTACATTCTCCCCCAGTCCACCCAGTCCAATGTCCAGTGTCTGTCCCTTCAGTACCACCCAGGACAACTCCAAGTCCTGAAAATGCCCCCACATCATATCTCTTCTTCCCTCTCCCTACCCTCAGCAGCTACCGTGGTCACTTTCTCATGGGAGGGTTTTGTAAGCACCAATGAGTCATGTCTGTCTTAGACAAATTGAATTAGGCAGGAACACATGGGAACATGAGGCTAGATTTTCCCAGGCATCCCATATTCTTGTGAGTTCTCTGCCACTGAGGCCATGAAAAGATGGTGAAGTGTCACCATTTGGTCTCTCTGGGGAACCACCCTTGCATCCAGGTCGTCTCTTGGTGTTGGCCCTTGAGGCTAGGGTGAGGTGGATGTGGAAGACAATTTAGGAGTGGGGAGTTTCAGTTGGATTCCATGCTGCTTCCAACTCCTGCTCCAAAATGTATTCACCAAATGCAATGAATGTGCCATGATGATCAAAGAAGTTGTTGATGTAGGAGGAGTGGGGTGAGGGGGGTGGTGGGTATATGGAGACCTCATATTTTTTTAATGTAACATTTAAAAAAAGAAAAAAGAAAAAAATTAATAATCTATCCTTCTCTAAGTTGCTGCTTTAGTGACGTGGCACACCAACCCAGGAATTTTACAGATGTTACCTCACATCTGCCTGATGAACGCCCTAGGAAATACGTTCTAGAATGATCCCTTTGTGCACCAGGGAAACTTGAACGGCCCTGAGAGGCACAATGACTTGTCCAGGGTCACAGAACTGATAGCAAAATAGAGCCAGGTGGAGCCCAGCTCTTTCTCCTCAAATTAATTGATATAATCAATTAATAAAGATGAAGTGGATTAGTGGTTATGTTGAGCTGAGGAAGGAACACTAAGGGGTGGTGAGTCTTTCTAAAAGTTCTAAAAGTTTTGAGATGATGAATGTACAACATTTTGATTATACTAAAAGCCACTGATTATACACTTCTGATAGAATAGCAAGAAACAGTATTTAAGTACAGTGTAGGAAGCACAGAGAGATTTAGATTTGAGGAATTATCTTGTTTGTTTGTCTATTAAACTTTATTATCATTAACTATTGAAATAATGAAAATACACAGATAATGATTGAAGTGATCAACACACAACTCTGTTTATATCGAATACCACTGATTGTGTACACTTTGGAGGAATTGTATGATTTCATAATATGTATCAATGAAATTGACTTGTTTAAAAATAAATTAATTCCTGACTTTGCCAGGCCTAAAATGGGCAGTGAGGAGGGATGTGTTGGGGAAACTGCACAGTCAGGGAGATGACATGGGAGAGGAGGGTGAGTGATTGGCTGCTCACAGGAGTGACTGGGGAAGAGGACCCCAGGAAGTGACCTCACTTCCTCGGAGATAGACCCCAACAGAACTCAGAACCCTGGTAACCAGGCACCTTGATTCTAGCGACAGCCCCCTAACAGCTCACTTGGACAGAGACCTTTGAGAGAACAAGATGTTTTCTCTATGTTTACCTCTTTTCCGAGGCTCTAACACTAAGAAATCCCAGAGACAGAGCTTTTTTTGACATTCCAGGCATTGGCTGTGCCTTCACCCTCAAAGACTCTGGTCATTTACCAGGAAGAACCCAAAGGTTACCTCAGGGGGTCCAGGGTAGGGAAATGCAGACCAGCCCATCACCTGGGGTCCTGCACAGCAGCCTCAGCATCTCCCACTCCCCATGTGTTTTCAGAGGGGAGGGCAGTGAGCAGGAACAGGCCATTGGCAAGTGCAGGTGGGTGAGGGATGGGAGCCTGGTGGACTCATCATTTCATGCACAGGTCATGGCTGGAAAGGTAGGAGGTGGGCACCTTCTGGTGGAGCCCATGCGCCTACTTTAGATCCAGAGTCTTGGAGCTGTCATCCCTTTCCTCCTGTGAGGGGTCTGTGCCTCATCTGGGAGCAGAACTTCACAGGGGCTACAGCCCCTTGACAAGAGCCAGGCATGGCTCTGAAATGTCCTGGCCTAGCTGTCTAGTCCTGTATTTTAGATATTCACCCAGGAGGCCAGCGAGGAGCTGGACAACAGAGTCGGTGACACCACTCCCCTGATCAGGGTGCAGGTGTATTATGCTGTCCACAAAGCCCGGAGCGACCTGGGGGTAAGAGTGGGAGGAGAGTGTTCTCCAGACCCAGGGTCTAAGACCCCACCCTGTAAGCTCACTTGGGTTCCTTCCCTCAGTTTTCACAGAGGGGCACAGTTCCCACTTGCAGAGGAATCTGGGGCTCCAGTCCAATCCCTTCCCACTTCCAATTCCCAGCTGGGGACAGCTTCAAAGTCATATTTCCTATATTAGCAGGAATATCAGCTGCTGGTGACCCATGAGAAGGTCAAGGTATCTGCAAAGGAGCTACAGCAGCACACCTGTCCTCTACCGGTCCAGCGGGAGGACCTGGAGACAATAGAGTCTGAGCCCAAGGCTAAGGAGGACTGGGGTAGGTACTTGAGAGCCCATGGGGAAGACCATGGCGGGGGGGTATGCAGGTTGGGCCAAGAGCAAAGAGGAACCTAAGACCTCTCTTCAAGGGGTCCTTTGTCTATGAAGCCTTCCTGGGGTGCATTTTGAGTGTGCTTCTCCAGAGCGAAGGGATATTTTCTGACTTGTGGAAGCCACCTCAAAATGTAATCATCTTTCTCAACAATCTGCCTCTCACAACTCCAGGTCAGATCTAGCACCAGCAGAATTGCCAGCTCAGTCTCCTGCTCTAGCACCAGTGATAGAGAGAGCAACTCCTTGATGATCTGGAGCTACCTCCTGTTCCAGCTCTTGAGGCACCTCAGGAGCCACATCCGGCTTCATCACCAGCTATAGCTTGAACTGAACTGGCACCAGCTCAGTCATCACCTGTGGTTTTGGAGGCAACCCCAGACCTGGATGTGGGGTATGTGGGAACCTTTTATATATATATATATATATATTTTTTTTTAAAGATTTATTTATTTATTTCTCTCCCTTCCCCCCAGTTGTCTGCTCTCTGTGTCCATTCGCTGTGTGTTCTTCCATGACCGCTTCTATCCTTATCAGCGGCCCCGGGAATCAGTGTTTCTTTTTGTTGTGTTATCTTGTGTCAGTTTTCCGTGTGTGCGGTGCCATTCTTGGGCAGGCTGCACTTTGTTTCACGCTGGGCGGCTATCCTTATGGGGTGCACTCCTTGCACGTGGGGCTCCCCTATGAGGGGGCCACCCCTACATGGCATAGCACTCCTTGCCTGCATCAGCACTGCGCATGGGCCAGCTCCGCATGGGTCAAGGAGGCCTGGGGTTTGAACGGTGGACCTCCATGTTGTAGGCGGACGCCCTATCCATAGGACCAAGTTCGCTTCCCCTTTTATATTTTTTAATGTAACATTTTTCATGATCTATGTATCTTTAAAAAAATACAATAAAAAAAAGAAAGAAAAATATAAGAGGTTCCCATATATGCCACTCACCACCACCATGACCATAGAACATGTGTGTCGCCATATCCCTCAGGAGGACCACTGCCTGGAGTTGTATCTTCTTTGTCTCTGGGATCCTGCTCAGATGTGTATAAGCGTGAACCTTCTGATGAACTCCCAACTCATTTTAGAGTCTCTTAGCCAAATAAACTCATTTGTCTTTACCATTTCCCCCTTTTACTTAAGGTATTGGTAATAATCCTTTGGAGCCAGGAAGGCTCATCCCAAGGAGTCATATCCCACACCAGGAGGAAGGTAATGCATATACATACTGAATTTGGCTTAGAGCAACATGGAGGCTCTCAGGAGGTAACTTTTAGGCACCCTGCATCCTGCATCACTAGGCCTATTTGAAATTTCAAGCACACAGGCTCATAAGCAGTTATCAGTAACAAGGGCCCATCATTGGACCATCCTTCTTCACTGGTCCTTGCCCTTGCCCTTGGGGGATTGTGGTTGCTCCACTGGGGAATGCAACAGAGCACCCCTGGATGGGAACTCAGCACTCCCTCAGTTGTCATGTATAACTCTACCTACTATGACAATACCCGACGAATATCTGAACATATTTATATACTGTATATTCATGCCCTGGAGAACTCCCTTGCTCCCATGCGTCACCTTCCTTGAGACCTCAAACAGTGCTCCTCCCTGCCATAGTTGAACCCCTCTATGATGCAAAAATTCTTAAAAAATGAAGTTAATATATTGCCAAATTCAATTAGTAGGAAAAAATATTAATGATAGATTTAAAAAATAGAAATAGAATATATAATAATTTAGAAAAATGAAAATAAAGTAAAAAATAAAGTGGGGAATCAAAAAATGAAAAATATCATAAAACTTTGTTTTTGACATTTTGCCTTTCATCACTGTCATAGGTGTTGCCCTGAATGTACAGTGGCAAGGTAACATCCTCAGTGTTGACATCCTTTTTAAAAATTTTTTTATTATGTCTTCAAAAAAATTTTAGATGACAGTAAAGTCAAATATACAATATAGGGGACTCCCATATACCCAACATCAAACAATTTTTCCCATTCCCCAGCAATGATTTTTTTTTTACATGTGGATGTTATATTTGCTACAGCTGATGTACAGATATTGAAAATAGCTACTAACCATGGTTCTATTATGGCTTGCATTATGGTCTACATTTTAGAGTATACACTTTTATAAATTTTTGGTGAAATTTCACATGGCCTCTATCCTTTGTTGCACGATCTTGTGCAATACTTCCATTCCTCCCAGTTACTCCCTCTTCCATCTATTCTATTCTTCTATCCCCCCTCCCCTCGAGGCCCACAGTGACACCCAAGCTTCACTGCTTGAAGGACAATAGTCATAGATACTTGCAATAATGCTCAAAGTATGGCACACTAGTCTGTTCTCCTCCATTGGGAGCCACTCATGCTCTTGAGAAATACCCTCCTCTCTGTCTGAGGACATCAGGCCTTCCCAGGATGGGGGCACAACAACTTCTGCTCATTGTATGGGTCTCCACCCACTGATATAACACACTATGACAAGATGAGCACTCACACACTCCCTAGAAGCCTGCCCCAGGTGCACACTGTGCCAGATGCCCCCTTTCAAACACCATAAACAAGTAACCCTTATTATATTTTCTAAAGAGTTTTCTCAACATTATATTTTCAA
Organism: Dasypus novemcinctus; assembly: GCF_030445035.2. Taxonomy (NCBI): domain Eukaryota; kingdom Metazoa; phylum Chordata; class Mammalia; order Cingulata; family Dasypodidae; genus Dasypus; species Dasypus novemcinctus. Next base: position 189,254,390 of record NC_080674.1, read on the forward strand.
CCAGGTACCTGACAATCTCCGATGTTCACCTCCTTTCCCCAAACCCTCCCCCCTATTCCATGGATCATCTAACCTATTCTCCCAACCCTAGCCCCCTTTAAGCCTGCAAAGCTCCCCCCAATAGTATCCCTATGCCCTGTCTTATCCCTTCCCTGCACAACTACTTACCTCCACTTTTTCATAGATTTCATCCATGTAGACATCTGCACACAACCTTCCTCTCACCCCTATTTCCTGTAAGCCTGTAAGAGAGTCTTTCGCTTTCTGAGACAAATTGTTTGCTTAATTCATATCAGAGAGGTCATGCAGTATTTGTTCTTCAATGCTTGGCTTGCTTCACTTAACATAAGGTCCTCAAAATTCATCCATGTTATCCCATGTGTTAGTACTATATTCCTTCTTACAGTTTAGTAGTATTCCATTGTATGTATATACCACATTTTGTTTATTCATTCTTCTATTGATGGGCATTTGGGTTGATTCCAACTTTTGGCAATAAGGAATAATGCCACTACGAACATTGGTAGTATGTATCAGGTCATGTCCTTGTTTTCTGTTTTTCTGAGCATATAGCCAGCAGTGGAAGTGCTGGATCATATGGCAAAAAAAATTTGTAGTTAGTTTTTTGAGGAACCACCAAACTGTCCTCCAGAATGGCAGTGAATAAGGATTCCCATTCCTCCACATCCTTTCTAACACTTGTATTCCTCTGTTTTTTTAATAGCTGCCAGTCTAATGGGTGTAAGATGGAATCTCACTAAAGATTTTTTTAAAAGACTTATTATTTTTTTCATTTATTTCTCTCCCCTTCCCCCCACACACTCCAGTTGTCTGTTCTCTGTGTCCATTGGCTGCATGTTCTTGTTTTGTCCACTTCTGTTGTTGTCAGCGGCACGGGAATCTGTGTTTCTTTTCATTGCGCCATCTTGCTGTGTCAGCTCTCCGTGTGTGTGTCACCATTCTTGGGCAGGCTGAACTTTCTTTTGCACTGGGTGGCTCTCCTTACAGGGCGCACTCCTTGTGCGTGGGTCTCCCCTACACAGGGGACACCCCTGCATGGCACAGCACTTCTTGCACACATCAGCACTGCACGTGGGCCATCTCCATATGGGGTTTGAACTGTGGATCTCCCATGTCGTAGATGGATGCCCTATCCATTGGGCCAAGTCTGCTTCCCTCACTGAGGTTTTGATTTGCATTTCTGTAATAGCTAGCGATGTTGAGCATGTTTTCATGTGCCTTTTAGCCATTTGTGTTTCTTCTTTGGGGAAGTGTCTGTTCAAGTCTCTTGCCCATTTCTTGAATGGGTTGTCTTTCTATTTTTGAGATATAGGATTTCTTTATATATGCAGTATATTAGGCTCCAATCACTTATATGGTTACCAAATATTTTCTCCCATTGGGTGGGCTGTCTTTTCACTTTCTTGATAAACTCCTTTGAGGTTCAAATGGCTGTAATTTTGAGGAGGTCCCATTTATCTACTTTTTCTTTCACTGCTTGTGCTTTGGGTGTGAAATTCTTGAAGACATTTCCTATTTTAAGGTTCTGTAAATGCTTCCCTACATTGTCCTCCAAGGTCTTCATGGTCTTGGCTCTTATATTTAGATCTTTGATCCATCTTGAGTTCATTTTTATATAAGGTGTGAGATGGTAATCCTCTCCCATTCTTTTGAATATTGATATCCAATTCTCCAAGCACCATTTGTTGAAAAGGCCATTCTCTCCCAGTTAAGCAGGCTTGGTGGCATTGTTGAATATAAGATGACTATATGTGTGAGGATCTACATTAGAATTCTCAATTTGGTTCTACTGGTCAGTATGTATATCCTAGTGCGAAAACCATGCTGTTTTGCCACTATAGCTTTGCAGTATGTTTTTATTTTTTTTATTTTTTATTTTTTTGTTGAGCAGTATTTATTTATTTTTCCAAATTATACTCAATTTATTCATTTTTTAAAAGATACTACATTAAAAAAATATGAGGTCCCCATTCGCCCCCACCACCCCCACACCACCACTCCCCCCACAATAACACTCTCCCCCATCATCATGTCACATCCACTGCATCTGGTGAGTACATCTCCGGGCATCGCTAGACCCCATGTCCCATGTTCCACATCATAACCCACACATTCCCACATTCCGTCCAGTGGGCCATGGGAGGACATACAACATCCGGCACTTGACCCTGGGGCACCACCCAGGACAACTCCAAGTCCCAAGAATGCCTCCACATCTCTTCTCTTCCTCCCATTCCCCGCACCCAGCAGCCACCATGGCCACTTTTTCCACATCAATGCCACATTTTCTCGATTATTAACCACAATAGTTCATGAATAGAATATCATTAAGTCCACTCTGATCCTTACTGTAATCCTCCTTCTGGTGGACCTTGGCTTGGTTGTGTCCATTCCACATCTATGTCAAGAGGGGGTTTAGATTCCACATGGATATTGGATGCAATCCTCCTGCTTTCAGTTGTAGGCACTGTAGGCTCCATGGTGTGGTGGTTGACATTCTTCAACTCCATGTTAGCTGAGTCCAATAAATCAGATTGTAGGAGCTGAAGTCTGTTGAGATCAGGGCCTGGCTATCATATTGTCAGTCCAGAGATCCAAATCCCCTAGATATATCTTAAGTCCCAGCACCAACTACAACTCCAGTAAAGTAGCATGAAAGTCTTGTGAAAAGAGATCCCATCTGAGTCCAGCTCCATCACGCAGAAACACCAGCTCCAAAGAAGGGCCAACTGGCATGGCAGTGAACCCCATCTGCCATGACCATAGAACCTGTGGGTCTCTTTAGCCCTCAAAAGGACCAATACCTGGGGTTGTATCTACTTTATCTGTCTCTGAGACTCTGCTCAGGTGTGCATAAGGGCAATCCTTCTGACAACCTCCAGACTCTTTTTTAGAAACTCATAGCCATATGAACTCATTTGTTTTTTCCATTTCCCCCTTACTTTAGGACAAACAGCATTTTTAACTCCTGTTATTATATGTAGACATGGATATTCTGCTGGTCTACACTGAACCTTTAATTTAAGGTCATTTTCTAGTTACGTCATCAGCTGGTACTTGGTAGTGATCCCTCAGTGCCAGGGAAGCTCATCCCCGGGTGTCATGTCCCATGCTGGGGGGAAGGCATTGCATTTACATGCTAAGTTTGGCTTCGAGACTGGCCACATTTGAGTAACACGGAGGCTGTCAGGAGGGAACTCTTAGGCACAGTGCTGCTCTAGGCCTTGTTCTTATTTCAGGCGTACAGGCTCACAAGCATAGTCATTAGTATCAGGGGCTCACTGTTGGACCCTCATTCCTTCCTAGTCCTTACCGTTGCACCTGGGGGACTGCCGCTGCTCCCCTAGGGACCACGATAGAGCCCCCCCCCCACGGCCAGGAACCCAGTACCCCCCAGCTGTTGTTTTTAATTGTTTCCACTATGAGTATATCCAAACATTTCCATGCACCCTGGACACATGCCCTGTATAACTCCCTGTCAACCATATATCACCTGTCAATAACATCCCATACCAGTATTCCTCCGCTGCCATAGTTGAACCACTCTGTGATCCAAAACTTCCTGAAAAGTGAAGCCCAATATAATGTCAGGTTTCCTTGCTAGTAAAATGGAATATAACGATGAGTTTAAAGGTTAGATATAGAATACATATTGATTTGGAAAAATTCTACATCCTATCTTTTTCTTTTCTTTTTTTCCTAATTATTGAGCTTCTCTTCACAAAAGCCTTAGATCACAATAATTCATATATACAATATACAGTACTCCCACACATCCACCATAAAACCTTTACCCTTCCACAGTGAAAATCTTTTAACTTATTCATATCATATTTACTGAAATTGATGTACAGACTCCGAGACAATAGCTTTCAAACAAGGTGACATCCATGCTTACATTGTGGTCCATACTTTAGGCTATACAGTTTTTTAAATTTTTTAGTTATCCTATGTTTTAATTATGGTTTACATTATTAGTCTGTTGTCCCCCATATGTTTTTGGTGTAATATTACATGTTTTATATTCATCCTTGTGTACTCTCCCAAAACTCCTCTCGCCCCCACATTTACCTTGGTTCCATCCATTCAACATCCATTTTCCCCTCCCCTTGGGGCCCACAGCGACAGCCAATCTCCATTTCCCAAGGAGCCATGTCCAGAGATACTTGCAACAGTGATCAGGGCCTGACTTTCTCAACTGCCCTAATACCCTGGGAGCCACCCTTTCTCTCGAGAGATACAGTTCTCTCTATTTGATGGCATTAGTCCTCCCCAGGATGTGGATCCACCCCCACTCTCACTACTTGGATCTCTACCCAATGGTACAACCCACCCTGGCAAAATGAGCATTCAGACATTCCCCAGGAGTCCGTCCTGCGTCAGACCACCCCTCCGAGCATCCTAAACAGGTAACCCTCCTAATTATATTTTTATACGGTTTTCTCAGCATTTTACTCTCAACCAACACCTGACAATCTCTTATGTTCGTATGTTGCCCCTCTCTCCCGCCAGTTTTTAGGCAATATTACCCATCTGCCCATCCCCAGTCCCCCTCAAACCCACAAAGCCCCACCCAAAGGCAACCCCTTGCCCCCATTTTATCTCTTCTTTGTGCTCATACTTATGCCAGCTCATCATAGATTCCACCCCTGCAGACATCAGCTCACATCCTTCCTCCACCCACCGATTTCCTGTAAGCCTATCTTCCAGTCTCTAGCTCTCTGAGGCAGCTTGCTTATTTCATATCATTGAGGTCATGTAGTATTTGTCCTTCAATGCCTGGGTTGCTTCACTCAACATAAGGTTCTCAAGATTCATCCATGTTATCACGTGTGTTTGTAGTGTATTTGTTCTTAAAGCCGAGTAGTATTCCATTGTATGTATATACCACATTTTATTGATCCACTTATCTGTTGATAGGCATTTGGGTCGATTCCAACTTTTGGCGATAGTGAACAATGCTGCTATGAACATTGGTGTGCATATATCGGTTTGTGTCCCTGCCTTCAGTTCTCCTGGGTATATACCCAGCAGTGGTATTGCTGGGTCATATGGCAAATCTATGGTTAGTTTTTTGAGAAACTGCCAAACTGTCCTCCAGAATGGTTGGATCCTTCTGCATTCCCACCAGCAGTGGATGAGTGTTCCCATTTCTTCACATCCTCTCCAGCATTTGTATTCTTCTGTTTTTTTCATAGCTGCCAATCCTATGGGAGTAAGATGGTATCTCATTGTAGTTTTGATTTGCATTTCCCTGATAGCTAAAGATTTGGAGCATTTTTTCATGTGCTTTTTAGCCATTTGTATTTCTTCTTTGGAGAAGTGTCTGTTTAAATCTTTTTCCCATTTTTTAAATGGGTTGTTTGTCTTTTTATTTTCAAGATATAGGAGTTCTTTATATATGCAAGTTAAAAGTCTCTTATCAGATATATGGTTGCCAAATATTTTCTCCCATTGTGTGGGTTCCCTTTTTACTTTCTTGACAAACTCCTTTGAGGTGCAGAAGGCTTTAATTTTGAGGAAGTCCCATTTATCTATTTGTTCTTTTCCTGCTCGTGCTTTTGGTGTGATGTTCATGAAGCCATTTCCTATTACAAGGTCTTGTAGATGTTTCGCTACACTGCTTTCCAAGGTCTTTATGATCTTGGCTCATAATTAGGTCTTTGATCCATCTTGAGTTGATTTTTGTGTAAGGTGTGAGATGGTAATCCTCTTTCATTCTTCTACATATGGATATCTAGTTCTCCAGGCACCATTTGTTGAATAGGCCATTCTCTCCCAGTTGAGAGGGTTTGGTGGCTTTATCGAATATTATATGGCTATATATATGAGGTTCTATAGCAGAACTTTCAATTCGATTCCATTGGTCTGTGTGTCTCTCCTTATGCCAATACCATGCTGTTTTCACTACTGTAGCTTTGTAGTATGTTTTGAAGTCAGGTAGTGTGTTTCCTCCAATTTCATTTTTCTTTTTCAATATGTCTTTGGCTATTTGGGGCCTCTTTTTATTCCAAATAAATTTCATAGTTAGTTTTTCTAGTTCCTTAAAGAAGGCTGTGTTGATTTTTATTGGGATTGCATTGAATGTGTAGATCAGTATTGGTAGGATAGACATCTTAATCATATTTAGTCTTCTTATCCATGAACAGGGAATATTCTTCCATTTATTTAGATCTTCTTTGATTTCCTTGAACAGTCTTGTATAGTTCTCAGTGTATGAGTTTTTTACATCTTTAGTTAAATTTATTCCTAAATACTTGATTTTTTAATTTACTATTGTGAATGGTATTTGTTTCTTGATTTCCTCCTGATCTTGCTCATTATTGGTGTGCAGAAACGCTACAGATTTTTGCACATTGATCTTATAACCTGCGACTTTACTAAACTCATTTATGAGTTCTAGAAGCTTTGTTGTAGACCTCTCAGGGTTTTCTATGTATAGGATCATGTCACCTGCAAATAACAAAATTTTTACTTCTTCCTTTCCAATTTGAATGCCTTTTACATCTGGTTCTTGCCTCGGTGCTCGAGCGAGTATTTCTAAGACAATGTTAAATAGAAGGGGAGACAGTGGGCATCCATGTCTTGTTCCTGACTTTAGAGGGAATGATTTTAGGATTTCTCCATTGTAAACGATGTTGGCTGTAGGTTTTTCATATATCCTCTTTATCATGTTCAAAAAATTTCCTTGTATTCTGATCTTTTGGAGTGTTTTTATCAAGAAAGGGTGCTGTATTTTGTCAAATGCTTTTTCTGCATCTATAGATATAATCATTTGATTTTTTTCCTTCAATCTGTTTATATGGTGTATCACCTTGATTGATTTTCTTATGTTGAACCATCCTTGCATACCTGGAATGAATCCCACTTGGTCATGGTGTATAATTCGTTTAATGTGTTGTTGAATGCGATTAGCAAGTATTTTGTTAAGTATTTTTGTGTCTAGGTTCATTAGAGAAATTGGTCTGTAATTTTCATTTCTTGTGGTGTCTTTGTTTGGCTTTGGTACTAGGGTAATGTTGGCATCATAGAAGGAGTTCAGCAATGTTCCTTCTGTTTCAATTTTTTGGAAGAGTTTCAGCAGGATTGGTGTTAGTTCTTTCTGGAATGTTTTGTAGAATTCACCTGTGAAGCCGTCTGGCCCTGGGCTCTTCTTAGTTGGGAGGTTTTTAATGACTGATTCTATCTCTTTACTTGTGATTGGTTTGTTGAGATCATCAACTTCTTCTTTCGTCAATATAGGCTGCTTATGTGTTTCTAGGAATTTGTCCATTTCCTCTGAATTGTCATTTTTGTTGGAATATAGTTTTCAAAGTATCCTCTTATGATAGTGTTTATTTCTGTGGGGTCAGGGGTGATATCTCCTTTCTCATTTCTTATTTTGTGTATTTGCATCTTCTCTCTTTTTTTCTTTCTTAGTCTTGCTAAAGGTTTGTCAATTTTATTGATCTTCTCAAAAAACCAGCTCTTGGTCTTGTTTATCTTTTCCAGTGCTTTCTTATTTTCTATTTCATTTATTTCTGTTCTTATCTTTGTTACTTCCTTCCTTCTTCTTCCTGTGGGATTACTTTGTTGTTTTTTTTCTAATTCCTCCAAATGTGCAGTTCTTCAATTTTTGCTCTTTCTTCTTTTTTGATGTATGAATTTATGGCTATAAATTTCCCTCTCAGTACTGCTTTTGCTGCATCCCATAAATTTTGGTATGTTGTGTTTCATTATCATTTGTTTCAAGGTAGTCATTGATTTCTTTTGAGATTTCCTCTTTGATCCACTGTTTTTCTAAGAGTGTGCTGTTTAATTTCCATATCTTGGTGTGAAATCTGGGCCTCTGGCCCTTGCAGATTTCCAGCTTCACTCCACTGTGGTCAGAGATATTATTTTGTATGATTTCAATCTTTCTGAATTCATTAAGCCTTTCTTTGTGGCCTAGCATATGGTCTATATTGGAGAATGATCCATGTGCACTTGAGAAAAATGTATATCCTGCTGTGTTTGGGTGTAATGATCTGTATATGTCTATTAGATCCAGCTCCTCTAATATACTGTACAAATATTTTGTTTCTTTAGTGATTCTCTTTTGAGATGTTCTGTCCAGAGTTGATAATGGTGTATTAAAATCCCCCACTATAATTGCAGATGCATCTATTCTTTCACTTAGTTTTTCCAGCATTTGCCTCACGTATTTAGAGGCACCCTTGTTAGGATAAATATTTATGATTGTTCGATCTTCTTGACAGATTGTCCCTTCCACTAATATGTAGTATCCTCCTTGTCTCTCACAATTGTTTCTCATTTAAAGTCTATTTTGTCTGATATTAATATAGCTACTCCTGCCTTTTTTTGGTTATTGTTTGCTTGTATAATTGTTTTCCAACCATTCACTTTCAGCCTCCATGAGTCTCTGGTCTAAGATGTGTCTCTTGTAGACAGCATATAGATGGGTCATATTTCCTTATCCAATGTCCCAGTCTGAACCTTTTGATAGGTGAGTTTAATCCATTGACATTCAGTGTTATTACTTTCAAGCAATTATTTATGTTAGCCATATTTTGATTGGACTTGTGTTTGTCATATTTTGTTTGTTTTTTTTCCCCTTCTCTTTTTGTCTTTTTTGTTGCTCTTACACTCTCCTCCATCTCTACCTGTCCTGTTTTTTTCCTTTCTTCCTGCAGAACTCCCTTTAGAATTTCTTGAAGGGGAGGTTTCTTGTTGGCATACTCTTTCAGTTTCTGTTTATCTGTGAATATTTTGAACTCTCCATCATTTTTAAATGCTAGTTTAGCTGGATAGAGTATTCTTGGTTGGAATTTTTTTCTTTTAGTACCTTGACTATATCATACCAATGCCTTCTTGCCTCCATGGTTTCAGATGAGAAACCAGCACTTAATCCTATGGAGCTTCCCTTGTATGTGGTGGTTTTCTTTTCTCTTGTTGCTTTTAGAATTTTCTCTTTGTCTTGAGCGTTGAATAATTTGACAAGTATATGTCTTGGGGTGGGCCTGTTGGGGTTTATGATGATTGGGGTGCTCTGTGCTTTTTGGATATGTACATCTGTCTCTCTCATTAGATTTGGGAAGTTTTCAGCCATTATTTCCTGCAACACTCCTTCTGACGCCTTTCCCTTCTCTTCTTCTTCTGGGATGCCTATAATATGTATGTTTGAGCGTTTTGCATTGTCATTCAGGTCCCTAAGTCCTAGCTGGATTTTTTCTATCTTTTTATCGATCAATTCTACTATCTGTTTGATTTCCGATGTACTGTCTTCCACATCACTAAATCTCTGCTCTGCCTCTTCTAGTCTGCTGATAGTTGCTGCAAGTGTATTTTTGATTTCTTGAAGTGTGGTGTTCATTCCCATCATATCTGTTATCTTTTTGCATATGTCTGCAATTTCCCCTCCAAGTGTTGCCTTCATGTTGTTAACCTCTTCCTTTACTTCATTAAATTTGTCGGTGATAAATGTTCTGAGATCTTTAATTACTTGTGCGAAGTTCTGCTCCCCTTCCTGGTTTTAGTTTGTTCATTGGATTCAGCCATGTTTTCCTGATTACTGGTTTGGTTTGTAGATTTTTGTTGCTGTCTGGTCATTATTTTATCTTGATGGGTTTAATCAGTTCCTTAGCTTCTTTGTCTTGTCTTGGGGATTAATTAGCTGTTGTTTTTGTGTAATGTTATATCTTCTCTTTGTCACTTTGTTCTTCTTATTCTAATTCCTTATTGCTGGTTGAGTTCACTTTAAAGGAAAGTATTAGGGCCAGGGAAAGGCAATTGTGTAAGCAAGGAAAAAGTGTAAAGTAGTATTGGTAATAAATGTTAACAGAGCAACAATATGAGATCTGGGAGGATGGATATTAGATTCTAAGTTATGTAGAGTTATAGCAGTAGGTAGAGTACCTATAATGAGGTAGTTGACTGAATATTGGAGGAATATGGTATGAATTAAAAAGCTAATGTTTTCATGAGAGAGGGAAAGAGAAAAGAAAGGCAATAGTTTCAAGAGTGGATAAAAGACAGAAAACAAAACAAAGGTATTATAAATTAAGAGTTAGACACTTTGGGGATCAAAGAAAGGGAGGTGGAATATAGGAGAGACAGTAGATGATGGAGGATATCAAGATGTAGGGGAAAGGGGATAGTGTAGGTATCCAAAATCAATTCACACAGAAATGAGGCAGTGGAGGATGAGGAAACCCAGCAAATGTGAGGTGTTCCCTGCAGCACCTATTGGATAATTAAGATAAAATAAAATAAGAAGAAAATGAGGGACAAGAGAAAGAAAAAAAAAAAGAGAAGAAAGAACGAAAGAGAAAGGGGGTAGGTAAAGGGAGGGGAACCAGTAGGGAAAAGAAAAAAAAAGATATAGAACAACCACAACAGCAACAACAACAACAACAAAAAACCCTAAATAACTAAAAAAAAAAAAAAAGACTTTGGGGGGATACGCTGGGATAAAAGACTAGGAGATAATGCAATGTTAGCAATCAGGACATTAAAAAACTAAAAAAAAATCAGAAAATATAAACAAAACAAAACAAAAAAGAAAAAACCCAAACGTTGAGGGGTAGGACATTCAAGGACCTCAGATGGATCTCAGGGCATGATGGATTCAGTGATGGAAAGTCTGTGATATTGAAGACTCAGGAGGTGTGAGTCTCTGGGGTGTGGGCCACCAGGGTTTAGGGGACTCAGACCTGGCAACCTCAAATCTGGTTAACAGGGAGCCTGGGAGCACCGCAGTGCATCACAGCCTTCAGGGATTCCCGCAACTGGGTGCCAGCCCTGTGAGAGAGGTCACATCTGCAAACTCTAGCCTATGTGTCTGAACCCCGCAATTCACTCACTTACTTGGGTCTATTCTGTGGATTTATCACCAATTCGACTTCAGGACACCTCCCACCCTGTAAGCCCCCGGAACGGCCACCTGGGGGCGCCTCTATACTGCAGCCAATTTAATGATGCAGATCAGTAGCTAGGCCCGGAGGTGGGGTTCCAGCCGGAAACACTGATAACAGAGTCCAAAACCAAAATTCCCATGCTTCGCAAAATATTCCCCTAATTGGCTTCCAGACATCTCCCACCCTGCCAGACCCTGAAACTGCCTCCTGGGGACGTCTCTTTATTGCTAGCAATTTAAGGTTGCTGCAGATCAGCAGCTGGCCTTGGGTGGGTGGGGCTCTAGGCGGAAGTGCTATTATTTGTGTCCACAATCAAAAATTCCCCCACTTCACAATAAAATTCCCGTTTGTCTCCCCAAACTGGTCTGCAAAGGCCTCCTGTCCTGTTAACCCCCCATAGCCCGCTCAGGGCTTATGAATTCCCCAGTACCACAGAGCCTCCAGAAATTGCCACCGCAGAGCCTCCAGAAATCGCCAATGCAGCGCCGGTGCCGTGGCTCCACCTACCCCAGGAGGGAGTGTCCTGCGTGCAGCTCCCACCTCCATGTAATAGAGTCTCAGTTATATCTTATAGACGCATTTTCTCTGTTACCTTCCCACCAAATCGATGTCCAGACACCTCCTGCCCTGCAAAATCCCGAAACAGCCTGGTCCCAAAGAACCTCCAACGCTGCCCAGCCACTTCTTTGCAGGAGAGAATCTCAGGAGTGCTCACTCAGCCACCATCTTGCCTGCAGTATGTTTTTAAAGTGGATTTTATTTATTTATTTTTGTCTTTTAAAAAAAAAAGATACATAGATTACAAAAAAATGTTACATTAAAAAAAAAGAGGTTCCCATATACCCTCTGGACCACCCCACCTTCACACATCAACAACCTCTTTCATTATTGTGGCACATTCATTGCATTTAGAGAATATACTTTGGAGCACTGCTGCACCACATGGATTATAGTTTACATTGTAGTTTACATTCTCCCCCAGTCCATTCAATGGGTTATGGCTGGATATATAATGTCCTGCATCTGTCCCTGCAATATCGTTTAGGAAAAGACCAAGTCCTGAAAATGCCCCCACATCACACCCCTTCCTTCCTCTCCCTGCCCTCAGCAACTACGGGGGCCACTGTCTCCACATCAATGATACAATTTCTTACATTGCTAGAGTCCCAACAGTTCTTTGGTAGAATACCAGTAAGTCCACTCTAATCCATATTTTATTCCTCCATCCTGTGGACCCTGGCATGGTGATGTCCATTCCTCCTCTAAATTGAGAGGGGCTTAGATCCCGCATGGCTGAAGGATGCAGTTCTCCTGCTTGCAGTTGTAGGTACTCTTAGTTCCCTGGTGTGGTGGTTGACCAAAATGAGTCAGGAGGTCATCAGAGGGGTCATGCTCACATATGTCTCAGCAAGATCACAGAGATAGCTAAAGTAGATGCAAACCTAGGTACTGGAGCTCCTGAGCTACAGAGACACACAGGTGCTACAATCATGGCAGATGGCTCTGGAGTTCAGTGCCTTTTCAGTGGGCCCTACTTTGGAATTTTTGCTCTTGAGTGTGATTGAGTTAGACTCAGGTATGACTTTTCTACACATGCCTCTTCTGTCACTTTTACGGAACCTGTGGTTGGTACTAGGGTTCGTGTATACTCAAGAAACTTGAATCTCTGGACTGTCCATGTGCCAGCTGGGCCCTGAACCTCTGCAGAGTTGCAACTCCTACTCTTCATGTTCATTGTAGTATGTTTTAAAGTGAGGTAGTGTGAGCCCTCCGATTTCCTTTCCTTTTTTGATATGTCTTTGGCTATTCGGGGCCTCTTTCCCTTCCAGATAAATTTCATAGTTAGTTTTTCCAATTCATTGAAAAATGCTGTGTTTATTTTTATTGGGATTGCATTAAATCTGTAGATCAGTTTGGGTAGGACGGACATTTTGATGATACTTAGTCTTCCTATCCATGAATGGGGAATGTTCTTCCATTTATTTAAGTCTTTGATTTCCTTTGACAGTGTTATGTAGTTTTCTGTGTATAAGTCTTTTACATCGTTAGTTAAATTTATTCCTAGGTATTTGATTTTTTAAATTTATTATCGTAAATATTTTTTTCTTGATTTCCTTCTTAGATTGCTCATTATTGGTGTACAGAAATGCTGATTTTTGTGCATTGATCTTATAACTTGTGACTTTAACGAACTCATAAGTTCTAGAAGCTTTGTTGCAGATTTCTCAAGGCTTTGTAAAGGATCATGTGATCTGCAAATAGTGAAATTTTGACTTCTTCCTTTCTAATCTGGATGTCTTTTACATCTGATTCTTGCCTCAGTGCTCGAGCAAGTACTTCTAACACAACATTAAATAGGAAGGGTGATAGTGGGCATCCTTGTCTTGTTTCTGATCTTAGAGGGAAAGATTTTAGGATTTCACCATAGTAAATGATGTTAGATGTGGGTTTTTCATATATACCCTTTATCATGTTCATAAAGCTTCCTTCTATTCCTATCTTCTGCAGTGTTTTTATCAGGAAAGGGTGCGGTATTTTGTCAAACTCTTTTTCTACATCTATAGATATGATTATGTGATTTTTTTTTTTACTTCACTCTGTTTATGTATTACATTGATTGATTTTCTTATGTTGAATCATCCTAGCATACAAGGGAGGCAACCCACTTGGTCATGGTGTATAACTCTTTTGATGTGTTGTTGAATATGATTAGCAAGTATTTTGTTGAGGATTTTAGGATCTAAGTTCATTAGAGAGATTGGTCTGTAATTTTTCTTTCTTGTGCTGTCTTCGTTTCACTTTGGTATTAGTGTAATGATGGCATCATAGAATGAGTTAGGCAATGTTCCTTCTATTTCGATTTTTTGGAAGAGTTTAAGCAAGATTGGTATTAGTTATTTCTGAAATGTTTGGTAGAATTCACCTGTGAAGCCGTCTGGCCCAGGGCTTTTTAGTTGGGAGGTTTTTAATACTGATTCTATCTCTTTACTTGTGATTGGTTTGTTGACATCATCAATTTCTTTTTTCATCAATGTAGGCTGCTTATGTGTTTCTAGGAATTTGCTCATTTCCTCTAAATTGTCCTTCTTATTGGCATATCGTTTTTCAAAGTATCCTCTTATGAGTCTCTATTTCTGTGGGGTCAGTGGTGATATTCTCTTTCTCATTTCTTATTTTGTGTATTTGTATCTTCTCTCTCTCTTTGTTAGTCTAGCTAAGGGATTGTCAATTTTATTGATCTTCTCAAAGAACCACATCTTTGTTTTGTTTATTTTTTCTAGTGTTTTCTCGTTTTCTATTTCATTTAGTCCTGCTCTGATCTTTGTTTGTTCTTTCTTCTTTCATTAGGGTTAGTTTGTTGTTTTTTTTTAGTTTGTTGTTTTTTTCACTAATTCCTTCAAGTGTGCCTTTAGGTTTTTGACTTTAATGCTCTCTTCTTTTTTGATGTATGAATTTATTCAACCAATCATTTTTAAGCCCTTTAAAGGGAGAATTGAATTGATTGTGGTGATGAAAGCAGAATTCTCTGATTATACTGAGAGCTATATGTTCTACATTTTGGATGGTATGCATGGTGTGCAAATAGTACTTTATTTATTTTTTTAAAGAAGAACTGATGTTTTCAGTAGTCAGAAACAAAAATTCTTATCTCTAATTCAGTCAGGCAGCATTTTCTGGTGAATTGGTTATTGCCTTCATCAGAGTTCCCAACTTGTAGACTTCCCTACAAAATTGACACTTGCCAATTCCCAAGGTCACCTTGAAACAATTCCTATAATAAATCTCAAAATATTCACATATATGCACATATGTAAACATATGTATATACTTACATATATTCATATATATTCATAACATCATACATATATGTTCTGTCTATCCTGTTGGTTCTGTTTCCATGGAGAACACTGACAAATTCATTGAGCAACAAGGAAACCCAGAGAACTCTAGAGTAGGGAAATTCCTAGAGCATGATGTGCAGACCAACTTGAGAAAGTAGAAAAGTTGGAAGACTCACACTTTCTAATTTTAAACATTATTACAAAGCTACAGCAAACAAAACAGCATGCTGACATGAATTCATATGACAATTATAAAAATGTGCTATCATGAATTGTCACAAATATTCCATACAAATATACAGTGTTGGTGGTGGGGTGGTATATAGCAATATGGTATTTTATGCATGATTGTACTGTAATCCCAAATTTCTTTAACTAAAGGCAAAAAACAAAACAAAGCAGCATATTACTGGCAGAAGGGCAGACACATATACCAAATGAATCAAACAGAGTTCAGAAAGAAAACCTCAGATGATCTGTGCAAATTATTTTTGAGAAGTCCACTCAATGGGGAAAGAGTAATCTACTTTACAAATGGTGTTAAAGTACAGGACATACACATGCCAAAGAATGAATGTGGATACCTACCGTATGTCATTTAAAAACTTGCCTTAAATGGATCAATAACCAAAATACATCAGATGAGATTATAAACCTCTTGGAAGAAAATATTGGGAAAGATAAGGCAAAAGTTCTTGGATTTACACCAGAAACTCAAGCAATAAAGAAAAAAAAGACTTCCTGCAAGATGGTGGCTGAGTGAGCTTGCCTTGCCATCTCTCCTGGGAAGAGGCAGCTGGGCACCGCTGGAGGTTCTCCGGGACCAGGCTTTTTCAGGATTTTTTCAGGGCAGGAAGTGTCTGGACATCGATTTGGTGGGAAGGTAACGGAAAGGACTGGTCTATAAGATATAAATTGGGACTTTTCAGGAGGGGGAGGCAAGATGGCGGCTGAGTGAACTTCCCGGTTACTAGCTCCTGGGGGTAATTGGCTGGGAGGCGTCAGAGACTCTTTGGGACTGGCTGTTTCGGGATTTTTCCTGGTCCGGAGGTGTCTGGACATCGATTTGGAGGGAAGGTAACAGAGAGGCTCCATCTGTGAAATATAGACGGAGATCCCAGCTACGTGTGGAGGACTCCCTCCTTGGGTAGGCGGAGCCGAGGCAGCTAGCACCGCGCGGAGCCCCGGCGAGCGGCGGCCAGAGTAGCCGAGTCCGGCCGAGCCCGGCTGAGCCACGGCGGGCGGGGGGGCGGAGCCCAGCTGAGGTCAGCCGAGCCCAGCCGCACCGCGCCGCAAGCGGGAGAGCCGAGCCGCGCTGCGCCGCGCCGGGCGGCGGGCGGGAAAGCCGAGCCCGGCCGAGCCCAGCCGAGCCCAGCCAAGCCGCGGCGGGCGGCGGGCGGGGGACCGGAGCCCAGCTGAGCCCAGCCGAGCCTGGCGGCGGGGTTTCTGTTCTTTGTTTTTTTTGTGTGTGTGGTTTTTTTTGTTGTTGTTCTTGTTGTTCTTGTTGTTCTTTTTTTTTTTTTCAATCCTCTCTTTCTTGTCCCCAATATTCTTCTTATACTATTTTACCTTAACAATACAATAGGTCCTACAGGAAATACCTCACATTTGCTGGGTTTCCTCACCCTCCACTGCCTCATTTCTCTGTGAATAGATTTAGCCTGTCTACACTATCCCCTTTCCCCTACAACTTGATATCCTCCACCATCTGCTATCTCTCCTATATTCCATCTCCCTTTCTTTGATCCACAAAGTGTCTAACTCTTAATTTCTAATACCTTTGTTTAGTTTTCCATCTGGTATTTGTCCCTGAAACTATTACCTTTCTTTTCTCTTTCCCTCTCTCACGAAAACAATAGCCTCTTAGTACGTACCACATTCCTCCCATATTCAGTCGTCTACCTCATTATAGGTACTTTCCTACTACTATAACTCTACACAATTTACATGATCTAACCTCCATCCTCCCAGAACTCATATTGTTGCTTTGTAAACATATATCACCAATACTACTTCACACTTTTTCCTTCCTTACACAATTGACTTTCCCCAGCACTAATACTTTCCTTTAAAGTGAGCTTAACTAGCAATAAGAAATTGGAATAAGAAGA
This sequence comes from Dasypus novemcinctus, assembly GCF_030445035.2. Taxonomy (NCBI): domain Eukaryota; kingdom Metazoa; phylum Chordata; class Mammalia; order Cingulata; family Dasypodidae; genus Dasypus; species Dasypus novemcinctus. The sequence continues at coordinate 189,271,259 of NC_080674.1, forward strand.
ACAAAGTGACAAAGAGAAGATATAACACTTACGCAAAAACAACAGCTAATTAATCTCCAAGACTAGACAAAGAAGCTAAGGAACTGATTAAACCCGTCAAGAAAAAATGTTGACAAGACAGCAACAAAAATCTACAAACCAAACCAGTAATCAGGAAAACATGGCTGAATCCAATCAACAAACTGAAAATCAGGAAGGGGGGCAGGACTTCGCACAAGCAATGAAAGATCTCAGAACATTTACCACCGACAAATTTGATGAAGTAATGAAAGAGGTTAACAGCGTGAAGACAACACTTGGAGGGGAAATTGCAGACATGCGCAAAAAAATAACAGATATGATGGAAATGAACAACACAATTCAAGAAATCAAAAATACACTGCAGCAAATATCAGCAGACTAGAAGAGGCAGAGCAGAGAATTAGTGATGTGGAAGACAGTGCATTGGAAATCAAACAGATAGTAGAAGTGGTCAATAAAAAGGTAGAAAAAATCCAGATAGGACTTAGGGACCTGAATGATAACGCAAAACGCTCAAACATACGTATTATAGGCATTCCAGAAGGAGAAGAGAAGGGAAAGGGGTCAGAAGGAGTGTTGCAGGAAATAATGAATGAAAACTTCCCAAATCTACTGAAAGAGACAGATGTACATATCCAAGAAGCACAGCGCACTCCACTGGTCATAAACCCCAACAGGCCCACCCCAAGACATATACTTGTCAAATTATCCAATGCTCAAGACAAAGAAAAAATTCTAAAAGCAGCAAGAGAAAAGAAAACCATCACATACAAGGGAAACTCCATAAGATTAAGTGCTGATTTCTCATCTGAAACGATGGAGGCAAGAAGGCAGTGGTATGATATAGTCAAGGTACTAAAGGAAAAAAATCTCCAACCAAGAATACTCTATCCAGCTAAACTAGCATTCAAAAATGATGGAGAGTTCAAAATATTCACAGATAAACAGAAACTGAAAGAGTATATCAACAAGAAACCTCCCCTTCAAGAAATTCTTAAGGGAATTCTGCAGGAAGAAAGGAAAAAACAGGACAGTCAGAGATGGAGGAGAGTGTAAAAGCAACAAGAAAGACAAAAATAGAAGGGGAAAATAAAATAATACAAACAAAATATAACAAACACAAATCCAACCAAAATATGGCTACCATAAATAACTCTCTAAACGTAATAACACTGAATGTCAACGGATTAAACTCACCTATCAAAAGATTCAGACTGGGACACTGGATAAGGAAATACAACCCATCTATATGCTGCCTACAAGAGACACATCTTAGACCCAGAGACTCATGGAGGTTGAAAGTGAATGGCTGGAAAACAATCATACAAGCAAACAACAACCAAAAAAAAGGCAGGAGTAGCTATATTAATATCAGACAAAATAGACTTTAAATGCGAAACAATTGTGAGAGACAAAGAAGGATACTATATTTTAGTGAAAGGGACAATTTGTCAAGAAGATCGAACAATCATAAATATTTATGCTCCTAACAAGGGCGCCTCTAAATATGTGAGGCAAACGCTGGAAAAACTAAGTGAAAGAATAGATGCATCTACAATTATAGTGGGGGATTTTAATACACCACTATCAACTCTGGACAGAACATCTCAAAAGAGAATCACTAAAGAAACAAAACATTTGAACAGTATATTAGAAGAGCTGGATCTAATAGACATATATAGATCATTACACCCAAACACAGCAGGATATACATTTTTCTCAAGCGCACATGGAACATTCTCCAAGATTGACCATATGCTAGGCCACAAAGAAAGGCTTAATGAATTCAGAAAGATCGAAATCATACAAAACAATATCTCTGACCACAGTGGAGTCAAGCTGGAAATTTGCAAGGGACAGAGACCTAGACTTCACACGACAATTTGGAAATTAAACAGCACACTCTTAGAAAAACAGTGGGTCAAAGAGGAAATCTCAAAAGAAATCAATGACTACCTTGAAACAAATGATAATGATAACACAACATACCAAAATTTATGGGATGCAGCAAAAGCGGTACTGAGAGGGAAATTTATAGCCATAAATTCATATATCAAAAAAGAAGAAAGAGCAGAAATTGAAGAATTAACTGCACATTTGAAGGAATTAGAAAAACAACAAGAAAGTAACCCAACAGGAAGAAGAAGGAAGGAAATAACAAAGATAAGAGCAGAACTAAATGAAATAGAAAATAAGAAAGCACTTGAAAAAATAAGCAAGACCAAGAGCTGGTTTTTTGAGAAGATCAACAAAATTGACAAACCTTTAGCGAGACTAACAAAGAAAAAAAGAGAAAAGGTGCAAATACACAAAATAAGAAATGAGAAAGGTGAAATCACCACTGACCCCACAGAAATAAAGACTATCATAAGAGGATACTTTGAAAAACTATATTCCAACAAAAATGACAATTTAGAGGAAATGGACAAATTCCTAGAAATACATAAGCAGCCCATACTGACGAAAGAAGAAATTGATGATCTTAACAAACCAATCACAAGCAAAGAGATAGAATCAGTCATTAAAAATCTCCCAACTAAGAAGAGCCCAGGGCCAGACGGCTTTACAGGTGAATTCTACAAAACATTCCGGAAAGAACTAACACCAATCCTGTTGAAACTATTCCAAAAAATCGAAACAGAAGGAACACTGCCTAATTCCTTCTATGATGCCAACATTACCCTAGTACCAAAGCCAAACAAAGACACCACAAGAAAGGAAAATTACAGACCAATTTCTCTAATGAACCTAGACGCAAAAATACTTAACAAAATACTTGCTAATCGTATTCAACAACACATTAAACGAATTATACACCATGACCAAGTGGGATTTATCCCAGGTATGCAAGGATGGGTCAACATAAGAAAATCAATCAATGTAATACACCATATAAACAGATTGAGAGAAAAAAACCACATGATTATATCTATAGATGCAGAAAAGGCATTTGACAAAATACAGCACCCCTTCCTGATAAAAACACTCCAAAAGATCGGAATACAAGGAAACTTTTTGAACATGATAAAGAGTATATATGAAAAACCTAAAGCCAACATTGTTTACAATGGCGAAGTCCTGAAATCCTTCCCTCTAAAATCAGGAACAAGACAAGGATGCCCATTGTCTCCGCTCCTATTTAACACTGTCTTGGAAGTACTGGCTCGAGCACTGAGACAAGAACCAGATATAAAAGGCATTCAAATTGGAAGGGAAGAAGTCAAAATTTCATTATTTGCAGATGACATGATCCTATATATAGAAAACCCTGAGAGATCTACAACAAAGCTCCTAGAACTCATAAATGAGTTTAGCAAAGTCGCAGGTTATAAGATCAATGCGCAAAAATCAGTAGCATTTCTATACACCAATAATGAGCAAGATCAGGAGGAAATCAAGAAACAAATACCATTCACAATAGTAAATAAAAAAATCAAATACTTAGGAATAAATTTAACTAAAGAGGTAAAAAACTTATACATCGAGAACTATACAAGATTGTTCAAGGAAATCAAAGAAGACCTAAATAAATGGAAGAATATTCCCTGTTCATGGATAGGAAGACTGAATATTATTAAGATGTCTATCCTACCAAAACTGATCTACACATTCAATGCAATCCCAATAAAAATCAACACAGTCTTCTTTAAGGAACTAGAAAAACTAACTATGAAATTTATTTGGAATAAAAGGAGGCCCCGAATAGCCAAAGACATATTGAAAAAGAAAAACGAAATAGGAGGAATCACACTTCCTGACTTCAAAACATACTACAAAGCTACAGTAGTGAAAACAGCATGGTACTGGCATAAGGAGAGACACACAGACCAATGGAATCGAATTGAAAGTTCAGATATAGAACCTCATGTATATAGCCATATAATATTCGATAAAGCCACCAAACCCTCTCAACTGGGAGAGAATGGCCTATTCAACAAATGGTGCCTGGAGAACTGGATAGCCATATGTAGAAGAATGAAAGAGGATTACCATCTCACACCTTATACAAAGATCAACTCTAGATGGATCAAAGACCTAAATATAAGAGCCAAGACCATAAAGACCTTAGAAAGCAGTGTAGGGAAACATCTACAGGACCTTGTAATAGGAAATGGCTTCATGAATATCACACCAAAAGCACGAGCAGCAAAAGAACAAATAGATAAATGGGACTACCTCAAAATTAAAGCCTTCTGCACCTCAAAGGAGTTTGTCAAGAAAGTGAAAAGGGAACCCACACAATGGGAGAAAATATTCGGCAACCATATAGCTGATAAGAGACTTATAACTTGCATATATAAAGAACTCATAGATCTCGAAAACAAAAAGATAAACAACCCATTTAAAAAATGGGAAAAAGATTTAAACAGACACTTCTCCAAAGAAGAAATACAAATGGCTAAAAAGCACATGAAAAAATGCTCCAAATCCCTAGCTATCAGGGAAATGCAAATCAAAACTACAATGAGATACCATCTTACTCCCATAAGATTGGCAGCCATGAAAAAAACAGTAGAATACAAATGCTGGAGAGGATGTGAAGAAAGGGGAACACTCATCCATTGCTGGTGGGAATGCAGAAGGATCCAACCATTCTGGAGGACAGTTTGGCAGTTTCTCAAAAAACTAACCATAGATTTGCCATATGACCCAGCAATACCACTGCTGGGTATATACCCAGGAGAACTGAAGGCAGGGACACAAACCGATATATGCACACCAATGTTCATAGCAGCATTGTTCACTATCGCCAAAAGTTGGAATCGACCCAAATGCCTATCAACAGATAAGTGGATCAATAAAATGTGGTATATACATACAATGGAATACTACTCGGCTTTAAGAACAAATACACTACAAACACACGTGATAACATGGATGAATCTTGAGAACCTTATGTTGAGTGAAGCAACCCAGGCATTGAAGGACAAATACTACATGACCTCAATGATATGAAATAAGCAAGCTGCCTCAGAGAGCTAGAGTCTGGAAAAGTGGCTTACTGGAAATCGGGGGGTGGAGGAAGGATGTGAGTTAATATCTGTAGGGGTGGAATCTGTGATGAGCTGGGGGTAAGTATGAGCACAAAGAAGGGACAAAATGGGGGCAAGGGGTTACCTTCGGGTGGGGTTTTCTCGGTTTGAGGGGGGCTGGGGATGGGAAGAGGGGTAATATGGTCCAAGAAATAGGTGGGAGGGAGGGGCAACATACAAACATGGGAGAGTGCCAGAAGTTCGTTGAGAACTAAATGTTGAGTAAAACGTATCAAAGTATAAATAGGAGGGTCACCTGGTTAGGACACTCAGGGGGTATGGTCTGATGCGGGACGGACTCCGGAGGGAATAGCTGAAGGCTCATTTTGCCAAGGTGGGTTCTACCATTGGGTGGGGTGGACCCATATCCTGGGGAAGACTAATGCCGTCGAATAGAGAGAACTGTATCTCTCGTGAGAAAGGACGGCTCCCAGGGCATTAGATTGGCAGGCGTTGTGGGCCCTAAGGGGAGGGGAAAATGGACGTGCAATGGATAGAACAAAGGTAAATAAGGGGGCAAAAGAGGAGTTATGTGAGAGTACACGAGGATGAATATAAAACAGCTAATATTACACCAAAAACATATAGGGGACGACAGACTAATAATGAAAACCATAAGACAAAACATAGGATAACTAAAAAATTTAAAAAACTGTACAACCTAAAGTATGGACCACATAGTAAGCACAAATGTTACCTTGTTTGAAAACTATAGTTTCGGAATCTGTACATCAGTTTCAGGAAACATGATATGAATAAGTTAAAAGATTATTGCTGTGGAAGGGAAAAGGTTTTATGGTGGATCTGGGGAAATACTGTATATTGTATATATGAATTTTGGTGATCTAAGACTCTTCTGAAGCTGATATTATGTTGGGATTCACTTTATGGGAAGTTTTGGATCACAGAGTGGTTCAACAATGGCAGCGGAGGAATATTGATATGGGATGTTATTGACAGGATATATATGGTTGACAGGGAGTTATACAGGGCATATGCCCAGGGTATATGGTAATGTCTATATATACTCATAGTGGAAACAATTAAAAACAACAGCTGGGGGGGTACTGGGCTCCTGCCCGGGGGGGTCACTGTTGTGGGCCCTGGGAGAGCAGCGGCAATCTTCCAGGTGCAACGGCAAGAACCAGGAAGGAAGGAGGGCCCAACAGTGGGCTCTTGATACTAATGGCTACACTTTTGAGCCTATGCACCTGCAATAAGAACAAGGCCTAGAGTAGCATTGTGCCTGGGGGTTTCCTCCTGACAGCCTTCATGTTACTCAAATATAGCCACTCTCACAGCCAAACTCAGCGTGTAGATGTGATGCATTCCCCCCAGCGTGGGACACGACACCCGGGGATGAGCCTCCCTGGCACCGAGGGATCACTACCACATACCAGCTGAAGAAGCAACTAGAAAATGACCTTGAATTAAAGATTCAATGTGGAACAGCAGAATATACCTGTCTACATATAATAACATGACTTCGGGAAGCGGTTTGACCTAATGTAAGGGGGAAATGGAAAGGAGAAATGAGATTATAAGGCTGTGAGTCTCTAAAAAAGAGTCTGGAGGTTGTCAGAAGGAATAGCCCTATGTACAACTGAACAGAGTCTAAGAGACAGATAAGGTAGATACAACCCCAGGTATTGGTTCTTTTGAGGGATAAAGAGACCCACAGGTTCTATGGTCATGGCAGAAGGAGTTCACTGCCATGACAGATGGCCCTTCTTTGGAGCTGGTGTTTCTGCGTGATGGAAATGGACTCAGAGGGGATCTCTTTTCACAAGACTTGCATGCTACTTTATTGGAATTGTAGTTGGTGCTGAGTTTAAGATATATGTAGGGGATTTGAATCTCTGGACTGATAATATGACACCCAGGCCCAGAGCCTCAACAGACTTCAGCTCCTACACTTTGACTTATTGGACTTACTCCACTCAGCTAACATGGAGTTGAAGAAGGTCAACCACCACAACATGGCGCCTAGAGTGTCTACAACTAGAAGCGGGAAGAGTGCATCCAGTACCCATGTGGAATCTAAGCCCTCACTTGACATAGGTGTGCAATGGAAACAACCAATCCAATGTCCACAGAGGAAATGTGAAATGGGTGTGGGAACGGTAGCCATGGGGGCTGCTGGGTGTGGGGAACGGGAGGAAGAGATGAGATGTGGAGGCGTTTTCGGGACGTGGAGTTGTCCTGGATAGTGCTTCACGGACAATTACGGGACACTGTAGATCCCCCCAGGGCCCACTGGATGGAACGTGAGAGAGTCTGGGCTATGATGTGGACCATTGACTATGGGGTGCAGTGATGCTCAGAGATGAACTTACCAGGTGCAATGGATGTATCACGATGATGGGAGAGAGTATTGCTGTGGGGGGAGTGGGGGGCAGGGGCGGTGGGGTTGAATGGGACCTCATATATTTTTTTAAATGTAATTAAAAAATAATAATAATAAATAAATATTTAAAAAAAACACTCTAAACACACACACAAAAAAAAAAAGAAAAAGAAAAAAAAAGTTGGTCTTCATAAAAATTAAATATTTTTGCTAAGGATATTTTTTCAAGGAAGTGAAAAGACAAACAAGATTAAGGGAGAAGAGCATTTTTAAGCCCTGTCTTGTTGATGGTTTAAATATCAAGAATATATTCAATGAACTAGAGAGTAGGTGTTGCAATTCTGCTGAGGGTCAGGGTATAGCTGGCACATGGACAGTGCAGAGACTAAAGTTTCTTGAGTATACACCAACCCCAGCACCAACCACAGGTTCAGTAAAAGTGACAGAAGAGGCATGTGTAGAAAGGTTACGTCTGAGTACAATTCCATCATACTCAGGAGCACAAATTCCTAAGTAGGGTCCACTGACCATGCACTGAACTCCAGAGCCACCTGCCATGACCTGAGTGTGTCCATAGCCCTCAGGAGCACCAGTACCTGGGGTTGTATCTACTTTGGCTGTCTCTGAAATCTTGCTGACCTGTGCGTAACTTGTTGTGTCAGGTCTCTGTGTGGGTGGCGCCATTCCTGGGCAGGCTGAACTTTCTTTCGCGCTGGGTGGCTCTCCTTATGGGACGCACTCCTTGCGTGTGGGGCTCCCCTATGCGGGGACACCCCAGTGTGGCAGGGCACTCCTTGCACACATCAACACTGTGCATGGGCCAGCTCCACACAGGTCAAGGAGGCCTGGGGTTTGAACCACAGACCTTCCATGTGGTAGACGGACGCCCTAACCACTGGGCCAAGTCCGCCGCCGTGAATGTGATTAATCACACTGAATTATAGGCTTGGGTGCAACTGAATGGAAAGTTTAAGTTGTGTGTATGTTGCCACATTTTATTTTAGAAATAGAGACTAAAGAGAAGATGAAAATTTCATGTAATGCAGGATCCCTGGACTGGATCTATAAAGGAGGGGTAAATTCCCAAAGGAAATTCTGTGAGCATTTAGAAAGAAATTGGAATTATAATGTATGCTTTATATCAATATTAAATTTCTAGAACTGAATATATATATTAAATATGGTAAGAAAAGTAAATATCCTTCTTAGGAACTATGCACAGAGATATTACTTGCTCAAGGATCATGATGTATGCAACTTACTATCAAGTTCTAGAAAATAGGAAGATAATTAGATATAAAGAGAGACAATGGATGGACAGATGGATGGATAGATAAAATTTCACAATGGCAAAATAGTAATGGTAAATCTCAGAATAGGAGTATGGATATGTTGGAATTCTTTGCATTGTTTTTGTATTATTTTTGCAACTGTCCTTATCTTTAAAATTATTTCAAAAAGAAAGTAAAAAAAAAAAAAGAAACTACATGTGCACATGATTCTTCCCATAGTCCTCTCAAGGAATGAAAGAAGACTTGTGAGAAGTCTCAAGGTCAAAAAAGCATCCATTAGGAACAGAGAATTTAAGTGACACCCTTCGTTATCATTGGCTGAGAACCAACCAGTCCATGTGTGTAAGGAAACTGCCAGGACCAGGGAAAGAACTACACGGGAGCAGGCTGCCAGAGGGTCCAGGCACACTCAGGTAACAGGGCAGGCTCTGATAGAGGATCATTCAATCAGTAAGTATATATTGAGCATGTAGTCTATGCAGGTACTGAGCATAACAATGAGACCAAATCAGACAAAAATCCTTGCCTCGTGAATTCCCATTCTAGAGGAATCAGGCAGTGGCACTGGACATCACATGCAGGGAGGACACACAGCACCTTCCCACAAAAATATGGATTTCTTCTCCCATATTTTGAAATACAGGTAATCTCCAGGAACAACTTGTAAAAGAAGTGGACTTCTGGTAAAAAAAGAAGGGCCAATTCCTTTATACAACTGTGGAGGAATGTGAGGTGCTAAAGGTGGGAGGGACTGGAAAGAAACATTTCTGAGGCCTTTCCCCTCAGGAAGAAAGCAGTGGCTGGAATCAGTGCCCCTTGGGAGCAGTGGGTGGAGCTTAGCCCCTGCAAGAGCACATCAGTGGGCAGAGTGAGAGGCAGGGCCAGGCCTAGGACTTGACTTCCTATTTGGCCCAGCCCAGTGCCAGCTCCTCTCTCCTGGTTACCTGGTAGGACTGCTACTTAAAGGACATCTGCCAGTCCCCAGGCAATCCCAGTTTAAAAGTGGTGGAGGGTTATGTGTAGCTCAATGACTGGGTCAGGGCCACAGACATATGCATACATGTCCTTGCCCAGTAGAGTGTATGGACCAAATTAAGTCAGAGCAAGAGGATGAGGTGGGCTGGGAGTGGGTTCCTGTGAAGTTGGGGCAGGGGCATGTGGGGAAGACACTGATATTGGGCCAGTGTCAAAGATGATCTTACATCAATCATCTGGTAGACCTCCATATGGTAAGGACCCCTGGTGGGATTCGTGGGCTAGGGCTTCCCTTAGGCAAAGGGATACTTTTCCTTTTGGAGACATACTGAAAGCAATCATGTGGGCCAGTTTCTTTTTACAGGGACCTACCTGCTCAGCACCACCAGTTTGCACCTTGCCAGTCAGGAGTCTCTAGGGATTTTTCAGGATTTTAGGGATCAAAGGGGATGACACAGACCCCGAAATGCTGAGTTTCTTTATGATGCCTCCATGAAGCCTCCTTCCCTCTCCACTGTGTCAACTTGTGAGGGAGACACAGGCAGGATCAGGCAGGGCTCTGAGCTGTCGGTTTGAATCAGTAGGGGTCACCATGATGGCCTAGGAATCTCCAGTTGCGGGGATGGAGGAAGGGGGCAAGGTGTGAATGTGCATTTGAGAAAAGGCATGGCCTCCTACAGCTTGCCCACACAGATTAAGGAAGTTGATTCCTGTCCTTGCTTTCCATGGGTCCTCCACACTGAGCCTCATAAAAAAGCCATTCACTTACTGTTCTCATTAACGAAAGTTTTAGGAGGGCCAGAAGAGGCAAGTGGAAATGTGGGTTCCTGCCCAGGACATGTAGCAGTGACTGGGGCCTCAGTTTCCTCATCTGTGAGACAGGCATAGCAGGCAACTACATCTTGGCTCTGTTGCCATCAGGTGGGAGGCTTGTGGAGCTCCCTGGAGGGTGCTGGATGAATGGAATCAATGTTTGCTTTGCAGCCAACCATGAGTTTCCTAAGGAGCAGAATCTTCTGTCTCCCATGGGGCTGAGCTGGCTGAACACGACGTGGGTGACCTGAGATGCAATTGCTCCCAGTCCCATTGGGACCTACCAGGAAAGATATGGAAGGCAAGTTCCCAACATCTGCCCTAAACCATCAGGACTGCTTTGGTGTATCCGCTTCCTGCTCTAAGCTGGTGCTGCTTCTGTTAAGGCATCCAAACTTCACAGGGGGCCCTGGAGGCTAGTGCTCTCCAGTGCACATGTTCCAGGGGAGCTGCTGAGACACAGAGGCTTTCTCTTGAGAAAGATTTTTATTGTTGACTCAATTTTTCGATGAGAACACATTTGGAATATACATTTCCTCTTGAATAGGCAAGAAACAAAGTCTTCAAGAAAAGCTAGTGTGGGCAAAGTGGATGCTTACATGGAAAAAAAAAATGAGGTGAAACCCTACTTCAAGTAATACACAAAAATTAACTCAAAATGGAATAAAAATATAATATAAGAGCTAAAACTTAAAAATCATGGAGGCAGATACAGAGGAAAACTGCATAACCTTAGATTTCCATGGATTTTTATGTATGATATCAAGAGCAGAAGCAGAGGAGGCTGGGCAAGATGGCATCTGAGGGAGTGCACGTGACTGTCTCTCCTGCAAAGAGGCGGCTGAGTGGGGTTGGAGTCTTGCTGGAGTGGGCTGTCTTGGGGGCTTGCAGGGCAGAGAGTGTGTGGACATCTATTTGGAGAGAGAGTGGCAGAGGTGGTGCTTGCTAAAGGTAGAATTGCAGCTTACAAGTACAGAGGTCGGAAGCTGTGGACTGGCAGGTCCCTTCCACTTGGGGTTGGCGGCTGTGGTGTTTCCTGAGAACTGTTGGTTGTGCAGTGGCATTCCTGGGCCCCGTGGTCCCCGGATGAGTGGTCCCCAGGTCAGTGTCCCCTGAACCCCATAGCCTGTGTTCCACGGACCTACGTGCCCTGGGTCTGCAGAGTCCCGGACTTCCCTTTCCCAAGTCCAGCGTTCCCAGAGGTCCGGGATTGCCTTAGCCCTCCGGTTTTGGACTGACTCTGTGGGTGGGAGGGATTTGGTGGGGGGTGCAGTAAGGGGGCCTGGCTAGTGTGGGTTTGATTTTCTGGTGTCCCCCCGCCCCCCCTTTTTTTTCTTTTCTTGCGCTTGGAGGAGCATACTGGCTGCCTTGGGGAGAGTCTGGGAAGAGAGGAGTAGCAAATCTGCTGAGAAAGCCCCACTCACCTAAATACCCTGGGATAGGAAACTTGGCCTGGGAGAAGGTGGAGTCAGAAAATCAACAAGCCCTCTCATAGCACACCTAAAGGAGAGGGACTGTAGGAGGTGCTTTCCAAGCCTCCAATAGCATACTTGGGTTCCTGGTGAGATGTGGGTGCTCTCTCTCTGGAAATTAAGAGTCACTGTTTTCTGTGTGGAGCTGATTCAACAAGGACCCACTTGAATCTCCTACCGGACCTCTCAGGCAGCTTTCCTGCTGCCCAGGAGAGAGGGAAGAGAGGAAGGGAGGAAAGGGGGAACATCAGTTCCCTAAGCATTTTATTTAACTGCAAACAGGATTCCTTGCTTGAAACTTTCCCTAGTATTTGATTGGTTTTTCCTTGTTTTTCCTTCCTCTTTAACCCCCAAGGCCCTTTTTTCTTTCTTTCTTTTTTCTTTCTTTCCCTTTTTCGTTTTCCTGCTTACTTCCCCACTCCCTTTTGTCCCCCCTTTTCCCCTCTTTCTTTCTTTCTCTGCCTTCTTATTCTTCTTACATTAGGTGCTAGGTGCTGCAGGGAGAGCTTCACTTTTGCTGTATTTCCTCATCCTCCATTTACTCGCTTCTGGGTGTATTGATTTTGGCCACCAACACTATTCCCTTTCCTCTACATCTTTCTATCCTCTCTCATTGATTGTTTCTTTTAATTTACACCTCTCTTTGTTTGCCCCCCTATTTTTTGATTTTTTGTTACTAATACCTTTGTTCTGTTTTCTGCCTTATGTTCACTCTTTATATTCTTGTCCTCTCTTTTCTCTTTCCCTCTCTCCTGAGCACACAGGCCTTTTAATTCACACTGTATTCCTCTCCATATTCAGATTTTTACCTACTCTACTTTTCTTACTGTTATAACTCTACATACCTTACATGAGTCTAATATCCATTCTCCTATATCTCACATGGTTCCTCTGTTAATATTTACTATCGATACTACTATTATTCATTTTCTTTTCTTACTCCTTTTGCTTTCCATGGCCCTAATATTTTCCTTCAAGTGAACTTAGCCAAAAACAAGGAAATAAAATAAGAAGAACAAAGTGACAAAAAGAAAACTTAACACGCATGCAAAAACAACAACTAATTAAATTCCAAACTGGACAAAGAAGCTAAGCAACTTACTAAACCATCAAGATAAAATGATGAGGGGTGGGGCAAGATGGTGGTTGAGTGAGTGCACCTTATAGCCTCTCCTGCAAAGAAGCGGCTGGGCAGTGTTAGAAATTCTTCAGGACGAGGCTGTTTCGGGATTTTGCTGGGCAGGAGGTGTCTGGACATCAGTTTGGTGGGACGGTGACAGAGAAGACTTGTGTAAAATGTAAAATTGACCCTCTCTTTCACCAAGATAGGGGCTGCGCGTAGGACGCTTCCCCCTGGGGCAGGCGGTGTAGCAGCAGCAATTCCTGGAGGCTCTGCAGTGCTGGGGAATTCATAAGCCCTGAGCAGGCTATTCAGGGGCTTGCAGGGCAGGAGGCCTGTGGAAACTAATTTGGTGAGACAGAGACGGAGTTTATTGCGAGGCGTGGAATTTTGATTTTCTGACACGGATATCAGCACTTCCGGCTAGAGCCCTGCCCCCTAAGCCTGGCTGCTGATCTGCAGCATCCTTAAATCAGTCACAATAAAGAGGCGTCATCAGCAGGCTGCTTCAGAGGCTTGCAGGGTGGGAGGTGTCTGGATTAGGTGAAACGGAGGGAGGAACCTTTGCAAGGCGTGGAATTTTGGTTTGCTGACATGGAGATCAGCACTTCTGGCTAGAGCCCCGCCCCCTAGGCCTGGCTGCCGATCTGCAGCATCCTTAAAATGGCTGCACACAGGGTGTCCCCGCATAGGGGAGCCCCACGTGCAAGGAGTGCGCCCCATAAGGAGAGCCGCCCAGCACGAAAGGAAGTGCAGCCTGCCCAGGAATGGCGCCGCCCACACAGAGAAATGACACAACAAGATGACGCAACAAAAAGAAACACAGATTCCCCTGCCGCTGACAACAATGGAAGCAGACAAAGAAGACGCAGCAAATAGACACAGAGAACAGACAACCACGGTGGGAAGGGGAGAGAAAAAAAAAAATGGCTGCAATATAGAGGTGCCCCCAGCAGGCTGTTTCAGGGGCTTGCAGGGCAGGAGGTGTCCTGAAGTCAAATTGGTGACACAGCAGAGACTCTAGTGAGAGGGAGAAATTTTGGATTTCTGACACAGAGGTCAGAGTTTGTGAATGTGACCCCCCCCCTATAGGGCTGGGCACCCAGCTGCGGGGATCCCTGAAGGCTGTGTTGTACTACGGTCCTCTCAGGCTCCCTGCTATCCAGATTTGAGGTTGCCAGGCCTGTGTCCCTTAAACCCTGGTGGCCCACACCCCAGAGACTCACACCTCTTGAGTCTGCAATACCACAGACTTTCCATCCCTGAATCCACCATGCCCTGAGGTCCATCTGAGGTCCTTGAATGTCCTAGCCCTCAACGTTTGCATTTTTTTTCTTTCTCTTTTCTTTCCCTCTTTTTTCTTTTTTTTAATTTTTTTAAATTTTTTATTGTCCTGATTGCTAATATTACATTCACTCCTAGTATTTTCTCCCATTGTATCCCCCAAGGTCTTTTTTTCATTTATTTAGGGGTTGTTTTTTGTCGTTGTTGTTGTTCTCTTTCTTCTTTTCTTTTTCTTGTTTCCCTCCCTTTTCTTTACCCACACCCCCCCGTTTTTTTCTTTCTTTCTTCTCTTTTTTTTCCTTTCTTTTCCCTTTTTCTTCTTATTTTATTTTATCTTAATTATACAATAAGTGCTGCAGGGAACACCTCACATTTGCTGGGTTTCCTCATCCTCCATGGCCTCATTTCTGTGTGAATTGATTTTGGCCACCTACACTAACCCTTTTCCCTCACATCTTGATATCCTCCATCATCTACTGTCTCTTCTATATTCCACCTCCCTTTCTTTGGTCCCCAAATTGTCTAACTTTTAATTTCTAATACCTTTGTTTTATTTTCTGTCTTTTATCCACTCTTGATACTACTGTCTTTCTTTCCTCTTTCCCTCTCTCATGAAAACACTGGCCTTTTAATTCACACTATATTCCTCCCATATTCAGTCGACTACCTCATTATAGGTACTCTACTTACTGCTGTTAACTCTATACAACTTACATGAATCTAATATCCATCCTCCCAGATTTCATATTGTTGCTCTGTTAACATTTATTACAAATGCTACTTTACACATTTTCCTTTTTTACACAATTGCCTTTCCCTGGCCCTAATATTTTCCTTCAAAGTGAACTCAGCCAGCAACAAGAAATTAGAATAAGAAGAACAAAGTGACAAAGAGAAGATATAACACTAACACAAGAACAACAGCTAATTAATCCCCAAGACTAGACAAAGAAGCTAAGGAACTGATTAAACCCGTCAAGATAAAATGATGACCAGACAGCAAAAAAACACTACAAACCAAACCAGTAATTAGGAAAACATGGCTGAATCCAATGAACAAACTAAAAACCAGGAAGGAGAGCAGAACTTTGCACAAGTAATTAAAGATCTCAGAACATATATCAGAGACAAACTTAATGAAATAAAGAAAGAGTTTAACAATATGAAGAAAACACTTGGAGAGGAAATTGCAGACATATGCAAAAAGATAACAGATATGATGGGAATGAACACCACAGTTCAAGAAATCAAAAATACACTCACAGCAAAGAGCAGCAGATTAGAAGAGGCAGAGCAGAGAATTAGTGATGTGGAAGACAGTACTTTGGAAATCAAACAGAGAGTAGAATTGATCGATAAAAAGATAGAAAAAATCTAGCTAGAACTTAGGGACCTGAATGACAATGCAAAACGCACAAACATATGTATTATAGGCATCCCAGAAGGAGAAGAGAAGGGAAAGGGGTTAGAAGGAGTGTTGCAGGAAATAATGGCTGAAAACTTCCCAAATCTAATGAGAGAGAAACACTTACATATCCAAAAAGCACAGAGCACCCCAATCATCATAAACCCCAACAGGCCCACCCCAAGACATATACTTGTCAAATTATCCAACGCTCAAGACAAAGAGAAAATTCTAAAAGCAGCAAGAGAAAAGAAAACCATCACATACAAGGGAGACTCCATAAGATTAAGTGCTGATTTCTCATCTGAAACCATGGAGGCAAGAAGGCAGTGGTATGATATAGTCAAGGTACTAAAAGAAATAAATTTCCAACCAAGAATACTCTATCCAGCTAAACTAGCATTCAAAAATGATGGAGAGTTCAAAATATTCACAGATAAACAGAAATTGAAAGAGTATGCCAACAAGAAACCTCCCCTTCAAGAAATTCTTAAGGGAGTTCTGCAGGAAGAAAGGAAAAAACAGGACAGGCAGAGTTGGAGGAGAGTGTAAGAACAACAAAAAAGACAAAAAGAGAAGGGAAAAAAAACAAACAAGATATGAAAAACACAAGTCCAATCAAAATATGGCTAACATAAATAATTCCTTGAAAGTAATAACACTGAATGTCAATGGATTAAACTCACCTATCAAAAGATTCAGACTGGGACATTGGATAAGGAAATATGACCCATCTATATGCTGTCTACAAGAGACACATCTTAGACCCAGAGATTCATGGAGGCTGAAAGTGAAAGGTTGGAAAACAATCTTACAAGCAAACAATAACCAAAAAAAGGCAGGAGTAGCTATATTAATATCAGACAAAATAGACTTTAAATGCAAAACAATTGTGAGAGACAAAGAAGGATACTACATATTAGTGAAAGAGACAATCTCTCAAGAAGAATGAACAATCATAAATATTTATGCTCCTAACAAGGGCACCTCTAAATACGTGAGGCAAATGCTGGAAACTAAGTGAAACAATAGATGCATCTACAGTTATAGTGGGGGATTTTAATACACCACTATCAACTCTGGACAGAACATCTCAAAAGACAATCACTAAGAAACAAAATATTTGAACAGTATATTAGAGGAGCTGGATCTAATAGACATATACGGACCATTACACCCAAACACAGCAGGATATACATTTTTCTCAAGTGCACATGGATCATTCTCCAAGATAGACCATATGCTAGGCCACAAAGAAAGGCTTAATGAATTCAGAAAGATCGAAATCATACAAAATAATATCTCTGACCACAGTGGAGTGAAGTTGGAAATCTGCAAGGGCCAGAGGCCCAGATTTCACACCAAGATATGGAAATTAAACAGCACACTCTTAGAAAAACAGTGGGTCAAAGAGGAAATCTCAAAAGAAGTCAATAACTACCTTGAAACAAATAATAATGATAACACAACATATCAAAATTTATGGGATGCAGCAAAAGCAGTACTGAGAGGGAAATTTATAGCCATAAATTCATATATTAAAAAAGAAGAGCAAAAATTGAAGAACTAACTGCACATTTGGAGGAATTAATAAAAAAACAACAAAGTAATCCCACAGGAAGAAGAAAGAAAAAAAGAACAAAGATAAGAGCAGAATTAAATGAAATAGAAAATAAGAAAGCACTTGAAAAAAAAATAAGACCAAAAGCTGGTTTTTTGAGAAGATCAATAAAATTGACAAACCTTTAGCGAGACTAAGAAAGAAAAAAAGAGAGAAGATGGAAATACAAAAAATAAGAAATGAGAAAGGAGATATCGCCGCTGACCCCACAGTAATAAAGACTATCATAAGAGGATACTTTGAAAAATTATATTCCAACAAAAATGACAATTCAGAGGAAATGGACAAATTCCTAGAAACACATAAGCAGCCTATATTGACAAAAGAAGAAATTGATGATCTCAACAAACCAATCACAAGTAAAGAGATAGAATCAGTCATTAAAAACCTACCAACTAAGAAGATCCCAGGGCCAAACGGCTTCACAGGTGAATTCTACAAAACATTCCGGAAAGAACTAACACCAATCCTGCTGAAACTCTTCCAAAAAATCGAAACAGAAGGAACATTGCCTAATTCCTTCTATGATGCCAACATTACCCTAGCACCAAAGCCAAACAAAGGCACCACAAGAAGGAAAATTACAGACCATTTTCTCTGATGAACCTAGATGCAAAAATACTTAACAAAATACTTGCTAATCATATTCAACAACATATTAAATGAACTATACACCACGACCAAGTGGGATTCATTCCAGGTATGTAAGGATGGTTCAACATAAGAAAATC
Source organism: Dasypus novemcinctus (assembly GCF_030445035.2). Taxonomy (NCBI): domain Eukaryota; kingdom Metazoa; phylum Chordata; class Mammalia; order Cingulata; family Dasypodidae; genus Dasypus; species Dasypus novemcinctus. The sequence goes on from NC_080674.1 coordinate 189,289,373, forward strand.
AATCAAAGTAATACACCATATAAACAGACTGAAGGAAAAAAATCACATGATTATATCTATAGATGCAGAAAAAGCATTTGACAAAATACAGCACTCTTTCTTGATAAAAACACTCCAAAAGATCAGAATACAAGGAAATTTTTTGAACATGATAAAGAGTATATATGAAAAACCCACAGCCAACATGGTTTACAATGGAGAAATCCTAAAATCCTTCCCTCTAATGTCAGGAACACGACAAGGATGCCCATTCTCTCTCCTTCTATTTAACATTGTCTTAGAAGTACTTGCTCGAGCACTGAGGCAAGAACCAGATATAAAAGGCATTCATATTGGAAAGGAAGAAGTCAAAATATCATTATTTGCAGATTACATGATCCTATACATAGAAAACCCTGAGAGGTCTACAACAAAGCTTCTAGAACTCATAAATGAGTTTCATAAAGTAACAGGTTATAAGACCAATGCACAAAAATCAATAGCATTTCTGTACACCAATAATGAGCAAGATCAGGAGGAAATCAAGAAACAACTACCATTTACAATAGTAAATAAAGAAAATCAAACATGTAGGAATAAATTTAACTAAAGATGTAAAAAACTTATACACCAAGAACTACACAAGACTGTTCAAGGAAATCAAAGAAGACCTAAATAAATGGAAGAATATTCCCTGTTCATGGATAGGAAGACTAAATATGATTAAGATGTCTATCCTACCAAAACTGATCTACACATTCAATGCAATCCAATAAAAATCAACACAGCATTCTTTAAGGAACTAGAAAAGCTAACTATGAAATTTATTTGGAAAGGAAAGAGGCCCTGAATAACCAAAGACATATTGAAAAAGAAAAACTAAAATGGAGGAATCACACTACCGGACTTCAAAACATACTACAAAGCTACAGTAGTGAAAACAGCATGGTATTGGCATAAGGAGAGACACACAGACCAATGGAATCGAATTGAAAGTTCTGCTATAGAACCTCATATATATAGCCGTATAATATTCGATAAAGCCACCAAACCCTCTCAACTGGGAGAGAATGGCCTATTCAACAAATGGTGCCTGGAGAACTGGATATCCATATGTGGAAGAATGAAAGAGGATTACCATCTCACACCTTATACAAAGATCAACTCAAGATGGATCAAAGATCTAAATATAAGAGCCAATACCATAAAGACTTTGGAAAGCAGTGTAGGGAAACATCTACAAGACCTTGTAATAGGAAATGGCTTCATGAACATCACACCAAAAGCACGAGCAGCAAAAGAACTAATAGATAAATGGGACTTCCTCAAAATTAAAGCCTTCTGCACCTCAAAGGAGTTTGTCAAGAAAGTAAAAAGGGAACCCACACAATGGGAGAAAATACTTGGCAACCATACATCCGATAAGAGACTTATAACTTGCATATATAAAGAACTCCTATATCTTGAAAATAAAAAGATAAACAACCCATTTAAAAAATGGGAAAAAGATTTAAACAGACACTTCTCCAAAGAAGAAATACAAATGGCTAAAAAGCACATGAAAAAATGCTCCAAATCTTTAGCTCTCAGGGAAATGCAGATCAAAACTACAATGAGATACCATCTTACTCCCATAAGATTGGTAGCTATGAAAAAAACAGAAGAATACAAATGCTGGAGAGGATGTGGAGGAATTCCCACTGCTGGTGGGAATGCAGAAGGATCCAACCATTCTGGAGGACAGTTTGGCGGTTTCTCAAAAAACCAACCATAGATTTGCCATATGACCCAGCAATTTCACTGCTGGGTATATACCCAGCAGAACTGAAAACAAGGACACAAACCGATATATGCACACCAATGTTCATAGCAGCATTGTTCACTATCGCCAAAAGTTGGAATCAACCCAAATGCCCATCAACAGATGAGTGGATCAATAAAAGATGGTATATACATACAATGGAATACTACTCGGCTTTAAGAACCAATACACTACAAACACACGTGATAACATGGATGAATCTTGAGAACCTTATGTTGAGTGAAGCAACCCAGGCATTGACGGACAAATACTACATGACCTCAATGATATGAAATAAGTAAACCAAGCTGCCTCAGAGAGCTAGAGACTGGAAGATAGGCTTACAGGAAATCGGGGGTTAGAGGAAGGATATAAGCTGACATCTACATGGGTGAAATCTATGATAAGCTGGTGGTAAGTATGAACACAAAGAAGAGATAAAATCGGGGCAAGGGGTTGCCTTTGGGTGGGGCTTTGCAGGTTTGAGGGGGGCTGGGGAAGGGCAGATGGGTAATATTGCCCAAAAAATTGGGGGGAGGGAGGGGCAACATACGAACATAGGAGATTGTCAGGTGTTGGTTGAGAGTAAAATGCTGAGAAAACTGTATCAAAATATAATTAGGAGGGTTACCTATTTAGGATGCTCGGAGGGGATGGTCTGACGCGGGACCGACTCCTGGGGAATGTCTGAATGCTCATTTTGCCAGGGTGGGTTGTACCATTGGGTAGAGACCCAAGTAGTGAGAGTGGGGGTGGACCCACATCCTGGGGAGGACTAATGCCATCAAATAGAGGGAACTGTATCTCTCGAGAGAAAGGGTGGCTCCCAGGGCATTAGGGCAGTTGGGCAAGTCAGGCCCTGATCACTGTTGCAAGTATCTCTGGACATGGCTCCTTGGGAAATGGAGATTGGCTGTCGCTGTGGGCCCCAAGGGGAGGGGAAAATGGATGTTGAATGGATGGAACCAAGGTAAATGTGGGGGCAAGAGAGGAATTTCACAAGAGTACACAAGGATGGATATAAAACATGTAATATTACACCAAAAACATATAGGGGATGACAGACTAATATAAACCATAATGTAAAACATAGGATAACTAAAAAATTTAGAAAACTCTATATCCTGAAGTATGAACCACAATGTAAGCACAGATGTCACCTTGTTTGAAAGCTATTGTCTCGGAGTCTGTACATCAGTTTCAGTAAATATGATATGAATAAGTTAAAAGATTATTGCTGTGGAAGGGAAAAGGTTTTATGGTGGATGTGTGGGAGTACTGTATATTGTATATATGAATTAATGTGATCTATGGCTTTGTGAAGAGAAGCTCAATAATTAGGAAAAAAGAGAAGAAAAAGATAGGATGTAGAATTTTTCCACATCAATATGTATTCTATATCTAACCTTTAAACTCATCGCTATATTCCATTTTACTAGTAAGGGAACCTTGTATTATATTGGGCTTCACTTTTCAGGAAGTTTTGGATCACAGAGTGGTTCAACAATGGCAGCAGAAGAATACTGGTATGGGATGTTATTGACAGGTGATATATGGTTGACAGGGAGTTATACAGGGCATGTGTCCAGGGTGCATGGAAATGTTTGGATATACTCATAGTGGAAACAATTAAAAACAACAGCTGGGGGGCTACTGGGTTCCTGGCAGGGGATGGCTCTGTAGTGGTCCCTAGGGGAGCAGTGGCAGTCCCCTGGGTGCTACGGCAAGGACCAGGAAGGAATGAGGGTCCAACAGTGAGCCCTTGATACTAATGACTATGCTTGTGAGCCTATACACCTGAAATAAGTACAAGGCCTAGAGCAGCACTGTGCTTAAGAGTTCTCTCTTGACAGCCTCCGTGTTACTCAAATGTGGCCAGTCTCAAAGCCAAACTCAGCATGTAAATGCAATGCCTTCCCCCAGCATGGGACATGACACCCGGGGATGAGCCTCCCTGGCACCGAGGGATCACTACCAAGTACCAGCTGATGATGTAACTAGAAAATGACCTTGAATTAAAGGTTCAGCATGGATCAGAGAATATCCCTGTCTACATATAATAACAGGAGTTAAAAATGCTGTTTGACCTAAAGTAAGGGGGAAATGGAAAGGACAAATGGGTTTATATGGCTATGAGTCTCTAAAAAAGAGTCTGGAGGTTGTCAGAAGGATTGCCCTTATGCACACCTGAGCAGAGTCTCAGAGACAGATAAAGCAGATACTACCCCAGGTACTGGTTCTTTTGAGGGCTAAAGAGACCCACAGGTTCTATGGTCATGGCAGATGGAGTTCACTGCCATGTCATTTGGCCCTTCTTTGGAGTTGGAGTTTCTGCGTGATGGAACTGGACTCAGATGTGATCTCTTTTCACAAGCCTTTCATGCTACTTTACTGGAATTGTAGTTGGTGCTGGGGTTTAAGATTTATCTAGGGGATTTGAATCTCTGGACTGACAATATGATAGTCAAGCCCTAAGCCTCAACAGACTTCAGCTTCTACACTCTGATTTATTGGACTTACCCCACTCAGCTAACATGGAGTTGAAGAATGTCAACCACCACACCATGGAGCTAGAGTGCCTACAACTGAAAGAAGGAGGATTGCATCCAGTTCCACGTGGTATCTAAGCCCCCTCTTGACATAGATGTGGAATGGACACAACCAAGCCAAGGTCCACAGGAAGGAGGAATACAGTAAGAATTAGAGTGGACTTAATGATATTCTATGCATGAACTATTGTGGTTAATAATCGAGAAAATGTGGCATTGGTGTGGAAAAAGTGGCCATGGTGGCTGCTGGGTGTGAGGAATGGGAGGAAAAGATGAGATGTGGAGACATTTTCAGGACTTGGAGTTGTCCTGGATGGTGCTGCAGGGACAATTGCCAGACATTGTATGTCCTCCCATGACCCACTGGATGGAACGTGGGAGAGTGTGGGCTATGGTGTGGACCACTGATCATGGGGTGCTGCGATGCCCAGAGATGTACTCACTAGATGCAATGGATGTGTCATGATGATGGGGGAGAGTGTTACTGTGGGGGGAGTGGTGGGGTGGGGGCGGTGGGGGTGAATGGGGACTTCATATTTTTTGAATGTAATATTTTTTAAAAAGTGAATAAATAAAATTAAAAAAAAAAAGAAGAACAAGGATAAAAGAAAAAAAGATGCCTTGACATGAGAGGGGAAGGAAGGATCGATTTCTTCCAGCCATGTCTGGAGCTGTGAAGTTGGAGCAGGATCTGGTGCCTGCAGTGGCTCAAGCTTATCAGCTGGATGTGCCTGGGAAAGAGATGCTGGAGCCAGGGCTGGTGTTACATCCAGCTCTGTATCTAGCCCTGGCGTTGATACTTCCTCTGTCTCTGGAGCTGCCTCCAAACCCACAAGTGATGACTGAGCTGGTGCTAGAGCTGAGTTGGGGCTAGGGCTGACGATGAAGCTGACTCTGGCTCCAGAGTTAGTTCAAGAACTGGAGCTGGAGGGGGCTCTAGATCTTCAGGAGTTGCTCTCCACAGCACTTGTGCCAGAGCTGGTGATAGAGCTGGTAATGTGACTGGTGCTAGAACTGTAAGAGGCAGGTTGTTCAGCAACAGGATTGCCTTTCCAGGAGGCTTTCCAAGTCAGAAAATACCCCACTGCCCTGAGGAAGCCCAAGCCCACGAAAGCACACCAGGAAGACTTCAGAGACAGAGGGCCCCTGGAAGAGAGTCAGAGGTTCTTCTTTGCTCTTGGCACAACACCAGCCTCTATGGCTCGTCCCTGTATGCTCCCCCATGTTCTTCCCCTTGGGCTCTTAGGCACCCACCCAGGTCCTCCTCCCCTTCTGGCTTGGACTCAGTTGTCTCCAGATCCTTATCCTGGGCCCATAGAGGATGGGGCTGCTGCTGAGCTCTGAGGCAATCACCTTGACCTTGTGGGTCACTGGCAGCTGATATTCCTGCAAGTACAGGAAATGACGTTGCAACTGGCCACAGCTGGAGATTGTTGGTGAGAAGGGAGTGGGGTGGAGTCCTGGATTCCTCTGGAAGTGGGACCAGGTTCCCCTCAGGGAAGGCCTTGGGAGGGGCCTTAGGTGTGGAGAATGCTCTCTTCCCACTCTCACCTCCAGCCTGCTCTGGCCTTTGGGGTAGGTGTGGTGCACCTGCACCCTGATCAGGGATGTCCTTGACTCTGTGGTCCAGCTCCTGGCTGGTCTCCTGGGTGAAGCTCTACAATGACAGGGCCCAGCAGTCAGGCAGGGACATGGCAGAACCTGCCTGTCTGTCCCACAACTGAGGGGCATGACTCCATGTAATGATCTACTCCCAGACGAGGCACAGAACTTTTTCTGCACAGGCCCCTCACAGGAGGAAAGAGATGAAAGATCTTCGGCTCTGATCTACCTGTGGGCAGATGGGCAACACACCCAGAGTCCCCACTCATGCCTGGGAGTCATCCCCCTACCACCACCTCCTGCCCAGGACCTGTCCCTGCTCACTGCCCTCCCCTCTGAACCCATATACTAGGAGTGGAAGGTGCTCAGGCAGCCCAGGCAGGACCCCAGGTGATGGGCTGGTCTGCATTCCCTGGCCCTGGGCTTCCTGGGTTACTTTGGGTTCTTCCTGGTAAATGGCCAGAGCCTTTGAGGGTGAGGACTCAGCCAACACCTGGAGTGTTGAAAATAGCTCTCCCTGTGGGGTGTCTTGTGGTCTGAGCCTTGGTAAACAGGTAGACATAGAGAAAACATCTTGCTCTCTCGAAGGTCTCTGTCCAAGTGAGTTGTTAGGGCACTGTCGCTAGAACGTAGGTGCCTGGTTATAGGGGTTCCAAGTTCTGTTAGGTTCTATCTCAAAGGAAATGATGTCACTTCCTGGGCTCCTTTTCCCCAAACAGCCCTCTGGGCTTTGGACTGTTCAACTTCCACCATCTCCCTAACTGTACACAGTTTCACCAACACATCCCTCCACACTGCCCCAGCAACGTCATTAGACTTCGGGAACTCATTTGAGGAGATAAATCTGGGCTCACTCCTAAATCTTTTATCTATCAGTTCTCTGACTCTGGATGAGTCATTGCACTTTTCATTGTCCCCCAATTCTCTCCTCCTGCACAAACAGATCACTGTAGCATTTCCTAGGGTGATCATTAGTTGGATGTGGAATAAACCTAGAAAACTCATGGGTTGGAATCCCATGTACCTTATGCAGGCACGTAGAGAAGGACAAATCATAAGAAGGGGAGGCAAGCAGCATGGAATACAAATTAGAAGGACCAAAGACTCAGGGTGGCCTGGTCCACGGACAGGAAGGAACTCACTGAACACTGGCAAGATCCCCAAGTTGAGTGACAGTCTACTAGGGCAGAGGGTCCATTCCTGCCCTCCTCCCTCCCTCCCTCTTACCCCCTCCCCTCCCAAGCTTGCTCCAGCCACACCTTCTCCCGTTTTCACCCTCCCTCTGGCCATACTCCTTGTTCCCTCTGAGTCTCTGCACAATTGTGCCTTCTGCACTCTGTCCCTACTTGCACAGGGCTGGCTCCCTCTGGTCATTCTGCTCACACTGGGGATGTCACTTCAGTGGGGCTTTTTTGGCCCTCACACTGCATAGTCCCCCACTCTTCCTTGAAGCACCCTGCTTTGATTTCACTATAGAACCTTGCTCTTTTCTTTCATAATATTTATTTTCATGCTTTGCCCACCTCCCCTCCAGACTCTGAGCTCCTTACAGCAGGGAGCATGTTGGTAGTTTGGAGGACTTAGGACCTAACCTGGCACTTCACAGTTTGAGTCCTTAGGTCATAGATAATAAATCAGTAAATGGGACACTAATACAGTCTCCATACTCACCTCTGATCGATCAGCTCAGCTTCTGGGATGGATGCTCTTGACAGGAGGTGAAAGTATGAGGCAGGGGGATGCCCACAATGACCCTTGGGTGACTCTTCTCTGGTTCCAGTGGCTCCATGCTGTGCACTGTGGGCATGTGGCTTAGAGGCTCGAGGCCACTGCCCAAGGCAGAGCTGCCTCCAGCCCCTTCCTTTGTTCCTCCTAATTCTTACTGTGACAGATTCTACTAGCCCAGTCTCACCTCTGTTACTTGATGTGTGTGTTTCTGACTCTGTGCTCTTGTGGATGCCAAAAAGAAAACAGCCTCACATGTGCAGGGATTCCCCAGGATTTAAGGGTTCTCATTTTTAAAAAAACAAAAAAAACCATGGTAGGGAGTTGAGCCCAGGCCTAGGAAGCTGGAACCTTCCAGGTCCTCTGGACTCTGCGCATCCCGTGTGCCCTGGGACATGCCTGGCTCTCTGTGCCTCAGTTTCCCAACTGCACGTTGAGAGGTTGCATGAAGAACTGCTTAAGGGCATGCTCAGCTGAGGACAGGGTGCTGGGCTGCGGGAAGGACCGTGGATTAGGGTCCCCCGCGGGCACAATTTTCCCCAAACTAGAGAAAGCAGTGGACACCACACTGGGCAGAGGGCTTGTGCCAGCATCTGCGTGTCTGGGGTCTGCGCGGGACAGAGGACGTTGCCTGGTCGTGACTCCTCATTTCCACGTGCACGCGCACAGCTCCAACGGCTCTGCAAGGGGTCTGAGCTACCCCTCTGCATCCCCAGTCCCCGACACAGGCCCCTGAAATGTATTCTCCACTGCCCCTGGAGCCCTGGCAATAATTCCAAAAGAGCCAGGCGGATCTACCGGGATGTGGGCGTGATTCAAATGGAGAGCCTAGTGAAGCAAGAGACCCAAATGAGAGTACCCTCACCCCCTGTCCCTTCCTGCCACTTTCAGGTTGGCTCTGCAGAACTGCAGGTGGCCAGGAGTTTCAAGAAAACAGCTCAGACCAGCTGCTGTAAGCAGGGGTGGCAGGGAGCCCAGCAAGGCGGCAGATGGGGCTTGGGGGCACAATTCCTATTGTTAGGGAGGCCCTCCTAATGCAGAGAGGTCCCTCATTTTGTAAATGAGCCCCAGGCTCCAGCACACAAGGTCTGCGCCAAAAGGAGTCCCCCAGTAGGTGGACTCTGAGCCCAATCTTGAAGGTGAGAACAATTTGAATTGTGAGGGATGTTTGTGTGTTTGGGGGCAGGGAGAGGAGTGCTGCAGTTAGGAGAAATCTGAGGCGGGCACAGCTTGGGGTGTCCCATGGTGAAGGAAGCTCTAGTGAGACTGGGCCACTGGGCAGGGGATCACGTGGGGTGTGCGTCTGGACCAGATCCCATGGTGCCCTGATGCCAGGTGAAGGAGTTGGAGCAACAGTGGGTTGGAACGAGAAAGGCAACACGACTTGCACGCTGTCTTAGCAAAGAACAGCTTCCCAAAGGTGACGGGAGCTGAGGGGCCACCTTATGCCCCCACCCCCCGATCACTGGTCTCCAAGCATCAGCCAGGATGAGGGGCTATGCCCATGGGGCCACAGCATGCTTCCACCTCCTCCAGGGGTGAGCATGCTGCATAGAGGCCCATATCTGGCTATTGGTCAAAGCCATCGTTTTGCAGGGATTGGTATCCAGAGAGGAGGCACTGAGGGACCAAGGGGATGCCCCAGCCCTCTCTCACCTGGATGCACCTTTAACTGTTGCTCTGGTCCAAGCATAGGCTGAGGAGTTTGGTGCTGCAGTTGCCCTCTGCTGGTTGTAGAGTGTCAGTGAGCCGTTGTCCTTGCAGACCCCTGAGACAGAATGTGCTTGCTTCCACGTGTCAGTTACTTTGTGATGGAGACAGAGAAGCAGGAGGTACTGCTGGAGGTTGAGGTGAGCCTGACGGCTCCAGGAGGACAGGGGTGACGACTCATCAGGTCACGTTGGAACGAAATCATCAGATGTCCTGTGCCTTACTGGTAACCCATGTGTGTGATCAGGTCCAGGGGTTTCTTAAAGCTCACATACGGAGGTGGTTTTCTCAGCCCCTATTGTGAGTGCAGATGACGTACACTGGGACAGTGAAGGGAGAGAATGGGGAAGGCTGTCAGAGAGAAGCAGCAGGGCAGTCTTCTTTTCTGTCTGATCCAGGGACAATAAGCGTGTCCATCTCAATAACACCCCAATTTTCCTACCCGCATATCCTGGTAACCACTAATCTGTTTCTGTCTATATGAAGTTGTCTATTCTAGATATCTCATATAAGTGGATCATTTAATATTAGTCTTTTGCCTGGCTTATTTCACTCAGCTTCACATTTTCATGATTCATCCATGTTGTGGCATGCATGTGAACTTCATTCCTACTTAGAGTTGAGTAACATTCCATTTTATGCATGTACCACACTTTGTTGGTTCATTCATCTGTTAATGGACCACCTGGTTGCTTCCATATTTTGACTTCTGTAATGCTGCTATGAACATTGGTGTGCAAGTGTCTGAGTCTCTGTTTTCCTTACACTGGGGTATATCTAAAAGTATAATTGTTTAATGTTATGGTAATTCTCCAATGCATTTTGAAGAACATCCATCTTTGATGGTGCCTACACCGTTTTACATTCCCCATCAACTATGTACAAGCATTCTAATTTCTGTGAATCTTCACCAACATTGTGTTTTTTCTGCTTTATAATTTTTCTAAAAATATATAGCCATATTCTTGGTTGTGATGTAGTTTTGATTTGCATTTCCCTCATGGCCAATGATATTGAGCATCTTTTCATGTGCTTATTGGCCATTTGTATATCTTCTATGGAGAAATGTCTAGTCAATCATTAGTCCATTTTAAATAGAGTTGTTTATTCTTTTTTTGTTGAGTTGTAGCAGGTTTTATGTATTGTGGATAAATTAAACTCTATAGGAATATAATTTGCAACAATGATCTCCCATAATGTAGGTTGTCTTTTTGCTTTCTTATGTACATTGATATACAAAAGTTTTTAATTTTTTCATGAAGTTCATTTACAGATGAGAAAACAGGCTATAGTCACAGCCAGTTGGCCATGGCAAGAACCCAAAGCTTCTCTGGCCTCTTTTAGCCTTCCCAGAAGCTTCATTGATGAGAACAGTGATAGAATTGTTCTTTTATGAGGAGCAGTAAGCAGGACCCATGGAGGGGAGGGGTGGTAATCAAATTCCTCAATCATTCTAGGAAAATGGCAGGGATCCTCTCTTGTCTTAAATGCTCTTTCTCACCCTGCTCCCCACTAACCCAGCACTTTCCTATTGTCCCTTAAGAGTATCTGGGGATTCCCAGGGCAGTCCTGGTGACCCCTCCCTATTTGAGCAGTCAGCCCAGAGCCCTGCCTGATTCTGCCCACGTCTCCCGCACAGGTGAGCACAGTGGATAGAGAAAGAGGCTTCATGGAGGTATTGACAAGAAGCTCACCATTTTGGCATCCTTGTCATTACCTTTGTCATTCCCCAAAGTCCTGATGAAACGCTAGAGACCCCATGATTGGTAAGGTTCAAGGTGGTGGTGATTAGCAGGGTTCTGGGGCAGACAGTGGGGCGGCAGTGTTCTCACCCCATACCCTTCTATGCTCTGCAGGTACCCTGAAGGTCAAAGACTATGAAAATGTTGCCTTGCGGGATTCCATTGCCAAGGATAATACCAATATGAATGAGGACTGCCTGGACTCCCGTATCTGACTCATCAGGGCAAGAAGCAAAGTCATGCTCACTTCCCCATTTCTTTCCATCACCTTCCTCCCTACAGGCCCCTCCTTCCCTCCAAGAAAAGCCAGACTTCATTCTTAGTTCCTGCCTTGTTGGTTGTGTATGGAGACTCCAAAGCCGGACTTCCCTGAAATCAGCACAGAAACAGTGAATGGGAGCAGAAGGGATGCTCTCACAGTATCCCCCAAGATGTTGCAGGACGGATCCTTGGAGTGCCTCCCTTAGGCCTTATGGACACACCTCTGTCCCCTGAGGTCTAAATCCAGCTGGGTGATTCTCTTCTGTTTCCCTCTTCCCCAAACAACTCATAGCCCAGTCAGGAAGCTGGAGTTGATTGTGGGATACAGGTGCCCTTTGGTAGCTGTAACAAAAGAAAAAACTGTAGAAAGACAGACATACTGAGACTCAGAGAGAGCTAGTGCTAGAGCTGGTCCTGAACTAGTTCTCAGTCAGAAGCTTGTGCCAGAGATGGCTGTAGTTCTGTAGTAGGCTCTGTGGGTGCCTTCTCTATAAATCAGGCTCAAAAGTTGGCTCTGACTCTCAAGTTGGTAGTGTAGCTTCCACTGAGTATAGCTCTAGAAGCAATGTAAGAGCTAACATCTGAGCTGGCTTTATCACTTGAGTTGGTGATGCCTTCAGCTCTGGAGCTGATATCTGAGAGATTCTACCTCTGGAGTATGTGCTCAACTTGGTTCTGGCAATAGCTCTAATTCTGGAGCTGGTGATAGAGCTGTAGTTGGTTCCACATCTGAGCTTAGTGCTGACGCTGGCTCAAGATTCACTGCCTTCAGCATAGGAACTGATGCTGTATTTGGTTCTTCCTCTTAAGCGTGTGCTAGAGGTGTTACTAGACCTAGCACTAAAGTTCACATAGAAGCTTCACAACTGGTTCTACCACTGGATTTGGTGGTAGAGTTAGTATTAGAATGGCACCTATTGCCACTGAAATGTGTAATTTTAAAAGGTTATAATAGTAAATTCATTTTATGGGTATGTTAGGGCAAAAATGTAAACAAAACTACATAATAAAATATATATGTATATATAAAACCTGCCAAAAAAGAATAAAATGCCCTCATAATAAAATGCCCTCAGTGATGGTAGAGAGGCTCTTTTGCTTGAGCTATCCCTGGATGTGATCTAGGAGTTGGACCAATAGTTAGTGCCTGAGCAGGCTCTAGCATTTGAGTTGGCTGTAACTGACAGGTCGATGCTGGAGCTGTTGGTGGCATATTCTATAGATCCGTAAATGGAGGCTTGTTGATTTTGCTTTCTCTAGTTCAGGAGATGTTACTATAGCTGGTAAAGGAGCTGGCTCTAGCTCTGAGCATCACACTGTCTCCAGCTTTAGAGTTGACAGTGGAACTGTGAGAGGAAAGAATTTTGCCCACGTGACTGTCTTTCCAGGTGTCTTTCCAAGGGCAAAAGTATTAATTGCCTAAGGGAAGACCAAGCCCCAAAATCTCACCTCATGGAACTCTCCCATACAGAGGTTTTTCAGATGACTGATGTGACATTCTCTTTGTTCCTATCCCAATATTTGTGTCTTCCCCCTATGCTCCTGTCCCAGGCTCACAGGTACCCACCCTTAGTCCTCATCCTCTGGCTCTGCCTGAATTTTGTCTGCATCTCCTGCTTGGCAATGAGAATATGGGCAAGGGGCTCCAGCTCTGAACCTGGCATGGTAAACTACATGTAATCCACCTGCCTTTGAGGCAGGGAAGGTCAAGGAAGGCCAGAAGTCCTCCAACTAGCAGTCCTGCCTGATGCCCAGCATGAAGGAGATGGCACCAGGGGTAAACAAGTATGAAGCTGAATCTTAGGCCTGGCCTTTCCTCCCACTCTGCCCAATGATGGTCTCTTGCAGAGGCTGAACTCCTGGGCTACCCCTGCCCACCCGGATGCTGGACTCACCCCATGGGCTCTGCCTTGGTGAGCTCTAGGTGTTGTACTCGGGTAGAGAGAAGGCAGTGACGACTCTTTGTTTCAGAGCTGGGCATGTTGATATGCATGTAGGACAGATTCTCTCAATGGCTGCCCCGAGGTCCCCAGTCTCCCTTCTTCTCCTAGGTCACAGCTTCCTTTGACTCCTTTTCTCCTGTGGGGAAAACCCCACATAGTGTTCTGACCAGCCCCTCCCAGTCACAGCCTCCCACACTCACCATTGCTCTGGGTAGAGAGGTTCGGAAACTTATTTTTGACCCAAAGCCCACTTTTTAAGTTGATCCTGGAGGTTGCCTGAGCTGTCAGTTTGGGAGTATACACCCTTATCTAGAGGGGGCCATGAGAGAATAACATCAAATGTCCTGTGCACTCTCCCTGCTTGTGATGTCTAGTGTCACTTGTCTGAATCCCAACTAGAATGGAAGCCCACAAGGCAGGGATTTTTGTCTGATTTGTTCATGGAATTATGCTGAGTACCTGCATATAGTAGATGCTCAATATCTATATTTCCTGATTAAATGACTCCTATCAAACATGTCTTCTTATCTGAGTGTACCTGAACCCTCTCCCTGTCTCTTTTCTTGTGGCTTTTTCCTCTGGCCCTGGTAGTTTCCTTATGTACATGTACTGATCAGTACTCAGCCAAAGATACAAGGGGTCTCACATTCTCCGTTCCCATGGGATGCCTTCACTGGCCCTGAGACTCCTCACAGGTCTTCTTTCCACTCCATGAGTGGACTCTTGGATGCATCAATGTGGACCTGCAGGTTTTTTTTTAGCTTTTATTTTGAAACAATTTTAACGTAAAGGATAGTTGCAAAAGAAATACAAAAACAATACAAAGAACTCCAGAATACCCCATACACACATAACCAGATTTGCCAACTTTTGTTGTCATGTCACTTTTGTTCTATAATTCTATCTGTTCATCCATCGTCTATCTATATATCTAATTATCTACAAAGGTTTAGGAAAAATATTATGATGTTAGCTGTGGGTTTTTTATAAACAGCCTTTATTATGTTGAGAAAGTCCCTTCTACTTTTTTGAGTGTTTTTATGAAGAAGCAGGGCTGGAGCTTGTCAAATGCCTTTTCAGCATGTGTTTAGATAATCCTGTGTGTTTTTTTCCTTCATTCTATTTATGTAGTGTATTACATTGATTGGAGAGCAACAACATACATGTCATAGGTGTTTCAGAAGGAGAAGAGAAGGGAAAAGGGGCAGAAAGAATATTTGAGGAAATAATGGCTGAAAATTTCCCAACTCTTATGAAAGATATAAATATACATGCCCAAGAAGCACAACGTATTCCAAATATTGTTGTCTCATTGATATGAATTATTAGAATAAGCAAAACTCATAGAACTAGAATCTAGAATATAGGTTACCAGGGGCTGGGCTGGGGCTAGGGAATGGGGAGTTAATGCTTAAATTGTACAGAATTTCTTATTTCGGGTTGACTGTAAAGTTTTGGAAATGGATGGTAGTGATGGTAGCACATTATTGAGTGTAATTAACAGCACTAAATTATATATGTTATTAGGGTTAAAAGGTGCAATTTTAGATCATATTTATGTTACTAGAATAAAAATGAAAAGATAAAACATAACCCAAAGTATTGAGGCAGGGTGGGGAGTATTGGAGGAAAAGGTATGACATATTCATGTAGAGGAAGAAGAGAACTGACTAGAAAATTATAGGAGGGTTTCAGGTCACCCTAAAGGCTCAATTGAAGTCATGGCTAAGTTTGTGGTTTAAGAGCTTAAAGTAATACCGGTCAGCAGGTTTACGTGTTTTCCTCCATTTGGGTGCAGGCCTGGAGTAAGTGAAGGGCTGAATACAAATGGGGCTTGGGGTTTGGGTGGATGAGTTCACTAGAGGGTGTGGTAGGAAGAATTGTAAAATGGCCCTGAATCTCATCCCCTGGTGTATGCACCCTGTATAATCTTTTTCCCTTGAGAGTGGGCAGGGCCTGTGAATGATGGGATATCATGCCCATGATTGTATTACATTATATGACAAAGGTATAGGAAATTCGCAGCTGTAATTTTTTTTTCCTTTTTTAAAAAGAAAATTTTATTGAAGTATATCATTTACATGTGAACATACGTAAACAATAAATGTATAGTAAATTTTGTGAATTTACAAAACCAAGGTGCCCATACATCTCCCCACCTCCAACACCTTGCATTGTTGTGAAACATTTGTTATAAACTATGGAAGAGCATAGTCAAAATAATACTAACTATAGTCCATATCTTGCATTTGGTATATATTTTCCCAACCAGCCAATTATCAACACCCTATATTAGTATTATATATTTGTTATCATTCAGGAGAAAATGTTCTCATAGTTGTTCTGTTACCCACAGTCCATCATCCACCAATGGATTCCCTGTGTTATACAGGCCCATGTTTACTAAAAACCATGCATGGTACTCTTTAAATTGGTGAATTATATGGTTTGTGAATTCTCCATAAATTAAGCTGTGTTGTTTTAAAACGTGACCTTTGGCTTAGTTAATAAACAGCTTTCCAGCCCTGGAGCATAAACTTCCCCAGAGCCCAAAGTTCAATCTGCGGCCACCACACACACCACCATACGCCTCACCCAAAACCCCACAGCTGGTCCCAAATGGTAATCTAACCATCCTCACTCTCCTCAAACCCCCAGTACTCTTCCCTTTTCATGCACATTTGCTTTATTTTTTCCATCTCAATTGCAATTGCCTTCTCTTTTTAAAAAAATTTCTACAGATTTATTGAGGTATAATTAACATCAATAACCTTAGCATGCTTACAATGAAAAACCTAGTACATTTAAACATATGTACACACCAGTAAAATCACCACCACATGGAGGTAATGAACATATGCATCACATCCAGAAGTTTCCTCATGCCCCTTTGCAATACCTCCCTTCAATCCCTCCCGGCTCATTTTCAACTCTCATCAACTACCAGTAAGCTTTCTGTCATTACAGATTAGTTTTCCTTTTCTAGAATGCTTTATAAATGAAACTAAACTGGATGTCCCCTTTTTGAGGGGAGTGCATGTGACTTCTTTCACTAGGCATAATCATTTTAATGATCAACCATGTTATTTCTTTTATCAATGACTCATTTATTTTTATTCCTGAATAGTATTCCATCATCTTGATATAACAAAATGGATGCCTGGGTCATGTCCATATTTTTGCTACTACAATTAAGGCTTCTATAAGCATTGTGCACAACTCTTTCTAGGCACATATGTTAATAAATTTCCAAACCTTGGGAAAATTCCTAGGACTGAAATGCCTGAATCAAGTTTATGTTTATCGTTTTAAGAAACTACCAAACTTTCCCAAAGAGATTGTGTAATTTTGTGTGTATTGAAGTCCATTTCTTTTGCAAATGCATATTCATCTGTTCAAGCATTATTATTATTTTAGGAGGCGGGTTCACAACAGGAATTTATTGGCCCATAGTTTCAGAGGCTAGAAGGCTTGGTTTCTCCCGGGACTAGAATCTTCTGGCTGGCTGGCAATCTTTTTTCCTCTGTTTAAGTGTTTTATTAGAGAACTTGTGAGCTTACAAAACAGTCATGCATAATGTGCAGAATTTCCATACATCACCTCTCCACCAACAGCTGCCTTCCTGTTTTTTGTAATTAGAGAAGTTGTGAGTGTATAAAACAATAATGCATAAAATACAAGATTCCCGTACACCGACCCACCACCAACACCCTGCATTGGTGTGGGACATTTGTGTTACAATTGATGATAGCACTTATTTTACAATTGCACTATTTTTTTTTAAATTGTTACAACTGATGGAAGATTATTAAACTAGGCCTATCGTCTATCATTACATTACAGGTATTTTTTTTCTGTATTTGTGGCCACCACCCACACCATCATACACCTCACCCAAAACCCACAGCTGGTCCCAAATGATAAGCAAACCATCCCCACTGTCCTCGAACTCCCAGTGCCCCTCCTTTTTCAAGAGCATTAGGTTTAAACTAACCAATCGCTGACTCCTGTGGGAAATCTACTAACCTCCACCCAGACCACAATAAAGGCACAAGCCCTTGGGTCCTTCTTGCTGTGTGCTCCCTATCTACTGATTGAGCTGCCTGAACTGATCTTGCATCCCACTGACCCTCATAGCATCCATCTCTCTCTGGGACCTGTGATTAACATGTCATCTTTGTCCATGTCTCCCAGCCCTGGCTTCTCGTTTTGTTGCACTTGACGTCCACCTGGACTCAAATTTAAAACCCAAATTAACTAATTTGAAACATGCCTCCATTCCCCATGGAATAGAGTTTCTCCCCCTCCTAGGTGCTTTATTGGATGACTCAAAGCAGACAATCCTTTGCCCCCAGGCCATTTTGACATGCTTGTCTCTTACTCTGTTTTAGCTTCCTCTGCAAGCTGCTTCTGCTTGTAGGGCAAGTTCTAGGAGGGAGAGCCAGAGATGAGCGTCCTGGGTCAAGCTTTCAGGCTGCCACCCAATAGACTGGCACTGGCATTCAGGCAACCCAGTATGCACATAAGGGTTACTTTGCTCCATCCAGAACAGGGCCAGGGACCCATAATGCAAGTACAGGCTGGTGTTACACCACGCTAGGGAGGGGTAGGTGAAGGCCCAACAAGCTTCTCCTACTGGTTTGTTTTTTTTAGGAGGTACTGGAAATTGAACCCAGGACCTCATACATGTGAAGCAGGTGCTCAACCACTGAGCCTCATCTGCTCCCCACTCTACTACTGGTTATTTTTAAAGATTTATTTATTTATTCCCCATTATTTGTGCTCACTGTCTGCTCTGTTTGTTGTGTGCTCATCTTCACTTTAGGAGGCACCAGGAACCAAACCTGGGATCTCCTATGTGGGAGAGAGTTGCTTAGTCACTTGAGCCACCTCTGCTCCCTGCCTTGTTGTGTCTCCTTGTTGAGTCATCTCGTTGCATCATCTTGTTGAATCAGCTTGTCATGCCAGCTCGATGTCTTGCTCGTCTTCTCCAGGGGGCACCAGGAACAAAACCCAGGGCCTCCCATGTGACTTGAGCCACATCTGCTTCCCTCTCCTACCGTTTAGTTTAGTTTTGCACATTTTTTATCCCCCCCTTGCAGCTTTTTGCATGCTGTCTGCTCTGTGTCCATTCACTGTATGTTCTTCTGTGTCTGTATGTATTTATTTATTCCCCTCCCCCCTTGCGGCTTGCTTGCTGTTTGCGCTCTGTGTCTTTTCACTGCATGGTCTTATGTGATTTTGCTTGTCTCCCTTTTTGTTGTGTCACCTTGTTGAGTCAGCTCTCCATGGTGTCTGCAAGCCAGGCAGCTCTCCACAGCATGTAGGGGAGCCCGCCTTCACAAGGCGCCCCAGGGTGCCAACCGAGGGCCTCCCATATGGTAGATGGGAGCTCATCTGATTGAGCCACAGCATGTAGGCGAGCCTGCCTTCACAAGGCGCCCCAGGGTGCCAACCCAGGGCCTCCCATATGGTAGATGGGAGCTCATCTGATTGAGCCACAGCATGTAGGGGAGCCCGCCTTCACAAGGCGCCCCAGGGTGCCAACCCAGGGCCTCCCATATGGTAGATGGGAGCTCATCTGATTGAGCCACAGCATGTAGGCGAGCCTGCCTTCACAAGGCGCCCCAGGGTGCCAACCGAGGGCCTCCCATATGGTAGATAGGAGCTCATCTGATTGAGCCACAGCTGCTTCCCTCTTTCCTACTGTTTTTAAAGCTGAATTTTGTTGATTTTGTCCTTGCCCTGTTACTGCAACCCATTACCCGTTTACCAGAGTTTTGAGGAAAATGGCTTTGCCAGTTTGTACTAGTTCAAAGATTATGTGGGGAATGGCACCCTGGAGCATCTTATGCCACCACCTTTGTTGGCTGGAAGACACCACATTGTTGTTGTTTTTTAGGAGGTGCTGGGATTGAACCCAGGACCTTATACATGGGAAGCAGGTGCTCAACCACTGAGCTGCATCCACTCCCCACCACACTGTTTTGATTGATGTAGTTTGTTATAAGTCTTCAAATTTGGAAGTGTGAGTCCTCCATGTGTTTTTTTCTTTTTCAAGATTGTTTGGCCATTTGCAATCCCTTGCAATTTTCTTTTTTTTTTTTTCTTGCAATTTCATATGAATTTTATGATATGCTTTTCCATGACTACAAAAAGGTCACTGGGATTTTTATATCAATTGCATCAAATCTGTAGATCGTTTTGGGTAGTATTGCCATCCAAATAATATTAAGTCTTTGAATCCATAATTACAGAATGTCCTTCCATTTATTTAGGTCTTAATTTCTTTTAGTAATTTTTATAGTTTTCAGTGTACAAGAGTTGCACCTCTTTGGTTATGTTTGTTCATAAGTTTTTATTCTTTTTGATTCTATTATAAATTGAGTTGTTTTAATTTCCTTTTCAGATTGTTCATTGGTAGTGTATAGAAATACAACTGATTTTTGCATGTTGATCTTATTATCCTGTAACATTGCTGAATTTCTTTATTAGCTCTAATTTATTTTGGGAGGGATAACAGGATTTTGTGTATACAATGTCATGTCATCCGCAAATAGAGATAGTTTTACTTCTTTCCATTTGTATGTCTTTTTTTTTTCCTTCCCTGATTGCTTTGGCTAGAATTTCCAGTACAATATTGAATAGCAGTGGTAAAAGTCAGTATCTTTGTTTTGGTCCTGATGTTAAAGTGAGAGCTTTCAGTCTTTCACTGTTAAGTATGATGTAGCTGTGGACTTTTTATAAATGCTTTTCATCATGTTGAAAAAGTTCCCTTCTGATCCTAGTTGGTTGAATATTTTCATCATGAAAGGATGATGGATTTTGTCAAATGCTTTTTCTGTATTGAGATGACCTTTTTTCCCCCCTTCTTGTTATTAAGGTGGTGTAATACACTGGTTGATTCAAACTTGTAGTCCTGGGATAAATCCCACTTGGCCATTGTGTATAATCCCTTAATATGCTCCTATATTTATGTTAGCTTGGCTAGGAGTTGGACAATGCACAATATTTGCTATAACCAGTCACCAGTATCCTTGTTTGTATCTCCCTTCTTGATTTGGGCTCCCTAAGGACTCCTTCTTAAAGAGTTTGTGTCTTTCAGTGCTTTAACCTATAATCCAGTGTTATTATACTGGAACCCCGTTGTAGTGTTAAGCTGTGTGGTGAAGGTGGATTCTATAATCTTCCCATTAAATCTCAGTCACAGTGGGCCTACACCTAATGGCTGAGACCTTCCTGACTGTTTCTCCAGGGATACAGCTTTTTACCCTCTTTCCCTATACTCCCTCCCCAGATTGCATCATTCTCAATATATTTTCTTGGAGACCTGACCCCTATTGACTATGTTTTCTCCCCCATGGTTGAGACAGGAAGTAAGAGAGGGCTAGAGTAGGAGGAAGGTCCTTGCCCAGAAAGGATAAGACTCTTGACAAACCCTGTTCCTCTGGAGACCCAACTTTTTTTTTAATGGGTGTATTTCATGACAATTACTCTTTCCCTCTCTCTACCAGGGCTGAGAGGATACTTCTCAGAGCTTCACTGTGTGAATCCGGAGTTCCTGGAGCTAATGGCATTGGAAGTGTGGGACCCCTAAGATTGCAGCCTGAAGTGTTTCTCTCTCTCAACATAGTCCACCCACAACCTGCAGCAATTCGTTAAAATTACCATTTAAATGTTCCCACCAGTTTATGGCTCCAATATCTCTTGCTCCAGGTAAGCAGATCTCTGCTGAGTCCTTCTGGATTTGCTTCTCTCCAGATTTTGTGGTTGTAAAGTGCACAGTGACCTTGGTTCTCTGGAGGTAAAACAAAAGCCATTGATTTTCAGTTTGCCTATCTTTTTCCTTTTGTAAAGATAGTGTAGCAGTTTGATATTGCTTATGAATTCCAAAAATAGATATTGGATTTTGTTTGTAAACTGGTCTGAGATTTTGCTTTTATTTGATTAAATTATGATTAGGGCTTTGATTGGGCCATGTCAGCAGGGTGTTGAGTCCGTGCCCCTTGGTGTGTGGGGACTCACAGAGAAAATACATGGCAAAGGACAGAGTTGGGAGTTTATTTGAGCTGGAGCCCGGGAAGTGAACACACAGGAGAAGAACATGGAAGAATAGCTCCTTACACACAGCAGAAGCCCCGGGGAGAGAGACAGAGATGTTCACCTGATAGTTTATAGCTGGCCTTGGGAAGAAAGCACAGCAGCTGAGCCCAGAGAGAAACAGAGCCCTGGGGAAGAGAGGAACCCAGGAAGCCTGAACTCTTGGCAGACATTGGCAGCCATCTTGCTCCAATATGGGGCAACTGACTTTGGTGAAGGAAGTAATTTATGCATTCTGGCCTGGTAACTGAAAGCTCCTACCCCAAATAAATACCCTTTATAAAAGCCAACAGATTCCTGGTATTTTGCATCAGCACCACTTTGGATGACTAATACAGATAGAAATGATGACTTCCACACTGTTTATTTGTTGGCACTGAAACTGGAAGACCCAGCGAGTTTTGTGTTTTTTTTTAAATTTTAAAACAACTTTAATTAATCATTGTTCTTTCAGGACTTGAGCAAAGAATAATCTCCTGGGGCTTCTGTAGACAGACCTTCACCAGTAACCTTCCAGAAGGAACGCTATGAATGCTAGGGAACTGAAGAATACTGAATTGCAACAAAATTCTAAAAATCCTTTAACTTCTTAGTTCAAACAGTTTAAATGCTGAAGAGAACAATTTCATCATAGTTATTTCTGTGTTAACAAAGAATATCAGATGCTATCTGTGCAGCATTATTTAATACACGAACACCTTTCTTAGAACACTTCATGCTTTGCTTCAACTTTGAATAAAAATTGTTTGCACTTTTACACAAACACCGAAATTTGCATTTGCATTATCTTCACCAAAAGCAGTTAAAACCATCCTCATCAACTCTTAACTTAGTGTCTACAAAAATTTATATTGCTTCTGAAGATGCTTTTGGAAGGATTTCACTCACAATGGCCTTATAAGTCAGTCTTTTATATGAGATAAACACTGCACAAGCAAAAGAAAAATTTCCTTCTTCATTGTGATTACTTGTATCTGGGTTATCTTGTAAAAATTGGAGGCATTTTAGATCTTTGACAATTCCTGTAATAGTAAATGGAGCTGTTACATGTTTTATAACAGATTTCATCCTGGCCCTTGAAATTCTTTCACAATTTTAGAATCAGAAAATACTTCTAGTGGGAAGCAGACGTGGCTCAACTGACAGAGTGTCCGTCTACCATATGGAGGGCCCAGGGTTCAATCCCCAGGGCCTCCTGATCCATGTGGCAAGCTGACCCATGTGCAGTGCTGCTGTGAGCAAGGAGTGCCGTGCCACGCAGGGGTGCCCCCGCATAGGGGAGCCCCACACACGAGTGTACCCTGCAAGGAGAGCCCCCCATGTGAAAAAAGCACAACCTGCCCAGGAGTGGCACCACACACATGGAGAGGTGACACAGCAAGATGACACAACAGAAAGAGATGCAGTTTCCCAGTGCTGCCTGACAATGTAAGCGGGTGCAGAAGAACACACAGTGAATGGACACAGAGCGCAGACAATGGGGGATAGGGGAGAGAAATAAAATAAATCTTAAAAAAAAAAATTCCTTCTAGTAGTAATACATTCAATGCATTTTAGATCTTTGATAATTTCTGTAGTAGCAAATGGAGCTATTACATTTTTAATAACATTTCATCCTGGCCCTTGAAATTTCTTTTGCAATTTTAGAATCAGAAAATATTTCTAGTAATAAAACATTTAATGAGTCATTTGAGGTGAAAACTTGATGATGTACAGTTTACTAGAACTTCTGCTCTGATTGTTCTCTTCATCTGAATTTCTCTTTATCACAGTATTATCTCTTTAATAATACTTGACATATACTTACCTCCAGCTTATCATAGATTTCACCCATGTAGGTGTCAGCTTACATCCTTCCTCTACCCCCGATTTCCTGTAAGCCTATCATCCAGTCTCCACAGGATGGAGGAATAGCATATGGATTAGAGTGGACTTACTGATATTCTATTCATGAACTATTGTGATTAGTAACTGAAGAAAATGTGGCATTGGTGTGGAGAAAGTGGCCATGGTGGCTGCTGGGTGCGGGGACTGGGAGGAAGAGATGAGATGTGGAGGCGTATTTGGGGCTTGGAATTGTCCTGGGTGGTGCTGCAGGGACAATTACCGGACATTGTATGTCCTCCCATGGCCCACTGGATGGAACTTGGGAGAGTGTGGGCTATGATGTGGACCATTGACCATGAGGTGCAGCGATGCTCAGAGATGGATTCACCAAATGCAATGAATGTGCCATGATGATGGAGGAGAATTTTGCTATGGGGGGAGGAGTGGGGCGAGGGGGGTGGAGGGTATATGGGGACCTCATATTTTTTTAATGTAATATTAAATAAATAAAGACAAAAAAAAATACTTGAGGAAATTTTGTCTCTTATTCTTACCTGTTAATATATGCTGATTTATATCTGACTTTCCATCTTTTTTTTTTAATATTAAATGAATACTTACATACTGTGGAAAGTGTTTCAAAAGTACTTTTCCCTTATTCTGATGAATTCCGAAAATTCATCACAAAATTTATGCTTGCCTTTTGGGATTCAAATATACATAGAAGAAATAAATGATAGCAATGAAATAGACCGAATTTGGTAATCTCATTGCCTCATCAGTTCATTTGTGACTCACAAAGCTGAAGTCCTAATCACCTGTAAATAGGGAATGAACTGTTGAAATGGTTGCAAACATGTGAACTAATTATAAATTGTACTTGATATGTAATGCAGAAAGGTGAACTTAATGTGTGCCTGCAAGGGAGAGCTAAATTTACAAGGGACAGTCTCCGTGTACAAAGCCAGAGCTGATCTTATTTAAGGTTTTAGGAAGCTTGGTGTCCGGGAATGCGTAGATTTTCAACAGTAGGAATGTTTAGGGTTTGGCAGACTTTTAACTATGCTAGTGTGGTCACTGGAATAAGTTTGCTCTATATTGCTGTACTTTCAGAAGTACTGTCACTGGAGTAAGGCTGTTGCTGATTTACTGACTTTCAGAGCCTGTGTACTGATCCAAAATTATCTCTATTTAACAATGATTAATTTATTCATGACTTAGAACTTTGGTCAAAAGAACAGTCTTTTTCTTTAATATAGGCACTTTCAATTCTCCCCATTTTGGTCTTCCTTCAGTCAAACACACAGAAGAGACCAGAAGGGATTGTACAGATCTTTATTTGTGTAGTATGGTTTTCACCTAGTACTGCCTTTAAGTGATTTAAACAACTACAGTAGCAGAAAAATAGCTCTAATTAACAATTTTTTTGTGTGATTTATTGTAGAAAACTGAATATGTCCTGGCAAAGTCGATACAGGATGCAGGACAAAATCATTAAATACAGGATAGGTCGTGTACATAAGGACACCTGGCAACCCTACCTACGAGTCAGATTGGCTTTCTTCTCACTCATCACCCTTCCATAACTGCCTGTAAAAAAAAACATTTATTTATTTGAATACACAAATACCTGCCGTAGTCTCCATCCATGTTTTCCCTGTTTGAATTTGTACCTTCATTCACCTATCACTTCAATTACTACAATAGTCCAGATTTCTAGGTGCCAGTCTGTGGAGTTCTCTTTAACTCTTTACATTCATCGTTCCACTGTTGCTAAAGCAGTAGTAACTTCAGTATAAAACCCAAACTCCTGAGCATGGCAAATAAGGCCTTTTGTTGTCTGACCTCAGCTTTTATTCAAGCTTTAATATCTGCCATCCTTCTGCTCATTATTGTAAATTTGAGGTTCTGTAAACAAGTCATGCTATTACCCACTTCTAAGTTCACATATGCAATTTCCTCTTATTTGGAATAGTCACCTCACCCTCTGGAGAATTCCTATTATTCCTCCAAAAGTTGGCTCAATCATCGTGTCCTCTAGAAAGCTTTCTTTGATCTCTCCAGGTTCCCTTGGGCAGGTTCCATTCCTTTTCTTCATCTTGTGCAAATCTCTATAATATTCTTGTACTATAACATAATATTGTCATAACTTATTTAGCTGTGACTACAACCACATTTACAAATTGTGGGAAATTATATTTGCTTACTCATTTGCTATTCCAACTCTATCCCCTTTCCCCCAATTTGTGGCCTCATGAAACATAAGGCCTCTGCCTTTTCTTAATGATTACAATATGTAGTACAGCATATGCTCCAAAGCTGGAGTTAAGTTTTTTTTTAGTATTGTTCCCCTTTAGTTTCAAATTGACACTAGAGAATATCAATAAAAGAAAATATACTTTATTTCATGAGATTGATGTCTTTTTTCAAGATTTTGCCACAGGTATTAGATTCATTAAACTACTTCTGATCTTTTTGTTGACAAAAGAAATATTTAGATATATATACCTAATAATATATAGCAGATACACTTGCATAATTAAATGACTTCAGTGCAGTAAAAAAAAAACCTGGAAAAACAAAGAAATTGGGTAGGAGATCCCTAATTCACAGTAATTACTAGAACAAAGGAAGAAGAGAGAACTTTTTTTTTTTTAATGAAATCCATGCATAAAGTTTGACACATCAGGTAAGGAAAAGGACAAACCCCAGAGTCTGAGAGGTAGATAACAATTCATTTTTTATCTTTTATTTGGCCCTTTTCTCTAAAAATGTATGGTTTCTTTAAACAATCCTTTTGTATGCTAATAAAATGTTATAAAAAATATATTACTAGTCTATACAGTTTTGAAGTTTTTCTAGTGAGAAATCCAGCACACCTCCCTACCTACCCAGATGTTTATGATGATCACGTGACATCTAGGATATACTGCTGTAGAAAGGCAGGGAAGAAAAACCTTTTATTTTACAAACACCCAAAGTCAATGTCTCCTATTGTGAATGCTTCATCTCAGGTTATTTTTAAAAGTGTCTGGCAGACATGAATGCTTTCCTCATATCTACTACATAGTTAAGGTTCATCCTTGGAATTTAACATCTGATGAGGACTAATTTCCTATATAATAGTTTTCTCAGATCCTTTACGTTTATTACATCACTCACAAGTACGTATTCTCTGACAAGCTTTGGTTTAAGGCTTTTGCATATAGACATCTACTTTCTAGGGGTTCCCCTCAATATGAATTTTATAATGATTAGTAAGGGATGACCTATGGTTGAAAAGTTTCCCACATGTATTACACTCATAGGGTTTCTCTCCAGTATGAATTCTTTGATGTGCAATACGTGATGAGCTTTGTCTAAAAGTTTTCCCACATGTATTACATTTAAAGGGTTTCTCTCCTGTATGAATTCTGCGATGTTGAATAAGAGCTGAACTTTGGCCAAAAGACATCCCACATTCTTCACATCGATATGGTTTCTCTCCGGTATGAATTCTCTGATGATTACTAAGGGATGAGTTACACCTGAATGTCTTCCCACACTCATTACATTTATAGGGTCTTTCTCCAGTATGCATTCTCTGATGTTGAATAAGAGCTGAGCTTTGTCTGAAGGCTTTTCCACACACTTTACATTTACATGGTTTCTCTCCAGTATGAATTCTCTCATGAATAATAAGTGTTGAGTGGGAACTTAAGGCTTTACCACATTCATTACAATTATAAAACTTCTCACCAGTATGAATTATTCGGTGTCTATTAAGTCGTGAAATAGAAGTGAAGCCTTTTCCACATTCATTACATCTATAGGGCTTTTCTCCAGTGTGAATTCTTTCATGTTGAATAAGAGATGCGCTCTGACTGAAGGCTCTCCCACATTCACTACATTTAAAAGGTTTCTCTCCAGTGTGAATTCTCTGATGATAACGAAGGGAGGAGCTAGACTTAAAGGTGTTGCCGCACTCATTACATAAATAGGACTTCTTTCTGGAATGAATTCTTTGACATCCAGGAAGGGATGTGCTGCAACCAGATGACTTCCTACCTGGGTTATATTTATAGGGGTTTTCTCCAGCATGTATTTTTTGATGTATAAAAAGACCTGACCTTCGGCTGAAGGATTTGCCACATTCTTTACATCTGTAGGATTTCTCCACAGTATGGGTTCTTAGATGTTTATAAAGAGATGTACTAAGAGTGAAAGCTTTCCCACATTCTTTACATACATAGGGTTTCTCTCCAGTATGAGTTATTTGATGCTGAATCAGAGCTGAACTTTGGTTGAAGGCTTTAAAACATTCTTTGCATTTAAATAATTTCTCTCCACTATGATTTTTTTCATGTTTACGAAGAGATGAAGTGTTAATGAAGGTTTTCTCACACATACTACATTTATAGCGTTTGTCTGCTGTGTTGATTTTTGGTTGGTTAAGTAAATTTGACTTCTGTTTGAGGCTCTTTCCTTGTATTTCACATTTTAGTAGTGCCTTTTCTCTAGGAACTTTCTGTTCTTTATCAAGGACAGGCTTTCGGCTAAAGTTTTGGCTAGCTTCAGTATTTCTATGGCTTTTTTCTATGATGAGATTTTTTTCCTTTTTATCCTGCTGTTTTTCTAATCTATTTTCATACAGGCAGGGACGTTCTGATTTAAAGCCCCAAGGTCCACTCCTTTTGGATCTTGTCTTTACCAGTCTCTGAAATGATGGCTCTTGTGTTTGAGTTGACTTTGTGGTTTTATTACTGTTCTTCCATTCTAGAAAAAAGAAAAAGAAAAAAAGAAATTGAAGATGTTTCATGTATAATAGCATTTGGCTAGTGAGACAAAATGTGTAGAATGAATAAATATTGATGATATTTAAACAAGGTCTTGATGTCTGGCCAAAAAATAGCAAGAGGTAAAAATAGTAGTGTTAAGTAGTATAAAAAGTAATAGATGGGAGCTGAAGTCTTGGGTATAAAAGAAAAGAAAGAATAAAAAAAACCCATTTCAACAGGGTGAGATGTAAGAGTAATGAGAACTGGTTAATAGAGAATGAAGAAAAAGGATTAAAAGGGGAGCATGAATTGGGAAAGGAAACTTGGCAAGAGTCCAAAGCCCATGACAGATTCCTAAATTATCTTCATGACATTTCTCCTTTATGTGTAGTCACTCCTAATTTGAAACCCTTTTTCCCTTATGCCAAGTTCCTTTGCCTCCTCAGACTTGGTTCAAAAGGTATTATAATTCTTTTGAGTCATTTATTGACTCTGAGTTTCCAGTCCTTTCCCTTTATTACACCACTTAACACACAGAGAATTAAGTATCTATATCATATAAACATATTATTACACATCATTTTCTACCATGAGTGCTGTTCACAAGCAGCCTATCAAGCCCTATTGACTTATTATAAAAGGAACACGTTTGTTTTATTAACCTTCCTTAAATACAATCTCCATTTGAGCAATGTCAAATATTCTTAATTACTTACATATTCATTTCTTATTTGTATGGAAGTTTCAAACCCTTAAAGAAGAAGTTGCCTTCTAGGACAATACATGGGTAAAAGGGAGGTTTCAGGGCCAGTTCAAACAGGTTGGTATTACTGAATTAATCTACAGAGGGACCACAAGATAGGGAATGAAGCCAGAAGGTGCCAGCTAGGAAGGGAACCCACTTACATACCAAGTAAGAGAGGAGAGGAAGGCAGAACGGACAAGAGCCAAAGATGAACAATAAGAGAGGCATGGATGGAAAAAGGTCATAAAGAACTGAATTCAATAAATATTAAAAGCAGGTAAGGACACAATTTGGTATTAAATTTTGGCAGGGAAATCGCTGTCCATGTAGTTTGACATTTTCTCCTGGGCAATTTAAAGGGATACTGTGGATCTCATAGTACCTATTTTACATTTGTTTTCTTACCTCTGTACATATTACCTCTGCTTAGAGTGCCCTTGTGGACATAAAATATCTGCTTTTCTATTTTCTTCTTCTAGTTTTAAATTCTCAATTTCTTTCATAGATTGCTCTTCTTCTGTGCCCTCTTTAAAAACTGGATTTCCCCCCCCCCCCGCCCCCACTCTACACAACCTCCTTTACTAATTTTATATGCACCTATATCTTTAACTACTATTGTAAGGGGAAGTTTTTTACTCCCTCTCCAACTAGGCCTTGCTAAATTAAACAGTCAAAATTCAATACATTATTGGGGCCAAACTTACATATATTGTAGGGAGGGGCCACAAAAATGGAGCACTTTCCCTGTATATGCCAGTCATTGTTTCTAGGTTTAGTACATGTGGCTGAGAAGAAGTTAGCAAGATTCTGAAATGCGTTTAGCTTATACAGTAAAGCTAGGGACCCTGCCTTAGGCCTTAGTGTAAAGGCTACAGCTCTGTGACCAACACAACTGTATTAGAGCCCTGAAGTTTGGGCTCAGGTATCTAAATGGTATTTTGTTTCCCATTTATTATTGTTCCTCCCATAATCTCCTAACTAGTCTCTCTGAGAGCCTTGTCCTTTGCCAATTCAGTCTCCAAACTACCAGAGTAATCTTTCTAAAATCCTTATTGTGCTACAAACTTCCTTAAGACCATCCAACTAATCTTCAATGATTTGTATATAAGGTCCACAGTCCTTAATGTAGTGAACAAGGCACTTTATGATGTGAACTTTGTCCATCCCTTCCTCATCTCCCACCCTGGCTTCTTGCCAGGTATGTTGACTGCATGTAATTTCTGGAGATCTCCAAGCTTTTTCTCGGTTCTTTGTCTTTGCATATGCTGGGAATACCATTTCCATTCACAAATACTCATTAACTGTCTTCTATGGGCCAGATAATGTTCTAGAGAACATGGACAGGGTGTTGAATATGACAGTTTCAGCCTTCAAGGAGTTTATGCTTTGGTGTAGCATTCATTTGGTGGGGAATGAAGTGACAGATAATAAATACACAGATAGTAAGTAAACAAATAAATCATAAACAAATGCTCTAAAGGAAACTAGAACAGAATAAGTGCATACAGCAACAGGGGATAAGAGAGTTATTTCTGATAGAGTGATCATTTGAAGGTTACTTCTGAGTGAAGACCTAAATGAAGATAAGAAACAAGCCATATGGACATCTGAAGAAAGAGCTTTCCAGGCAAAAGAAATAGCAAATACAGAAGTGTGGCTTGTTTTATTTGAGCAACAACAAAGAGGATGGTGTGGCTGGAGTGCAGTGAGCAAGAAGAGAATGGTAAATAAGACTGGAGCAAGACATGGCGGGGGGGGCAGGGGGAATTGTTCAGATTTGATTTTAAGCATGATGGGAAGGTACAGGGGAATTACATGCTCTTTCAAGTTGGCTACTGTGTACAGAACTTTGGAGGGGGCATAAGTGGAAGGAGGAAAGGGAGAGACCACTTAGAAGGCTAGTACAGTTATATCTAGGTGCAAAGAGGGGTGGAGGTGCAGGTGATTGCAACCGAGTGTATTATGAAGCAGCAGCTAACAAGCTTGGCCTTACTGACGGACTGCATGTGGCTCCTAAGCTTCCCCACTCCATTTTTGCATATAAGGTCCACGGTCCTAATGTGGTGAACAAGGCACATCATGATACTCCTGAAAATGATGAATGCTGGTACTGGTCACCGAGAAGGGGATGGCTAAGAGAAAGGCAAGTTTGAGGTCTTTTGTTTCAAGTAAGCCTTCTATGGTAGAGATGCCTTAATAAACACTGAAGGAAGATACTGAAATAGTTGGATGTATTATTCTGGAGATTGGGAAAAAGTTAAGAGCTATGGATAGGTATTTGGGAGTCACCAGCATATAAGTTTCAATTAAAACCAAAGAACTGAAAGGAATCACTTGAGGACTACAACATTTAGAGATCAAGAGGAAGAAAATCAGGAGAACACGGCGTTCCCGAAGTACTTCAGGAAGGAGTGGGTGATCAACTGTGGCAAATAATTTGAGAACTAAAAACAAAACCCTGAATATGGACAGACAGGGGTTGTCTGGGACTTAATAACAGTGCTTTTAGTGGAACAGTAAGGAAGAAATTCTAAACTAGAGTACACAGAGGAAACAATAAGGGGTGAGAAAGTAGAAACATCAAGTATAGAAACCCTTCTGAAAGGTTTTGTTTAAGAGGGAGTAGAGAAATGGGGCCTAAAGAGTTTATTTTTTTAAATCAAAGTGATTACAGCTACAAGGGTTCTTATCAATTCTGGGAAACTCAACCCAATTCTACTGTATAGAGCCAACACCTTACTCTTGGACTGACGTTTCTCTCTGAAGTGGACATGAATCTTGGATTGTGGACCTCCCAACTGTTCTAAGCTGGAGTCTTCTATAGGTCTACACATCTGCCTCCTGAAATGCAGTTCAATCTCTGCTCCCTCCTAGAATCGAGCCTGGATCTGGACTACCTCATAAAAAAGGTTAAGACATCTGACATGTAGACACCAGATTGATCTTGCAATTGACCACCACCCTGACTAGTTCCTGTCATTAGGTGTCAATTCTCCTCCTTGGCTCTTCCAATACTTTGAATGTCTCGATTTTCTACTCTCCCCAATGAGTTCATTCATTCTCACCCATCTTATGTGAATGACACTCCTGACTCATCTCAAAATACCCTGCAGAGATATTTATAACTATCTCCTGGAATTTCCATTTGAGTATCTTTCATATAGTTCAAATTCAGCCTGTCCAACTCTGAACCTAGCATACTCCTTTTCAAACCATTTTTGCTGTTTCCCAATTTAGAATTATATCATAAACTTTTCAGTTATTCTGTCATAAATTCTTAGTTTCAACTCAGAATCTTTTCTCCCCTGCGTTTCAAATGCTCTTAAATCCTATTCCTAAAATGTCTCTAACAGCCATCACTAATATGTGCAAGTTTAGGGTCTCCTTACTCTATAGTAACTACTGTTACTGAGCCTCAATTTGTTCCTTTGACCCACGATTCTCACCTTCCGCAGTAATATTTCTCACCAGATTTATCCCTCTTAATGTAAAGCATCAATTGCTCCTTATTATATTCAGTCTTCAAATATTTACCAAGCACCTATTATGTGCTAGGCTCTATCCTAGTCATTGGTGATCAACAATACTCTAAAGATCCAGTAATAATAAAAGAAATAGTTCATTTCCTCAAGGAGCTTAAGTTTGGCATTAGAGACAAAGACGTGAACAGACAATGCAATGTGAATGTGGTAAGGGCAGACTTCCTGGAGTGCAGCAGTCCCCTGGCATAAGACCATGTATCACTACTCCCAGGACTCTGACTTGACTTTCATCTTTGAGGAAAGAAAGGAGGGTCATCCTAGTAGGAGAAAGACATCCAAGTCAGTTCTGATGTCCCTCGTATCCTTCAGACTTCTGCTCATGGTTTTCCTACAAGGATGTCTTCCCAAATCTGACGGGATTCAGGACTCTGAGTCTTCAGGTGGCCCCAGGGTCTCTCTGGACAGCTCCGAACTCCTGTCATAATTCTACTCAGTTCAATGCAGTTTATACTCAATTCACTCGGGAAGGGAAACTCAATTGATCTGGTGCTCTTGAGGCAAGGGGAAAGAAAGAAACCTTTCTTCTTTTCCTCTGGTAATTATTTCATACCAAACTCAGTCCATCCCTAGTAGCTAGACTGACATCTCTTCTATCACTCAACTGGTTCACTGATGCCTGCATTCTTTACTTTGTGGTGGCCTTCCATAATTCCCACAAAATTAGTGTATTCCTCCCAAATGAGAATTAAAAAGAATAGATACTGGTGGTTAGCATACTATAAGTAAAACAACAAACATCTCAATTTATAGTGGGGAGAAAGCTCCTTCCTGGCACGAGAGATTTCAGGACAGAGACATGCTGCCCTGCAGTTCTTCTGCAGGGCTCGAAACACGCTTATGCACCTGGACCTGCTAGTAGCCTCTGACAAGTCCCCCCACTTTTACTCCACCATTCATGCTTTCCGTGAAGCTGCAATAGGATCTTTTCAGACTGGAAACACAAGCATGTAGCCAGCTACAAAGTAGCTTTGTAAGGCTCCCAAGTATAGACAAATCCTCTGCAGGGTCCATGGCTCAGCGTGACCTGGTCCTTGCTTTTCTCTTCTGCTGAAACTTATTCTGCTTCCCTCACTCTCTGTCTCGGCATGCTGGCTTCCTTCTCAGGACTTCACACATGCCATTTCCTGTGCCTGGAAACAGTTCTCCACATCTGCAGACCCTACAGCACTCTCACAGCAAAGTCCTTGATGATGCCGGAATTCCCTCCTGGTGTATGTTCACATGGTGCTTTGTATTTTCCCTTCACGGTAACTTTACAGTGTTGTGTGCAAACTTGATTCTCCAACTCGAGGCTGAGCCTCACCTTGTAAACTGCTCTTATTCCCCAACTTCCATGACAACTCCCTCTGTTTCTCTTCTCTGAACTTCTCAGGTTCAGTCACAGATTCCTTTTATAACACACCTGGTAATGTTTCCTGGGGTTCTGTCCTCCGTTCTCTTCCCTCACCTGGGCAACTCAAGGCTTCAAATACCCCCTTTGTACTGATGATTCCCTAGCCTCTTTTGAATTCTAACCCCATCTGTGCTATACAATTGCCCACCAGCAGGTGAGTATCACTTGTAACTCAAATGACACCTATCTCACACTGAACTCATCCCATACTTTTAACAAACCAGCTCTTCCTCCTTCCTCATGAATCCAATCACAAGTGCCTTTGTTCAGGCCATAATAACTTTTGTCTAGATTTATTGCAACAATCTCTGTTAAGGTTTCCCACCTCTAGTTTTGCCTCACTTTAAATCTATGTCCCACAGTGCATCCAAAGTGATTATTCTTATTAAGTTCAAATTGCCTAAGGACTTCATGAATATATTCTTTGTGAACAACTAAAACATTTAAATTATTACATTTCAACCCAAATGTAACTACTATTACCAGTTAAAGTGCATCCTCCCAACCTCTCCATATTTACATGAATATTATACATATAAACAATGTAATTTTCTTAAAATATAAATAATATCATAGCATAATACTGCTCTGTAATTTGTTTTTGTCCTTAGCCATGGAGCTCTATCTACACCAGTATACTCCTTCTTTGAACTGTGGCAGTATGTGCCAGAGTAATGACATGCGATAGGTTCTTCAGCTATTCCTGTATTGAAGGACACTTAAATGTCTTGCAATTTGTATTAAATCACTTTATCATAAGGCCCTTATCTAGTTTTCCAATATCACTTCCTTCCTTATCTCCTTTTTTCATGCACATACCCTGAACTTCAGCCAGAATAAATTATTTGCAGTTCCTTAAATATAAACTGTGGAGTGAGTACATGAAATATATGTTTCCTCTAAAACAGCAAGAAAGAACACAGAAAAGAGGTACTGAATAGATGGAACCAATGTAACTGTGTGGGCAATAGAAGTGTTTCACAAGAGTACACAAGGATGGATAGAAGACATGTAAAATTACACCAAAAATATATAGGGGCTGATAAGCTAAAATGTAAATCATAATGTAAAACATAACTAAAAATTTAGAAAATTGTATAGTCTAAAATATAAACCACAATGTAAACACAAATGTTACCTTGTTTGAAAGCTATTGTCTCAATATCTGTACATCAGTTTCAGTAAATATAGTATGAATATGTAAAAAGATTATCGCTGTGGAAGGGAAAAGGTTTTATGTTGGATATGTGGGAGTACTGTATATTGTATATATGAATTACTGTGATCTAAAACTCTTGTGAAGATATGCTTAATAATTAGAAAAAAGAAAAGAAAAAGATAGGACGTAGACACTGAGGAAAAGACGGAAGTAGCTGCCTTGCCAAGTTGCATGCAGGGCAGCACTTATTGCAGTGATGGAAGGCAAAACATCAAAAACAAAGCTTTTGCATTTTTAAATTTTTTGATACCCCAATTTATTTTTACCATAATTTTTCCAAGTTAATATATATTCTATATCTAACCTCTAAACTCATCACTATATTTCATTTTACTAATAAGGGAACCTGGCAATATATTGGGCTTCACTTTTCAGGAAGTTTTGGATCAAAGAGAGGTTCAACAATGGCAGCGGAGGAATACTGGTGTGGGATGTTATTGACAGGGGACACATGGTTGGCAGGGAGTTCTATAGGGCATATATCCAGGGTACATAAAAATGTTTGGACATTTTCATAGTGGTTACAATTAAAAACAACAACTGAGGGAGTGCTGAGTTCCTAGCCAGGGGAGCTCTATCACAGTTCCTAAAGGAACAGCAACAATCCCCCAAGTGCAACGGCAAAGACTAAAAAAGAAGGAAGGTCCAACAATGAGCCCTTGATACTAATGACTATGCTTGTGAGACTGTGCACCTGAAATAAGAACAAGGCCTAGAGCTGCAGAGTGCCTAAGAGTTACCTCCTGAGAGCCTCTGTGTTG
Organism: Dasypus novemcinctus; assembly: GCF_030445035.2. Taxonomy (NCBI): domain Eukaryota; kingdom Metazoa; phylum Chordata; class Mammalia; order Cingulata; family Dasypodidae; genus Dasypus; species Dasypus novemcinctus. The sequence continues at coordinate 189,325,029 of NC_080674.1, forward strand.
CTCAAATGTGGCCAGTCTCGAAGCCAAACTCAGCATGTAAATGCATTGCCTTCCCCCAGCGTGGGACATGACTCCCAGGGATGAGCTTCCCTGGCGCCGAGGGATTACTACCAAGTACCAGCTGATGATGTAACTAGAAAATGACCTTGAATAATAGGGTCAACTTGGACCAGCAGAATATTTCAGTCTACATATAATACCAGGAGTTAAAAATGCCTTTTGACCTGAATCAAGGTGGAAATGGAAAGGACAAATGAGTTTATATGGCTATGAGTCTCCAAAAAAGAGCTGGGACGTTATCAGAGGGGTCGCCCTTATGCACATCTCAGCAGAGTCCCAGAGACAGATAAAGTAGATACAACCCTGGGTATTGGTTCTTCTGAGAGCTACAGAGACCCATAGGTTCTATGATCATGGCAGATGGAGTTCAGTGCCATGTCAGTTGGCCCTTCTCTGGAGTTTGTGTTTCTGTGTGATGGAGCTAGACTCAGATGTGATCTTTTTTTACAAGCCTCTCCTGTTATGTTTACCAGAACTGTAGTTGGTGCTGGGGTTTAATACATACCCAGAGGATCTGAATTTCTGGACTGACCATATGATAGCCAGGCCCTGAGCCTCGACAGACTTCAGCTCCTACACTCTGGTTTATTGGACTTACCCCACTCAGCCAACATGGAGTTGAAGAAGGTCAACCACCACACCATGGAGCCAAGAGTGCCTACAACTGAAAGCAGGAGGATTGCATGCAGCATCCATGTGGAATCTAAGCCCCCTCTTGATATAGATGTGGAGTGGACACAACCAATCCAAGGTCCACAGGATGGAGGAATAGAATATGGATTAGAGTGGACTTACTGATATTCTATTCATGAACTATTGTGATTAGTAACTGAAGAAAATGTGGCATTGGTGTGGAGAAAGTGGCCATGGTGGCTGCTGGGTGTGGGGAATGGGAGGAAGAGATGAGATGTGGGGGCGTTTTCGGGACTTGGAGTTGTCCTGGGTGGTGCTGCAGGGACAATTACCAGACATTGTATGTCCTCCCATGGCCCACTGGACGGAACATGGGAGAGTGTGGGCTATGATGTGGACCATTGACCATGAGGTGCAGCAGTGCTCAGAGATGTATTCACCAAATGCAATGAATGTGTCATGATGATGGAGGAGACTGTTGTTATGGGGGAGGAGTGCGGTGAGGGGGGTGTGGGGTATATGGGGACCTCATATTTTCCGAATGTAATAAAAAAAAAAAAAAAGAACACAGAAAGAGATCCTGAGAGATTCATTTGCTACAAGAGTAAGACAAAGCTTATATCTGGGGGTCTTCGGTTCTCTCCCCTTCTCCACCACTTCTTGAAGAAAGTTTCCCAACCAACATCTCCAAAGTGCATCCTCCTCTTAAAACCAGGCTGTTGCCTGCAGTGATTTCCCAGGCCCCTCAGTGCCCCACTCACCTAGACTGGAGACTCCAGGGCTTTCTTTCTCTACCTTCCACGGTTCTTCTCCTTGCTGCAACAGGGAGATCACTTTTGGTTTGGAAAATGGAACTCCTGCTCAAAGACAAAAAATTAAAAAAATAAGAGAGATTAATTTGGTTTTGTTTTGATACAAAGACATATGGCAATATTTAGTTATAGACCCTTGAACAAGAGAAACAAAATTTGAGCGGAAAACTCAAGAGGATGGTACTAAGAACTTCTATAGGCTGCTTGAGATTGTGTCCCCATACTGTGTGAGGGGATGTGTTAGGGGAAAGGCAAGTGACTTGTAAGACATGGCTATGTTGTAGTTAACTGTATGTTAGAGAAATATATTAATGACGCAGCCTTGCTTAATAGGGTGCCATTAGCTTTCCATAGAAGAGGGAATATGTTAGATGTACAGATAGATAATTAAAATTTGTAATCAGCTATCTATAGAAAGAATTATGTACCAAGCATCTTGTTTAAGATGAGAAAATACAATCTGAATCCTTTTCAAAGATGGCAGTAGTCAGCAAACTATGGGTCATGGTCAAAGCCAGGCCATCTCCTGTTTATGTATGGCCCTCAAGAAAAGAGTGGTTGGGGACAGTAAAAAAGAGAAGAGCAATATGTTACAGACACCATATGTGGCATACAAAGCATAAAATGTTTACTCTTTGGCCCTTTGCAAAAAAAATATGCTGACCCCTGGATTATATAATGTTCAACTAGCTGGAAAAGAGAAGTGGGAAAGGCAAGTTGGATAAAGCCCTCTGTTGAGAGATGAGCAAACCAACCAACCACAGACCAATGGTTACAGGGAAATGATGCCTGGCCTGAACCATGAAGAAATTTCTAGTGTGCAGCTGTGTAGGGGGAAGGGGATGATTATCAAGACTGCCCCTTCCACTCCCATACATAGGACAAATCCATGCCTAGAAGGGGATTGTGCAGTTTTAATATTTATTTGTAGAGATCCTATAAGGACAACTTCACTGCAAAACTCAGCTAAAATTTTCTGATGGCTTTTATCCAGGGAAGCACATGCTGAGTTATTCCAATTCCTACTTCCTGAATCTACAGGGACAGTTTTCCTTACCCACTGAGATCAGGTTCCTATAGTTCTCCAGCATCACATCCCGGTACAAGTTTCTCTGAGAAAGGTCCAGCTTTCTCCACTCATCCCGAGTAAAGAGCACAGCCACATCCTTGAAGGTCACGGACACCTGTAATGACAAGTCATTCAAGCTCAACCTGGATCAGCCATCACAGAGTGAAGGTGGTAACAGTGGGGGGAGGCAGGCAGGCTACCCATGAGATGCTTCTGATATTATTCAAGGTTCCAAGGGTTCCAGGTCATTTATTTAATGAACAATCAACCACTGACAAATATATACTGCATAGCATAAAATATGACCCAGGGCCTATGTTAACCACCATGTGAGATGTGTAGAGGTAATAAGACCATTATGGAGCATTAATTGGAATAATATTTCTGATGGTGACTCGACAGTATATTTAAATGTTTTAAGATGTACCTATTCTTTAATCCACTCATGACAATATTTGTGTTTCTATGAACAGTGCACAAAAATGCAAGCACAAGGTTATTTATCATGGTTTATGTAATAGGCAAAAAAATGGGGAAAAAAAATGGAGGCTAGGGTAAACATGTGGCACCATCTATGTGCTTACTCAAGGCTTGAGGACAGTAATAATGATAGTTGAGATAGCTCTCATTTACTGAATGCTTTCTATGAGTCAGCCACTGTTTTTAGAATGTTATATTAATATTTAGTGTATAATCTTTGTTTAATCTCTACAACAACCTCATGAAATCGACACTATTGTTGTCCCATTTTACACAGGAACAAAGAGGTTAAGAAATTTAAAGTCACACAGCTGGTCAGTGGTGGAGGCGAAATCCAATTCCAGTGGATGCCTAAGGCTTCATTCACAACCAAAATGTAAAACTGCCTCTTCATGCTTACTCTCAGGGTTAAGACATAAGTGAGATAATCTATACACTGCACTCAAAATTGTATCTGGCACATATTAAAAGTTCAAATATTAGTAACCAGATCCATATGACTGAATAGTAAGTAATCATTATAACAGATGGTGTAAGTCTGTATTTGTTGATATAAAAAGACATTCACAACACTAAGTACGAAAAACAGGGTATATCACTCTGTGTAACTTACTCCCATCCGTGCTAAATAAATTACAAGTACGCATAGAAAATGGTCCTGGGGGATGCACACCACAGGGTGGATAGCGATTATCTCTAGATGGTGAGGTTGTGAGGGACTTCACTTTCCTCTTTATATGTGCATAAATTTTATTCTCTGAAATTTTTACCGTGAGCATGTAATACAATCATGATAAGATAATTAATTTATTGGCATATGGGGGGAATATAAGAAATGACCCTGGCCCTCAAAGAATTTACAATCCAACCGGTCGAGATTGAAAAAAAATGCATGAAGTGATTTAATTCCAATAATATAAGTAAAATATTTAGCCGGCCAGGACCATAGGCCATGTCCTAGCTCTATCCAGGACAGTCGAGGCCCCAGGTCACAGACTTTACTAGTGGCAGAGGCAGGACCAAAACTAGTCTTCTACCTTCTAGCCCAGAACTCTCTTTGGTTTCTCTCTGGCCTTAAACTTCTCCACACTGAGTCTGACATAGAAGAATGGCTGGATGATTATGGGCACAAACTTAAAAGCCCAGGCACATGTGGGTTTGAATTCAGGCTACTTCACTTCTTTGAGCCTCGGTTTCCTCAGATGCAAAATGGGGGCAATGGCTGTTCTGTTGTCACAGATAGAAATACGTATAAATATACTCGGCATATTCCCCAGCATGCAGACAGTCAATAAACAAAAACTATTACTGTTAGTTGAAGACAGAGTAAAGAAAAGACAAGTATTCTCTAGGTCTTAGAAACACTGTGTAGCAATATCTAGCCATCAATATTAATATTATTGCTAATTTAATGACATTCTTTACCTATCACCACCACATAAGGAGTAAGCTACTGTGTGCCTGGCCCTGATCTAAACACTTGCCATGCACTAACTCACATGATTCTCTCACTTACTCTATGAGGTAGACACGGTTATTATTCTCATTTTACAGGTGAGGAAACTGAGGCACAAAGAGATAGAATTATTTACCCAAGGATCACAAGTGGCAACAGAAGAGATGGACTAAAACCCTGGCCTTTTTAAGGACTAGGAGCAAAGAAAGAATTGGCTCTGGAACTTTTGAGATGATTCCTAACATATTGTACTACTTGACTTTACGATGTGCTGACAGAAACTGACGATTCAAGTGTAGTATGAGGTGCTTTCTGCCAAGTAGTAATTCATCTTGGTTTGCTGTTAAAACTGTAAATACAACAGAACATTAACAAATATTCTGGTGTGTTCTTTTTTTTGAAGGTACAAGGGGGCTGGGGATTGAACCTGGGACCTTGCATATGGGAAGCTGGTGCGCAGCCACTGAACCACAGCTTGAGTTGTTTTTTTCATTTGTTTTGCTTGTTGTTTGTTTTTGTTGTTGTTAGGAGGCACCAGGAACTGAAATGTACCCGGGACCTCACATGTGGGAAGCAGGCACTCAACTACTTGAGCCATATCCGCTCCCGTTGTGGTCTTGTGCGGCAAACAAAACAGGAGGGTGGGTATAGCTCAGTGGTTGAGTGTCTGCTTCCCATATACAGGCTCAATCCGCATTACCTCCTGGGAAAAAACAACAACAAACAAAAACAGCAGCAACAATAACCTAGGCTTTCTCCTTGGAATGTTATTCCTGATAGAAGCATCTTTGTTTTCCTGGGGGTTTTGGGTCATACTGGATAGTCCAATGTGAGATTTAGGGCAGGGGTTGATTAAATCCATATAGTTTCAGAGTGGGGGCTGGCTGTGCCAGAGAAACCAGGAATTGCCTTAGGGTGAGGGCTTTGAGTTCAACCACGTGCGTAATCAATCAATCATGCCAATGTAATGAATTCCCAATAAAATTTCTGGATACTAAAGTTCAGGTGCACTTCCATGGTTGGCAATACTCCCTGCATAGTGTCACACACTGATGTCAGGAGAATGACACATCCTGAGTCCACCATGAAAGGACAATGGAAACTCTGCATTTGAACTCTTCTGGATTTTGCCCTTTGCGCATCTTCCCTTGGCTGATTATATTACTGCTAATAGACTGTAGCTATCAGTATAATAATAAAAATTTAAAAACTGGCTCAAGAGCCCCATTTCCTAACTACACTGTACAATGCCTCTTGACTACCTGTATCCCATAAAACCCTCCCTGCCCCTTCCTGAGGAGTCTTGCATCGCCTTATTGTTGACAGACCTCTACAAATCAGGATCTCCCTAACACGGCTATACTTTGTTTCTGCACTGGCTAACATGAACAGGGTCCCTCCTTTTTGCCACAATATAAAGATGAATATGGTGGGTCAAGATCCATTTTCAAGGCAGTGGTAGAAGGCATATGTGGTAGTTTGGTATTATTTATGAATTCCAAAATAGAGATATAGATGATGTAAACTGGTCTGTTCCTCTGGGTTTGATACAATATAAATTGTAAACTGGTCTGTTCCTCTGGGTTTGATACCCTTTGATTGTATTAGAGTCAGCTGAGATGACTTTGATTAAATTATTTAGGATTAGAGCTTTGATTTGGCTGACATCATTAGGGTGACTCAGTTTGAGTCCCTGCCCACCTTCCCTCCCCTTGGTGGGCTGATAAAACAGACTCTCACAAGGAAGTAGACACACAAAGAAGAACACAGAGGAATAGATAGGCGTGGCAGAGGTCCCAGGAAGAGACATGAGCCTGATAGTCTACAGTTGACCTTGTGAAGAGCAGAGCAGCTGAACCCAGAAAAAAATGAGCCCCGGGGAGAGAGACTAGGCTTATGCCAGACTGTAGCTGAGATCTGAAGAAGCTGGGACCATGGAGCCTTAAGAGGGAAGAAGGAAGGCTGAACCCTTGCAGACATCACACACCATCTTGCTTCAACATTGGCAAATGACTTTGGGTGACAAAGTACCCCTTATGGTACCTTGAATTGGTCTCTTTAGGTGTAAGTGTAAGCTTCCACCCAAATAAATACTCTTTATAAAAGCCAACAGAATTCTGGTACTTTGCATCAGCATGCCTTTGGCTAACTAATACAACATATAATACATAAAGTTAAGAGGAAGAAAACACTAAAAACTATGAGTTGGAAAAGTATGGAGAACATTTATCATCAGGATTCTCAGAGCTGGAAAGAAAAAAGTAAAGTAAAGCATTCTTGCCAAGGTTAGTGAGGTAGACTTGGGTAAGTGAAGATGGTGCCAGAGGGAACCTGACCAAGTGTGTGTGCTTGCTTTGTCCCCAGCGATGTAAGACTCATGGCACCATACCTATCAAATTAGTAGTCACAAAATGGATGGAGATTAATGGATAAAAGGGTATGTACTAAGAAAAGAGAAACATAAGCATGAGACATGGGTGGGGAGCGGGAGATAAGCATGCTCTGCAGAGTCCACGACATACCAGGGTGGACAGACCAACTCCACCACGTAAAAGACCTTGGGCTCCAGATCCTGGAAAAGATTGTGTTGGGTGGAGAACTTTAGAAAGAGGGTAAGGAAAACATCCATGCAGTAAGAGCTGAGACGGCAATGAACTCACCTGAGATCTTGCTTCCCTCTGTTCAGCAGCCATGTCCTCTTTCTGGGCTCTTCCTCTGAGGATGGGCCGTGTCTCCAGAAGATGGATCTGAGAGAAGGAAATGAGAGCCAGAAGGAAGCCCCTTCCCCATTCCACGCCTGAGTATCAGCAGGTCTGAAATCTTTACATCAACTGAGAATGACCAGGTGCCCTCACGGAGAGAGGTCAGAAGGAGGCAGGAGCAGACAGTATGAGAGAGAAGGCCGGTGGCCATCCCCATCCAGACCCAACTCTTCCCCTGGCACTCAGACTTCTCAGAGAGCAAGACTCAGAAAAGGGCAGTCTGTCAGCGGCGGTGGCGGCCACTCGCTCAGTCTTACCACCTGCCAGGCCCCGCTTTACCTCTAGTCCCACAGCACCGGTAGGCATTAGATGTTTGGGGAAACCGAGGACATTATATAGACGAGAAACAGATGACCGTGTGAGCGTGAGCAGCTTGCCTGAGTTCACACAGCCTTTAAGGACGGCCCCCAGACTGCAAGCTCCTGCTCTAATCGCCTGACCTCGGGGCCATCTAACATTTCTCCACCTTAAGATTTTCCCACCCAGTTCTCCCCTTTCCTATCAATGAATCAATTTCCAGAGTTTTATAGAGAAAACTGTTGCAGAGGAGGAAAACTGGCTTTCCTATCGCAGGAAGGGAGCGGCTGTCTTGAGCAAAGGGCACAGAAACCAAGGGTCTGGGTTCTAGTCTCGCCGCTGCCGTTGCAGGAGTCCGAGCAACCTAATTCTTCCATCAAACAGTCCGGTCCTATAAGGGGAGGAAATGCATTTTCTCACGCGTTATTTGAGCGCCGGTAGCAAATTCAAACACCCGCGGGGACCGAGCACGGCGAGCAGGACCGGAGGAAGCAGAGGCGCGGCTGGGCACCGGGGCGAGGGGGAGCCAGTGCGCGCCCGACGCGCTCGGGGGCCGAGGCTGCGGGACGCCGGCTGGGGCGGGCGGGCAGACCCGGGGCAGCGCGGGCCGCCCGCCCGCGGCGACCACAAAGGCCCCTCGGAGCCCCGGAGGCCCCGCCCTCGCCCCCCGCGCCCGGGCCCCGCACCGCGGGGCTGTCCCGGGCGCGCCCCCGCATCTCCCGGGGCCGCGTCCGCCGCCCGCATCTCGCCGCCCCCAGCAGCTCACCTCGCCCCAGGCCTCCGGGGAGTCCCGAGAGCCGCGCCTCGCCCGCGGCCGCGCGCCGCGGCGGGGAGGCTCCGGGACCGCCGCGGTCGCCACAAGAGCGCTGGGTCGGGGCTCCCGTCCGAGGGTGACTGCTGGGCCGACCTCGGGCCCGGAGCCGCTCACCCTGGAGGCAAACGCCCCGAGCCCCCAGCCGGGCCAGAGGGGCGGGGCAGGGGACGGGGTAGGTGCGGCCGCTCGTGCTTCTGGGAAATGGAGTCCACGGGAGGGCCCGGGCATTCTGGGAAGTGTAGTTCCCCGCGCTGGCCGGCGGAGGCGGGGCCCTGGCTGCGCCCTGTCACGTGGGCAGGCCCGCGGGCGGGCTCGCCGGGAGCTCTCCTGGGCTCGCCGGGCCCCGCCCTCTAAGGGTCGGGGTGAGGGTCCCTGCGAGTTGGGACCCTGCGACTCTGCTTCTGCGGGAGTGACGGCAAGAGCCTGTTACCCCTTCCGTTATTCAACAGAAATGTACTGAGCACCTACTATGTGCCAGCCATTGTAGGCGGTTGCGTCGGTGCACAACACAAAGATTAGCGCCTTCCAGAACTTTGCTGAGGGTGGAAGTGGTTACCATGCACATAATTATATCACCTTTTAGAAGATGGTAAGTGATGGGAAAAAGCGGAAGGAGAGCAGGGTCGGGGGATCCGGGGCGGGTGAGGGAGGTGAAGACTGAGCGAAGATTCAAAGGCAGCGCAGGAAGTTGAGGGGGAAGGTGCGGGGTGAGAAGCCAACACTTAGTTTTAATAAGTATTATCAAGTATAAAAGGAACACGTGTTAAATTTAGAAGGTTTGGAAAAGTAAAAGAATGAAAGAAAATTGCCTTTAATGCCAGCGCACAGAAATAACTGGTTAACGTTTTGGTGAACGTCATTTTCAGCATCTCCATATTAATTTCTCAATCGCTGTCGCTCTCGTTTTAAAAATACGAAACATTGCAGGTGCCACTTGTAACCTGTTGTTCTTCCCGCCACTTGAGAAAATGCCTTGAACATTTGAATTTGCCAATAAATATTCTCCAGCGGTAGTGTTTTATACCTTCCTTGCATGTAATTGACTTTTAAAATATCTAACTAAATTAAGCTTATGTATTTAAATATATTTAAATAAACCCCTGTTACTATTTTTATTTCCAGTTTTTTCCTCCATTAATATCCTTGTAGCTGTAATTCTGAAGATTATTTTCTTAGCTTAGATTCCTTGAAGTTGAATTGTTGGATAAAGGACTGGTAGAATTCTAAGATACTTGAGCACTTTGCCTAGTAGTCTTTCAGGAAGAGTTTACAGTTTATATTTCCATAAGCAATTCGTGAGACTATGTACCACTCTAGATTAAAACCAAAAGAATGCCCTTTTGTTAATGTGGAAAATGTTATCATATTTTCACTTGTAATTTTGATTAATCTGGAAATGAAATATGAGGAAAATGTTATCTTGATTTTACATGTAATTTTAATTACTTGCAAAATTAAATTAAATGTTTCATATTTATTGACCACTTATACATATTTTTCTGATGTTAATTGCCTGCATAGGTACTTTGGCCATTTTCCTATTGAAATGTTCAAATTCTTGTATCATTTTGAAATACTATGTATGTATGTAAACTTTTTTAAAAGAGGAAAGTGCTTTGTTGTTTAACCTATGAAAGTAATGCATGAAGAAATTAATCCAGCAGAAACACTGATTACACCTTTCATATGTGCTCTTTTGTGTTTGTATACACATTTGTGCATAGGAAGCAAAATGGAATCACACTTCTCAGACTTTTAAAATATGTTAAATATCCATGCAGAAAGCCAATTAGAATTGTAGTCCAGCTCATCGCATATAAAGAACATCCCTGTAAATCCCCCTCCCCAATTGAGAAGTACCTCTCTGCTAACACTCAGTACCCCCTTCCTAATCCCAGCCATTATCGTGATGGTTAGGATACTTTTTTTTTTTTTTTTGCTATTCTTTATAATATTTATTTCCTTGGCTGCTTAGGCAAATATCATGCAACAGTGGAAATTTATTAGCTCATGGTATTAAGCCCAAGGGAAAATCCAAATCAAGGCATCATAAAAACGATACTTTCTTCCCAAAGACTGGGGTTCTGGGGCTGGCTGCCAGGGATCCTTGGTCCTCGGCCCCTGCCGCATGGCAGCCTCTCCTGGCCTCTCAGGCTCCTTTGGGTTCTGTGGCTTTTTCTCTCTGTATGAATATGGTTCTGCTTATATTATATATCTGCTTGTGTTATAATCCAGTAATAGAATTAGGACCTATCCTGATTGGGCTGAATCATACCTTAACTGAAGTTACTTCATCAGACAGTTCTCCTTAAAATGGGTTCATACCCACAGGAATGGGTTAAGTTTAAGAACAAGTTTTTCTGGATTACGTACAGCTCCAAACCACCACGCCCTCCATCTGTGCATCCTTATACAATATTCTTGTCTGTTTTTCACTTTATACAATAGAATCACATACATTCCTTTCTTGTGTCTGTTTTGTTCCAGATGTTTTGATAGTCATATTCACCTTCATTATTGCATTTAGCTTTACCTATTGTACTCTAGATGGACATTTCTGTTGTTTCCAGTTTTTACGCTATTAAGGACCATGCTAAAACAAACACAGTAATGTTAATGGTAACTCTGTGTGGTGGTGTAGGGGTGTTAACTGTAAAATTCTTTGGACTTTTCTTTGTATTTGGAAATTTTTGTAATGAAATGCTGGGGCAAAATCTTGCCAAGATGGAGTAGCCCCATTCCTTCCAGGTCCTCCCTTTTCCATGGATGCCAAAAGGAAGTAGCACAACATTTCTCAAGTACTGAAAAAAAAAGAACTATCAACCGCAAATTCTGCTTCCAAAATATCATTCAGGAGTGAAAGAGAAATAAAGACATTTTCAGACAAAGCGCTACTGAGATTATTTGTTGTTGGCAGACCTACCCATAAAGAATGACTAAAGCAGGAGTTCTTAACAAGGGGTCTGTGAGCTTGAATTGAAATTCAAAAAAACATTATTCTTGTGGGGATATGTTGCTGTGGTATGATATATTTGTTAAATAATACACGTTGACATTGTTTTTCTCGTGGGTGACATTGCAGTGACAGATTCAGGCTGTTGTGTATTTTGTCATAATTTACAAAATTGTACGGGACAAAGTGTAAACTATAATGTAAACTCTAGTCCATGGTTAGTACCAGTGCTTCAATACGGGTTCATCAGTTATAACAAATGCCGCACACTAATGAAGGATTTTGTTAATGTGGGAAAGTGGGGGGGGGAGGGATTGGGGCATATGGGAATCCCCTATATTTTTTTATGTAACATTTATATAATCTAAAGTTTCTTTAAAAATAAAAAAATTATAAAAAATAATAATAAAAAAAATACACAATATAGTGTGGACTTAGTAAGCGGTCCATGGTTTTCACCTGACTGGCAAAGGAGTCTGTGGAACAGAAAAAGATTAAGAACCCCTGGACTAAAGGAAGTAAATATTTAAAGTACACAATAACAGAAGATAACTTGGAAATTAAGAAAGGAAAGAAGAACATTGGAATGGGTAAAATAGGGGTAAATATAATAAACTGTTCTAATTATCATGAGTTTCTGGAATCATACTTGATGGTTTAAACAAAAATTATATCATTGCCTGATGGTGCTCAGTGTATATAGAGGAAATATTTAAGACAACTACATTTTTTAAATGGGGAGGCAAGGGGATCTAATTGGAAGTAAGGTTTCTGCATGTCACTTCAGTTTGTAAAATGTTGATACCCATTGACTAATAAATTATGTATGTAGATTGTTTTTACCTTGAGTAACCGCTTAGAAAATGTATGTAGTGATACACTAAAAAACTCCTATAAATAAATCAAGATGGAATCCTAAACAATGTTCACGTAGACCACAGAAAGGTAAGAGGGACAACAGAAGACTGAGATAGAGAAGAAACAAAACAAGCAAACAAAAATTCTGTATCTGCCATTAATCAAATGGCTTATAATAGATAAGACACTAACACTATCTCAAGACCTTTTTTTTTCTTTTCCAGATATAAGAGTAAGTGTAATAGCTGTAAAAACATGCTGCGATAGAACATTCAGTATGTGCTGCATACCTTTTCATGAGTTTCTTTAGGGTTTTCATATGATTGGAGATACATGAAGACCTTCCTATGGGTACATAGTTTTTGATAATTTTAAGGGAATAATCTTTTCAAAAATGGTGGCCAGTCTAGTAGTGATGAAGTGGTATCTCATTGCAGTTTTAAAGTTTTAATAAACTTCCTTAATAGTTAGTGATGTAGGGCATCTTTTCATGTGCTTTTTGGCCATTTCTATTTCTTTGGAAAATTTTCTGTTCAAGTCTTTTGCCCATTTTTGAAATAGGTTGCTTGTCTTTTTATCTTTGAGTTGTGTAGGCTCTTTATTTAATATGGAGATGAAACCCTTTTCAGATATATGATTTCCAAATATTTTCTCCCAATGAGTAAGCTCCCTTTTTACCTTCTTAACAAAGTCACTTGAAGCACAAAAGTGTTTAATTTTGAGGAGGTCCCATTAATCTATTTTTCTTTCATTACTCGTGCTTTTGGTGTAAGGTTTAAGACACTGCCACCTACCACAAGATCTTGAAGATGTTTCCCTACATTTTCTTCTAGGAATTTTATGGTTGTCATTTTTATATTTAGGTCGTTGATCCATCTTGAGTTAAATTTTGTAGAAGGTGTGAGATAGGGGTCCTGTTTCTTCTTTTTAGCTATGGATATTGAGTTCTCCCAGCACCATTTGAGGAATAGACTGTTCTGATCCAGTCTGGTGCATCTGATAGCCTGGTCAAATATCATTTGACTGAGATGTAAGGGTTTATGTATTAGGCAAAAGGGTTGCTGATGCAATGTATCATAAATCTGTTGGCTTTTATAAAGGGTATTTATTTTGGGTAAAAGCTTACAGTCACAAGGCCCTAAAGAATCCAACTCAAGGTACCATAAGGGTACTTTCTCACCCAAAGTCACTTGCCATTTATTTTGAATCAAGATGGTGGGTGATGTTTACGAGGGTTCAGCCGCCTTCCTTCTTAAGGCTCCATGGTCCCAGCTTCTTCCAGTCTCAGCTACAGGCTGGCATAAGGCTTATCTCCCCAGGACTGGTTTCTTTCTGGGTTCACTACTCTGCTCTCTTCACAAGGTCAGCTGTAGATCATCAGGCTCATCTGTCTTCCCGGGGCCTCTGGCATGTCTGTGGAGCTGTCTCTCTTCCTCTCTGGTCTTCTCTGTGTATCTACTTCTGTGTTCTTGATTGAGTGTCTGTTTATGTAGCCCACCAAGAGGGTGGGAACTGAATCCTGCATGCCCTAATGACTTGGTGGAATCAAAGCCCTAATCTTGGCTTAATAAAGTAAAAGTGAAACCTCTGAACTTAATACAATCAAAGAGGTATCACACCCAGGGAAATAGGCCAATTTACAAACATAATATCTGTTTTTGGAATTGATAATATTAAACTGCCACGGTCTATTTCTGGATTCTTGATTTAATTCCTTTGGCCAATAGGGCTATCATTATGCCAGTACCATACTGGTTTTACATGCTATCGCTATATTATATGTTTTAAAACCAGGAGATGAGAGTCCTCCAACTTTGTTCTTCTTTTTTAAAGGCACTTTTGGCTATTTGAGACCCCTTAGTCTTCCAAATATATTTGATAATTGACTTTTCCATTTCTGTAAAAAAGGCTGTTGGGATTTTTTTGGGGGGGACTTCATCTAATCTGTAAATCAGTTTAGGTAGAGTTGGCATCTTAACAATATTTAGTTTTTCAATCTGTGAACATGGAATGTATTTTCCTTTAAGTCTTCCTTGGTTTCTTTTAGCACTATCTTCTTTGATTTCCTTAAACAGTGTTGTATAATTTCCTAGGTATAAGTTGTTTACATCTTTAGTTAAATTTATTCCTAGGTATTTGATTTCTTATTTACAATTTGAATGCTATTTTTTTCTTGATTTCCTCCTCAGAGTGCTCATTATTGGTGTACAGAAATGCTACTGATTTTTGTGCGTTGATCTTATAACCTGAGACTTTACTGTACTCATTTCTAAGTTCTGGAAGCTTTGTTGTAGATTTCTCAGGGCTTTTTATGTATAGGATCATGTCGTCAGCAAATGGTGAAATTTTGACTTCTTCCTTTCCAATTTGGATGCCTTTTATATCTTTTGCCTCAGTGCTTGAGCAAGTACTTCTAACACAATATTAAATAGGAGTGATGATAGTGTGCATCCTAGTTTTGTTCCCAATCTTAGAGGAAAAGCTTTTAGGATTTCACAATTGCATGTGATGTTAGCTGTGGGTTTTTCATATATACGCTTGGTCATGTTCAGAAAGTTTCCTCCTTTTCCTATCTTTTGCAGGGTTTTTATCAGGAAAGGGTGCTGTATTTTGTCTAATGCTTTTTCTGCATCTATAGAATGATCACGTGATGTTTTTCTTTAGATCTGTTTATGTGATGTGTTACATTATTGATTTTCTTATTTTGAAAAATCCTTGCATACCTGGGATGAAACCCACTTGGTCATGGTGTATAATTCATTTCATGTGTTTTTAAATACGATTAGCAAGGATTTTGTTGAGGATTTTAGCAGCTAGTTCATTAGAGGGATTGGTCTGTAGTTTTCCTTTCTTGTGGTATCTTTGTTTGGCTTTGGTATTAGGGTTATGTTGACATCATAGAATGATAATTCTATTTTTTGGAAGAGTTAAAGTAGGATTGGTGTTAGTTCTTTCTGGAATGTTTGGTAGAATTCACTGTGAAGCCATCTTGTCCAGGCTCTTCTTAGTTGGGAGTTTTAGAAGACTAATTCTGTCTTTTTACTTATGATTTGTCAGTTGAATTCATCAATTTCTTCTTTCTTCAATGAAGACTGCTTTTAAGTTTCTAGGAATTTGTCAGTTTCCTCTAAATTACCCTTCTTGTAGGCATATAATTTTTCAAAGTATCCTCTCTCTCTTGTTATTTTTCAAATAACCAACTTTTGGTTTTGTTGTTGTTCTCAGTTTCATTCATTTCTGCTGTGATCTTTGTTATTTCATTCCTTCTGCTTGCTTTGGGAAGAGTTTACTCTTCTTTTTCTAGTTCCTCCAGCTACATAGTTAGAGCATTGATTTTTAGCTCTTTTTTTTTTTTCTTTTTCCTTTTGGCTCCTTTGTTGTGCTTGTTATTTGTTTGTTCGTTGTCTGCTTGTTGTCTTCTTGTTGTTTTTGCTTATTGTCTGTTTTTTCTTTAGGAGGCACTGGGAACCAAACCCCAGGCCTCCCATGTGTAAGGCAGGTGCTCAACTGCTTGAGCCACATCCACTCTCATCTTAACTTGTTTTTTAATATAAGCTTTGAGGACTGTGAATTCCCTCTCAGCACTGCCTTTGTTGCATCCCACGGGTTCTGATATTTTGTGTTCTCATTTTCATCTGTCTTGAGATATTTATTGGTTTCTCTAGTAATTTCTTCTTTGACACACTGATTATTTAAGAGTGTGTTGTTTAATCTCTATATATTTGTGAATTTTCCCTTTTTTCACTTGTGGTTAATTTCCAGCCTTACTCCTTATGATCAGAGAAAGTGCTTTGTATAATTTCAATCTTGTTGGATTTATTGAGCACTGCTTTGTGACCCCAGATATGGTCTATCCTGGAGAAAGATCCATGAGCACTTGGAAAAAAATGTATATACTGCTGTTTTGGGGTGCATTTTTTCTGTGTATGTCTGTTAGGTTTAGTTCATTTATCATATTATTCAAGCTCTCTGTGATCCTCTGCCGAGAAGTTCTGTCCAATACTGAGAGTGGTATATTGAAGTTTCCAGCTATTATTTTAGAGATATCTATTTCTTCCTTCAGTTTTGCCAGTGTTTGCCTCATGCAGTTTAGGACATCCTGGTTAAGTGCATATACATTTTTGATTGTTATTTCTTACTGGTGAATTGTCCCTTTTATTACTATATGTGTTCTTCTTTGTCTCTAATAACAGTTTTGCTTTTAAAGTCTATTTCATCTGATAAAAGTATAGTTACTCCAGCTTTTTTTTGGTTAATGCGTGCATGAAATATCTTTTTTCAGCCTTTGACTTTCAGTCTGTTGGCATCCTTGGGTCTAAGGTGAGTTTCTTGTAACAGCATATAGATGGCTCATATTTTCTTATACATTCCTCCAGTTTAATCTATTAACAGTCCATGTTATTACTGTAATAGCAGTTCTTACTTCACCCATTTTGACCTTTGGGTTTTCTGTCATATTTTATTCTAAACTCTCTTCCAAGCTTCTCTCTCCTGTATTTTCTTTTCAAGATGTAGCACTCCCATTATTATTTCCTGCAGAGCTGGTCTCTTGGTTACAAGCTTTCTCAGTTTCTGTTTATCCATGAATATTCTAAACTCACCCTCAGTTTTTAAAAAGATTTATTTTATTTATTTATTCCCTTCCCACCCTGCTTGCACTCGCTGGCTGCGCTCTGTGTCCATTTGCTTTGCATTCTTCTGTGTCTGCTTGTCTTCTCTTCAGGAGGCACTGGGAACTGATCCCAGGACCTTCAGACATGGGAGAGAGGCACTCAATTGCTTGAGCCACCTCAGCTCTCTAGTTTGTTGTGTCTCTCACTGTTTCTCCTCTGTGTCTCTCTTTTCTTGCATCATCCTGTTGCACCAGCTCTCCATGCCACATGGGCCAACTTGCTTTCACCAGGAGGGTCTCGGGAACTGAACCTGGGACCCTCCATATGGTAGACGGGAGCTCAATTACTTGAGCTACATCCTCTTCTCCTCGCTCTCATTTTTGAAAGGCAGTCTTGCCAGATATAAGATTCTTGGCTGGTAGTTTTTTCTTATAGTATCTTAAATATATCATAACATTGCCACCATGGTTTCTGATAAGAAATCAGAACTTAATCTTATTGGGTATTCCTTATATATGATGCATCATTTTTCTCTTGCTGCTGTCAGAATTCTGTCTTTGTCTTTGGTATTTGACATTCTGATTAGTATGTCTTTGGAGTAGGTCTTTTTGGAATTATTTGGATGGGAATATGTTGTGTTTCTTGGACATGGATATCTATGTCCTTCAAAAGGATTGGGAAATTTTCTACCATTATTTCTTCAAGTATTATTCTTTTCCCTTCTCCTTCTGGTATCTATGAAGCTCTTATATCTCTTCAGTGTGTCTCCTTGAGTGAGTGTCTGTTTATATAGCCTGTCAAGGGGTGGGGACTTAAACTGAGTTAAACCCTACTGATGTGGTCGAATCTTAAGTTCTAATCTTAACATAATTTAATCAAAGTAAGCACAACTGAATCTTAATACAGTCAAAGGCGATCACATTCAGAGGAGCAGATCAGTCTACAAACATAATCTTTCTTTTTGGAATTCATAAATAACCTCAAACTGCCACAACATCTGCTTATCTTAACAGGCTTATTCAGTTGGTTAGTTTCTCTTTCCAGTGTATGGGTTTATTTTTGTTTGGTTTTGTGTTAAGGGTCATCTTTGACACTTGGTTCCAGTTACTCTATTATTTTGTAGTTGCCTATGATCAAATGAAAAAATATTAGGTCCACAAAAAAAAAAAAAAAAAAAAAAGAAGAGAAATAAGAAAAAGTTTTTAAAAAGAAGGAAAAGGAACAAAAAGAGAAAGGAAAATAATTTAGAGTGAAAGATAAAAAATAGTAAGGAATAAAAATAAAAGAGGTGGGGGGAAAAAAGAAATTGGAAAAAAATAAAGTGAAAGTCCAGAAAAATGAGAAGAGACAAATGAAAAGGAAACAAAACAGGACAAGGTAGAAAGAAAGGGGGGGGGGGGGGGGGGGGGAAGGAAGAGGGGAAAAATGAAAAATAAAAGAAAACCAAGGTGAAAAAAAAAAGCAAAGCAAAACAAAACACAGGCCTCATTCTCAGGACACCAGCAGCCATCTCACCACCATGGCCTGCCTCTTCACAGGTACCTGGATGTAGAGAAAATAAAACAAACTTTTGGCTAGGCTCCTCTCCCAGGGAACCACTTGGGTACCTGTCAGCCTTCCCAGTCATTCCCCCATATCCTTTTCCCCAGCGCTGGCTCAGTACTTCAGCCTGCCTGATCAACTCTGCCCTACCCTCTCTGTGGAGCTCCTTAGACACTGGCCTATGGCTCTCCTCTTCCCTGGAACCAGCTTAGAGCTGGGCCTTCCACCCTCTCCACCCCTACCCCTGCTTCCCTCTCCCCCTGTGCTGGCTTGGTGCCAGACAACACTCCTGGTTACCTCATGGTTCTCCCCTTGAAAGCTGGCTCAATGCCAGCAGCACACCCAGTTGCCTGAAGACTCTCATCTCCCTCAGGCTGGCTGGATGCTATTCTGTCCACCTAATCACCCTCTACCCTGCTCCCCTCTCCCCCGATCCAGCTGGGTGCTGGTCCCCACACCTGATTGCCCCTCAGCTCCTCTCCCCTCAGGTACCTCTTGGGCACCGGTACAAACACCCGGTTCCTGGCATCTTTTCTCACTCTCAGCTGGTGGGGCATCAGTCTGCCAGCCAGAACACCTCCCTGGCTTCCTTCTTTCTCAGAACCAGCTGGGTGCCAGTTTGCCCATGGCTTCCCTCTTCCCTGGAGCCAACTGGTCTCCCCTCTCCAGCTGCTTTCTTCAATAGCCCCCACAGCTTCCCTAATGCCAGGCAAGCCTGCCTACCTTCCTGCAGTTTCTGGAGAAGGTTTGCAAGCTTGCTGTTCCCTATCCCACCTTCTTGGATCTTCCCCAGTGTCTTCTTAATATCCTTTATCTTTTCCTTTTTCTCCTTGAATTGATTTAGGAGATATGTTTGAACATCTTTGATTAGTTGTTCCAAATTCTATGTTTTTCTTGTCTTTTAAAATTTATTCATTTGAATGAGTCATATTTTTGTGTTTCTTAGTGTATTTTGTAACTTTTTGTTGATATCTAAGCATATAATAATCTTGAGTTTAATGGTCAGTTGCCTAGGGTTTAATTGCTGATTTACTTTGTGTTAAGGCTCTTCTTTGACACTTGATTCAACTTATTCTAAATCTTTAGAATTGCCTTTTTTAACTCATCAAAACTGGGTCAGGGGGAAGCGGTTTTGGCCTAGTGGTTAGGGTGTCTGTCTACCACATGGGAGGTCTGTGGTTCAAACCCCGGGCCTCCTTGACCTGTGTGGAGCTGGCCCACGCGCAGTGCTGATGCGCGCGAGGAGTGCCCTGCCACGCAGGGGTGTCCCCCGCATAGGAGAGCCCCATGCGTAAGGAGCGTGCCCCTTATGGAGAGCCGCCCAGCGCGAAAGAAAGTGCAGCCTGCCCAGGAATGGCACCGCACACACGGAGAGCTGACACAGCAAGATGACGCAACAAAAAGAAACACAGATTCCCGTGCCGCTGACAACAGAAGCGGACAAAAAGAAGAACACATAGCAAATAGACACAGAGAACAGACAACTGGGGCGGGTGGTGGGAGGGAAGGGGAGAGAAACAAATAAAAATAAATCTTTAAAACAAACAAACAAACAAACAAAAAAACTGGGCCAGGGACCTATGAAGTGGACGCAGACTAGTTCTAAAGGACCCTTGAATAAAGGTCAGGAAAGACTCTTAGGAAGCTTTTTTTTTTTTGGTCTTGGTACCCAGAATACACGCTTTCCTGGCTTGCCCAGCAGAATGTGCTCTTTTGTCAAGTGTCACTGCAGCCCTAGGGAGGGAACTGTTCTATTTCCCCCTCCACATGCTCCACCCCTGTTAGGGGTGGTGTTGAGACAATGGCAGGGGACAGCCCTGACCTGGCTGTGTGGAACCACTATTCAGCTGAGACCCAGCAATCCGCATTTTCTCATCAGGAGCCTTACTTGGCCCTTGGCCTTACTCACCCCATTCCCACTCCTCTCTATCCGCAGCCAGCCAGCCATAGTTGTGCCCAAGGCTGCTTGCCTCCAGGGTTGGGGGATGGCACTGCCGCTGAGCAATTGACTCGCAGGTCCTCTGTTGCGCCCTCTCAGTCTCCCCGTTCTCCTCCTTCTTGGATGTTGTACTCTGGTCTCTTGGCCTCAGGAATCCGAGCTTCTGTCTCAGTGTCTGCCTGTCTTCTCGCCATTTGTGGAGGAGTGTGTCCTGCTGCTCCCTATTCTGCCTTATTGGATCTCTTGTCATTTGCATCCTGTCAGTTTGCATATGTTTTGTCCTTGTTTCATTCATCTTGAGATATTTACTTATTTCTCCTACACTTTCTTCTTTGACTTTCTCTTATCTGACTATGTGTTAAATCTGTATATATTTGTGAGTTTTCCAGTTCTCTGTCTTGTCTTGATTTCCAGCTTCATTCCTTTATGGTCAAAGAAAGTACTGTGTATAATTTCAGTCTTTTTAAATTTATTCAGACTTGTTTTGTGACCCAACATGTCTGTCCTGGAGAATGAGCCATGTGCATTTGATAAGAATGATATTCTGCTGCTTTGGGGTGTGGTGTTCTATATATATCTGTTAGGTCTTGTTCATTTATATTATTTAACTTCTGTTTCCTTATTGATCCTCTGTCTAGATGTTCTGTATGTTGATGAGAGTGGTGTATTGAAATTTCCAACTATTATTTTAGAAACATCTATTTACCCTTCAGTTTTGACAGTGTTTGCCTCATGTTTTGAGGCACCCAAGCTAGGGAACCCCTTTTAACCTTCATGAGGCCACTGTTTGAATGTGTACCCTCCTTTCCTGATTGAATAGGGAGTAGTGGTCTCCCTGTACGGGGCACTCAGTTTGGCCTGGGGAATGCTCAGTTCTAGACAGGGCAGTTCTCACTCAGATACGTCCCTGCAGGGCTGGACAAACTACATAACCTTAGAGGATTTTCATATATACATTCTTTCTTCTCCACTTCTGAGTTATCAAATAGGAACACTGTTATGCCTTCTGACCGAGATGACCCTCAAAGTTTGGAGCATATCACCTCTATCTTTGCTACTCATAATCCCCATGGGGAGATATTTAGGCCCTCTGGAATGTAAGAACATAGGACAGTTTTTGGAAAGGCCTGCCAGGAAGCTGATAGACTGTATGAATTGCAGCCTAACAATTAAGTTCATACAACCACAGCAGTAGCTATTCCAAGGGCAGAACCAGGATGGGACCCAAACGACCCTGGGGACTGAGCCAGACTAAATCATTATAAAGAGTCCATCGTTGTTGGAATGCAGAAAGGAGTCCCAAGGAGTTTAAGAAGGAGTCTAAGAAAGGAGTCTAAGAAGTTTAAGAAGGGTGCAGTAAGTACAACAAGGGCCAAATGAAAACCTGTCCGCCTTTCTTGAAGGAGTATTGGCGGTGTACTGGCAGTATGCCGCCCTGGACCTGGAACATTTGGATAATATGAGGCTAGGCAATGTGGCC